>NC_141830.1:19008973-20208973 GCF_982586985.1 Callionymus lyra
ACGTTAGGAAGGCGGCAGGAGGGCGAGTCATAAGGAAACAACCTTGTGAATAATCGCCGGCGCCGCCAGTGAAAGTTGTAATTGTAAACCTGATCCTGCCTCTCGACCGTATCCCCTAATGAGCAGCCGGCTTTGTTTAAACGACCCCAAATGAAATGTACGCCGACTCACCGAGCATGAACGACAGCTCGAGTGAAGATGTGTAAGGAGAATGAGATATGAAAGGGGGGGGGTCTCTCTCTCGTGGACGGGCGGAGGTCCTTGAGTGGGCTGTTTAACAGTGGTATTAATAATCTCCATGATCTATGAGGCTCGTCTAGTGTCAGTCAGCCATTTGAGACACAGCATCTCTGTGTTCTCCACACCTCGTTTCCTTCCCCTCGTCTGTGTCAGGCCCCCCCAAAATAATTGTGTGTTAATGGCTTTGAAGGAGGGGTGAGTACCGGGGGGATTACAGATCGAGGAGAGAGGATAGGGGGGATTATCGCGGAGATAGGTCGCTGTTAACAGACGAGATGATTAACAGCGATGACCGACCCTTCGTACGACTCACTACACACTCTAGTACACACAGTTTAAATGCATCCATTGTTGAAAGATTTTAGGAATCTAACCTCTATCTTTGTCAAACACTAAAAAAGAGAAAAATCCAAAAAACTACTTTTTGGGAAACAAAAACATGGGAAACTGCCGTAACATCTCGGATCTGTCATTGCGCTGTATTGCCAAATACAGCATGGGAAAAAAACGAAAATGGCTTCTTGTTTTATCTTGCAAATTACACAATGGAAAGAATTGTTAAAATAATCAGTGGTGGGTAATTACATTTCCCCATGGGCCACATTTTAACCCTTGTGTTGTCTCTGGGTCAAGAAGAAGCAACAAACAAGGGATACAACAAACACATTTGTTTTCGGGTCTTGGGGTCAACTTGACAACACAGAATTAAACTGTTAGTTCCTACATGATGTTTGACCTTATAAAGGCCACATAAATACAGTCAGAGGGCCTGTCTGTTCAAAATTCAACCAGTCATGACGTAAAATATAAACTATAGCGAAAATATTAAAATGTTACATATTGCTTCAAGTGTAGGAAAAAAAGATACAGCTACGAAAACATGTTTTTATTTGACATATTAGCCACATTTAGGGACACAAGTTTGAGTA
This sequence comes from Callionymus lyra, assembly GCF_982586985.1. Classification (NCBI taxonomy): domain Eukaryota; kingdom Metazoa; phylum Chordata; class Actinopteri; order Syngnathiformes; family Callionymidae; genus Callionymus; species Callionymus lyra. The sequence continues at coordinate 19,010,143 of NC_141830.1, forward strand.
GTTGTACCACACCACCCATAATACAAGAGATAATACAAAATAGCAGGAATCTAAGCAAAAGACTTCTAAAGCAGCTACTGAATGTAAAGTGTAAACACTATTTTATAATCATCACCAATAAACACGTCTTGAGTTTTAATAGTATCCAACTTTAAACAGATTTTAAACAATTTCCCAAAGGAGATCTCCAGACGGATCGATAAAGTTTGCCACACTTATCTGATAAAGTCTCTTCACTTTCCTCCATATTCAAGTCGGTCTAAAAGTACTAAAGATGCGAGTGTTATCTGTGATCTTTGCTGATAGTGATCAGCCTAAAAGCTTTCAGCCATCGTGCACTTTAATTAAAAGGAAATACAATGAATTTGAAAATCAATAGAAGCAACGGTGAGGGCGAGTGACGATCAAAAAAACAAATACTTTGTCGTCCATCACGCAGGTGTCGTCGCCCGAAAGCCAATTCAAGTCTCTAATATGTGCGGAATGAGCCGTGAGAGGAAGAGTGAACTAAAGTAGACTCACTAACAGGTCTCCTCTGACCCCCTCTGCGACTCCTACTCTCCCACCATCCTCTCGCTCCGGCTTCCTCTCTCCGTCTAACCCCCTGCTCGCCGCCGCTTCCATCTGCAAAAACAAAGTTGTTTGGCGTTGACGGGACCCGAGAGGCCGTGAGCCGGGGAGCGGTGGAGAGTCACCCCGAGCCCCAGACAAGGAGGTAGGAAGCGAAAGAGGGCGAGGGAGGCAAGAAGGGAACGCCGGCGAGTGAGGACATTGAAGTGTTTCTAATTTAAATAAACCCTTCGGCAGACTGAAACTGGCAGCCGGCTTCCCCTTCGCTCGCGAGGAAAAAGAGGGAGAAGAAAGGGAAAACGGGAGGGCAAGAGGAAAGGAGAGGTAGATAGATGGATATAGAGATGTCTCCGTACCGCTTTGGTTATCCGCATGGCAGCGTTAGAGGCCAGAGGACTGGGAATGAGGGAATTTAAAGTGGATTGGAATAAGAAAAGGAGGTAGATGGAGGCGACGGGCGTAATGGAGGAAAAACAGTGACAAGATACTGAGGTTACAGGAGAGGCGATGGGAGAGAGAGCGGTGAAAGTTGGGGGCGATGGAGGATAGATGGAGGTGCAATCCATCTGTCGGGGAAAGAGTTCATCCACTCGCCACCTCCCGCAGAAACAAAGAGAGGAAAAAGAGGGAAAAGCAGGAGTTCTCAGCAGTGGGTCGAGTGAGTTTCTTCTCATCTAAAACTTTTGGATGTAACCCAGTTTTCAATTTGGGCGAGTGGATGAACGTCCCTCCGTCACACTCCGTCTGTCTCTTTGCCTCGTCACAGCGGGGGGCCGCCCGGGAGCGACACACTCCTCTCCAGGAGAGTGTCTCGGGGAGGGTGTCTCGAGGAGAGTGTCTCGGGGAGAGTGTCTCGGGGAGGGTGTCTGGAGGAGAGTGTGTCGGGGAGGGTGTCTCGAGGAGAGTGTCTCGGTGTGGGTGTCTCGGGGAGAGTGTCTCGGGGAGAGTGTCTCGGTGTGGGTGTCTCGGGGAGAGTGTCTCGAGGAGAGTGTGTCGGGGTGAGTGTATCGAGGAGAGTGTCTCGGGGAGAGTGTCTCGAGGAGAGTGTCTCGAGGAGAGTGTCTCGGGGTGAGTGTATCAAGGAGAGTGTCTCGGGTGAGTGTCTTGGGGAGAGTGTCTCGGGGAGAGTGTCTCGAGGTGAGTGTCTCGAGGAGAGTGTCGTGAGGACGGTGTCTCGAGGAGAGTGTCTCGAGGAGGGTGTCTCGAGGAGAGTGTCTCGAGGAGAGTGTCTCGAGGAGAGTGTCTCGGGGAGAGTGTCTCGAGGAGAGTGTCGTGAGGACGGTGTCTCGAGGAGAGTGTCTCGATGAGAGTGTCTCGAGGAGAGTGTCTCGAGGAGAGTGTCGTGAGGAGAGTGTCTCGGGGTGAGTGTCTCGAGGTGAGTGTCTCGAGGAGAGTGTCGTGAGGACGGTGTCTCGAGGAGAGTGTCTCGAGGAGAGTGTCTCGAGGAGAGTGTCTCGAGGAGAGTGTCTCGAGGAGAGTGTCTCGGGGTGAGTGTCTTGAGGAGAGTGTCTCGAGGAGAGTGTCTCGAGGAGAGTGTCTCGGGGTGAGTGTCTCGAGGAGAGTGTCTCGGGTGAGTGTATCGAGGAGAGTGTCTCGGGGAGAGTGTCTCGGGGAGAGTGTCTCGAGGAGAGTATCTCGAGGTGAGTGTCTCGAGGAGAGTGTCATGAGGACGGTGTCTCGAGGAGAGTGTCTCGAGGAGAGTGTCTCGAGGAGAGTGTCTCGATGAGAGTGTCTCGATGAGAGTGTCTCGATGAGAGTGTCTCGATGAGAGTGTCTCGAGGTGAGTGTCTCGATGAGAGTGTCTCGAGGTGAGTGTCTCGAAGAGAGTGTCTCGAGGAGAGTGTCTCGATGAGAGTGTCTCGAGGTGAGTGTCTCGAGGAGAGTGTCTCAAGGAGAGTGTCTCTAGGAGAGTGTCGTGAGGAGAGTGTCTCGGGGTGAGTGTCTCGAGGAGAGTGTCGTGAGGAGAGTGTCTCGGGGTGGGTGTCTCGAGGAGAGTGTCTCGGGGTGAGTGTCTCGAGGAGAGTGTCTCGAGGTGAGTGTCTCGAAGAGAGTGTCTCGAGGAGAGTGTCTCGATGAGAGTGTCTCGAGGTGAGTGTCTCGAGGAGAGTGTCTCAAGGAGAGTGTCTCTAGGAGAGTGTCGTGAGGAGAGTGTCTCGGGGTGAGTGTCTCGAGGAGAGTGTCGTGAGGAGAGTGTCTCGGGGTGGGTGTCTCGAGGAGAGTGTTTCGGGGTGAGTGTCTCGAGGAGAGTGTCTCGAGGTGTTTCGAGGAGAGTGTTTCGAGGAGAGTGTCTCGAGGAGAGTGTCTCGAGGTGTTTCGAGGAGAGTGTTTCGAGGAGAGTGTCTCGAGGTGTTTCGAGGAGAGTGTTTCGAGGAGAGTGTCTCGAGGAGAGTGTCTCGAGGTGTTTCGAGGAGAGTGTTTCGAGGAGAGTGTCTCGAGGAGAGTGTTACTGCACTAGTGCTGGCTGTGGCAAAAACTTCAACTGGGGAATCAAAAAATAAATCAAGAATTATTTCCTGGTCTTAAGGGTTTTACTTTTATCTATTTATCTATTTATTTTGCTGTGAGCAAACACATTTATTTTGATCACGTCCTTAAATTCAATGCAGTCCTTGGACCGACACCGGTCCAAAAAGCATTTACCAAAGAGCTGCAAAAAATAAATAAATTATAGTTTAATATAAATTCTTGTCTATTGATCGTCACTGTCCGAAAACATCTTTTGTTTGGAAAACAAAAAATGTATTTCCTCTGGAGTAACATTAGCGTGTGACTCTTTCAGTCAAGTTTAGGCAAAAAAAAAAAATGGAACTCTATATAATTTATTTGTATTGATTTTATTTGAAGGTCGGCCCGTGAATGTAATGCTGACATCAAACTGGACCACAATAAAGGAAAAGGTTGGGGTAGCAGTCCAGTAGCGCTGCTACTAGGACAAAAACTGCAAAAAATATTCTAAATGAAAAATGCTATGTATTTGAGTGAAGGTTTGTATTGGCAAGAATCAGGCGCCACGATACGTGCAAGATGCATGGGAAACGATTGCATTACTGTAGGAATAAAGATATATTTGTAGTATGTTTGAGAACTTGACTCTGGTGTTGCAGAATTTACAGACCACATGACTCTTGACCAGGTCGTGAGTGTTTTCATTTGTTTTGAAACCAAAAATATGTCCAAACATCAGCTTTAAAAGCAGCTGGAGTCACTGTTTCCTCTCGTCCTCGGTCATCGCCGGGATCTTGCAGGATTACATTGTTGCTTTACCTGCAGAGGACATAATGACTGCTGCCATCTAGTGGATGGAAGTGTAATGGCGAACAAAAAAATAACAAACAGTGTGAATATTATCATGTAAATAAAAAGAAAAAATGTATTTTAGACACATTTATAGTGGACTATAAAACTACAGTAACAAATACATTATTATTTGCAAGCCAAACATGAAAATAAATATATTTAAAAAATATATAAATGAATAATGGTAGCGTCATTTTTTGGCAGATTTGGAAAAAAAAGTGACGCAGAAGCTGATGATACAAAAATGTGTGCAAAATTCATGTGAATGAAGGAAACAAAGTAACGACCATCACTTCCTGTTTTCCTGGTTTAAATGAAAGAAGTTGGACAAGGTTACAGCCCCTGTAAACCAGCTGAGGGAATCAGCTCTAGAAAATAGATGAGTTAACTGACGATTGTTCACGTAGAAACTCACAGTTACAACTTCTTACACCCATATTTATAAACCGATTTTGTATGTATAGCCTTGCAAAAACTTTACAATGATCTAGTATAATCAAGTGTTATTTTGTTTTATTTAAGAGATTTTCTTGTGATGAGTGGTGCGTTAGTTTGTCATTGAACCCTCTATATGTCAAACAGATTATTATAAATAATGAGGAGAAAAGAACATGCAACTATTGATCATTTTCTTCAAAAAATAAAATTTTAAATAGAGTGGAAACTTCTACCTCAGATTTTAAAGAAATACAATAGAAGTGCAAGACAATAAACGATAAAAGCTAGAGATGTGTTGATGAGTTCATGATACAGTGTCTTCATTTTAAAAGACCACTAGATGTCACTCTCTACTTTATAATCTTAGGCTCTAAACTACTAATTCAATTAAACCTGGCATGATTTAAACTGAGAGTGAGATCTTGTGGTCTTTCAACATTTTTTCCCAGCAAAGGTTGATAAACTTTCTAGTTATTAATACCATTTTCTTCTTAGGTCATGTCGCGGGGGCAGCAGATGAGGTACAGAGCCCCACACTTCCCACGGCCTTCCCGTAGAAACTCCTTCGGTGGAGGCAGAAGTTCTACTCTAAGCCTCTCCCAGATGACCATCTGTTAAGGGAGAGCTCGAAGCTTGTGACGACAGGTCAGAAAGGTAACAAGGATCCATCAGTAAATGGAGAGAGTTTAGCTCAGATCTCTCTTCATCGTGACGGACAGATACAGAGTCCTGCAGACAGCGCGCTGAGCCATCTGTCAATCAAATCCTTCACGGTAGCCTCAGTAGTCAATAACGTCTGAAATACTTGAACTCCATCAGTTTCTTTCAACTTTGTGTTAAAGAGAAGTTGTTATGTTTTGCATCAAATAAAAATGGTTGAAAGTGGGCTTTTGTTGGTCACCCCTGGCATGATAAAAGGATTTTGTGGTCGCACACTTCACAGTAACGCTGTCTCCATCTTTGAGGGACGCTCGTGCCGATCAGACAGTCGACATGGGATTTAAAATCTGTCGACAATCATAACGACAGGATGAGATTACACACTTCAGATTAAATATGTGTGTGTGAAGAGCCCAAATCCTGAGGATGGATTGAGGGGAGAATGGTGGGGTGGGTGGGGGGGGGTGGTACTCCGACCCCCTCCTCTGAACCTACACGTGGAGAACTGGCTCCGGCTCAGCTTCGCTGGAGTGGAGAACCATAAATCTTCATATAGCGGCTGTTTTGATTAATGCAGCCGAGTCGAGCTAGGGGGCTGGACCTATCCCATTACGGCCTAATGGAAGATGGAGCGGCGCTGTCTCCACCACTAGGCCCCTGTCATTTGTTCCACTTTGCAGTCCATTTGGCCGAGAGACTACAAGCCACTCCATCAAAAATATTTTCAGAGTTAATTTCCGCCCGCTTAATTCGCCTTGATTCGGATTGCGTATCGAATGGCAGGATCGATTTTCGCCTGGCGTCTAAATTAAATAAAAGAGAGGGGGGTATACTTTAAGTCTGCATTTTCTTTCTTTTCTCTTTTCCATTCCTCCACCTCTTTTCCAGCCATCCTTTACCGAGAGGCTGCTCTCTTTACGATGCATCTCATTTCCTCCTTCCTCACAGCTTCTGAGGCCGACGGCAGATCTGACGCGGGTTCAGATGGATTTATGGTGTTAACCCGTCTACAGAAGTGACGTTTCTGAAAACCTAAAAAATAAAGTTCAAGTGTAAAAGTTGGGAGGTCATTTTGAAAAAGTCAACACAAAAGGATGGACTAGATGTGAAAAGAGAGGCAGAATGGGGGGTGAAAATAAAGGAGGAGAGAAAGAGGTTACCAAAAGAGATGAAAAAAACACAGTGACAAATTGGTCGAGTGTGTCACAAATTCCCTTTTAGATTTAAAGCTGCGTGTAGCCTATCGTCATATCTTTCCAGAGTAATTTATTTTCTCATTTCTCTCTCTCTCTCTCTCTCTCTCCCTCTCTCAGTGTGAATTTATCTGGTGCTCACGTGAACAGCGGAGGGGGAAAAGTCAATAAAAGTCTCTGGCGACAACTGTTTCCCCATCGCTCTCTTGTCTCCTACTTACATTATCTCCGCTGCTTTGCTTTTCTATTTGTTTATTTGTCGAGGGTGCATCGCTCCTCCCTGTTTCCTCCTCTTTCAGCTGCGTTTCCTGTTTCGGATCCTCTTTCGTACCTATACCTCTCTGGAGACGACTATTGATTTTGTTATAACGCTATCTGCAAGCTCTGAGATTACAAAATCAGGAAACTGTTGGATCCTGCATGTGTATAAACATCAGCAATGTGTTTGCGTCCTTCACAAAGTTCTTCCTCAAATCGGATTACAGTCCAACAGTCATTTTATAGAGCGAGAGCCAGAATTCACTTGGAATTAAACCAATAAAACAGAAATTATATGGTTCTATATCATTTTCTCATATGCTTTTATTTTCTTACCCTGCTACTTTTGTTGTTCTACTTTTTTATTTATGAATAGATTAACTTGTTTAACTTAAATGTGACCCAAACTACTTTTTGTTCGATATTCCATCCATGAAATAAATAGCTTCGCCCTGTAGAAGTGTGCGGGGAATCCTTAACCCTTTGTGGGGCATCATAGCTCAGATGGTAGATTGGTTGGCTTGTGGCCTGAGATGTTGCGGGTTCAATCCCAGCTCTGGACAAAAGTGTGGAGTTGTGTCCCTGAGCAAGACACCCTGATTAATCTTGATGGTTCAGCTTTATTGCTGCGTCGCAGCCTACTCCCATCAGTGTGTGTGAATGGATGAATGCGTAACTTAGTGTAAAGCCCTTTGGCTGCTGAATGAGCATAAAAAAAAGCATTATATACGTAAGAGCCATTTGAGTTGACTTTGGGTACAAAAACAAATGTGTTTCAGGTATCCTTTGTGTTACCAATTCATATATTTAAAATGTTTGTTTTAACTGGATATAAGAAGGTTTTCAAAGAAACATCATTCACGTATGGCTTAAAAACTACACCCAGCAGGAAAACATTGTTTTTGAAGACTTGTTGTTTTACTTCATACAAAACTGTTTTAAGGTGTCGGTTGGACTTAGGGTTAGGGTTGGCCATTTTTGTTAGCCATTAGGCTCATAAGATTTTCCAAGGATTTTTAGTATCACCAACCCACTGAGAGGAATCCCAGGTTTTAACCTGCTTCATTATTCAATCACAGCTGACTCTAGCCAAATCCCACAGTGTACATCTGTCTTTGAAACACTGTCTGCACTTCAAGAGTTTTGCTCTTGTTCTCTCGAGTATGAGGCGGTCCTAATTTCTACAGTTTCCTAGGCAACTCTGATTCGAAATGAGGTAATCTTTGGATAAGTATCAGCTTGGTTTCAAGGTTTAATTCTAAATTAAAGGAGGGTTTCTCCTTAATTGTATAGATTATAGTTGGTAGGTGTATAGGTGTGTTTAGTGGGAACGTTTATAGAATTCTGGCCACAGAAGAGAAAATTGTTTTATAGCAGCACATTATTGTCACCTTTTGGTTGTACTGTCAACAAGCTACAGAGGTACATGGAGAAAAGAGTGACTTATTCATACTGTAAAGTTCCGCTCAGATGGTAGAGTGGTTGCCTGCAGTCCAAAGGGTTGCAGGTTCAATCCCAGCTCCAGACAAGCTTGTGTCGTTGTGTCCCTGAGCAAGACACTTCACCCTGATTGCTCCTGATGGTGAACTTGGCGCAAGTGTGCATGCCTACTCACATCAGTATGTGTGAATGGTTGAATTTCTCCTCGTGGGACTAATAAGGGATGCTAAAAAAAAAAAGAAAAAAAAAAAGTTTCCCAGACACACTGTACGACAAAGATATCGAGGTCTTCTTGAGTTTAGAGATAAGGAAAAATTATATATTTTATTTTCAAGTAAGCAGGTAACTTGTGAATTTAGTCATCAAAACCAATGAAATATGTAGATATTTGTTTAACTAAGAGTTGAAAGTGTCAACTATATCACGAAGGGAATGAAAGCCAAGGCTGTCAAGATTGGCTGATAAAACTGGAGGCTCTTTGGGACCCGAGTATCCTCCGGGGGATCACACTTCCACAGCAAACAGGAGTGATGACTGTCCCACCCGGCAATATGACTTGTTCACTCAGCCCCTCCAACGAGAGTGTGTCTATTTCAGTCGGCACATCTGTTATTGTCTGATTCTTAAGAAAAGAGTGGTTGAACAGAAGCTTAATGAAATCAGAGCAACACACAGTAAACAAAGCCCTCGGTTAGAAACACACTGTGTCAATATTTATCTTCCTGACAGAAAGTCGAAATATGGCATCTGTCACACATCATCTTCCCTCTCTGCTGTCTTTGAGCGGAGTGGAAAGAGATCGAGGGGTTAAGGTGGGAGGAGCGGGGGGGAGTGGAGGTGTTTGGAGAGGCATAACTTAACTAAAAGGGCAAATAACTTGTGGAGTCATTTTCTGTCTCGAATGTAACGAAATACTCAATCATTTTAAAGCGAATGGCAGGAGTGACACGACTAATTCATGACACCGTTTCAGGGTGTCTTTTATCCACTACAACCGTTGATTGACCCTCATAGACAGGCTTGTGTTGGAGGTACAAGCGGCTGGAACACATTTATTTTACAGATCAGAATCTTTCTTTCGATAGGACCTTAGAGTCAGTCATAAGAGAGAGGCTTAGAGTAGAACATTAAAACGCAGTTACGATAGTTATAGAGATAGATAATAGAGAATAAAACCAAACTAAGTATTTTTCTTTTCAATATATTGTGAAACATTACAGAGCGGCTAAGACCCATTGCTATCACAATGGTTCCACCTTGCTCTTTCCCTGAAGGGTTGGTGCCTTGCACAATGGAATATTACCTGCTACAACTACGAGCAATTCACAATAATGTCTGAAATTGTGCAGCTGTTATTTCCTGTCTAAAAGCTCCATTAACAGTGGTCATTGGGAATCATTGTGAAACCCCAGCCATATTAGGTCATTACACCTGCAATCTTACTCCACCAAGATGGAAGTAAATTGTAAAATAATTTCATATCCTTTCCAGATAGTTTGTGTCCTTGAAAAAAAAGACATAATTTGCTTTAAAAAAAAGACGAAGATGAAGGCAAACCTAGTGACACTACACACATATTATACACAATAACTTGCTGAAGATAAAGTAAAGATAAACAGAAGCAATTTGCTCCTCTTTATTGTCTTTTAATAACGTAAATAGTATTATTTTGATCTCATTCTGAGATATGCTGTCAGCGTGAATAATAATAATATATTATAATAATAATAATAATAATTTTGAAATAATACAATTAGGTCTAAGTTTTTACTAGCTGTAAGAAGGCGTGGTATCATTTTATGTCATGAATGCATCGGGAAATAATTAGTGATGTGTTGATGAAGCTTCATGAAGCAGTGTCATGTTGTTTAGAAGTCAGTAGGTGGCGCCGTCACTTTAAAAATGATGTGATGTTTCATTAGTTGTTTAAAACAAGGGAAACGGTCAGAAACCGCCATCTAGTAGACTCTCAAAAATAATGACACTGCTTCATGAAGCTTCATCAGACCATCACTTGAAATAATCAAGGCCCATCAAGAACACATTAATTACCCGAAAGCAGGTCAGAGAACCCAAAACCAAGACAAGAACAAGACCATAGTCCAGGGACCAGAGAGTGAGAATTTAAAAATAATATCCATAGTGGCCTCAAAACTAAGCAGCATCTCCTCATGAATTCACCCAGTCATTTATTCCTGTTCATATGAGGTATTTTCCCTCCATTTTTCTGTGACTTTGGTATTTTAATTTGTCAACATAACTGTGTATCCAACTTTACCACATGGTACTGAAAATGATGTTTGCGTAGTTCCACCCAGTTGATTTCTCATTTTAAAGATCGCTGGAATCTATCAGTCAAATGATTCATTCAGTACATTCATCAGAGTAAACGTACATCCAAAATTAATATTCTCAATCTATCTCCAAATGTATTTCTATACTTTTTCCCGTAGGTAGATCATTTTCATTTCATCACTCTATACGCAGCTCACATGAGGAAAAGTGTCAACACTCCTGCTGCAGTGAATCTTCTCCATCAGAGCCCCGAGAAGCAACAGGTCATGAAGGTCGTGACACGACCGTCGTAAACTAATATGTCTCTCATAGCGAGAGGCTTAAGGCAGCAATCACAAAACTACATGTCTCGGTAATGAGATAAAAAATGTCTTCCTATATCTCATCAGTTCTCCCCGGCTTGGTGTTTCTCTTCTCCTCGCACATCTACCATCTTCTATTTATCCTTCAATCATCCCGCTCTCCCCCCTTTCCAGCTGGTTATGTCCTTCTCCCACTCATTCCACCGAGAACATTTTCCCTTTCTTTCATCCTTTTCTCCATCTGCTTCCTATTCCTCCCACTGCTCCTGTCCGTCCACCTTCCCTTCTCTCCGTCTTTTGGACATTTCTCTTAGTCCTTTTTCGGTTTCTCTGCAGCCCCCCTTTTTTCCTCCTCTTTCCCCTGTGATGAATGAGTCTGTCTGCTGTGTGCAGTTCATATTTACTGAGCAGGGGAGCGCACACTGTCAGTCTCCCTCGCCCTCCACATCTCTATCCCTCCACTAAAAAGACAGAGGGAGCAGGAGGTTACGGCGGGATGAAAGGAGGATGGAGGCCGCGGTCAAAGGGACCAGCGGTCGCCATCGCTAACAGCCGGCGCGGCGGGGAACGCGTTAGTTCGTCCAGTTTCATAACGCCGACATCAGACGTCACGGTGGGAGAGAAATCTTCCTTACCTCTTCAACAAGCTGTCAAAGTAGTGATACAAAGAGGGAATAAGCATCCCTTTATGTGCAACGCACCAGCCCACTCTCGGCACTCGATACAACACAATTTAGTGCCGTTTCACTCCCTTGCCTTTGTACGGGCCTTGCTTTTAGGCACATGTGTACTTCAGAGGGGAAAGCAGTACGAGCTGCTACCAGCTGCAGCTCACCGAGGGGGTCCGCAAAATCGCCGGTTTCATCTACGCCCACGCGCGTTGGTGTGTTGCGGGAAGTCAAACGGTGTGTTCTGACCCGTGCGCTGACCCCCCCCGTGAATGAGAGGACTGGACTGGATGCGGGTCTGCCGGAGCCCAAAGGGACGGGCCGGGAGCCGACGCAAAGCCCCGCAGAGCCACCGTCTCTTCCCACACGGTTGACCTCAAAGGCCATCTAACACCAAAATCACCGCGGCGTGACGACATCAGTGACACCACCGCGCCAACGCACACAATATGTTCCCCTTGCCAAATTGACAAAAATATAGACAGTAAATACAAGGAAGATTGGATAGCTCAAATTACATCACCTCCAGAAAATCCTCTCAACTGGACTTTTATAGGATTCTATAGGGGGTGATTCAATTTAGGGACAGCAGCCTAAAACACCCCTCAACTGTCTGTCAAGGGGGCAGAATGAAAATCTATTGGGCAACAGCTCCTGTGAGGAGAAGAGACACTGTAGATTTGATGTTCCTGTTTTATTTATTGATTCGTGTCAGACATTGGTGGAGTGGTGTGTCTGTAGCAGCACTTATGAAGCATGATGAACATAAAAACAGAAAAGTCACGTGAACCTGAGCAGGAGCGTGGCGAGAAAAACAACTCTGAATGAATTGGTCCCATTGGCCATCTGATATGACTTCTGAATATTACGACAGTTTAACTTATTCTGAGGGAGGGGTCTAACAGTTCAATTATAGGTCATTTGAAACTCTAAGATTTGATCCTGACAGTATAGGCAAAAGGTTTGGATGGGGTTAACTTGACTAACAGGGGGTTTTCTTTAACCCCCAGTCTGGATGTGTGTGTGTTTTTTTTTTAAACTAATCTTAATTTATACTTAGATTGTATCATCTTGTTCTTTCTCTTTATTTCTCTTTCTCTTTTTCTTATTTTATTTTGATTTATTTTATATGAAAAATTGCTGAATTTGCTGTGGCTATTGGAAAAAAACAATTTCCCAAAGGAGACCTCCTGAGGGATCAATAAAATTCTACCTTACCTTACCTTAATGTTACTTCTATTATGCATTTACAATTTAAAAGTAACAATTCATTCTCTTATCATTTAAAGATTGTAAATATTTTACGAGCACGTCTGTGTTATTTCTGCCTTGGCTCTCCCTCAAACTAAAATGACAAATGTTTTAAACATTTTTGAGAAAAATAGCAGACAAATTAAAAAGAAATAGGAGGAGATTTATTTTCAATTTTCTTTTCCTGTACTTGTGGTGCCAGGTACCAACACCCGACATGTTAAACCCTTGTCCAGCCTGTATCTCCGGCCACATCCAAACTGCCTTGTAGTTATTAATGACTCAAGGAAAAATATTCAAATCAGATCAGATCCCAAACTTTTATAATGCTGATATGACATTAACATTTGAAACAGTTATTGGTCATAATGGCAGGTTTAAATTCTGTACAAATGATGGTTTGGATTAAGAAATGTCAATTTAAATGTTGGTTGTGATAAGTTAACATTCTTGCTGTTAATGCATGTTTTAGTGGATTTAGTAGCATCTGAGGAGTTGATGTGATTGCGTTGGCAAAATACAGTAACTTGAAAAGAGACATTTTCACAAGCAAGTTCATAGTAGCACACAGGAGAGGAGTTCAAAAGAGGAAAAAACAGAAATTGAATCAAATTAAAGACAGAATTAAAGCGACTTAATGAAATGATAAAACTGTGTAACTGTGGCACAGCCTAGTGGTGACACTATTCGCCTTCCCTGTCGTGGTTCTTGGTTTGATTCCAACCAACGGAAGCCAAAACAATTAAGACGTTTGGAATTCACTCTTTGTATTGAACGTATTTATTAATAAATTATATTCAAATTATTAAAAGTGACATTCAGTTAGCTATCAAGCAGCCTTTTTATGGTACTTCAAATATTTAGATATTTATATATAGAGTATAAATTCAGGATCTTTTTTTTTCCATAACATGTCTTCCATTTTGATCGAACAGCTTTTGAAAGTCATCTTTTAATCAATATATAATTCCACATTATTTACATGCACTTTTTAAAAACACTGATATTTTATTTGAAAATGTTTTATCAAATTTGTCATGAAAACTTTATTTATTCATTTTTAAACATAGTCAAATAAATGAATATAATCAATCACCACCAACTGTTTATTCTTGTTCATTTACCTTGTTCTATTTTTTACATAGTAGTTTTCTTAGTTTTTTTTATTTTCATATTTTAGAAAATACAGTAGAAGGGAAGCAGTAAACAGAAGATATAAAGACATGGAAGGAAAAGATGAGCTTCATGCTGAGGAAAGCAAACATGACTAACTGCACTTTTACGCCATTCTCTAGAGCCTAGACTAATGACAGGGTCAGAGGTCACACTCCCATCCCATTTCAGCTGACCACTACTGAAGCATCTCATTTTCCTGTAAAGTAGACAAAAATGGCGTATTTCTTGTTTTTCAACCATCAAACGGTGGAAGGTTCAGAACCAGCGATGACTGCGTCTCTTCCCAAACATATTTTCCCACAGCTTTCCATTTCCCCCTGGTGCCACAAAAGGGGAACTACTGGCTTCATATTTTTTTTTGGACTATCAACCTCAAACGTTGATGAATAAAATAAAACAACCCATAAAGTAATATGAGCTATTATTCACATTTTTTCTAAATAATATTTAATAGAAATGAAAACGAGATTTTGGGGGGTTTTCTGCTTAACTTTTTATTTTTATGTCGTACCAAATGATGAGCTGCTCCCCTAAATAGGTGACTGGGACTTGCATCTTTGAATTTTGTTTTCAGGTAATGGGGCAGGTTGCTCAGTTGCATAATACATCTGGGATGCTAGTAAGTAAGTAAGTAAGTAAGTAAGTAAGTAAGTATATTTTATTTGTATAGTGCTTTTCCAGACCAGGGTCACAAAGCGCTTAAACAATCAAAACAATATTCAATAAAGTATATACTTTAAAGGGCAATATAAAACTGATAACACAACAGGAGTTCCAGAAAATACACCCATTTCTAATGGGTGAAGCCTTGGCAAAGCTTGACTGTTCAAAGAAGAGCTGAGCCAGAACATTTTCTTATTCATTCTTTTCTCAGCTACAAGCTGAAAAAACAGGTGAGGAGACTTTTCATCAGCAACATTAAACCATGGGAAAGACTTCTGAGTGACAGCTGACGGACGTGGGTTGGGGAAGTTTGGGGAAAGCTTGTAGCAGCAACACAGTTAAATCAAAACCCCAAAAAACATCTTGTGAGCTTGAGCCTACGATGCATCCAGTCGTCAACCCCCAGTTCCTCCACCACCTCTTCATCTCTGCATCATATTTGTCCATCTGCCCGCCCAAGGAACACTCCACAATCGCTGCGGTGCCGTGCAATCCATCTCAATTTTCCAAATCTATTAACTTTCTTTGTGTGTCCAGCTTCTCCTGACGCTCGATCTTTAAAACCCGTGGTTGTTCAACAATTATGATAACTGCAACAGGGGGAATTAGAGGATCCACCCATTCATCTCTCTGCCCCTCCTCCGCACAGACATGACGCGGCTAAATGAAAAATGGACATGCTTTAAAAAGTATTGATTCCAGCTTTAAACAAAGGTACAGTCGATATTATTTACTCCTAAATATATCTTTGTTATCTGTGCCAGAGTCATAGTTACTGCTCGGCCCTCGTAATTGCGGACATAAAAATAATAGAGCAATTCCCTCTGAATTGACCGAGACAGGTCTGGCCGCGGCCTCTTATCCGAGTGATGCATATCCCGGGTGTAAATGAACGTGCAAGACCGGTTTTCCAATGATGACTGCTGCACTTGAGGGAGACATCCATTCCTACACAATAGAGGGATAAAAAGCAGGAAAACAAATGTTTCATTTAAAAGAGACTCCTTTAAAGGAGGATTTATCTTTTGTTCCCTGGTGCTTGTAAACAACTGTTTTGAAGCCACCACTTAGTGGATTTCCTTTTGAGATATACAATTATACAAACTCAGATTTTTGGAAGCACCAATTCCTTTTGCCATGCTTTCAAGCGTCATGTGATATATGATTTGTCATGATTTTTATTTTTTTTAAGTCAAGAAAAACACAATAAAATGGAAAAAATAATCCCTTGACAAGACATATTTGCAGCCTTTTTTCTTTCGTTACTACTTAGCGGCCATGATTAGGTAATGAACGGCGATTGGAAATAGAGAAACAACAGGAAAAAGGGTAAAAATGTATATAAAACATGTTTAAATAGATGTAAATGTATCACTAACTTTAAAATCATCCACTAGTGGGACAGTAGGTTCCTTAAAGTGTAATACCCTTCAATTAGTTATTAGACTTCTTTCATTTAATTAAACATAACTCTATATCCATAAATACCACCCAAAAAACTACCACATAACTAACTATTTAGCAATTTACAGGCATATAAAATAAACCAATTGTAGATGTGGAAAAAAAGGGAGTTTATTCATCTTGTTAAAAAACTTTAACCAACTAAAACAAATACACAAAAAAACAACCAAACAACCTATATATAACCAGTGGGCCAACACTCACAAACACAAGAAGCCAGATTAAAAGAAGGAAAATGTAACATGCCTGGTTGAGTTTAAGAATATGTATGAATGAACCATCAGGGCCCGCCAGCTGAAGGAAGGGGGGACTAGCTTGACACAGCTATGGTGGTAGAAAGTAAGCATTAAAAATGTTGTTTTGCCTTTCTAACTTAGCCTACCTTACTTATGGCGAGATTCTCAACTTGTCTATGCTAAGCATTGTCAGATAAATCTCTGATGAGTTTCCTTTGAGGATCTGAATGGATTTGTGAAGGCAATCCATAGTGAACGAAGGGACGTTGGCAACAGTCAGGGCTTACTGATCTCTTTTTGGAAATGCCTGAGCAGATCAGGTGTAATGATCTGTAACGACTAAAACATTAGTGATACCTTTTTGAGTCAACTCAATGGACAGAAAGTCTATCCAGACCTAATCTAATGGGCCAATTCTTGTGATAGGTTGCAAAGGGGCAGCTCTCTGAGGAAGATTCTTTCAACTGCTACATCTTCTACAGTTATGGATGTACCATCTGTTCTCAGAGGCTATTTTGGGGATAAAGAAAAAATCTCTGACAAGCTTGTGTTTTTTTTGTGGCCAAGGGGACCAATATCATAATGCAACAACTTCAAGACCATAGACTTGTAATGGGAAGCTTAGACAAGTTGGCTGACCTTCCTACCTAAGAGTCTATAACAAATGCCTAGCTTTATTTGTGGTGGGACCGCATCAGGTTAAATCTCTAAATCAAGCTGGTCTACAAATCTTGATTAGTTGTTCTACAGCCATTTGTTGTTTTTCTAAAGCACAAAGCCTTCATTCCTGAAGAGGGAACTTCAATGCACTCTTCCTCGGTCTTGTTGTGGTGTCTCGATAATGAGTAAGCATCAGGGTTTTTGTTTTCAGGCTTACAGTGAACACTGAAATCATAGGTGGAATGTGAAACTAGCTATCTGTGCCCAGTTGAATTAATCTTGACGGTTGTTAATACATATGTGAGGATATTGTTGTCTGTTCTAACAGAAAACTTGTCAACATACATGTTATCAGAAATATTGACTACAACCCACTTCAAAGATATACGCTCCAGATCATGTTGTGACATCATTTTCCTGAGTTTAGAGATTTTTCTCAGTTGAAGGAAACAGTTTCTGGTCAGTTTTCTGCAGTGTTTAACTAGAGACATGTCTTTGTCAAATACAACACCCAGGTTTCTCAGGCTCAGTTTGACAGACTGACCTAAGTCACGCAAGTACTGACTCAACCCTGGAATCTTATCATCAGGCGCAGTAACCAGAGTTTCAGTTTTACCACATTTAGCTGCAGAGTGTTTTCACTCAGCCATGTTTGATTTCTAGCAAACAATTGACTAAGCTGTTCAGCCTCTGGGGCTCAGTTGGATCAAATGAGCAGTAGAGCTGGATGTCATCAGCAAAAATGTGATAAGAGACATCTCTGAATGATTTTACTGAGGGGAATCAAATACAGCAAAACAATAAAGGACCCAGAACAGAACCTTGAGGGACTCCACACAACAGAGCAGCTCATTCAGACCTTATTTGATTGGCAGATACACTGAAACTGCACCCAGAAAGATATCATCCACAAGATCTCCCATGCACCAGTTTTTACCCAACAAAGCCCTGCATGTAGATCCAAGCTTGAACGGCCTGGGTGCTGTATTGAACCAAGACTACCCTAAAGGGACTTTTCTAGCCAAAAGTTAAGCCAGTTATCCTGTACTATCTTGTACATCAGCTCACTGGCTTCCAGTTTCTTTCAGGATCAACTTTAAAATTCTGGTTCTTACTTTCAGAGCTATTTATGGTCAGGCTCCTCCTTACATCACTGATCTGATCCAGGCTCTGAGGTCTGTGGATCAGAATCTACTGATGGTTCCTGAACACGGTTCAGGACCAGAGGAGAGAAATCCTTCCAGACTGTTGCTCCTAAGCTTTGGAACGATCTTCCTCTCCCTATGTGACATTCTTATTCGTGCATGCTTTTCCTTATGTGTCTTATGTGTCTTGGCCTTTTAGACTATATATTTTAACTTTATATTGTTTTTGATTGTTAAAGCGCTTTGTGACCCTGGTCTAGAAAGGCGCTTTACAAAAAACAGTTACTCACTCACTCACTCACTCACTCACTCACTCACTCACTCACTCACTCACTCACTCACTCACTCACTCACTCACTCACTCACTCACTCACTCACTCACTCACTCACTCACTCACTCACTCACTCACTCACTCACTCACTCACTCACTCACTCACTCACTCACTCACTCACTCACAAGCCGGGTTCCAAAACTCGTTAAATGCACTGAAACCTTTTTTTGATTATTATTTCTTGTTTTTATTTCCTTGCCTCTTTCTTTCATATTTGAGCTGGGGGGCATTCTTCAGTAATGTCAGTGAGAGGGCGTACAATAGCTGAATTATTCTCAATAAATCGCACATGGTACCCACAAACCCTAGAAAGGTTCAGTGAGGTCAGTGGGTTTTTTAACTGCGTGGCTAGACTGACTTTCTCTGTGTGAGATGCCCTTGGCTGAGACACTGTATCCAAGAAACTTGACTTGAGGCTGGCAGAATTGACACTTAACTATTGACACTAGACTTAGGTAGAATTTTTTTGGGCCACATTCCTCTACCTGATCCAAGACTTTATGCAAATGATAGTTCCTCATGCTCTTCTAGTGATTTACAGAATGCTTACCAAGATCTTTCAGATACAAAAACAACAACAAAGAGGGAAATTTTTTCTTGTCCTCCTCATACATCTCTACTTACAGAACCCCATTTACTGCCTGTTAGAAAATCATGCACATAATCCACGTGTGGCATTATGTACTGATCTGGAATGGTTCTGGGGTTCTGGGGTTCAAAACGCAATAGTCAATACACATTCTGATCATGACTTTTCATTTCATTACTACAAAAATTTGAAAAGCATGTGAAGTTCAAGACTCTAAAAACAAAATAATGAATCCCTCCTAGTGGAATTATCCAGGTCTTGGGCCTTGCCACTTCACTGGAGTCAATGGAGGTGCTCATAGCACAGCTTTTTGTTTGTTTGTGTTAATGACGATTGGGACCAAGACAGGACTGGGAGGATCAGGGCATATTAGCCCTTAGATAGGGACTGTCTCTGCAATGCCCTAAAGGTTAGGAGGTAGTGTTAGTTTAACTTTCACATAACCAGTATATGGAAAACTAGATTCACCCAACCATCATAAGGCAAGATCTTTGAGTGGGTGGATTCATATATGAAGGAGGTATCACAAACTCTGAAAGATGATGGTGATCCATGATGGCTGCTGATACAACTGTGGTAACAGATGAAACGTACCACAAACTCACACACCAACCCCAGTTTAAAAAAGAGTGGACGAAATCCAAAGCAGATTCTGGCCTCTTAAAGAAAAAGTCTGTAGAAATATGATCGCGTGACTGGAGCGTACAGTGTCAACACAGCGAGGAGAGTATCTGCACCCAAATGCTACCCAAAGTAAAGCTTGTCTGGAGAGAATGGTGAAGTGTGGCATCATTGAGGAATAAACGGGGCCAAAAGAAAGACTGTTAAAAGGGAGCGGTATGTCTAAACCACTAGAGACGACATACTACAACGATTGTCAGACTCCTGTGAGATCTCGCTCAGTAAAGCTAGTGGTCTTTGGCAACACCCGCTAGAAAAGGAAACAGCCAAGTTGACCACATTCATAAGTCATGGGGAGGTTTCTCTTCAAGCGTCTTCCGTTCGGTATTTCCAGTGCCCCAAAGATTGTTCAGAGCGAGAGAGTACTCCACCGTCTTTTTGATGGACACCACTGCATCAGAAAGTGTCGCGAATAAGCAGGCATGATTTAGTAGTGGCCAGGGCTGGAGAAAGACTTCCAAGAAACGGCGACAACATGTCCTGAACGCAGACCAGAACAATGAAGATAAAAGAACACGTCTATTGCTTTAGTATTTGGGTCTCCTTGCATTTTACCAGCAACATCTGAGAGCTATTGGTCCCTTGTATGACTTCGTCAGTACAAGCATGGTCAGCTCTATGGTGAGGAAGGCCAAACCTGTTTAGGCAAAAGTTTATGTAGTTCAAATAAAGGCAATTGTGTTTGTCATTACATCCATGCCGGTGTGAAAGATAAAGATAAAGAATCCCTTCTGCTCTCATCTGCTTTCTTCCTCTAGTCAAAAGAACCAGCCGTGTAATTGAAATCTTCATGGGAAATTATTCTAAGGACTAAGGAACACAGGACAATGTGTTGGGTGGTAACTATGCACATGAAGTTTCCTTGATGTGGAGAATAAAGAGGTAAGACTAAGAAGTGGAGAGCATGTCAATTTCAGGACACATTGTCAGTTTCCTAAAGCTCAGGCCATCTCCTGCTTCTTTCAGCCGCCTCAGAAAATGATCGAATGGTCTGCAAGAGAGTCTGTCATTGGCTTGCCGGGTCCTTCAGTAGTTTGTCGGTGGGAGTAACAACAAATCCTCGGGAGCCCACTTCGGCTGGATAGACGTTTGTCTTCCATCCATGCTGCCCTGTGTCCGCTGCAAGTTCTGTGTGACGCACAGAATCAGAAACCTTCCCATGACAACCATGAAGTATGAAATGAAACATTAGGTTTATTTACTTCATTTCTTCTTATTAAAAACGACAGTATTAATAATATAACTAAATCATTCTACACAACAAACTAAAGCAAGTATATTGTAATCCATTAAAGCCTTTGCTGAAATTACATCGGGTGGTAAAAAATACCGTGCACTATAGAAATATCCTAGTATTTTCAATTAATGATCTCATGAGGAAGTGAAATATATGTTGTATTTAGTTACATTTTACACAAAGAAAATACAGAGTGAGCTTTACTGGCAGTGATGTCTTCTAAAAATAAAACATTACTATCGCATGTTATTATATTTTTATTGTTAACTCGAAAAAATGAAAGTCAAACTTTCTTATCGGAGTAAGTAATGTATTGTAGCGACGGTTTGGTTGAGCGATTTAATCGCACTCTTGCCACTCAGCTTGCCATCTTGAAGAGTGAACATCAAAAGGACTGGGATCGTCACTTGCCCCTGGTTCTGTGGTCATACCGATCTGCTGTGCAGGAATCCAGCCAATGCACTCCTGCTGCTCTGATGTTCGGGAGAGAGCTGCGGACACCAGTGGATTTGGTATTTGGTTCCCCGCCAGAACCTGAGATTGCTGGAGGAAAGGAGATGGATTACCTCCGCAGACTGAAGGACCGACTACAGGTGGTACACGACTACAGTCGGCAGTCTCAAGACAGTGCTGGCGCCCGGCAAAAGAGGACCTATGATACACGCTGTCGAGGGCGTGCCTTTGAGCCGGGAGACAAGGTGTGGGTTTACTGTCCGGTCCGCAAAAAGGGAGTTTCCCCTAAGCTCCGCAGTCACTGGCAAGGACCTGGTGAAATAATTGACCGCTTGTCTGAAGTGGTGTATCGGGTGCGGCTGCCAAACAGAAGACGCATGGTGGTACTGCACCAGGACAGACTTTCACAATACCGTCCCCTGAGTCCTTCCCCAGCCGGTTGTGATGTTCCTGAAGACGGCACCTTGAGCCCCATGGACCCTTACTCTCCATCTACACCTGTCGCACCTAGATGGCCTACCCGACAGCATCGGCGACCTGGGAGGTTTAGAGACTTTGTGCTAGATGTTGGGGTTGTCGGGGACGACTGACCCCTCAGGTGGGGGCTATGTAGCGACTGGTGCATTATGGGTCCTCAAGTTCGGCACCATGAGTGAGAGGTGTGGGAGAATTAGTCCCACTCACCATGTTTTAAATGTTTAGACAAGCCTGTAGGGTTCTGTTAAATAAAAGGCACCCTTGTTCTTCTTGCCTGACGTTTACTGAAGCTCGCTACATTGGTGTCAGAAGTGGGATTTCTCTTGAGCAGTGGACAGAGAAATCTACGAACTTGAGCGAGCAATTGAGCTAAATCTTGGGCTCCAGCGCTAACACCGCCCTCCACTGATGGAGAAGAGAGCAACGTCAAAGATGACTGCGGATCGCCCCCTGGTGGCTGGAGGAGCCCGGCTTCTGATGAAAGACAGACCTGATGGAGCAAGTGCAATACGGGGACATCGCCCTCTACTGGAAAAGAAGACCGGAGAAGAGGAGCCGCCTGTGCACTGCCCCCTGGGGGTAGGGAGGACCTGGCCACCGGCGGATCGAAGGTTGGATCGGCATTCTCTACCACCAGAAGAGCGGGTTGGAGCAGAGGAGCCGCCTGCGCACTGCCCCCTGGGGGTAGGGAGGAACTGGCCACCGGCGGATCGAAGGTTGGATCGGCATTCTCTACCACCAGAAGAGTGGGTTGGAGCAGAGGAGCAGCCTGGCAAGTGTCACCTGTTGGCGGAAAGAACAAGACTGCATGCAGATGATGGCCCGGACACAAGGATACAGATGAGTACACCTCCACACAAGGCAACGGTTAAGCTGCCCAAGTACAATGGACTGGTACCACTTGCGCCATACCTGGCACAGGTGCAACTAACAATGCGGCATAATGGGTGGAGCAATGCTGAAGCTGTGACCCATTTGGCTCTGGCTTTGGAAGGAAAGGCAACACAAGTGCTTCTAGACCTAGCCCCAGTGGAAACCATCGACTTCCATAACCTGACCACCGCACTTCAGAGACGGTTTGGCCAGCCGTGTCATGCCGACCAGAGCAGAGAGCAGCTGACTAGTCGCCATCTACAAGAAGGGGAGAATTTGGGCACCTTCGCCGCTGACGTGCAGCAGTATGCCCGGCAAGGCTATCCGCATTTCAATGCTACATCCCAAGGAGAACTAGCACTCCACGCTTTTCTACGAGGGCTGGCACCAGAAAAACTACGACAGCATGTTTGTCTCTCCATGCCGGTGTCCCTAACCGAGGCACTGAGGGAAGCTGAACGAGCACAAGGGATCTTCGCTGCTCAACATACACCATCAAGGGCTCCTGGTCCACGGGCGCAGGTCAGGATGTTGGACTATGATGAAGATGTTGAGGAGGTCCGCCTGTCCTCAGTGCCGCCACGATCCAGACGACGACCCCGTCCGACAGATCGATGCCTTCGGTGTGACCAGCTCGGCCACTTCGCAAGAGATTGCCCTGCTCCGATCCCTATTACCAGGGTGGTGGGAAACTGCAGTGGAGTGGCGCAATGAGGGACCGCCCACTCCAAAATCCACTTTCCCTCCAAGGCAGATGGACATTGGTTGGACGTTGTGGACATACACAAGGATTGTACCTGTACTGCCAACTGGATGGTCAGCCATGTCAAGCCTTGGTGGACACTGGGTCCACCATCTCTTTGGTCCGTCCAGGCACCCTCCTTGAGGCCAATAGCCGAGTTTCCGAAATGTGGGCCCCAACCAACACCAAATTGATGTCAGTAACTGGAGAAAAGTTTAAAATTTTAGGGAAAAAGATGGTGACAGTTCGAGCGGTTGGAGCATGAGTTTTGGCTTGCCAACATCCATGATCCGTGTATCATTGGGCTGGACCTTTTGAGTCGTTGGGAAGCTCAAGTCGACGTAGTAGGAAAGACCATAATCCTGGGCAAGGAAAAAGTGGAGCTCAAGTCTAGTAGGGAGGAGAAGGCACAGCCTGATCATCGGAGGATGACAGCAGCAGTTCAAAAGATGCCAAGATCTTGTGCTCCACAAACGGCATTAGCACCAACCCTTCCAGCTTCTTCCTCTGCAGAGACTGCGGAAGCCATCCACCAACTTTGGCAGCGCAGTAGTGACGGCATGGAACCTCAGCAAGGCCAGCAGTTGAAATGTCTGCTTGACGAGTATAAAGACATTTTTGCTGCCAGGGATGAGGACTGTGGGCAGACTGGACTTGTCCAGCACGCTATTGAGACTGGTAACGCTCAACCCATACGTCTACGCCCCCATCGGTTAGCCCTCTCCAAGCGGAAGGTCGCAGTTGAAAAGATCCAGGAGATGTACAATGCTGGAGTAATTGAACCATCAGATAGCCCCTGGGCAGCCCCCGTTGTCTTGGTCAAGAAGAAGAACGGTACTTGGAGGTTCTGCGTGGACTATCAGCGCCTGAATGCAGTCACCAAGAAAGACTCGTATCCTCTTCCTCGCATTGATGATGCGCTTGACAACATTGCTGGGTCCAGTTGGTTCAACTCCCTTGACCTCGGCAGTGGATACTGGCAGGTGGAATTGGCCCCGGAGGCAAGACCAAAGACAGCCTTCACCATTGGACAAGGACTGTGGCAATTCAGGGTTATGCCTTTTGGACTCTGCAATGCACCTGCTACGTTCGAGCGACTGATGGAGAGAGTTCTGGCTAACGTGCCCCGTGACCGCTGTGTGGTGTACCTGGATGATCTGCTGGTGCATGCCGCTGACTTCGACAGAGCCCTGGCTAACCTAGGTGAGGTTTTCACGGATATAAGTCAGGCTGGGTTACGGTTGAACCCTGCAAAGTGTCATCTGCTGACCAGAGAGACTGAGTTCCTTGGCCACATTGTCAGTACTCGTGGGGTCGCCGCCAACCCAGAAAAGATAGCTGCAGTTCGTGATTGGCCTACCCCTGCAAATGTCGGCCAGTTGCGAAGCTTCTTGGGTCTGGCTTCGTACTACCGACGGTTCATCCAGGGTTTTGCCACCATTGCCAGCCCACTCCATCGTCTCACAGATAAGGGCAAAACATTCAACTGGGATGCTGACTGTTCCGCTGCCTTTACTCAGCTCAAGACTTCCCTCACTGAAGCTCCCGTCTTGGCATATCCTGATGGGCAGCGGCCCTTCATTGTGGACACGGATGCCAGTAATGTTGGCGTTGGGGCTGTCCTTTCACAGCAAGGGGAAGATGGAGAACGAGCTGTGGCCTATTTCAGCCGGGCACTTAGCAAGGTGGAGAAGAATTACTGCGTCACCCGTCGTGAGCTGCTGGCCGTGGTCCTGGCCCTGCGTAAATTCCGGCCATACTTGCAAGGTAATCACTTCCTTATTCGAACTGACCATGCTTCGCTCACCTGGCTCTTGAGTTTCAAGAACCCTGAAGGTCAAGTGGCTCGATGGCTGGAAACGCTCCAAGGTTTTGACTTTGAGATCAAGCACCGTGCAGGAAAGCTCCATGGAAATGCTGATGCCCTCTCACGTCGCCCCTGTGCTGAAGCTGAGTGTCGGTACTGTTGCCGAGAGGAAGAACGGGACCATGTGGCACAAAGGGTGATATCGGTGCGCGCCAGCAGCAGGGAAGAGGATGGGTTGGAACTTACACCTCCAGAGCTGAAGCAACAACAGGCCGCTGACGCAATCTTGGCGTCGGTGAAGGGTTGGTTGGAGGCCGGACAACGTCCAAGCTGGTCGGAGGTGTCGGCTTTAGGACCCGAGGTGAAGGCATACCACTCCCAATGGGGCAACTTCGAGGTCCACACTGGTGTGATGTACCGGCGGTGGCAAGCACCAGGGGGAGGAAGAGACCTCCTGCAGCTCATGGTGCCCAAGGCTCTCCGGCCCAAAGTTCTTCTGCATGTCCACGGCTCGGTGGGGGCAGGACACTATGGAAATACAAAGACCCTACATCGCCTTCGGAGCCGGTTCTACTGGCCAGGATGCAGACAAGATGTGGAGCTGTATGTCCACTGCTGTGATGACTGAACTGCCCAGAAGGGGCCAACACAGCGGTCCCATGCCCCACTCCAACAGACTCGCTATGTCTTGGTGGCCATGGATTATTTCACCAAGTGGCCAGAGGCCTACGCAGTACCAGATCAAAGTGCCATCACAACAGCAGAGAAGTTGGTTGACGAGATGTTCTCTCGGTTTGGAGTTCCTGACGAGCTCCACAGTGACCAAGGGCAAAACTTTGAGTCCCGGGTGTTCCAGGAGGTCTGCAGACGGCTGGGGGTGAGGAAGACAAGGACCACGCCGCTCCACCCACAGAGCGACGGTTTGGTGGAGCGATTTAATCGCACTCTTGCCACTCAGCTTGCCATCTTGACGAGTGAACATCAAAAGGACTGGGATCGTCACTTGCCCCTGGTTCTGTGGTCATACCGATCTGCAGTGCAGGAATCCAGCCAATGCACTCCTGCTGCTCTGATGTTCGGGAGAGAGCTGCGGACACCAGTGGATTTGGTATTTGGTGCCCCGCCAGAACCTGAGATTGCTGGAGGAAAGGAGATGGATTACCTCCGCAGACTGAAGGACCGACTACAGGTGGTACACGACTACAGTCGGCAGTCTCAAGACAGTGCTGGCGCCCGGCAAAAGAGGACCTATGATACACGCTGTCGAGGGCGTGCCTTTGAGCAGGGAGACAAGGTGTGGGTTTACTGTCCGGTCCGCAAAAAGGGAGTTTCCCCTAAGCTCCGCAGTCACTGGCAAGGACCTGGTGAAATAATTGACCGCTTGTCTGAAGTGGTGTATCGGGTGCGGCTGCCAAACAGAAGACGCATGGTGGTACTGCACCAGGACAGACTTTCACCATACCGTCCCCTGAGTCCTTCCCCAGCCGGTTGTGATGTTCCTGAAGACGGCACCTTGAGCCCCATGGACCCTTACTCTCCATCTACACCTGTCGCACCTAGACGGCCTACCCGACAGCATCGGCGACCTGGGAGGTTTAGAGACTTTGTGCTAGATGTTGGGGTTGTTGGGGACGACTGACCCCTCAGGTGGGGGCTATGTAGCGACTGGTGCATTATGGGTCCTCAAGTTCGGCACCATGAGTGAGAGGTGTGGGAGAATTAGTCCCACTCACCATGTTTTACATGTTTAGACAAGCTCTGTTAAATAAAAGGCACCTGTCTGTGGCAGTGTGGGAAAGACACCCATGTTCTTCTTGCCTGACGCTCACTGAAGCTTGCTACAGTATTGTAACGTTGTTACGCAACATCTGACACCTCTAGGTTAGCAAAGAAGAAAAGTTCAAAAATGACTCCGTGCCTCAACTCTCTGGACCTGTTGTCATCGATCTGAGATTCCATTTGTTCGTGGAAAAATATTCCCATGTTTCTCTTGAGTGGACGTTTTATTCCTCGTCACGATGTAACCAGGCTACATTTATATTTGTATTTTCTTGCCAGTGACTCCGCAGAGCAGAGTGGCGCAGCGGAAGCGTGCTGGGCCCATAACCCAGAGGTCGATGGATCGAAACCATCCTCTGCTATTTTGTTTTCGTTGTTTTAAAGGTTTGCAAACAGAAAAAGAAATAAATTAAAAAACACTTATTCACATTTGAAACCCTCTGTCCAAAATTATTTTAAACTGTCGAAAAAGATGTACACTAACAGGTTAGTGTTTTGTTTTTTTCAATAAAATAAAGTTTTGCAAACTTTTTGCGATAGTTTGCGTCAAAAAAAGAAAGCTCATGTTAAACTCTATCATACGTTTTTAATTTAACGTAACACTTTACCATTACTTTCTTACTTACCTCTGCTACTGTTGACCTGGCGTACATCGCCCCCTGGCGGCTTCTTGTATAATCGCTTATAGAGTGAACTCAAGTGCGTAACTGTATATGTAACTATAACTACATATGTATTTGTTGACACCTTTAAACGGCACTACATGTGTTCGCATAATCATGATCCTTCATGAGACACATGATTACTATACATTTAATAATTTATTTATTTTTGTTTAAGATAGTAAATTAGGTGTTAAAAAATGATTATCCGACTGCAGATCCAGGCATCTGAAATACTTCGGTGCAGGGTGGTAGAAATCTCTTTCAACAGGGTGAGGTTTGACCTTCTTAACTTTTATGACCACCCGGGACAAGTGATCCTCAAATAAGAAGATGGATGGAAACAGAGACAACCAAATCTCCACATCAAGTTCTTTAATTTCTTTTTAAACGCATTGTGGTCTGGTTAAACAACGTAATATCTTCTGTTGCGAGGAAACTCATTCTGCTTCAGTAAATAGTGTTTACAACAAATCATTTCGGTTTCAAGTAAATATCGTCGACGTACATTTAATACAGTAAACAGGCAGAGCAGCAGCCTGTGGCCATGCATTGTTTATCAAACACACCAATATTACAAAGTGTCCACCGTTATCATAGTGTTCGTCTTCATTTCAAGTCATATTTTGCAGCTTATTTGTTAGTTTTCTACTTGTTTATAACACAGTGTGGATCCAAAAATAAAGCCAACGTTTAACTGGAGAAAGAAAAAGTGGACTCTCGAAGAAGATGACAAGCCCGTCCTTAGAGAACCCCTAAAGAATCAGCTGTAATATGTAAAGCTCCATCAGCTTTTCTTCTTTACGACCACGGGAAAAATTTAATAACAGGGATGATAACTCATCATAGTTCAGAACCTACTGTTAGTATTCACTATTTTTGAGTTGCAAACGTAAATTATAAGGGATTGTTTTTTAATATAAAAATGATTCAATTATATCTGATAGAACAAAGAAGACACATTTCCATGTAGTACAACTTCTAAAGAGTTCCCACAGCTCAGCGACATTTAGCCACGTGTCCCGAGAGATGGTGCGAGCGTGCAAACCTCCTGAGGCAGTTGGGGCAGGAATAAGGTTTTTCCCCGGTGTGAGTCAACATGTGGGTCTTGAGGTGCCCCGACAAGCGGAAGCTCTTCCCGCATTCCTCGCACGTGTGGGGTCGAAGGTTGGAGTGAATCCGCCGGTGCTTGCTCAGGTCGCCGGAGGAGATGTAGCGGCGCTGGCAGTCGGGACACTCGAAGGGTTTCTCGCCGGAGTGAGTCCTCTTGTGCTTGGCCAGGTCGCCCGACTGAGTGAAGCTCTTGTCGCACTCGTCGCACTTGTAGGGCTTCTCGCCGGTGTGCGTGCGCTGGTGGTTGCGCAGGTGCGAGATCCGGATGAACCTGCTGCCGCACACAGTGCAGTGGTACGGTCGCTCCCCGGTGTGCGTGCGCAGGTGGATCTTCAGGGCTCCCACGTCGGTGATCTTCAGGCCGCAGTCTCCGCACTGGTGGGGTTTATGGACGGCGTGGATCTTGGTGTGAACCCTTAGGTTCTTCCTAGTGTTGAAGTTCTTACTGCAAATTTTACAAACAAACGGTTTTTCGTCCGAGTGCGTCTTTAAGTGCAGATTCAAACTCGCCTTCAGTCCAAATTCTTTCCCGCACTCCGGACACGAGAAATCCTTGTGCCCGGAGTGGGTCGTGATGTGGTACTTCAGGTGGTGCAGTCGTAGGAAGGCTTTGCCGCACACGGGGCACTTGTGAGGCTTCTCGCCGCGGTGGATCTTCATGTGCTGACTCCAGCCACTCCGCTCCATGAACTTCCGGCCACAATCTTTGCAGACGAACGGCTTGTCGCCCGTGTGCGTGCGCATGTGGATCTCCAGACTCTGAGGCGTGGTCACTTTCTTACCGCACTCTTGACACTGCACACCCACGTCCAGGCAGATGGGCTTGTCCTCCGTCTCTCCGTGATCCGGTTCGTGACACAGATGCGGCCCTTGACCCCAAGTGGCTTTGAAGTCCTTCCCGCATTCGGTGCAGGCGAGATGTCCGCCCCTGATGCCCACCGACATGTTGTGCCAGCGCTGACAGTGATTCTTCAGGTTCTTTAAATACTGGAAGCTGCGGGCACAGGTCGGGCAAGGGTGGAGCCTCCGTGGGGGGGCGGCGGGGTGGACTTCTCGGATGTGCGCCCTCAAGTCGACCTTGGATTGGAAGCTGCTGCTGCAGACGGTGCACACGTGTTTGGGGAAAAGGCCGATGGTGGAGATGCAACTTTTCAGCTCGGAGAGATACTCCTTCTGGTGGACCCACTTCACGTGGTTCTCCAAGAACTCCAGGTCCGTGAAGGAGACGTCACAGTGAGGGCACGGGAAAACGTCGGCGGATGCGTCTGAGAAGACAACAAGCGGATTAAAACTCATGACTGTGCTCTTCTGCGAAGACAAGATGGCGCTTCTCGTTGCAAAATAATAAAACAATTTACAATATTAATAATGAATTTTTTAATTCAATAATACATATGTAATCGCAATATTGTTTTTCTTGGTACTGTGGTTTTTTTTTGCTTTAAAAGCATATTTTATGTTTACCATAATTATGTTCAGTTTATTTAAAATGAAAATGTTTAGTTCCATTAAAAAGATGCTGCACCAGATTTAACAAAATCCATCTGTAGTCCTCAACAGAGATGCAGACAGTTTACATAAAAAATCACATACAAATAAAGCAAAAACACAATAATATACAAAAACACAGTACAATCTAATAATGTCCATGACGGCCGTGTGGTACTATCAGTGCGAGCAGGACTTGTGGTCTAAAAGCCAGTCTCTGACAGCCTGTGAAAAGCGATGAAAATCTGCTTTGTTCCTTAGATTGTCTGGTAAAAATCTTATCTTTTACTTTTCAATAAATGTATTCGTTTTTTTTTATTACCATGCAAATATCCAAAGTGTTCTGGCTGCTAGATGGCAGCTGTCAAAATAAAATCCCACTAGACCCCAGCAAGAAGACTGAGGACAAGAGGATACAGTCGACCCCAGCAGCTTTTGAAGCTGATGTTTGGACATATTTGAACGAAAGCTTAAAGTTACAACATCGTCAAGATCCCAGTACAATACAATATATTGTTAAATATATTGGTAGAACAAGGATACATTTGTAGTCTATTGTACAGCCAGATTCTTGCAATACACCCCACCCCACCCCCCTAAACTTTGGACCTTTCGTTTTTATTGACCATTGTTCTCAAACAAGTAAAAGAGCAAATATTTTTCACACCACTACCAAACATTTAACCCTCATGTCCTCGGGGTCAAGGTGAACGACCTCCCTGGCTTCCAGAAATACATATGCAGTGGTGGGGAGGTTGATCACCTCTACACAGAACACAAGGGATACAACAAACACATTCGTCGTCAGGCCTCCGGGACACTTGGCGGTAGAGTGGTTGACTCGTGGTCTGAGAGGTTGCGGGTTCGATCCCAGTTCCGGACAGGATTGTGGCGTTGTGTCCCTGAGCAAGACACTTGACACTGAATGGGTATTGTAACTTAGTGTAAAGCGCTTTGAGTGCTGAATAAGCATAGAAAGTGCTATACAAGTAAGAGCCATTTACCCAGAGGCATCACAACATTGTGACACACAATGAAAACGTTTCCAGGTATTATTCGATCAATCAAAACCACAGATCTCTGCCTACATCAGATGCTTAAAAATCCCATTAAAAGGGTATGAGTGACTCAAAATGTTTTTTAGTCAAAGGTTTAGAATTTTAAAAGTTGGGCATTTTAGCTTCTGAACTACAAAGGAATAGATGACAATCCACCATAGGTACTTTCCACCTCTGTCCAAGGATTCCCCAGTAAAGATCAACAGGTTATCAACCAGGTGTGTCTCACCTGTACACGCCTCTTCCTCAAAACCGTTCGCGTTTCCTTCATCTTCCTTGATCCCGGTCTCCTCTTTGACGGCTGTAAACTCACACTCCTGCACACAGTCTGACTCGATCTCCACCTTCAAATACTCCACGTGTGTTTGTGGTGAATCTTCCCAGTTTGACTTCAGTCCATTCAAGGCGGTTCCATTTTGCTCTTCACTGATCTGCAGTGAAAAAGGTTCTTCTTTGATTCGGACAAGACTCTCTTCCTGAGATTCCTGCTCCAGGACAGCATTATCCGAAGCACCATTCTCAGCGTCTGTGACTAAGGCGGTCATATTTTTTGGAGAATTCATTTTCAGTTGACAATAAAACGGTTTTTTCCGAAGATGATCGTCGGCTAGCTGTTAGCACATGTTAGCATCGTCATCGCAGCAGCAAAACCCTCGTTATAACGTAGCGTTTCCGTAGAAGTAGGTTGACGTCATTGGAACTCCTCGCGCCGCGCATAGAACAGATTCCATTTACACATTTTTCCGACTCGAAAAACGCCGTGTTTACAAGCGGGCTACATTTTTCATCAACAGCGATTGTAAACACAGGAAGTTAACGAGACCGCTTCCGGTTCTCGTCATTCACTTTGTAGCGGCGGCAGCCATCTTTAAATAGCCAAACACACGTGAACTGAATTATTATATCAACAATAAATTAATTAATACACAAATATTTATTATCTTTTAAAAGCTTTTTATACAAATTAAAGGAATACTGTAGCAATGTAATATTTGTAGGAATATAAAGGGGATAATGTTATTCTATGTTAGTCATTGTCCTTTGATCTGTGCTCTTTATATTTGCACTATGTTCTTTTTCATTTGCACCTTGTTCATATTGAACTTGATTTACCTTTTACTGTCTGCTATGTCCTGGAAACCTAATGTACCCAAGGAGATCTCCAGCGGTACGAATAGCTTTTACTATCTAATCAAACTATATTCAGTTCTTAGATGTATGTAAAGGGTGTGAAAATAACAAATATAAGGTAAGGTAAGGTATATAATATATATATATATATATATATATATATATATGGTATATAGTGTGTGGATGGAGTGTCTTCATTACTAACAGGATTCTTCGCTGCAAACATTTTTTGTGACATTCACAACACTCATGGCAAGATCTAATACTTGACAGAGGTATGGCTCAGAGTGTATCACAGATGTCGTCTGTACGGCTCATAATGAAAGTATCACAAAAAGACATTCTCACAGATTTATTTCAGCCATCTCAACACAGGTAATCTGACACAACCCTCTGTACAAACTGTTCCCTTCTTTGAAAGCAAATTCAACACAAATTATGTACAAAATAAGTGTTTTTTAAAATAAGACAAAGCAACACAAAATGTTTGTTTTTGCAATTTATCGGCTATAAATAGTGAAGTGTGGAATTAAGCTAGTTTAAATATTCTGAGGACTCGTGTTACAACAAAGTTTTTTTTTGCACAATTGATAAACTCCAGTAGCACCAGTCTGTGTTTGGCTTGTGACACCGTGTGCCATCCATCCACTGATTTCGACTCTTAAAAGTGTTTCACTTGAAACTGGGACACGTTGCCTCTATGCAGTGCAAAACAAGAACACATCTGAAATGAACAAGATATCCACTCTCAATTGTTACCTTTCACCAGGAAATGTCCTACCACTCATTCTTCTACTTTCATTCTTGTAACATATTTTCATTTTTAACACATTTTGAGTTTAGCAGAAAAAATGAAATTACATTTTTTCCATGTATTCATACAACATCATATCTAAATCTTGTATTCATGAATATTTAAGTGTAGTATAATCTGGCAGGTCCCATACTTTTTTTTAAAATCTGCACTTGACTTGACATGACAAAACATTATCACATAATGCAAAGAGACATCTCGACCTTAATAATTCCTCAAGTTTGATGATTCAGAAACAGGGGGACATAACATGAACTACAACCTCCTTCACATTTGGAAAAAAATAATAATAAACAAAATGCATACATATGCTTAAGCCAACATGTGATCCAGTCTCGTATAGCAAGTATTAAGTGAACGCTTGACAACTCACAAAGAAGGCAAGAAGTGAAGGCAGAAGCAGAAATGTAAAAGCATTTACATGAACCAGTAACATATTTATGTTAATTGAATAGTTGTTAAAAACCCGCAAACACAAACTAATAGAGATTCAATTTATGTTTTTGTATTAAAATAATTGGACAAAACATTTTTTGTGGGCTCCAAGGGAGAATATCGAGCATTAGTTATACTAACTAGACACCGTTTGGTGACTAGTCAATGGGTCAAATGGGATTTTATAGAATGCAGTGTCTAACATTCTAGAATACAAATATATTTCGCACTGCTTACATAAAAACTAAATCTTCGCGGTTGTCCGTCCTAAACGTTTGCCTTCTACTTCAATTTGAACTGAGAAACAGATGAATACGTTGGTGGTATTAAATACTTTTAAATGCTTCATCTCATGTTGACCTAGATACAAAAACAATCTACCAGGCAACCTCGTTTCTCAGCACTGACTCTGTCGGCCTGTGATTGTCAGCCTCTGTGGTTTAAAGCACAAGTTGGTTCCAAGAGTGAATAATTCCCTCACAGAATTAGCTTCAGTCTTCGCACAAGACCGACTGTCGGGTCCGTGTCAAGACTGGACACCGGTGTTTTGCGTGTTCTACTGCATTCTAACAACAGCTGGCCAAGTCATGTGACGCACCAAAATACAGTAGAGCAATAATGAACACAAAAAGACGCTTTGCAACACACTTATGTACAACTCTGGTTCGATCTGTGCGGGTGACCTTGTAACTGCTAAACTTTTTTTTACAGCTGCATCTTCAAAATACATTTTTTTTCAACCATATTCTCAGTAGTTTGAAACAATTCATGATACGATGGCGTTCATGGTATAGCTTTAGTTTCATGGCATTTTGCAATATCGTCACTGAGCAGAGAGAACCATGTTTGTTTTTCTTTTTTTAAAACAATTCTAACTCTGCATGTTTTCTTTTCATTTATCAGAGTTGTATCAGGTTTTCGACTCTAAAAGCTGCAGGGAAACTGTTGTAGAATCTATGAACTAGATAAGGTGCTTGAAAAACATTTGTGGAAACAGAATTTAGTCTACATGGCCATAGTGGTGAGGTGTTGATGCAGACCTTTGCGCCCCGCACTCGTGCCGGGATGCCCCCCTCCGTTACCATGACCGCAATATTCTTGGAGGTTCTGACGCAACGTCACCAGTGCAGAGCCCAAACAGGCGCGGTTTGGAGCCAGAACTCCTCCGGGCAGCTGGAACAGCACCGTGGCCACCCCTGCCATGCCGTCGTCGGTGGGTTCCAGGGTGATAGGTCCCACTTTAAAGGTGGAATAGGAGAAGCCGATCAGCTGAGACAGAAACGGGTCGGACCGGCAAAAGTGCTGATAACCGCTGTAAGTGGACGGATGGTGGTGGTGGGAGGACTGGGTGCCAGTGGTGGTGCTGGCGTAGTGGTGGGTGTTAAGGTAGTGCAGCGGCAGGTGCTGACCACTGTTACCGCTCCCACTCATGGTCAGGTGGTGGTGGTGGTGACCGGTGGGCCCCGAACCCATTTCATGTTTGTAAGACACAGCACCGGCTCGGCCCCTCTGTCCAACCAACACTCCCCCTAATTTTCCTGTGCGGGTGTGTGCGAGCGACACGGTGCCGCCGCCTCCTCCTCCAGAAGTAGGCAAGTAGATGAGCTGTGGCTCGTCAGGCTCCAAGTATATGGTGAGTTTGGCAAAGGGCCTCGAGGCCATTTTGGTCATCTCCTGGATGTGACGCCTCTGCTCCCGACGGAAATCCAGGAACTGCTTGACCTTCCACAGCAGGACGCAGACGGACAGAAAGAGGAAAAAACAGGAGAAAAAAACGGAAAAGAATACAAAGAGGTCTATGTGGGCTTGGTCTTGTCGCAGAAAGAGCAGTCCCTGGGACTCCCCCTGCCTCTCCTCCGTGCCCACTCCTCTGAGAGCGATATAGAAGCGGCTGGACTTCAGGGAATGCACTTCGTGTGGGAACGTGATGACCACGCGATCCCGGACACTGTGTACAATAAGCACAGTCTGTGGTTTCCACACCGTGATGTAGGTGATCAAGGCTTTGGAGAACTCCTTTCTGATTTCTCTTTCAGGACTCTGAGTCTTGGCCTGCAGCTGCAGTGGATTGTGGGGGAACATAGAACCTCCCAGGTTGGACGTAGAGTTAACATTACCCTTGATAGGGGAAGGCGGCGAGTCTTTCTCTGCTCCGGTGGTTGTTCCCCGAGTCACGGATTCTTCCTCGATTTTAATAGTGTGTATCCCAGAGAGCCGGTCCACGTCGACAATGAAGGTGTCGTGCGAGTTGGACACATAAACTTCCACCTCGCCGAAGGTCACGTCTATGGTGACCCGGATGTCTACGTTGGTGAATTTGGGCTGAGCCATAAAGAAGACGGTGCGGCCTCTGGGCAGGTTGCGAATTGTCGGGTCGTGGAAACAGTTGGTCTGAGACGTGGGGTCAAAGCAGTACTCCGTGTCTACATTTAACTGCCGATAACACTGGCGGCCGTTCACCGGGGTTCCATTGAAGGAGTCTTTGCACTTGGCACACTGGAGGTATAAAAGAGGGGGTCATTTGGTTAGACAGGCAAATTGTTTCGTGTGATCAATTTCTGCACCGTTGGCTCACCTGTTGTCTGTAGCAGTCTTTCCGGTCGTTTTGAGGACTGCTGAGACAGGATGAGGTTTCTGTGTTGTTTTGGCAGGGACAGCCTGTGCCATCGTGCTCATTGCAGGTGTCGGCATGACCGTTACACTGACACCTGAGATGACACACACTCTTAGGAATAAGAATACATTCTAAAACATTAGACCCAAAGGCTTTTGACTATCTTTTACCAATGGATTCCATCAATTATTGCCTCATCACAATTCAACCTGGCTCTCTGGAGTAGTCCTTTATATTCTATATACACCAGGCGGTCTTTGAACGTCTCTTTTTCCCCGCCCATCATCTCTACACTCTAACTCAGTTAGCACATCATCATCATGATTTGTTGGGTATTTGTTTTGGAAATACAATTACATTTAATTTAACTAAAACACCCCTTTTTAGTGGATGCATTTATTTTATATTTGAATTGTATCAATTTCCGATCTATGCTCAAAATAATCCGTCATTGAATGCATCACTGTTGTGTCTGACTCACATAATCTCAAATTGTGAGTTGATTGTCGCTTGATCAACCAGTAATTGTGAATAAAAAAAAGAAGAAGAAGCAATTATTTCTTCGAAGAATAGTCAAAGTGGGATTTGATCCCATTCTCTTCCTGGAGATTTCATTAAGATCACTTTATGAACAGATTGTTTTATTTTGAAAGGTTAACAGATGTTTGTTTAACTGATACAGTTCTTTACTTCCCTCATGATTTATTGTGGTCTGACTGTGACAACTATAACAGCCTTGATGAGCTGCAGCATAGACGGATCACAAACAGGCGTAAATTGCTTAATTGATCAGAATATTAGTGGATCTGTTGCTATTGTGACTTAAAACAATGCAGATGCAATACAGAAGCATCCGGTGAAAGATGCTAAACCAAGAGAAACAACACCGAACAATAAGGTTTCACTTACTTATCACACTTCCCCTGCAGCAGAAAGTAGCCACTGAGGCAGCTCTCACATTTGTCGCCAACACTGTTGTTCTTGCAATTCACACAAACGGCATTCTCCTCTGTGGGGCCTTCTAACACCCACTCTTTAATCTGGTGAAGAGGGGAAGGAAAATCACATACAGAAGAATACTCAGAATCTTTGATCACAAACAACAAACCTTGTTAGGGTCTAGTGAGAATAGTCCTGGATTGTCAACAGCTTTTTTGTGTTCTTCTCTAGACAGGCACACGCCACTATTTCCTTTGCAGAACTCTCGACATGGGCGACAGGTGCCTCCACCTTTGGCAGAACCCACAAAGAGTGGCTTACACTTCTCACAGTGCTTACCCTGGTGTGCGAGAAAAAAACAAACAAATACATCAAACCAATTCATATAAAAGCAATAATTTTTAAGGTGTGTTGATAAATACTTACGATGGTGTTATTGTGGCACTCTATGCAATCATCTGGTTTGTTGACACCTGCACAGTTGCTGTGCTTATTACAGCTACACTGTGAGGAACAGTTGTCCCCTACGAAGCCAAAGTGACACTGGCAAACTCCAGGAGAGACACAAGTGCCATTGACACAGCCTTGAGCACACACCGGCTCACACTGTCCGGACATACTGAAAATGAAATAAGGAAAAAATATTTTTAGTGGACAGAAAAAATGTACTTTATGGTAATAGAAACAAGAAAATCACACAGAGAATGCAAGCTACCACAAGCAATTCATTTGCACCAATGATTTTCACTCAATACTTTTGTTGTCTGTCTATCTATTCTTTAGGATGTTTTTGTAACTTTGAAAGCATTAACTCTCACATACAAATGAGCTTTGATTTGATTTAGATAGCAGTGAGCAGTAGCGTCGAGGGACACACACTGAAAGAAATGAGCCTAACTTGTACTGCTGCTCTCTCTGAACTGTGGAACAAATTTATTAAAAGATTCTTGAATCCAGATGACAATATCAAACACCACAGTTCGCTAACAGACGGATGTTGACAGCTGTAGTACTTGCAGTTGGTTTTATTATTTCTGAAACCTAATAAATTCATGGACATTCGTGATTTTAACTATCATTAGAGTGTAAATTCTCCTTCTACAAATTTTTTAGTCAGACCCAGTAATAGTTTTGCATCATAAAATGTCAACTGATTATTAATATGCATGTGATTTTCAAGTGTTGAACCATACCTGCTAAGGATGTATCCGTGTTTACATGTGCAGTGGTAACCCTGTGAGAGGTCGTGACAGTCTTGGGTGCTGTTGCAGTGGTGATGGCCATTAGCACACTCGTCCTCCTCTGGACAGTGAAGGAATGACCAACTGCTGTTTCTCAGCGGACAAACTCCCTCACTCACACCTGGAAAATGGGTAAAAAGCATGCAGTTGTATAGTTGTTTTTATTTAGCCGTCGTAATTATGTATTTTTGATTCATAATATTAAGGTATTATGGTTGATTTATAGAACGTTAATTATTTTTTTCCATAATTGAAACAAAATATTAATAAAATTATATACGCCTGTTCATCTTAATAATAACATATGTTTTATAAATTATACATTATTATACAATAGATTCAATATAAAGTGCAGGCAATAGAAACGTTTTTACCATCAAGACCTCCTTGCATGCATCGTCCAGCACCATTTCCCCCTCTTGAAGCGCACCAGCCACACTGAGGCCTGGCAATGCACTGGGAGCACTGGGAAAGCTGGGAACACTGAGGGGAGCAGGAGTCTCCTCCTGCTAGAAGACGACCACACTGACCCGCTTCACATCTCAATGGAACAAAGGATGGACTCATGCACTGCATTAAAATGAAAGGTTAGTTTTGGCAGATGTTTTAAAAAAAACCTCATTAAAAACATTTAGTGAATAGACATGTGTTCACCTGCTGAAGAGCCATGCTCCACACACAGTGCTGCCATCCTCCATCGGAGCCTCGTGAGCCCAGACAGAGGCTGCAGTTTGAAAGAGTGTGGCAGGGAGGAGGGCAGGGCAAAGGTGGCGACGACTCCACTTGCATCGGTGACACATTGAGGAGGGCATAGCTAAAGCACGTCCAGTCATAGGTGGGATTCACACTTAGAATCCGCCTCGTCTCCCCTGGAAAAAAACATTTTGTTCTTTAATAAAACCTTGTTTGAAGAAGTTTACTCCAAAAAACAACAACATTATCACTCCTATAGCTTAGATTATATAACCTAGATGGAATAGATTTCTAAGAACAAGTTGCATCTTTGGCAGGCACCCACCAGAGAGATTTTGAGATCCCTGATGTAGATGCTTTAGTAACTGAAGACTAATAGGAACACTAAGCTGCACATAATGAAAGCACACAACAGAGGAGAGGCTGGGAGAGAAAATAAATAATAGATAATATTGTATTAATATCATTGAGATCATGTTTAGGGTTGTTGATAATTCAGGTGTGAGCTTCAACTGAGAGGGTCTTGATGGATATTTTATTTTTCATTTATACCATATTTTCAGTGTCATCAACCATCATAATCATAGAAGAGTGTACTGTTACACAAACACACCTGTACGTTTGAACTGCCGTGTCCACATGCATTTCCCAGAAGCAGTGCACTTGGGGCAGTCAGAAGCCTCACAGCTGGTTTCAGTACAGTTGCTGGACAGGAAGATCTCCCTCTGGTTAATGCGACAGTCATGTTCAGATGTACAGCTGACGGAGCTGCTAATGCACGCCCCCTCTGGACAGTTTGTGCACCATTTACACTGCAGTGCCGGCTGGAGATAAACAATTGAATAAATATTCAGGTTAAAATATCATCATCTCTATTGGATGTTTCATTAATGATTGTTCAGTCAAGCAAGTAACCTGTAACGCATTGCTGAATGTCCTTGGATGTCGTGCAAGACATTCACTGCATGTCTTCAGTCTGCGGCATTGGTCAGGCTGGCGAGGAGTTGGGGAGCACGGGGATGGACCGGTGAAGCAGCCAAGTCTGAGGAAAGAATCCGTGAGAATATTAAATTGTATTGTTAATAAAATGTTGAGTCATTACCTCTCAGCAAGGTCAGAAGAGGCACATGTTCCCCTGCACCACACGCAGCTGCCAGTTGTTGTGTTGCATGTTTCTGGTGTGGGCATCAGTGAGCAGGGGTCAGACGGGACAGTAAGGATGAGAAGGCGACCTAATGTCACCCCATTGAAGCCCCCTGATATAAACAGACGACCATCCCAGTTTGCCATGGCCAGAGAAACGGAGCGATTCACTGCATCACCGACAGCAGAGACTGAAAAAGAAAATAAATATTTATTTATTACGTTTCACTTTGGTCCACACATCCTGCACATGTGCCCTATATGAGAAGAGGCTGCGGAGTACCCGGGACCACCAGACTGTGGTCCTGCTTTGTTGGCAAACCATTTATTATTACCTATATTATTTATTATTTATTATTAAACCTGTATTATTTGTCTAATGTTAATTGGTTCAAGATGGTGAACGAGTATTGTTACTTTATTATTCCCACATATGTTTGTGTATAAACATATTACGCCCATTCCTAGTACTAAATGGAATGATGAAAGAAAAAATCCTTGATTTCCTCACCTGGTTGTAACCAGGTATTACAGTTCACCTGGTACAGGGACACCGAGTTACTGTAGTCTTCCGTTTCAGTTCTTCCACCAATAATGACCATGGTATCTTTGATCAGAGCAGCTGCGTGGAAGAACCGAGAAATTGGCTATTCAAAGAAGAGAGGGGAAAAGATTAATGCTTGCTTGTAAGATCCCACTACAATTGTCTGGAATATTTATAATGATTATTTTACCTTATTTCCCTGTGATGGGACCAGTAGAGACCAGGTCAAGTTGGGGTAGTACAGGCTGTATAGCTCTCCCGATGGCTCCACAGTCTCCACATGGAAACGATAACCACCAAAGACAAAGATGGCATCCGTTTGTTCATGGTAGACAGCAGAGTGACCATATAAACCTGTGCAAAAAAAGAAAAGGTGTTTGATTAGTTTGATGTTCATTGTCCTACAAATGGAACATTCAGACCAACATGTTTCTGTGTTATTATTATCAATATTAAGGATTTAAAGACTAAAATAAAACTATTTTTCACAAAGTCATTACCAACCTGTTGGTGGCGTGCCCATGTGTGGGGCAATTGTCCAGTTTCCAGTTTGGGGATTGAATTCCAACAAGTGGTGGTTAAAGCCATTTTCAGGTGAGTAACCGCCAATCAACAACACCGAGGTGTCACGACGCACTGTTAAAGTGTGGCCAGCTATGGGTGGCAATACTGTGCTCTGTTGGACAAAATGATAAAACCACGTTACAATGAAACATTTAACATGCGACTATTAACTCAAACTCACCTTATGTTCTTTCCACACCAAACTGCTGAGATTGAGACTCCAGGCGTCCATGGCGACAGAGTTCTGAGTGACCCCACCAACTACTAGCATGAAGCTGTGGCTTGTTGCATGATTGTCAGGGTTAAAGGTCGTAAGGAGAGCAGAAGCGTGGTGGTATCGTGGACTGGGAGTGGAACCTTCTTCCACAGTGCTTGTCAACATTTGTGTCCACCGCCTCTCAGAGACAGAATATCTACAAAGTAATAAGGCAAACATCATCAGGACTTGAGCAGGAGAAATGCTAAAGGTACAGTTTTTAAAGGTACACTTCTTTGCGCTTGATGGAGTCTACTGACTCCTTTAAGAAACATCTTACAAGACGTTTCTATTTGTTCAGGCTTTTGCTTGAATTTCTCGTGTGAACTCCTGTGTTGTTCTCAGTATTATCTTGATCTTTAAAGTATGTACTTTTTTGAGTATTGTTTTGATTGTTTAAGCGCTTTGTGACCCTGGTCTCGAAAAGCGCTATATAAATAAATATTACTTACTTACTTACAGTACCACTCAGCTTTAAAAAGTTACTGGTAAAAGTAGTAAAATAGAAGTCTAGTTTT
This sequence comes from Callionymus lyra, assembly GCF_982586985.1. Lineage (NCBI taxonomy): Eukaryota > Metazoa > Chordata > Actinopteri > Syngnathiformes > Callionymidae > Callionymus > Callionymus lyra. The sequence continues at coordinate 19,052,043 of NC_141830.1, forward strand.
AAACATTTAATTAAATGTTTTATTAAGTACATGCATGGTACTTTAGTGTTGCAAGTAAAATCTTTTATGAAAATAAGAAGAACAAAATGGTCATATATTGAAATATCTTTCACCACCACAATAACTTAATAAATAATCATTTTAGCCTACGTACCTGTAGACATTTCCTAGAATTCCTTCAGTGAGGGAGAGTCCACCATACATCCAGAGGTTTGCCTGAGGGCCAGACACCAATGAATGGCCCATTCTGTGAAGGAATCTGTGGGCCTGGTTCTGCGTTTAAAAAAAGGTTCATAAGTTTATTGTCTTCTATTAAATATTAAAGTCTAGTTTTGTGGTAAGTTTTTCTCCTACCACAGTCATCTGTGTGTCCAGCAATGTTTCCCAGATGAGGCTGTTGGAGTCCCGAAGAACTGAGCAGTCAGACCCTGTCCAGTTGCTTTTACAAACACACACTCCAAGAGACTGTGGAATAGAAAAGACATGGTCAATTTACTTTAGATTTCAGTACACAGAAGGGGCACATTTATTTATTTATTTTTTAATCAGAGGTAACACACTTACGACATTACAGGTGCCTCTACCCTCTGTGATGCCACAGTCCTGTGGACACATCACCCTGTCACAGTGTGGGCCACTGTATCCTTGAGGACACTGGCAAAGACCAGCTATGCATTGGGAAACACCAGGACACAACGGGGAAGAATCATCATCATCCGAGCTTCTGTGACATCGGCGCACCCAGAAAGATGCATTGAAGCCTTGAGGTTTGTTTGAAGACACATTGGCTTCAAAGTAGACCGAGATTACTCCTGGTGGAGAAACCAATGGATACAAATTATTTTCTGCTAATCCACCATGATGGGGTTTTTTACAGCAGCTGTTTACAGATAAACTGGAGGCTAAAATGATTCTACCTGAAGTGGCCTCCACAGTAACTTGCTGTGTCCGTGTAGTTCCACAAAATGCTCCAATCAGATTGTGATCCGAGTGAACGACTCCATTACTCAGAAAGCGAGGAAGGCCATCAAAAACATACACATATGAGCTCTGTGGTGGAAAAACCACAGGTTATGATTTTTCACAAAGAACAGAAGTGTCTGTACATGTGACATACTTTGGTGAGCACTTACTTTACAGTTCGTATGGGAATCTGGGTGCAGTGTGAGAGCTATAGGGGGACAGAGCTGTCGGGGCATACATGGAGAGAGTTTGTCCGTCACAGAAAGGACCCAAAGACAATGGGAAAGTCCCCCCTTTCCTTCGGTTCCACTTCTCCAACCAAGAGATGAGGAAAGAGGAATGGTCAAGGATGATGTCGAGGAGAGAAGCACAGAACGTCCCTGGCATTGGCGGTAGCATGTTCCATTGTTCCTGATGAGAAATAAGCATGATGAAGGGAGAACATCTTCTTCTTCTTTAAACATATGTGAAAAGGACAAACTAATATTAGGGTGAAGAACTTCCCAATCCCTTTTCAAGTAATAAAAAATATTTAAAGTATTTTTGGCATTTAAAATGGTACAGTGTACTGTAAAATGTTTCTAAAGGGAAAATAATTAGCATATATAGAGAATCAAATGATATTTGATATGATAAACAATAGCCAGGTACAAAAATACACAAATTCCCCTTTTAAACTAAATGTTTACCTGGGGTCTCCATAGTAACCAGGTAGACAGGAGTCGCAGTGAGGTCCGTGGGTGTTATGTGTGCAGTAACACTGGCCAGTCTGGTTGTGACAGAAACCTCGTAGTGGATCTCCATGGCCATTGCACTCACATGACACGCAGCCACTGCCACCAGCGAGTGCTGAACCAAAGCTACCTGGACGGCAGTGTTCACAGTGAGGCCCTGTTGTCCAGTCTAAAAATGAGGGAAAAAAACATTATAAAATCTTTGAACTTTAAATGTACTCCTTATATTTAAAAAAAATATGGCCTTACCTTGGCATTCATCACAGATACCAGGTGCAGTGATGCAGGTGGAATGGAAGTTACATCCACAGTCCACATCACATTCAACACCACTCAGGACCAGAGTTGCAGGATCAGATGTCCAACCAAGAGAGCACTCGCACTCAAACCTTGGGCTGCCGCTACATTGGCCTTCACGACACTCATTATAGCAGCTAGAAACAAAACATGGTGAATTTAAATGAGCCTTGTTTTTACCAAGTCATCATCTTAGAACATCTTCTTACGTCTGGTTGCAGTGCAAGGTCCCGTCTCCCATGTAGCCCCTCTCACAGTGGCACTCATATGACGTAGGAGTGTTAATGCAAGTGGCAAACAGGTGGCAATTATGGAGACCCAGTCGACATTCTTCTACATCAGGGCAGGTGGGGTAAGACCAGATGGCATCTTGGTCTCCATCCTGGATGTGCTCAAGTTCCAGCTCCATTTCAAGGGGACGAGGTGGAGCAGAGGTTTGTGGCTCAGGACTGAGTTGAAAAAAGAGCCTTTTTTGTGATCCTGGGCTCCAGTCAGTGCTATTATGGTTCTTCATTTTTAGAATGAATACGAAACGACATCCCTTAAACCCAAGTAGTATACTGTTGATGAAATCCAGCCTTTCCCCTGATACATGTAGCGAGACAAGTTCCCATACAAAGACAATGATATAAACCCTGCTAATCAAACTATTCAAGCTTATATTCCTAAATATCAGAGTATTTTATGTTATCACCATCATTGATGAAAAAACTATATTCATACTATACTATAATCAACAAGACAGTTGGTTTCACAAGGAAAATGATAGCTTCAAAATAAGAAAGCATTCCAATCAGTATTTTACTTTATCTCAGAATAGGTTCACAAGACAGACATATTTTCATAGAGGCAAGGATTCATTGGGAAGCTGGAATAAAAAGAAAAGTCTTACTTTGCTGCACGAACTTCAGCGACAGCCACACTGCAGTTATATACCGAAGAGTCATCAATTCCTGCCCAGTCTCCTCTCAGACATCTTAGATGGGAAAATGCAACGATTAGCCTGTGTATTTCAGCCATAAGCCACAAATATTATTGTCAAATGGACTTTAATACTTACTTTCCGATTGTGGGGTTGTTGTAGTCGCCACACCAGCCGCATTGGAAGGTCTTCAGGCACTCGGTGCAAGTGTTTATTGATGAGCATTGTTTACACTGAGGAACTGAATGAACACTAAAACAAAGAGGAGATCACATTGTTTTTATATATCAGACTGACATTTTATAGCACTTTGTAATAAGTACTGTTTGCGTAAGAGACATTTTCAACAAAAATAAAGAAGCAAGAATAAAACACCTCATATTACCTGTCATACCAATCCCTGCACTCTCCAAATGGGTACTTGGTGAGGTATGCAGCAAAGTAGAAGCAGGCCTGTGCTGATTCACACCAAGCACACTGGCTGGAGTTAGAGAGGCACTCGCCGCACGTCTTCCTCCTTTAAAAAATGAGATAGTTAAAAATACCATAAAATAACAAGAAGAAATGTGATCTGCTGTTTGCTTGGTAAAACCAAAAAGTAGGCGTGTTCGAAGATCATTTTTAAAAAGATCATACTTGTAATTTTTGTAATTCAGTTCATAGGAGAACTTACTGATTGCAGACTTTTGGACAACCCCTCGGTTCACGGACGGATCCATCTAGCCTTCCTCTTCGGCTGCACTGATAATCACCCTTTTTGCTGGAATTCATCTGCCACTCACAATATGGGTCCTGAGGGTTAATAAAGCATTCAATTAGTAAAAAATAACTACAAGCAAAAACACTTTTTTTTACATTACTAACATAAATTACAATTTAGAAATAACAACAAACAGGTGACACAGAGTCACATATACTCCTATACCTAATTCCAGTGAGCGAATAATACATTTGTAAAATGATGGTAACCTACCATTATTTAGTGATTACTTCATAAACAATAAAATATTAAGCCTTAATAATGCTGTTCAAAGAGAAAGCAATAAATTACATGACATAGTCATGATGTACCTGAGTGCAAGTTGTACAGTCTCTATATTCTTCACACAAGGTGCAGTGCTGGGGTGCAAGCAGCAGATGGCGCTGAGATTTCTCTTTTCCATCTCCCTTTCCTTCTTCTGGACAGGGTTCAAGGTCTGGGTTTTCACGCCGTAGACAACGGGACAAAGATGGGCACCAGCCACACGACTGATCAGAGAGACACGCCAGACAGGACATGTACCCGGAACAAGAGGCCGAGCGATACGGTTCCAAGAACAAGAATGAAATCTCCTAGAGAGAGGGATAGTTTTTATATTAAAAAAAATGGATAAAGTCGACTATGATTGTGCCTCAACTTACACTTCCTCCAGACAGGGTTCTGTTCCAGGTCAGGGCCATCTCACTCGTCTGTCCTGAGCCAGAGTTGTTCAAGTAGCCCTCCGCCTGAACAAGGTAATGGTTTCCCCTGGTCAGGTTAGAAAACAGTCGGCTTCCATCAGGGCGAGTCAGGGGTTTTAATTCTTTTTCCTGTTGAGCTGCCCAGCGGCCAACAACTTCCTACAGAAAAAAAGGCAGTAGAATGAGGATGTTTGATGAATGGACAGCATGGAATAAAAACATAATACTTTAAAGACAAAAAGACAAAATATAGAACAGGAAATACGCTCTCCATTCCTCAAATAAGTACATGAAATAAATAGCAAGTACTCATGCAAAATCCAGACCTAGTCTTTTTAGTTTACTACAAGGATAACCAAGCAATATATAGGACATGAACATAAACACCAGCATAGGAGCATTTTTATGTTTATCAGTACAAACATGTTTTGGAAATATTGTGCACTGTGTTTTTCTAGACTATGAAGAAACAATGAATAAATAAATTCAACCATCAATTTATTATTTAATAATGGATAATCTCACCATTTGAGTGGAATTGGGGCCCGATCCCACTCGAGCTTCGAAGTGCAGTCTTTGGATCCGAGCCCACATCGACACAGTCTCGGTGGGAGGTGGAGTTGGAGGAGGAGCTCCCAACAATGGGTGGATGAAGCCCCTGAACTGAAGGGCCATATCCATTTCAGCTGCCGGGGTGAGGATGATGCTGGTGGTGCGGACGATAGACACCTGGCAGGAGGGGAGGATGGTGGAAGGGAGTAGAGGATGGGGGTGGATACACATCAACGCATTTCCTACAAATGCCTAAACAACTCTTACAAACTATAATGCAGGAAAGCCTAAAGCAAATACAACAGCAGAAGGAACAAAGAAAAAAAGACTATTATTAATAGCATGATTTAAAATGTTTATTTTTAAATAAAAACAAAGGGTGAGAGGTAAGACAGAAAACATTAGCACAAAGATCTTCATTAAAAGAAGCATTTATGATGCAAGAACTGATCTGAAGAACATGGAGAAATTAGGAAATATAAATGAGGAAGATCCTTTGAGCCCGACTTTGCAAAATAAAAGTTTTCATTGTGAAACGTTGACCGTTAATTTGTTGGAGCAAAATAAATAGTTGTTCTAACACTAAGAACTTTAAGATATGTCATTTACAGACATTACGCTTAATTTGTTATATTCAGATTGTTCTTTGATGATAACGAGCATTGAATACTCTGTATAATGGAATACATTTTCTAATTTCAGATGACTTGAGAATAGCCTTTACAAACACTTTCATGTTGCAAGAAAGAAGTAAGGAACAGAAAATATTGAGGTAGTCACACCTAGGAAAGAAGCATCTTAATAAGACTCCGTACCTTGTCAGGCTGGGAGTCGTTGCGGGGGTGCTGGTAGGTGAGCAGGTGCAGTCCTGGGACATAGTTCTCGGTGCGACAGGAGTGGAGGGAGGTTAGGAAAAGGGTACGCTCCCCCCACCAGCCATACGCCCCTGAGATCTGGTCCACACGGCACACACTTCGCTCTGTGAGACCGAGAGGAAGAGGTCAGCAGACAAAAATACATCTGACCTTCAAACAATCTGAGAAAACTAAACAGGAAAATGACCACTAACTGATATTGTACATGCGTTAGAGAGAGAAGAATTTTGTGATTTAACTCCACCAAAGAAATGTGATTCAACAGGCAGGAATTGCCAGTCAGGTCACAAACACGAAACTGGTGAAGCAACATCACTAATCAGCTCTGTCACATGGCCAATATTAGTGTATTCCCTCACAAAAAACTTGTTATCAGCACTTCCCACTGCCCTCCTTCTTGTGCCTCACCTGACACTGGCAAGCAGGATTCGTTCTGAACACACCATCCAAATTCACCAGGAGCCCGAGCCAGGGAGGCTGGTGTGCCACTGAATACCAGACAGGACTGACAGTCAGAGAGAAAGCGTGCCAGACCCAGACAGCCGGTACTGCCACACTGCAAGAAAGTTTAACAACATGGTGCATTAAATTGATGCGAGGAGTTTGAAGGTATATAAAATAGAAACATTTTGAAATCTTTTTTACCGGGTAAGTGGGTTGGTACTCTCGACAACGACCTTCACACCAACTGCACTCTGGATTCTTCAAACACATACTTTCATCCAATGCCTCAGAACACACAGCATCCTGGAAACAAAGCAACAAGTAACAGCCACTTTTAGACACTTCAAGCCTCTTTTTAGCAAAATACAAATTAGAAATCCAGTCCAGCATTCCCTTATTTATCACCCTGCACATTTCCTTTGTTTAGCTCTGCTTATCTGGCCACAGAAAATCTAGAGTCATTCTACAGTTTTCTTTAAAGAAATCTGAATTAAAATTTTGTTACTTTTTCAGTAAACAAACCATCATCATGGAGCATGAATTTGATGTCAAAAGGGGCGTTGATTAAGTTTCGGTGCTTACAAAATATTGAATAAATTCTGGTGATATGTACATAGTGATTTCTCTCACTAAAAAACTAGTAATTCATGAAATGATAAAATAAAACAAAAAGATTGACATAGTTTAGGTTATGGACAATATCTGAGCTATGAGTGAGAGTATCTGGATGTTCTGTTCCTGTTAGTCTTTGTATCTTTGTCTTTGTTGTTTTTCTTTCCTTGACCTATGTTCTTTGTCTTTGTCTTTAGACTTAGATTGTGTCATCTTGTTCTTCCTCTTTATGTTCTTCTTATTTTATTTTTTATGTATTATTTTTTATTGTTTATGAAAAATTGCTGGCTATTGTAAAAAAACAATTTCCCAAAGGAGACCTCCTGAGGGATCAATAAAGTTTTACCTTACCTTACCTTATGAAGTTGTTGACACATAATCAGAGACATTTAGATCATTTTAATCAGATAAGAATACACCTAAAAGCAGTTTTAACAAGGTCAAGCTCTGATATCCATGCCAAAAAGAGACCTTGTGTGTTTTTCCCTATTCTAATGTTGATTCATTCTTACACTTACCCTATCACCTTGATCACTACTGACAAACAAAGGAACTTTGAAAGCCATCAGGTCTCCACGAGCCACACCACTGTAACCAGATGCAATCAGGAGCACTCGTCCCTCCATCACAGCAGCTACATGCGAGTAGCGTCCTTTGACACGTTCTCCGCCTAAGAGTAAACCAAGCACGTTCGGTATAAAAAAAAAAGATAACAATGGAGAATGTGTTGATAAATGCAGAAAGAAAAATGTCACACCAAGTAGCCATCTTTCCCCGGCAGACACCCATTGATGGCAACCAAGATGGTAGAAAAATATTTCCTCATCATAACACTTCTCTTCTTGGTAGTGAATGTGGACATTACCCCCTAAAAAGGAAAATTAGGTTAATCCAATGATTGTATGTGGGTGGAAACAATACAATCATGAACACATGAACTTACCAAAGACCACCATGTAATTCCCAATGACAGTTGCTGTGTGGAAGGCTCGCTCCCTGGGGCCTGTCGTGGGAAACCGGGATCGGAAGGATGTCCAGAATCGCCTTTCCACGTGAAATACATCGGTGTTGTTTACCCGAACACTAAACCTTGAATATCAAAGAAAAAACAGGTGATTATTATCGCTAAATACCTAAATTGAACCAATTTCATTTTCTTAAAACCATTCAACCCAAAAATAACTTGAACTCTTTTATACACAAGAGCTTTAAATATATGTTTGTCTCTTGTGTACCTGGCTGTGGTGGGTCTGTGGCCTCCATAAACAAGCAGGGTCTTAGAAGGTTCATGATACACCATAGTGTGACCAGCAGTGGCAGGGGGCTTCCCACCAGTAGGCTGAACCGCCTCCCACAATCCAGAGCCACGAAGGCTGAACCGGTAAAGTGACGCAGAGAACATATCATCCTCAGTGCGTCCTGAAAGAAACAGAGACAACTTAGGCATGTTGATAAAAACTATTTCACATGAGGCTAATCTACAATAGAACAAGAGCCTTACCTCCGAAAACATACAGGTAACTGTCCACAATAGCTGCAGCATGATTGGCTAGTTTTGGAGCTCCGTCAGAATTTGAAAAGCCAAGCTGTTGCCAGTCATCCTGGAGTGGTCGGTACATCCATACATCACTGGCTAGGGAACGGTTTGCGAGCTCACCTCCAAATATCACCATGTTACTCATCCACTCCACAGCTGTGTGTGAATGACGAGCCACCTGACGGATAGAAGACACAAACCGTTTTAAAATATACACTTTTATGATTTGGAAAAACATATGTTTGATGATATGTTTTATTTAAAAAAATTTAATGAACAAGTAGTAGGCTAGTTTTCTTTCATGTTGTTCATAACCTTATTTGATTATCGAAAACAAAAGTGTACTTACAGGAGAGTGACCATATGATCGGCTTTCCCACTGATTGGACGTAAAGTTGTACTTGATCAAGTCTCCAAGTGCTCTGTTCAGGTCGAAACCTGCAAGAAAAGATGATGATTTAAAATGATTAAAAAAAAAACATTCATCAAAAAACATACGAGTGATGAGCGGTTAGATTGGTTTTAATCATTTGGTTGAAACGATGTTGCACTTACCTCCAAACAAGTACATTGCACCGGTGGAGGACAAGTACGTGCCAGCAGAACCCGTCCTTGGTGGGGCGTATGGGTTTCCCTCACTGACACGCCACCATTGACCTGCTCCACTATCATCCTGAAGACCAAGTTGGCAGCTGGAGCCCAGAAATCCTGAACTACACATACAGAACTCTCCTCTCTGAGATGAAAAAAAAAAGGCAAAAATTGTTTAAAAGTGACTTCACTTATGCTTTGCAGCGAGATCTAGTCTTCACACGTACTTTGTCACAATGGCCATTCGAAGAGCATGTCTGAGAGCAGAGAGGTGCTGTGCAAGAAGCTCCTCCCCAACCTTGATGACAGTGACACTTTGATGTTTGTGAATCGCATCGTCCGTGACCACCACATGCCCCAGGGCACAATGAGAAAGTGTAGGTTGCATTGAAGCCCAAAAGGTTATAATTGGCATCGCTGAAGAGATGGAGCAGCATCTATGATATCAACAACAAGAAATATTTCCTTTAAACACAAACACATCATTTTTATAATTTAAATATAAAGCGACAAAACAACCGTTTACCTTGCCAGACTTCGCTTCAATAGGTTGGGGCAGAGAGTTTCCACTTAGACTAGCTAAAAGCGGGCTCTGGTACGAGTCTCCATCATAAACAAACAGGTAGTCATAGGTACACTCCGTGTCCATGAAGGTGAAATTCAGAACAATGCGATGGCTGTTGCTTGGTGCTGTAGATCATATGTAAGGAAAACACAGAATAACTTGTATATCTAAATCATATTTGAGTAGAAGATTAAAAAAAAAATGATAGCAGGTGCATATTGTTATGGGTCTGAATGGTTTTAACTCTAAAACAAATATATAAAACGCAAAAGCAATGTCATACCTTTAATAAGCCACTCGCAGTTGCCATTGACGGAGTAGTTTCCAGGTCCATCTGTTATATAGCCCGGGGGTCCCCTCAAAACTTGCCTGTGGCCTTTGCAGTCACCAGCCTGGCAGACAGGTGACATCAATGCCAACAGGAGGAAGGAGACGGAGAGGGAGGAGGCCATCACTGGCACCACCTGCGAGCATGAGGGAAAATCAAATATGAAGACATGTATCCTTTTGTGTTGGTGCCACTTTTCATATGTAATATAGCAGGGCCGGGTCTAGACAGGCATGTATGAGGGGGCAGCCACAAATCTTGAGGGGGCATTGTGCTGTTACTTACTTACTTACATGTAAGTTTGAGGGAGCACAACATTTATTTGAGGGGGCCAGGCCCCCTCTGGCCCCTGCCTGGACCCGGCCCTGTAATATAGTGTTTAAGTATATTGTTCAAGTTTCTGCAGTGCAAACTGGTTACATTCATTAAGAACACTGACAACATAGAGGTGTAATTTGAGGGTAGACAGATAGCTGTACTTATGATGATTACGGTTATGATTATGATAGATATGCCTATTGCTTCAAAAGAGTTTGTTTTGTTTACATTTCACAAGGGCCTAAAGAAAAAATGAAATGTCTTCACTTACACATAAATGAATGCACAAAATGGAAAAGTTTATTTCTATCAAAGGTCTCTTAGATGAAGTGTTGTTTTCCAACTACGATGTACAATTTGTGTCTTTGAAAAATAAAATTAACTGTACAATTGTTTATATTTTATTTACAATTTTAAGTTTCAAAGTACATGTATTAATATTACGTCAATTGCTCTTAGAAATGTAAGTGTTGTTCCGTTTCATTCGTCATTGGTTTGTTAAATATGTGCTTATATTTGATTTAGGGGGAAAGTTCTAATTGAGTGAAAAATCTTTGTAAAATAACGGATTTTTATCGCTTTAGCATAGAACTAGAATCCCATACCTACTGTGTTGTCTCCTCGTAAATGTGAGGATTTAGATAGACGTAAATAGTATCAACAAACACCAATAAGATTATTATTAACCACCGTTTATGGTTTAAATTATAACCGATTTGTTACCCAATAACATAATATTAGAAATGCATCAACACTTGTTGTAAACGAGCAATAATAGCAGCACGGTGATACATTGATGCTAATGCAGAGATGCTAAGCTAAACTAGCTGGAGGAAAACCAGCACCGTTTGTCTCAGTACTCACCAATTCCCGTCTCTTCTGTTCCATGTCGATTTACATTTTCGTTTTCCTTAAAGACGCGACATACTCTCGAGCCAACTGATGCAATTTTTTTTTAAAAAACCTACTACTAGCTGGGTTAGCAGGACCTCAACAGACCGCTAGCTCGAATAAAAACAACAGCTAGCTACTAGCCTGTTAGCCGCATCCAGATGCGCAGTCGGTTGCTGCTGCAAGATCAGCCATTATTGACGCTAACCCTCATAATGGAGCGAGACCCGATCACAGCATGCGTCCCCAATACGGTCCCGACTCTTAGCAGGGAAGCATTTGACCATAGCGATGTCCACTCGATCGGGTAAGACGCACGGATGCCCGTTGTTTTGGTGCTGACGGTCTGGTCTCCAACACAAAAGCCTCCAGTGCCATCCAGTGGAGGAGAAACAGCTGGAACGAGTCAGAGGGAACGTTTGCTCTCTTCACCTGACTTCAGTAAACAAATGAAAAATTTGATTCTCTAAATATAACAGCAGTTTTCATATTCCCTTAGTGTGTAAAAAATCACATTTTATCCATTTTACTATTTCATTTTTTTTTTTTAGATGGATAGACTTTATTATTATCGCCTGCAGTTGATACAGAACTCTGCAGTGAGAATTCTGACCCGCTCTAGTAGAAGAACTCACATTTCTCCGATCCTTAAAACTCTTCACTGGCTTCCAGTTTCTTTCAGGATCAACTTTAAAATTCTGGTTCTTACTTTCAGATCTGTTCATGGTCAGACTCCTCCTTACATCACTGATCTGATCCAGCCTTACATCCCAGCTCGGGCTCTGAGGTCTGTGGATCAGAATCTACTGATGGTTCCTGAACACGGTTCAGGACCATAGGAGAGAAATCCTTCCAGGCTGTTGCTCCTAAGCTTTGGAACGATCTTCATCTCTCTCTGTGTTTGATGATCTACTGACTCCTTCAAGAAACATCTTAAGACGTTTCTATTTGTTCAGGCTTTTCCTTGATTTTCTGGAACTCCTGTTGTGTTATCAGTTTTATCTTGACCTTTAAAGTATATACTTTATTGAATATTGTTTTGATTGTTTAAGCGCTTTGTGACCCTGGTCTAGAAAAGTGCCATATAAATAAAAAATACTTACTTACTTACTATTAATCCCTCTGGAGATCTTCATCGGGAAATTATTTACAATTTTTTTTTTAACCCTTGTGTTATCTCAACCTCCATCAGTGCATCTATTTTTCTGTAAGCCAGGGAGGTCGTTCACCTTCACCCCGAGACAAGACAAAGGGATACCACAAACACATTTGTTTTGGGGGCTTCAAGTCACCCTGAGACAACACAAGGTTTAAATATATAATACCAAGTAAAAGATGCACATTTTTTTATACATTTCATAGAAAAATAAATTGAAAATTGTTTTTGTTTTTTTATATTAATTTATTATATTCCAGCCACTTATAAAAGGAAAACTCTTAACTTAATTACAGATCATTCAACTGTAATGTATTTGGCAATTAAATAACAATTTAAAAGGGCTTTCTGGTATGATAGGAAACAAACAACCAAGAAAGAAAGAAAATATAAAACGGAGAGCTTTTAAAAGTCAGCATAATCTTAATTCTTGTGTGGACAACACAGGTTGCAGTTGAGACATATTTATTGTATCATCGAATTTGATTTACATTTAGCGACATAACATTAGGTAGATAACATCATTATACTGACTCCGGATAAGTGGAAAGAGACAAAAGCAGTAGTGTGACACTATCAATTCAATTAGCTACATAAAATGTATTGGTGCTCAGTATCAGCAGAGTATGTTTTCTATGTAATGTTTAACCAAAAATTACTAATAAAAAGGCAAAGATGGCTTGCCAGAGAGATTTAAAGTGGACTTCTCCACTGTGCTCATTAAGAAGTGTGCACAGCTATTTTTCCAGGGGCCAAAGTCATCGGTTTGCTCTGTAATCCTGGCCCGAAAATGGGTAACATTTCTTCACTAAACTCCGCTGTTAAAGTGATGAGGTGCTCTTGTGTTCCCCCATCCCAAAATGACACCTCCCCTTTATCCATGTTCAGTTTAACGCGGATTCTCTCCGGACGCTTCTGCAGCTTCAGCTCGGTGCGCTCCGGGGTCAGGACCGTGTACACTCCCTTGCTGAACGCGATAGAAAACACACCCCGTGTGGTGCATACGGTGAACTTCTTCTTACGGGCCACCGACTTCTTACAGACTCCAACCATCCACTTGGGATGGTCGTCGACAATGACGTCCCACTTGTGCTTCCCGGAGGTGTAACCTTCAGCGCCGAGTAGAAAGACGCAGGGATTGAAGCGTTCATAGTTGTCCGGGGCGGTGAGTCGCTCTGGGCTTTCTTTCACCGTGGTGAGGTCGGCACTCAGACACAGCCACGGAGAGACAGAGTTGGGGTCGAGCAGCACTGGATCTGCAAGTCAAGGCAAGAGCATTAAACCTTCACTAGATGATGGTCACATTGAGAAAGTCTCATATAATTTACTCACAGTATTGGACATGGGCTTTCATGGCCAACCACACTTTGTAGCTCAAACAGCCCACATGCTTGTTGACATCTATTAATGAGCTCTTAGGGAAAATGGGGTCGTTTCCAGTCCATATAGAACTACAAATGCAGAATAAACAGATAATATATGTAGTTTAAAGTTAATATAGTTAAAAAGTTAAAATTAAATCAATATTACGTACCGTTTTTTTATTTCCTGGAAATTCTGCGATTAAAAAAAAAACAGCCCTTTGATTAACCAAATTCATAAAATGGTCCAAAACAAGAACTAGAAATAATGTTCTGTCTTACCTTCGTCAGTGGCAGATCCTCATTTCCCATTTCTTTCTTTAAGTTGGTTATTATTTTATTCAAGGCCTCGACATCTTTCTTAGTGGAGACTATCATATCATCTATGGCAGCTCTCTTTTGAACCCTTTCTGCTTCGAGAGCTTGTAGACGCAAGGCTTCTTCTTCTTGGAGGATTTTGTGAATCTTTTCAAACTCCTCCTTGATTCGACTTTCGGCCACCTCAACTTGATCCTAGTAAGATAAAAAAAATAAAAATTATAAACTGCTATAGCCAAATGATATGACACTGGTTACTGCTCCTGATGATAAGGTTCCAGGGTTGAGTCAGTACTTGGGTGACTTAGGTCAGTCTGTCAAACTGAGCCTGAGAAACCTGGGTGTTGTTTTTGACAAAGACATGTCTCTAGTTCAACACTGTAGAAAACTGACCAGAAACTGTTTCTTTCAACTGAGAAAAATCTCTAAACTTAGGAAAATGTTGTCACAACATGATCTGGAGCTTGTAATCCATGTGTTTGTGTCTTCTAGCCTGGACTATTGTAACAGTTTGTTTTCATGTCTTAACAAGAAGGATTTGTCTCGCCTGCAGTTGATTCAGAAAACTCTGCAGCAAGAATTCTGAGCCGCTCAAGTAGAAGAACTCACATTTCTCCGATCCTTAAAACTCTTCACTGGCTTCCAGTTTCTTTCAGGATCAACTTAAAAAATGTATTGAGTATTGTTTTGATTGTTTAAGCGCTTTGTGACCCTGGTCTGGAAAAGCGCTATATAAATACAAATGACTTACTTACTTACTAAAAAGGCAACTAATGTGTTGATTTAAGTGTGTCCTTAATATATCTTGGACCTCTATCGTTCTGTATGTGTCTGTTTGTACAAAACTGTCCTTTATTAAAATATTTACATTAGGAAATGTGCTTAAGCGCCGGCCACTGAACGATACGTTTTTCTGAAGATTTAATCTATTTTGCCCCAACCACACACAATCTGCTTTGACTAGTCAAGCATCAAGGTTTGTCACTATGTGTCATCAATCCAGGAAGTCTCCACATCCAATGTACCCCTTGAAAGTGGGGCGTGATTACAGCTGGCTGGAGGAGGAGTGAAGCCATTATTATGTCATAATGGACTCCTCTCTCGTAACCTCTTGTTCGCCCAGATTTCAGACATTGTCATGATGAGGAACTTAATGCATCTATGAGAGGAAGTCTTCAACATTTCAAAGATGTGAGTTAGTCAGGGGAGTTGGGTTTTCACATTAGATTTACACAAGAGAGAAATTGTTGGGTTGTAACTGAGGCTGTTCTAATCCGATACTATGAAAAAATTGGGGAAAAAAACAACTCCATCAAACACCAGCATTTTATTCTCAGAGGAGCAGAATGATTTTGTATGATGAATGTGATACTTTAGATGTTTGTACTCAATTTATCAATTACGATAAAAGTAGACATTATTATTAACTGAAGACTGAGACAGCAGTGTCTGTATTTGTTATGACAGAGCTCAAATAGACTCACCTGGATGTGTTTCCCTGCATCGCCAAGGTCATACATCAGTTTCTTGTGGGCAGCCATTTTTGTCTCAAAAATCTTGACGAAATAGCTCAGCTCCTTCTGCAACATACATGGCAATATACACTTAGCCAGATGGCATGATTCAGAAAATTTTAGTTAGTAAGTCTTATTTGTAAAGTGCCCTCACAGACCAGGGTCACAAAGCGCTTAAATAAAACGGCAATAAAAAAATACATAAACATTTAAAAACTTTAAAAGGCTCTGAAATTCTGAGAATTTGGGGGGGAAATGTCAGTCCTCCTACTAGAGCTTGTCGGAATTCTATATAGAATACATTTTTTTACCAGTACATATTTTATACCGAATAAATCTTCCTTACCAGTACATTTTGCCATTTCGAGAAAACCCAGGCCCTATCAACGCTATACTGCTGAGATCCATATTCAGTGCTGTGATACTACATTTTACCATATTCAGTGAAAACACACACACTGGCAGGAATGTGAGCAAAATACTTTCACAGCCACCACAAATATAGTTGACAATAATAGTATCTATAGTTATATAACTGTTATAGGAAGCTTACTGTAGATTACTCAAAAACCTTTTGTACAAGGACAGAGTGCAGCAATAACTTTTTGATCTTATTAATTTCAGGTATTTTTTATAATTATAATAATAACAATTATAATTGTTGTTGTTGATGTTATTATTATTATTATACAACACAAACAATTAAAAAACAACCGTGGGATATTTTAATCACCTTTAAACTAGCTTTGAACTTCGGCCTCATTTTTGCAGCCAAAAATAATGTCAAAGAGTTGAGCTGTGGAGGGAACGTCTACAATGGTGCACATTGGAGTTGTCGTCTTACTTTCCATCTGCATTGAGATGCGTGTCCTTTTTTTTCCAGACCAGAAAAGAGGGAACTTTTAGATACAATTGCGATTACAATAAATAGAGCACATAGTCTTGACTTTTGTTTTCAAAAGTATCGTTTCAACGTTCTAGTTACAACTCTGATGGCACCACATGTATGTCACTTATATAAGACCTCTATATCTTGTTACTTCCCTCATTACATGTGTATATCTTTCTTTGAAATCTATCTATCAATTTTCCTGCAATATTTCATTAACATTTTGTAATAACTCTTTAATTACAACTCTGATGGTCACCAAACTAATGTCACTTACAAAAGACATGTTACGAACTTCGTTACCTTTTCAAACGTATCTTTAAAATCTATATTTCAATGCAATATTTCACTTTCACTCATAAATGACCTCCATATCATGTTACTGCACTCGTTAATCTTCACTTTTCTCTGTGAAATATTTTGTTTAAAGGCAATACGTAGTAAACATTCTGTAATAACTCCTGAGTTGCAACTCTCGGGTTGTCAACAAACTTATTGAAGACCTCCATATCATGTTACTGCACTCGTGAATTATTGCTACTTCACTGTCTCTTGTTCAACACTGCAGAAAACTGACCAGAAACTGTTTCCTTCAACTGAGAAAAATCTCTTAACTTAGGAAAATGTTGTCGGAACATGATCTGGAGCTTGTAATCCATGCGTTTGTGTCTTTTCGCCTGGACTATGGCAACAGTTTATTTTCATGTCTTAACAAGAAGGAGCTGTCCGTCTCTGCAGCGAGAATTCTGACCCGTTTAAGTAGAAGAACTCACATTTCTCCGATCCTTAAAACTCTCCACTGGCTTCCAGTTTCTTTCAGGATCAACTTTAAAATTCTGGTTCTTACTTTGAGATCTATTCATGGTCAGACTCCTCCTTACATCACTGATCTGATCCAGCCTTACACCCCAGCTCGGGCTCTGAGGTCTGTGGATCAGAATCTACTGATGGTTCCTGAACACGGTTCAGGACCAGAGGAGAGAAATCCTTACAGACTGTTGCTCCTAAGCTTTGGAACGATCTTCCTCTTTGTGTTTGATGATCTACTGACTCCTTCAAGAAACATCTTAAGATGTTTTTATTTGTTCAGGCTTTTCCTTGATTCTCTGGAACTCCTGTTGTGTTATCAGTTTAACTTGCCCTTTAAAGTATATATTTTATTGAGTACTGTTTTGATTGTTTAAGCGCTTTGTGACCCTGGTCTGGAAAAGCGCTCTATAAATATAAATTACTTACTTACTGTCAATGGCAGTAAGAAGAATGCTGGCTCTGAAAGAAAAGATTAAGTAGTATCACTAGTTACCTTGCACTCCTGAGCCCCGTCTTTCAGGGGCAACAGCTCATGTCTGGAGTGTTGGGCCGAACATTCCACACACACTGGCACCTCGTCATTCCTGCAGAAGAGCTCCAGGGGCTTCAAGTGAACATGGCAGCTCCCCTCGGGAGGACGACAGTCGGTCAACAGGTGTCGGTGTCTCAGGTATTTCTCGCTGACCTCGTTCAGGAGGCGCTCCTTCACCGGCTGGTCCTCCTCGAATCCCTTCCGACACAGCGGACAGGAACGACGACCCGCTGCGCTGCTTTTTTGTAAACAACTGCGGCAGACGGAGTGTCCGCAGGGCAACAACATGGGCTCCCGGAAGATGTCTTTACACACCGGGCAGCTGAGCTCTTCCTCGAGAGGAACCGCCATCATGGACTCGGCCATCGCTTTACTTTCACTTTCACAAACAGTCCTTTTCTAGACAGAAAAAACAGGTAAATATACATTTCAAGTAACCCGATCATTGACCAGTCAGCGAGATGCAACGTAGCCTTTAAAAAGACAAAGAATAAGTTAAATAATCTTACTTTTAAAAAACAAAACAAGACGGGCACCTTTTCCTGCTCGGGCGCTTCAGTCAGTCACTTCCGTGTCACTCCTGCCCTCTAGCGGCAGATGTGTGCGTAGGTAAGAATAGAATAGAATAGAAAAGCTTTATTCATCCCCAGAGGGGAAACACACTTTTACAAGAGCGCAGTTTAAAAAAATAAAGTGCAAGGAAAAAAATAAAAATAAAAGAGATAATACAAAATAAAATAAAAAAGATCTTAAAAAGTGTAATAAAAAGTAAGAAGAAAGAGGGAGCTGTTGTAACCAGCTGCTGCTCGTGCGGCGCCATCTTGAGTTAAGTTAGTGTATTTATGTTTTCTTAGTTTATAGTCATGTTTCTTTAATATTCAAGCCAATAAATCACATCTCGCTATTTTTAAATTTGCTTCAATTAGAAAAACAATCAACACGGAAGTGGCTTTAATAAAAATAAAAAAAAAGAGTAAAATCCCCCCAAAAAACTTCCAAAACTTTTTTTTACTTTCAAAAAACGACTTTATTTGATAAATATGAGTTGAATAATATGATAATACATTACTTACAACATTAAATACATTACTTATATTTTCTTATTCTTCTATCTTCTTATTTCTTCTTATATTTAACTTGCCCTTTAAAGTATATATTTTATTGAATATTGTTTTGATTGTTTAAGCGCTTTGTGACCCTGGTCTGGAAAAGCGCTATATAAATAAAAATTACTTACTTACTTATAATTTTTCGATTTACATTTTTTCTTTTTATTAATAATAAAGAAACAAATATATCTCCATAGAGGCACAAGTTTAGTTTCAGCATGACCCTGAACATCATAATAAATAAAACAATCCAACTGAACCTATGTTTGAAAACTCCTTAAGGAGGGAAGTTGCTGCAGTAGATTTGGCATTTTGGGAATTCACTCAACTATGAAGATCATATCAATAAAAATACTGCTGTAAATGTGCTTTTTTTTAATTGTCGGAGAGCAGTGCCTCAAGAGGAAAATATGAACAGTGTTAATATTAAACAATAAAAGTACAACACACAGCGATTGTATTTCTAATCATATAGCTTTTCACAAAATGACAGACCTATAGTTCCTGTTTCATGTCCTCTTTGCTTGTAAACCAGTCTGAACCCTCGGCAGAAATAATATTATTCAAGTGCACAATGATTATAGCTATTTTATACTAAAATTGAAGTAGTATATTTAAAGGTTACTATTGACCTTCTATACTTCAAAGTATTACACTGATGTATAATGCATTCAGTATACTTATACTCAAGTATACTTTATATTCATGAGGGTTTGGCAGTTATGTTATTTACATAAACCTGTTGTTGTTATATATGTTATATCTAAATTAGAATTTTTCGTTTATAGTTTCACCACAATTTTAGCTCATTGGTAAATGATCAACACCAAATAAGCCATAAGACCCTCTGCTTAATATGGCACTTTTGACAGCAACTACAGGGATTTCCTGTCGAACAAATGTTAGCACCCTGGTGAAGATGTGACACTCCTGGCCACATCCTGACACCAGTTAACCTGCCCAGATCAACTTCTACAGCTAAGGTACACTTGCACAGAGCTGTGCCAAATCACTTTATATATTGGCTCAGTCTTGAGGCGTACCCTGGACTCTATAGAGGAGGTCATGTGTGGACTACAGACAGCACCTGTCACCTTGAACACAAGTGAATAAAAATGTATATCAAAGGTGAACATAAGAAGTTGTTATTTTTTACCTCAGACCACTAATGATCACATCTTTGATTTAGCTTTGAATTTTTTATTTGTTTTAGTTGTTGCTGTTCAATGTTACACCTGAAGAAGAGCATAACAGAAGGTGTAAGACTGTTGAACACTTTACCTACTGAAATTAAACACTTATTGAGCGTAAAGGTCATTCATTTGGAAATAAACATGAGCGAGATCATGTACTCACAGAATAGGAATAAAAAAAAAAAAATAAAACATCAAATTATTAACAATGTGAACAAAGTTAGCATAAGTAAAATACTGCTCCCATGAAACCCATTAATTATCATAATGCATACATTGTTCACAAGACATAAACACATGACACACATAACTATCACTTAAATAAACACATGATTTACATACTGTTCATGTGATAAAACAATGATCACATGATATACTGTGTAAACAATTCCCCGAAAGAGACCTCCAGAGGGATCAATAAAGTTGTATCTTTCTTTCTATCTAAATGATGTTAGGTCAAGTAAATAGTCTGCTCACTGAAATAAACACGTATGATGGGAGAGATAATAAGAACGGTTATTCTCTCTTCTCCTTTTTAATCTTAAAAAAACATCTTGTCTGACCAACAGTTGTTCATCGAGTACAGCTGTAAATTGTTTGAATACAGCAGAAAATCCTTTGATTTGATTTTTGAAATATAATTAGAATATGACAAAACAAAAATTGTGTATCACTAAAAGTGTAATATTGTGTAAAAAACAAATCATCTTAAATTGATGTAAAAGGAAAATCTGTGATCGACACAAATCAATATAAACAAATAACGTGTTCCGGCTTGTACATCTGGCTGTAAGAAGTAGTTCAACACAAAAGAGAACTAACAAATGTGATAAGGAAACAATGTTACATTTTACTGACAATGGTGAACAAAATCTTTCCCGCTTTAAGTTTTATAGTTCCGCATGTTATCGTGCAGGAAGATTGCAGATCAAAGTTTTGTGTCATTTCAAACCCAGATGCATTTACTTTCATCAGTCGCTTACTAGAGGAGACATACACATGTGCAACTGAAACTGGAGGTGCAAAGAATAGCAACAAAAAAAGAGGAACTTTGGAGTGAACTTTCAAGGTGCAAAGAAACACATTTTAATGCAGCGCTTTCCATAAACTACAAGTCAATTTATACAGAGCCACAGACATGATAAATAGAAATAATACTTTGCGTGATTCGTGGCCACTTGTTTTTTTTTTTAACTATGTCATAGGCTCCATAACTTAATGACTGAACAGTAAAACCTAATATCAAAACCAAAAGAAACACAACAAAAACAATAATTTTGATTTACTTATACACTAAGGATTGAGAATACAGAAAACAACAGAAAATACTATGCTCTTGATTTATTTCCTTTAAATAAATAATGAAATGTCGATTGCTAATTCATTAAAAACATGTCCCTGAATATATATTTCTTTTTCCCAATTAAATGTGGTTGAAATTCGAGAACATAAGTAAGTAAGTAAGTAATAGTTATTTGTATAGCGCCTTTCCAGACCAATCAAAAACAATACACAGTTCTAATACGTGCGTTAAAAGGCCAAGACACATAAGACAAACACAGGAGTCCCAGAAAATCAGGGAAAAGCCTGCATGAATTAAAGTTGACTTAAGATGCTTCTTGAAGGAGTCAGTAGATCAGTAGACCATCAGTAGATTCTAATCCACAGACCTCAGAGCCCAGACGGGATCAGATCACTGATATGAGGAGGAGTCTGACCATGAATAGATCTGAAAGTAAAAAACAGAATATTAAAATTGATCCTGAAAGAAACTGGCAGTCAGTGAAGAGTTTTAAGGATCGGGGGAAATGTGAGTTCTACTACTAGAGCTGCTCAGAATTCTTGCTGCAGAGTTTTGTATTAACTGCAGGCGAGACAGCACCTTCTTGTTTAGACATGAAAATAAACTGTTACAATAGTCTAAACGAAAAGACACAAACACATGGATTACAAGCTCCATATCTTGTTGTCACATAATTTTCCCAGATTTTTCTCAGTTGAAGGAAACAGTTTCTGTTCAGTTTTCTGCAGTGTTGAACATGTGTTGCTTCCTTTACTCTGATCACATCCTCTTCAGTCAGCTGCGGAATCGAGTTTTGTCTTTCTTCCTTTTACACGTTGTTTCACTCTACAACCAGTGAGAGATTTCAGAACCTCACATCGCAGCTCCGTGCTCTCCACCACAGCCATGTCAGACTGGGTGAGTCACTTTGGTCTTTAATTTCCTCAGGATAACTGAGAAAGGCCAGTCTTCTAGAATGTCTAAATGATTTGTGTTCATTAAGAATGTTTTTTGTAAGTTTAGTTTAGTAAGAAACAATTATATTTCCATTCAAAAATTGAAAAAACATGGTTAAAATTCAATATATACTTTCATTAAAACTTATTTATGTTAAGCGTTTAGTCACTTTGTAGGAGCCAATTTTTAAATTCATATTCCATTCCGTTATTATTTTTGAGGGAACAGTACAAAGAAACACAATAAATAAAAGAGGCACAGAAGATTACAAGTGTATTGTTATTTTCTTGTAGCAAATTGAATTGAAAAATCTCAATGATGTTCTTTTTTTTTCAATTTAGAACGACATCTTTAATGACAAAACTTCCATTTCTCTAAGTGGTGACCTATGGTCCTTGGAGTCAAATGACACTTTACCTGAAAACTCAACTACTGCAACAAACATCTGTGCGGGGGAAATGGGGGGCGACCATTTGGATGGTTTGCAT
Source organism: Callionymus lyra (assembly GCF_982586985.1). NCBI lineage: Eukaryota > Metazoa > Chordata > Actinopteri > Syngnathiformes > Callionymidae > Callionymus > Callionymus lyra. Next base: position 19,074,721 of record NC_141830.1, read on the forward strand.
TTCGAAGCAATCTTTATCCCTGTCATCTACTCATTGGCTTTCATCGTGGGTATCCTTGGAAATGGACTTCTTTTTGGAGTTTTGCTGACGAGCAGAAGAAACTGGAGTGTCACAGACACCTTCATTTTCCACCTGGCCGTGGCTGACATTCTGCTGCTGCTGACGATGCCTCTGTGGGCCGCAAACGCCGCCCAAGCTGGCGGTTGGGGGTTTGGATCTCCTCTGTGCAAGTGTGCTGAAGCACTTTTTGCAGTAAGTGCTCGTTTAGATGATCTCCTCCAGATGGCGCCACACTTTGGCATTACTAGTTCGCTTCTTACGCATTTACAACAGAGGCCAATGATACAGTAGGCACTTCTGTTTTGTTTGTTTGTCGAATATTGAATGTAAAAAAAACAAGGAAAAAAAAACAGGAGGAGTGGTTGTATTTAGGAGGGAAGGAAAAGTTCAATCTATTGACATAATTGACAAATATAATGCAGAACAGGAAAACATTTAAAAAGTAAGTGAGTAAGTAAGTAATTTTTATTTGTAGATCGCTTTTCCAGACCAGGGTCACAAAGCGCTTAAACAATCAAAACAATATTCAATAAAATATATACTTTAAAGGTCAAGATAAAACTGATAACACAACAGGAGTTCCAGAAAATCAAGGAAAAGCCTGAACAAATAAAAAGGTCTTAAGATGTTTCTTGAAGGAGTCAGTAGATCATCAAACACAGAGAGAGAGGAAGATCGTTCCTAAGCTTAGGAGCAACAGTCTGGAAGGATTTCTCTCCTCAGGTCCTAAATGCTGGTGAGAACAGGGATGTCCTTATAATAAAAGCAATAATAACAAAATATTATTATAACCCACAAAATGACGAGTCTGGACGGTAAATATGCTTACATTTAAAACACGTTTTACTTTAAACTTTTCAAAAATAAATCCATTAAAATCAGTTTCAGCTTCTTCTGGTGCCAATTAAGATGGCAGTGAAATTCTTTAGAGATTAGTTAAATATGTCAGAATAGAAATGAGAAAATAATTTAATTGATTGTTCGACTACAACTATAGCAACTTTTTAAGAAAACAAACAACAAAAATATTTTTATATTATCAATTCATATTGACTTCAAAATAGCGACTTGTGATACTACAGGTAATATACACAATCCAAAGGTTTTTCTATGGTAAATATTGCTGATTTAAACTATACAAAATACATGTTTTTTTCCTCAACAGATCAACTTCTACTGTGGAATCTTCCTTCTGGCCTGCATAAGTCTTGACCGCTACCTATCCATCGTCCATGCTACTCAGATGTTCTCTCGCAAGAACCCTCGGTTTGTCCAGGTCAGCTGTGTGGCGGTTTGGGTCCTCTCCCTGCTCCTGTCCATCCCAGAGTGGATATTTAAAGAAGCCGTGAAAGATGAAAAACGGGGCGTCACGCAATGCATCTATTCGACCATTTCTGGCTACCTTTCAATAAAAGCATACCAGGACTTGCGCTTTGGTCTGAGGCTGCTTTACCACATTGCTGGTTTCCTCTTGCCTTCTGCCATCCTGATCTTCTGTTACTCCTGCATCTTGTGGCGCCTTAAATGCAGCTCCCCTGGAATCCAAAAGCAAAGAGCTTTCAAGGTGACTGTGGGCATTGTGCTTGTGTTTTTCATCTGCTGGACGCCGTATCACATTGTTCTGATGGTAGACACACTTCAGTCACTCTCAAACGACCGTCTTTCTTGTGGAAGAAAGTCCTCTCTGCAGATAGCCATGCCCATCACCGCTTCCATCGGTTTCCTCCACTGCTGCCTGAATCCAGTTTTGTACGCCTTTATAGGAGTGAAGTTTCGACGTCAGCTCCTTGACGTCATGCGGTCTCTCGGCTGCAAGCTGCAGATAAAGTCTAAAAGACAACTGACCACAAGAAGCAGACAAAGTTCTGTTTGGTCCGAGTCAGCTGACACCTCTAACTCTCTTGCTATCTGATACACAACTACTTAACACATACTTCTTTAATATCCTTTTTAAATGTATTAATCTTGACTTGCATTGACTGGACTTGGTTCATAAACCTAAAAATATATTTCTTGGAGTTGATGTCTGTCAATTACCTCTGCCAAGGAGGGCATGTATTTTGGTTCTGTCGTTTACTTGTATGACTCCTATTCATCCTGGATTATTTTTTTGTTGATTTAGAGAACATTGGTCAAACGCCTAAATATGGCCAATTTTTATGTCAGTGTTTATGATAAAATGAGGTTCATAGGTTATAAATGTCAACAATTCAAAGACTCCCAATAACAGTAAAACTTTTAGATCACAAAGGAATTTGATGGGATGTTCTGATGAAGGACAACAAACAGATAATTAAGATAGTTGTAGCCAAGAATAAAGAGACAATATTAGTTAGTCAGCCTGTATATCTGCAAATACACAATGTAATCTGTTTTTCTGTACACTGTCATCATTATGGTCTGAAATAAAATGGTTTTCTTCCTCAATCACGTGACTCAACACAACTTTATTTGACATTTCTACAAGTTATTAGCTTTAACTAATTTAAAGGCGTGCTATTGTCATGTATATTTTTCTGATCATGGGTACTGGTACAATGTGAAAACTCCTTGTACCGTAAGATAAGAAGCCTTGTCTATCAATTTCAAATAATGCCTTTGCTTAAAGGGCAACTGAAGTGAAGATTTAAGTGTCTCTTAAATAGATCTTGGACCTCTATTGTACTCATCAGTATGTGTCTGTTTGTGTTTACATTAGAAAAAGTGCTTAAGCCGCGCCCACTGAAAATGCTTTTGAATTTTTTCTTTCTTTCTGGAGATAAAATCTGTTTAAACATAACCAAACCAACTCTGCTGTGGTTGGTCAAGGGTTGAGGTTTGTCACTGCATGTCATCAATCCCAAATCTCCACCTCCAAGGGACTCATTGTATTAACAAAGCGGGCGTGATTACAACCTTATAACCTTATATTTTTTTCGTAATGGGCTTCATCCCCATTTACTAAGATTTCAGACTTTGTAAAGTAATACATTCAAAATATGGTCATGATGAAGGACTTACTGCATGGAGAGGAAGACTTTAAAATTTGAAACATGTGAGTAAGTCAGGAGAGTTTTCACATTAGTTGCCCTTTACAAGCACCATACAAAATTGACCATTAACAGGTTTTCTTCAGGCACCTGTGGGTATATTGTTCACACCAATTTTTTATAATATAATTTTTTTTTCACTTAAATGTATGTTGCGCAAATGTCACAAAACTAAAGTAATGAATATGTACTTTCTTGTTAGTCCTATAAGGTATATTCAATTCAAAATGTTCCTTTGGGGAAATCAAGATCCCAATAAAAAAAGATATCAGGGGTTTCAGCCTCTGTTATTGTTACATCTGATCAAAAGTCGTATGTGATTCTACTGATTAAATCATTACAACAAAAAAGTGGCTAACCATATTTTGTTAGTACTAAGTCGTAGTGTGTATCAGATGAGGTTGTTTCATAGAGGAACAGAGAAAGCTTGTATCGGAACAGGAAATCAGCAGAAGCTATAAATTTAACTCTAACTATGGTGATGCTAGAGACACATTTGAATGTTATTTTCCTATTGATCTTTATGTCATATACATATATGTAAATTCAGTTTTCAAAGTAGGTGGTCACCTCAGAACTTCCAGCTACCTTCAAAAATGAAGTGATTTTCTTTTTCCAATTTAGAAAAAGATTGAGTTTTCTTGATTCAGGAAAATACACATTTGTTTTGTAATAAACAGAGCCCAAAAAGTTTGTATTAAAATAAATATCATTACTTTTCTCAATTTAAGTTTTTCAAAAGAGTTGTCAGTGGTCTGTCATTTTTCCAAAAGACAGATTGGGAACAGTGGTGTGTTACAGGAAACGCACTGTAAAAACAAACTTTTTACCCCACAGTCTCTCTTCATTCAAGCATCAAGTTAAAGACCTGTGTCCGGCTTCATCTGGCAGAGACAATGTATTCTCACGCTGGTTTTCATCCTTCTTTTGAGACTTTGCATGACCTTCACTGGACAAGCTCATGATGAATCGAACACTTTTAGTCGCAGGGTTTTGTAATTTCAAAAAATTCAAAGAATTTTTTTTCTTGTGAATCATCTCAAATTTAAGAAAGCTGCAAATGTTAATAGCTGTGTTTGGCTGGTGGGATCACGCATAAAAATTGATCTGAAAATAGATCCTCGTCAATAGACACTTAAATGCTGGTGTGAACGAGGATGTCAAATTACTTATAACTATGAGATAACTCACTCATCCACTAGGTGGTGTATTGCTCCTCATCAAATATTTATTTAAAAAGCCAGTCTCAACAAAACAAGCATTTACACAACGTTTATTTTATTACCACATTGTTCCTTTAGTGCAACCTGAGAAAGATTGAATTATTCTACAAGCATTACTTTATGACAATTTCAATACACAGGCATCATCATTCTGTATTAGGAGGATTCATTTGACCCAGTGTTGACATAACAAGGTTTCCTCTGCCTCTAACTGGATCACCTGACTGATGATGTAGGATCACCTGACCGATGATGTCACAGCTTGTCTTGGGTGTCTACAAACCTGTGTTGCAACAGTGAAGTGAAAACAGAAAGAATGTGGGATCCACAGACAGGGGAAAACCCACATGTGCACGGAATTTACACACATCCACACACTTATGGGAAGTGGAAAGAATTCACAGTTTCATAATAAGTGTTTAAACACATAATATGTGTGAAACGACACTGATAAGAACACAATGTAACGCTCGTCTTAATAATGTCATCTGCATTGCAATGATTGCGTAACAGCCACACACGACCCACATGACCCAATCGGCGAAAAAACTCTTTATTTTTTCCAAAAAGAAACACACTTGTGAACACCAATGAAACATAACATAGAAAAATAAAAATATGACCTCTATTACAAGGGTAAAATAAATAATTAAAACACAGTGTAAAGTGACTTAAAAGCAACGCTAAATTTAAAACCAGACAGTTGTTTATGTTAACATATTTGTCTTTATCAGCCGTTTTTAATTTTAACGTGAAAGCCTTTACACTGTAAAAAAAGGAAACTGTTTAAATGATCTATATATACAGTGTAACATATTGATAAACTGACAAACCATTTTAAATTCATTCATTCATTCCTTTAAAACCAAAGTATCCCTTTTTTCTATGTTCAGTTAAAGAAATTCAAATTAAGTTTCTTAGTTCTTTAAAACAGTTAAATGCAACGTGAAATGCTTACATAAAAATAATAAATAAACAAACAAGAAACTTTTTATAATAGCTACAAAAACACCGTCCACAAGTGTAAATTGCAACTGGACCGCAACGATGTTACATCTGCTACATGGTAACTCACTTGACTCCTCATGAAGATATCTTTCTTATACATCCTTCCTTTCTTAACAGACAGACATCATAAGCATCTGCAAATGCAACACCTTCCTAATTTAATGCAACGATTTTTCTGTCACATGACCGTCAAACTGTTAAACAGCAGAGGGTCAGAGACAGTGTTTACATATGAAGTTCTGACAAACTTCTTGAAGTAACCCGAAAGATAAAAAAATTTGGCAACGGCAAATAGGAGACATTTTCAGATGCATTTTTACATCAAATGTCACCTTAAAATGTTTACTGTAGTGTCCTATTCAACTGGGAGACTTGCAGCCCCCTCTGACAGATGACTGAGCTCAAACATGTGAAAAACATTTTCAGCTGGTAGTTCACTTGATTGTATCATCATGTGAATACAAGCTGATTAAAAACTTTATCATAAGTTAGCTGCGTAGATTCCACTTAACATGATTCCTATTGAGGTAATGTCCAAGGATAATATTGGACATTATAGTGGTCTTTATTCAGGACCTAAATGAACCTGAGCCCTACGATAAAGAAGTGTTGGGGTTGTGTGAATGCCCATAATATCCCAAACTCACAACAAAAGCAACTTTCTGAAACTTGCGTCAGTGAGTTCACCACTTCCTTTGCTTCAGTTTCTTCATCACACTGACTTTGACTTTTGCGACCTATTCTGCAAATAGTTTACACTACGATTTATCAACATTAACCCCTCATCTCCTCAACTTAAAAACACTTTAAGATGAAATGATTCAGCTTTTTAAATACATGAAAAAAATGAATTAAAAATAACCAGGAAAGAAATGATAACCCAAGAGACCCTGCTGGTTGGTCGACAAACAATGTTAAACTGGAGATTAGGAAATTAATCTATGATTCAGTGGAAAGTGTAGGTGGCTGACCTTTACATGACAAGCTATTGTTTCCCACAAACCCATTAACAAATTGAAGAAGTACTGTGTGACAGTGACCAATTCCCCAAAAGTCCCCTTTGTCATGATGACACAACACACTTGCACTACAGAATGAGCACAAGACACGGAGTAACACTGAGTGAACGATGATTAAATGTTTCCATCAGCACTGAGTCGCCTTCACCGGACTCTCCACATTCATCTGCTCGAGCTCTTCCTTGTCCACGTTCTGGCACACCAGCGGCCCCTCGCTCAAGCCCAACTCCCACAGAGAGCCTTTGAATTCACCGCACCGGTGGATAGCGATGGTCTCCTCCCTGAAGTTCTTGCAGAGGCCGAGATACAGTGCAGGTCTAAGGCATGCGTGGAGACAGCCGAGGGCGGCGGTGGCAGCAAGATGCTTTCCGAGGGAGCTAAAAGTTTCTTGTTGGTCCTTCGCACCGTTTCTGGACGTGTCGAACAGGAGCAGAATGTTGTAGGGAGTCCAGCAGATAATAAAGACAAGCACCGAGGCGTGAACGATCACCACGCTGCTCCGCTTTACTAGACTTTTAGCGCTTTGCTGAACCCAGAGCAGGATGCTGGAGGAGCAGACGACGAGGGCGGCTGCAAAGCTCAGGACGTGATGAAACAGGCGAGAGGGTCTCTGCCACTCAGGGAGATAAAAATTGGGTACGCACAGGGCTCTACTGTCGTCCACTGGATCTTTTTTGACTTCGGTTGAACCCAAATCCGGGACGGTGAGAAGCAGGGAGACCAGCCAGGCGACCAAGCAGCCGATCAGTGCATTCCGAGGGGAATTGAGAACGAAGAGGCGCTTTGCATAGATGATGGATAGTACTTGGTCCAAACTGATGCAGCTGAGAAGCAAGAATCCAAAAAAGTAGTTGATCTGTGTAGAACAACAATGAAGATGTAGTTAGGTCAACATTAGCATTCTTAGGCGCCTGAAAGTCTCAGGAACACTAGAAAGTCCACAGAAGCATCGCTTTCTTGTAATTCTTTAGCCACACTTGAAGGTTATAAATCAGGTTTGCTTTTAAAAGACAGTTTTTAATCAAAAAGTTTATTTAGATTTAAATGTATTCAACTGTACTGTGAAAATGACCAAAGTTAAAAGCAAAAAGGTAAATTATTTCATTTTTGTACGAGTCTTTAAATGGGTGTAGTCGAGAGAAAACTGATGAACACATAGTTACTATTAAACATAAAGGCATAAAATAAGGTGTATATACTTTTTATTTCAAGTTAGTTATCCCATAAATTAATATTAAGCTTTTTTTCTGCTGAGTAAACAATAATGTTCTTCAAATGTTGCTCATACTCAGCAACCACAGAAAGCTTCATGGAATTTGTAAAGCAAGATGTTGCACGAAATCCATTTCCTTAAAATCAAGTTAACAATGAGACATTTTTACTGAGCAAAGGTTGCACTTTCATTTCACATTCTCTGCTGAGCAGTTCAAGGAAATAATGTGTGCCAGGATTAACCGACAGGCTCAATCATGTCAAACACTAAAAGTGAAAGTGAAAGTCTGCACCATCCTTTTAATTGAATGCAGTGGAATATGTTCCTCAACATGTCATCCAAGTACTGAACAGAAACACATCTATTTCAGACAAAAAAATAGGAAATCCTATTTGACTTACGTTAAAAACGGCTGCGATGAAGCGGCAGAGAGGGAGGCCGAAACACCAGCCACAGCTGTGAGAGGCCTGGGTGGCCCAGAAGGGAAGGGTCAGCAGCAGAAGGAGGTCCACCAGACACAGGTGAAGGACAATCGTGTCCGACATTCTCCAAGCTCTCCTCTTCTTCACGAGAACGGCCAGAATCAACCCGTTTCCAAGCAGACCGACTATTGTTATTAATGAGTAGACGACCGTGAGCCACACTGCCATTCCCTCCGGAGCATCATCTTCAGGATTGTACTCGTAGTCTTCATAGTCAATGCTGTGGTTTTCCCGAAACACTCCATCGGTGTCCACATCTATGCCGCTAAAATTCATGTTCGTCGCCTGTGGAGAGAAGAGACCACACTGGGATGAAGAATGCTGAAAATGCCTGAACTCAACCCTCGTTGAGGAGAAGCTCCACCCAGTCAGCAGCTGTGGGAATCCTGCAAAAACCTCAACTTGAGGCTTTTATCATCCAGTACGAGTCACATGGTATGATGTCAACGTGTGAGGCAACACAACGACGGGAAACACAGAATCAATGATCTGTGGGGAGTTTTTTTTCTCTTCCCTTCTTTTGAAATGTACTTGGCAAGAGTACAGAGTAGAACAGTGATAAAAACAAGGGTTGGTCATGTTTAATCAAGAGAAGTAAAGACTGAGAATATTCAAAATGAAGTTAAATTACAATGTTTCATCTTAAAGGAGTATCAATATTTAAGTTGATATTATTAAAAAAAAGAAAAAACAATCAGTTATACATAAAGAGAGGAGAAAGCCATCAATTTGACAAAGTACAGGAGAATTAAAAATAGTAGTTCCTCAGTTTTACAGTACTTCTAAAGATGGTTAATTTATACGTGACAGTGGATATGGACATTGAAACTGCTGTTTCCGTCACACTATGGTTCAACTGAAACAGATGTTTTAAGATTTAATTCTGTGTCATAAATTTAGAAAATCTTCTGAGAAATGCTGCATCATGACAGTATTTAATTAGTTTTATGAGTCATATGTTCAGTACACAAATACATTGACTATTCAACACTATTTCTGAACTACATCTCTTAAACTTAAGCTCAAAAGACGGAGAATTTGTACATTTCCTTTTAACATTTTCCAGTTGAGATCGTGTCAGATACGGTTTCAAATCCTCATGTTTGTAAGGGTTCAACTCCTGCCTATGTATTGCTCATTTTAATTACATTTGTGATTGAAATTAAAATGAAAATGATTTAAAATGAAATGAAAAATGCTAGTGGTGATAGAGATCAGATATGATATATTCTAAAGTGTTTCCCGGGCCTTCACTGGTTCCTAATGACAAGTCAAAGCAAGGGAAAGCAGTGACCCAGAAAAATGGTGTCATTGTCAGCCAAGTCTAACTAATGAACTTTGGCAGACATGATGGTCTGTTGCTTAATTCAGTGCTACATGCTTTGTTATGCAGACCTTGGTTACTTGACGAGAGCGCCAACCAACAACAAGTGAGTTTCCCAGTAGAGCCACAGAGCACTGAAGGAACAATTGTGTGCAGTGACTTGAATCACATCTTCTTTTATGTTGAATGAATATTGAAGGTGTTTTCATCTTGGGGACAGTTAATGGTTTGACCCACACACAGCATAATCTAAAGCTTTTATTTAGTAAATCAGCTGCAATTGTTGAACCCGTGACAGATTTTTGGCCTCATTACACATGTGATTAAGAAAATGTTTCACACAACCACATCACAGTGAATCAGACTTTAGTTCTTTTTTAACATCCTAAAAATCAATTTGGTTTAAAATATGTTATCACACTAAAATGGGATTTGAATATGTGTTTATTAACCGTGATCATGAACAAAAGTAATCCAGCCCTCGGTGCTCTCTTGTCCTTCTATGCATCTTTTGTGAATCACATTCAGACTTGTTTTTAGATTTATTAACATAATTTGTGTTGTTCTAATATATGATTATACTGAGTGTGATTTATACTAAAAATGTTATTAATTTTAAAGCAGGAAAGACTCTAAGAACATTTTTATTTGCAAAGTGTTATTACAAAAGTATTATTATTATTGAGTTCTGGACTTGTTGTGATCACTAAATAATCGTTACACTTGCAGAGTTATTTGTATTTTGTTCTTAATGGTCACTCTTAGTATTTTGTTTCACCAAGTTCACTTCAACTTCTTCTTATTTTTCAGGTTATAGGGAAACAAAGTTTAACTTTTATCTTTTTCTTATTTATTGTATTGTTGTATTGTTATTATTGTGGTTATACCTTTATTGGTATGTGATGTGACAGGATGGTGTGCGAGGACTAGTACATTTTATAAATTGATTGATATACTTATAGTTGTAGTAACACAAGGGAGAGGGGGATGAAAGACCAGTGGAGATATCAGGGAATAAAAAAACGTGAACACTGAAATTAAAAGTAGAGTTAGAGAATAAAGAGTTACAGTAATGTTATGGGTTACAAATCTATATATGATGTAAATCTAAGCATAATTAGGTTGAAAAGGTCGTAGGATGGAGGTTGTGGTATTTTCAGAATTTATTTTCAAATTGCAAAGAGCAAATTTTTGACAGTCTGCAAAATTGCAGAACAATGAAACCACTCTTTTTGTGTGTGTGAAGAAAAGTAAATTCATATTCATTCTTTGTTTTATTACTTGAGAAACATTATGATCTTGTAAAATGACTGAGATCTTATGGTCAAATACATCTTTCCTGCACTTCACAGATGTTTTTGTGGTGTTTCTAACATTTTTTTTTTCAGAATCAAAGACAAGCTTTATTGCCGGTAATGTACGAACCTAAAGTACAGTATTTTGTTGTAGTCAAGTAGAAAAACGTTTTTAATGTAATGTTTAAACGTTACCATGGCAACTAGAAACCCTTAGGGGTAAAGGGGCAAAGAGTGTTTTTTGTTGTGCTGAGGACGCTGTTAATAAAGTTGCTTACAAGGTGTATTATTTTTTTTTTTACAAATAAAAACATATACTTGCTATAAACTATATAACATTTTTTTAGGCCGTTTGTTTTATATATTTTATTTCTTACACACGAACTAAAACACAAAGTGTGTATTTCAGACGCCAGGTTTCTATTTTACTGAATTGAAACGGGCTAGAATGACACAGAAATTGAAAGATTCGAGCTAATATTGATCATAAATATACGTTGTTGGATACTTTAGATGTGTCTAGTCAACCTTCTTGTCAACACAGATGTGTCCATTGACGGACAGCTTTTCAATCCCTCCATACATTTTTGTGCGCTGGCTAGGAAAATTAAAAATCGATTCCCAACCAATATTTGGGTATTTAACCATATATTCTGTTCATACATTTATGGATATTTATAAGAATAAATGGACAGAGAAGCTGTCGTCTTGAGAACACGAAAACACACAACAGGAACAACAGGAACTACACGCAACTCACAGGAAAGAGTCATGCGACTAATACACAGAAATGACTCAGGTTTATCCATTAAAAGGCTTGAAATAAACAAGAACTCGCTTACCGTGTTTGGGCTTTTATCGCTGTTTTGGTTTCTGCACGTCACGTCGTGCCGTGCATTGCTCCGTCGACGAGATTTGTCAGTTTGAAATGATCAACTTACAGTTCCGGTGAGTATCTCTTCAAAATAATATATATTTGTATTTATTGTAGCACTGAGTTTAAATACATATATATGTTAAACAGTGGTTAAAAAAATGGTAATATATATTTTGTGAATCACCCCAGTTTCCACCAGAATGACATTCGTTTTAAAACAAAAGCGGATATGCCGTACTCTTGCACACATTAGCTCTAACTTGACTACAGTAACGCGCCACACAAAGAAAGACTGTGGTGCAGTAACACCTACTTCCACAAGATGGCGTAACATACTGTCCTTGCCAGTGGTAGAGCTCAAGTCGTGTTAATAGGGTTTTCATTAAAATATATATATATATATATATATATATATATATATATATACATATATATATATATATATATACATATATATATATATATATATATATATATATATATATATATATATATATATATATATATATATTTATATATATATTTTTATATATATATGTATATGTATAATTTTTTTTTTGGGGGGGGGGTTTGGACAAAAAAAAAAAGAAAACACTATTAATATATATATATAATATATATATTATATATATATTTATATATATATATATAAAATATAATAAATATATATCAAACCTAAAACTCATTCAATGAGACAGTTTGTATCCATACATACTTTTGTTAGTGTTGAACCCATTGAGTACATACATACGTCATAGGATACTTACTACATTTGATGAAAACAAAGTTGTTTTTTATCTAGTCAACCTTTTAGTCAAAACACAGATGTTTCCATTGGCGGACATATTTTTCATCGCACTTTCTCAAACAACCCATTAGCTGCTTAAAGTGTATTTTTAAAATAGATTTATCTCGCATGTGTGTGCTGGCTGACCATAGTGAGTTTAATGAGAGTTCCAACATGTTTTTTAAAAGGACATATTATTTATATTACCAACGTCTAGTCGTTCAAGGATGAGACTTAATCGATTGTTGAGGGTTCAAACTTAATAATAATAATAATAATAATAATAGTAATGTCTATTTGTATAGCGCCTTTCTAGACCAGGGTCACATAAACTTAAATCAACATCACAGCGGATGTTAACATGAATTTCACGAGAAAATGACGGTTGTCAAATTCTTCTCCCTCTGCAAAGATCATCTTCTAACGGAAATGTTGACTTAATAACCGAAAGCCAGGTTTAACACTGTGATATCGGAGAGGTTAAAAAACAGGAAATAACACCTCTCATGCAAGAGGGAGATAGCAGTAGAAAGAGTAAAAAAATATTTATGTAACTTCAATTCTGTTTAGTTAACAGAAAGTGGACATGTTGGGTAAAAAAAATGCTGAATGATTTTTTTATTCTGTAGTGATTGGTTTAAACTTTGTAAAAAAATAAATAAAAAAATCTTAAAACTCAGGCATAAAACTGTTATTTCAATGATGTTCTTCACTGTACATTGTTTTTTATATTAAGTACCAAGAGACCTTTAGCAGGAATATACGATCAGACACTTTATTTTGGTTTGTAGACAAATGTACACGCGGAAAAAATGGCAACGGTGACATATATAATATATATATAACAGTGTAGTTAGACAATTCTGACACTAGAGGGCAAACCACTAGATCCATGAATACATTGTTTTGAATTAAACCTCTTTTAATGCATGATTTCTTGCTCCATATCAGATTAAATAATTGTTAATCATTGAAAAGCAGATGCAAGTCTTTGATTTTTAAGCATTAGCGATATATTAGAAAGTAGGGAAGTAATAATAATTATTTGTAAAGCGCTTTTCACGGACCAGGGTCACAAAGCAACCTTTGATTTTTGCAAAATGAGTTTCAAACCATTGGTTGGTGACCCCTAGTTTTAATCTAATAATTTAAAATATTCAATAACTTCATGACGCAGGCAATTGTGTGCATTAACTAAGAAAGTAGCTTAATTTAAACCTAACCATTTCTGTTTTGCCCAGCTCCCCATATATGTGAGTATCTGCCTTCTTTCTGCACACACTATGAGATAATACTTCATATTATGTGTGTTAAAAATCTAACATGTATTATTTTAATGCATTTTTAAAGAAATTTAAATATTATAACCGAGTGTTTTGAAAAAAAAAGGTGATTTAAATACATTTAGCAATGTTCGAGTTATATGTAATATGTTATTTAATTATTTGTAATAATATGAGTTTTCAAATAAATGCTCAAAACAGATAAAAATACAGAACCTCTGCTGGCACAGATAATGTAAAGTGACTGTTAATAGATAATAAATATAAGTCAAATAAAACAGACCAGAGTACACATTTTATTATTAAAAAAACCCACAAACGAACAATAAATCAGCATTTTCCATGCAGCATGTATAAATGCAGCATTTATGGCATCAGACAAGCAAAAAATGTGATTAGGAACTGTTTTTTTTTTTTACAAGAATGAGGAAATCAGGCTATTTCTACATAACCTCAAACACACTCTGCCTTATCAGCACATTGGATATGATCTCACCCTATTTACAAGATTGAGTCAAATGAGACACGATAATACTACTACACCCTTATAGTATCATATTGTTTGTTGTCGTCTGTTATCCTGACATTTCTACCTAAGTTCTGATCAACATGTATTAATGTTAACAATTGTTTGCCTGTATATAAATTCACAGATTTCAGAGTTACCTAAATGTAACTTCACTATTATGAGTACGAGCCAGCCTTCTTAACAAGGTGGGCTTCAGATAAATCAATGTTTAAAAACTCATTAATACAATGTACAGTAACGAAGGATGCCTGGTGTATGAAAAAAGGCGTTTTTTAACCACTTAAACCATGACTGAGTACGTGTTCTCACTCTCCGCAGAACTACACGACCCGGTGGATTTCCGAAGCCTCCTCTGCTTCCATCCCTCCATCCCTCGCCTTTTTCCCAGAAGCCCCTTGCACATCCTGACCAGCTCCCTGCGGAACTTGATGCCCACGAAGCCGTAGAGCAGAGGGTTGAGGGCACAGTGTGACAGACCGACGCTCTCCGAGACCAGAGTCCCGATGTCCATCACGCGGTTCCACTGACAGTGTCCGCCCACCAGGTCCAAACGCTCCAGGCTGTCGAGGAGCTGGAAGCCGGTGTAAGGTGCCCAACAGATCACGAACACCGACACGAGGGAGACGATGAGGCGGAGGGATTTACGTTTCTGCCGGCGGGTGGCGTTGCACAGCGACCTGAAGATGCGTATGTAGCAGTAGAACATGATCAGCAGGGGCAGCACGAAACCTAAGACCACGCTGACCAGCTTCAGGCCCACCTGCCACTGCCGGGAGTTGTCGGTGAACCAGATCTGGCACAGAGCCGGCATCGGTCTGTTTAAGGTGTTCCGGGTCACCACCTGCTTGAAGGCGATGTCGACTCCGCTGAGCCCCAGGCAGCCCACCCAGATGAGGGAGCAGGCGATCTGTGCGTGGCACGTGTTGCGCTTCCAGCCGGAGCTGACCGCGTGGACGATGGCCAGGTATCGGTCGAAGCTGATGCAGGCCAGGAAGAGAATCCCACTGTATCGGTTCAGAGAGAAAAGGGCCCCGGAGATCTTACACATGGTCAAACCGAACACCCACTCGTGACTCCACTGCACGGCGAACAGCGGCAGGGTGAAGGCCAGCAGCAGGTCAGAGATGGCCAGGTGAAGGAGGAAGGTGTCGGTCAGAGAGAAGGCGCATGCGCCGCTTTGAGATTTTCGGTATCGCCTGATCACACAGAGCACCAGCAGGTTGCCCACCACGGCCAGGATGAACACCAGGATGTACACGGGGGGTGAATATCTGCGCGCGAAACTGTAGATTTCCTCCGGCAAACACGGAGATGAGAGATCGGTTTTGCTCGTCTCGGGGGACCAGGTGACGTTGTCCTCATAATCGAAGTCCTAGAAGAGACAAAGGTATTCCTTAGAGTCCGGTCCTGAATCATGAAATTTTAATAAAAAACGATTCAAAGTAAAAATAGTATAAAAAAAAGAAAACATAAAATGAACAAGATATGAAAAACAAATAATTATCAGAGGAAATAAATCAACAATAATAATCTAAATATATAATCTAAATTATACTGACAGTAGGTAATGTATTGTAATAATGACAATATCATGTATTTTTTTATTATAATATTTTCCATTAGCGTTTTGTGGGCTTAATGAAAGAGAATTTTTAGTTGTTCAGACATTAAATGCATAAATCACTTCCAATTCAACCCACTCACCCAATAGTCTTCTGTCGTGGTCATAATGGGATCCATGTTTGCAATAACACCGTCTGCAGCATCAACAGAACACCGTAACGCTCTAAACCAAAACGTCCTCTTTTGCTCCCGTCTATCTGAGCCACTAATATGTGAGGATGAGAAAGAAGAAGTTTGAAATACAGGAACTGATTCCTGAGACACACTTTGAACAGATGCAGGCAGAACTGTAGTGGGAATGGATGAGTGTCTCAAGGAAGTTGTGACATATATTTTAGAAAAAACAAACCAACCCCAGACACATTTAAAATGTTGAGTGCGACGATTGTTTTCTGCGGATTTTGAAAAATGCAGATCATAAGAGAACTGAGAAAAAATAATAATTGTGGCCTTAAAAGTAGAGATAACAATGTTTTTAGGAAACATTATAGAAACACATAGTTAAAACGTGGTAAAGCATACAGCATAATAAATAAAGTGAAAATCTTGTACATTTTATTTCAGAATTAAAAAGGGTGTTCACTCTTTCACATCAAGGAGACATCACATCTCTACCAAGTTAACTTTGAACTACAATAAATGAACAATAACAACCACTTTTGCCAAGAAATGTGCATGAACGTTTTCATGTTTGACCATTTTTGCATGAGCAGTAACATAGTTGGAGGACAAACAAGTGAATGATGATACCTTCAAAAGCTTTCTATATCCAGATGGAACTATAGAGCAGTACTCGGGTGACTTAGGCCAGTCTGTCAAACTGAGCTTGAGTGTTGTATTTGACAAAGACATGTCTCTAGTTCCACACTGCAGAACAATGACCAGAAACTGTTTCCTTCAACTAAGAAAAATCTCTAAACTTAGGAAAATTATGTCACAACATGATCTGGAGCTTGTAATCCATGCATTTGTGTCTTCTCGTATTTTAACAGTTTATTTTGGTGTCTAAACAAGAAGGAGCTGTCTCGCCTGCAGTTAACACAAAACAAATTCTGACCCGCTCTAGTAGAAGAACTCGCATTTCCCCGATCCTTAAAACTATTCACTGGCTTCCAGTTTCTTTCAGGATCAACTTTAAAATTCTGTTTCTTACTTTGAGATCTATTCATGGTCAGGCTCCTCCTTACATCACTGATCTGATCCAGACTTACACCCCAGCTCGGGATCTTAGGTCTGTGGATCAGAATCTACTGATGGTTCCTGAACACGCTTCTGGACCAGAGGAGAGAAATCCTTCAAGACTGTTGCTCCTAGGCTTTGGAACGATCTTCCTCTTTCTTTGCGCTTGATGGATCTACTGACTCTTCGAAGAAACATCTTAAGACCATGCAATGTTTTTTGGTTTAAAAAAGAACGCCAGGTTTAAACAACTGGCCAACAAGATCAATTTGTTTATCCCTGTATGACAAATGGTGTTGGAAGTGTAATGCGATGAAATGTCGGTCGTACGATGACAGAAAATCAAAGGTGGGGTCAAAAGGTTTTTAGATTCTGCTCTTTTACGAATGGTGTTAAAAGTATGATAGCATTTTTAACATTTAAATGTGTGTATTTACAGTATGTGAAGGAGATCCAACGCACATTATCTCAAGCTGACAATTAGATTAAATTTAACTGGAGTAGGAGCTTGACAGAAATTCCGATGATAAGCATCTATAAAACATATAATGAAAGGTAATAAATAGCCATATATATATATATATATACAATTTATGACTGCCTTTCATATCATATAAATAATATATCATTTTAGGCACTAAACACATCAATATAAAGCGTCATTAGTACATTAGTACAAGTAGAGTAAGCATAGCATAGCAAGAAGATATTTTGTCCCACAAGTTATTTCAAATCATTTGGATTGAAATGTAATACATCATATTATTGCCTTTTGAAAAGACATAAAGCTTTATTTCTTATCAGGATCTTTTACCATTGTTTTGAAAATGTTGAGGACTTTACAACATTTTAAATAAACCAAAACTGAACTTAACACAGATGGACACAAAAGCATACATAGCATGACTATAAAAATCACAACCAAAAACAATTAAATAAACCTGTCTTTACACAATTAAAAAAAAAAAATTGACCTAACTCATCAAGGGAAAGCTTGACCTTTGAAAAGACAAAATGTTGTTATGACATCAAAATAAGAATGATTCCTTATCCATATATATTCATCGGAAAGAGTTAAAATAATCAACGTTTAGAATCCATGCTGAGTTTTAGATTCAGAGACGAAAAAAAGAGGAACAAGGATGATTCACTCAAACTCGTTTTAGCAACTTCAACAAAAGTTAGTCGAGTCCAAATCCCAACATTTGATTTGAAGTGAGGAACTGAAAAGTATTGTGGTCACGTACCAAGGGTCTTCTTGTAAATCAGACACTTGTGAAATATCACAAATGTTTTCCAACTTCTGCTCTGTTCAGGCATCAGAAGGAGGACAGCGTGAAGAAGGGCACGTTCTTCTGAAGCGTCGCTTTTGTCAGCCTCTGTTTGGACAATGAACACTCCATCTTTATGTCACATGACCGTTGGTGACAGCAGCAGTGTCGTGATGCAGAGTCGTGAAGCAGAGTCGTGAAGAGTTTAAGACACGTCTTTGTTCATCTACAGCAGTTGGGGACTTTTTTTTATAGGGGCTCCTTAATATGCAGGGATGCAGCCGTCCAGCCAAACAAAACTAGAAGCGAATGAATATAAAAATTATGATTCAAAACTATATTCAGCGCATCCAAAAGATGAATGTTTAACCTGTGTATCTGACTGATCTTGAGGACAAACTTCTCGCCAAAGCTTTTGAAAATTACCTTCTAGACTATTGACCTCTCAGTGAAGGTTTAAGGGTGAATGGTCAACTTCATAAGGTCAAGGAAAAGAAGGTTCAAGGGAGGCTCAAGGGGGCAGACGATCCCCAGTAGTTTACACATGGCATGGTTGCCTTTCTTTAGAAGCTTAACGGGCTTTCCAGATACTTTTTTTTAGGATGGAAATCCTAAAACATGTTTGTTGGTTTAAAAACACATTCTATTTGCATTTTGGATTAGTGTGTGCTTGCATGATTTGAAATGAGAATGATAGTCAGTGAGGAACTGAAAGTAATAGCAACATAACAATTAGTTGCGTGTTTTCAATAAGTTCTTGCGACAATTTCGGACACAACTTCATTTTCGTTTACGTGATTTGGCTCAAGAGAGAAGGCAAACAGCACCATCTGTTGACGAGAATCAGGAACAACATTTACAATAAGGCCATCCAACGTTTAACCAAAACTGTTCATTCAGTCTGAGGACTTTATGAATTTATATTGGTGCAATCGGAAAATAGAAATAGAATATTACATTTTCAAATGTTGAAACTTTAAATTTCCTTTTTGAAATGTTGTTGTTTCTTTTGCATTAGTTCCTTTTTGAAGAATGTAATTCCACTTTTTTCATATGGAAAGGTTTACTAAATTGATATTGGTTAATTAAATTCAATGATTAGTTTATTGAAATGTGTTCAAGTAAAAAATGTAAATACTTTCAACAATTCAACTTTGTTTCTAAATTTGTATCCTTACAAATCCAAAACTATTTATATTATTAAAAGATATAATAGTGCAACCATGATTGACTGAATGTTTGATCAAATAGCTCTGTACTCTTGTGGTGACACTATTTAAGGTCAACTAATGTGAAAGTGAAGACCCAACTTTGACTCACTCACATGTTTCAAATGTTGAAGTCTTCCTCTACAAGATGCAGTAATTCCCTCATCATGACCACGTTTTAACGTATTACTTTATAAAGTTGTCCCCCATCTGAAATCTCAGCGAACGAGGGGTTACGAGACAGAGTCAATCATGATGTTAAAATGGGCTTATGTGTTCCTGCTTCCTTCTTTATACAACAAGTATCTTGGAGGTGAAAGTGGGATTGATGACGCTGTGTGACAAACCTTGGTGCTTGACCAAACATTTTCTAATGTAAATAAATCAATTTAAAGAGATGTTTTGTACAAACAGACATATACTGATGAGTACAATAGAGGTCCAAGATCAATTCAAGGCATTTAATCAACACTTTAGTTGCCACAATAAAACAAATTCAACCTTAAATATATAAATTATTGGATTAACCACATTGCAATTTAAAAAAAACCCAACAAGTTTCAACATTTGAAATGTTAAAACCTTAAATTATTCTAATGGCACAGATAAACCTCCCTTACTTTAATGCAAAAGAGAAGAGAAGTTAAATTGATTTTTTAGTTTGTGGAATCTCAAGATAATGGACATCAATCAAAGTCAATGTGTCAGGGAGGGATTCAGCATAATTATAATTTTAACATTTCATTGCAAAAAAAAATGTGTCGGTCACTGCCTGAAACCTTAGTTGTGGTTGCACAATTTTAAATCACACTTTCCAATAAAGATCTGGGGAGAATATGAGAAGATCACGAGGTCTTTGGTTGACCCTATGATGACATCTACTGTCCAAATCAAAAGCCCTTGCACGTGTGCAAGGGTCTGTCATCAGGCCTGCATGTGCTCAAGTCTCAATAGTTTAGACTCAAGAGGGTCAAAGTTCTACAAGATCTGTTAAAATCAGCCTATTAATATTAGTGTTCTTAGTTGAACTTGTCGGGTGCAGTCGTTAACCATACAAAAGATTGAATCAACACAAGCTGGTATCACACGTTTCACTCCACGTGTGCAGCCTTTAATTACACAATGTATAACATCTCATCGTTGGAATCCCATCTATGGCTTCCACTGGGAAGCGCCGCACCCACAAGGGATGAAAACGCCATAAATGTAAACATCCAGGAACACAGATTGGCACAGAGTGCCTGGTATTGTTCTTACATTGAAAACACCACCAGTTCTGCACTTGCTCTCGACTCTCCTATTTGAACAGGGTGGAACTCCCCAAAACCAAACATTTGACTCATTTCTTTTATGAGGCTTTTGCACCTGCCCCAGTGGTCATTGTTTGTCACTTTATATAAGTGAACTTGGATTGGGCGAAGGAGGGAGTTTAGAGGGTTATAAGAGTAGGAACACAAGCTACATGTTAAACTGCCTCCAAGGGCCGATGAACTTCTCTAGGTGAGACCCTTTTTTGTCATTTCTAATGATATATTAATTTTCATTATATTACCATAAACAAAAGATTACAGTTGGGGATAAAAACAATGCATTTCTTAATGCAGTATACACACAGATCTTGTATATGGAAATTAAAATGTATTGAAAAGTTGCTTCAAAGTCATGGGCAGGATCATTTTCTAAATTGAATTTTAGGAGTATGTGAACATGGAGTTACCACTTAACGAAAGAGGGAAAACCAATGGATGCAGTAAATGAGGAGAAGATGAGTATAGATGTGACGACGCACAAACTGGACTCGCCGCGGCTGCTGACACATAAAATAATTCAGGAAAACTACCATCGTAACTACAGAGCTCATCAATTCAATTTAGACGTATTCTATTTCACATGGAAAACTTACTTAACGCTTTAAACAACGATGACAAATCAGAGACGCATTTTGATTTGTAATTACAATGAGAGAGTTTCCATCTCTCTCTGTCTGAATACTTTCTACTTACTTATACTTTAATTCAACATATATAGGTAAGGTAAGGTAAAAACTTTATTGATCCCTCCTAATAATACCTTATTATTCATGATATATATACAGTATATATCTATATATCTATATATTTATTGGGATGTGGGTCTGAGGAGACAAAAATGGTTAACCTTGACTGGAGTGAAGTGAAACTTAAATTTGAGCTGCAGCCACAAACATAAAATTCAAATGAATTGGTGGTTTTGTTTGTTTTATACCATAGAAATGGCGTTCCAGTCCAACGTCATCCACTCCCAGCCTCAGGTCACCATCACAACCTCACAGTATTCCTCTGCAGCATCTGACTGGAGCACAGGTTTATGCGACTGTTGCGACGACTGCGGAATCTGTAGGTGTCAATGTCGGGGGTTACGATAGGAAGGTTGGCAAACACTTTAAACTTCCACTGCTGCTGGTTCTTTCAGGTATTTGTGGGACCTTTCTTCCGTGTATTCTGGGCTGCCAGGTGGCTCAAGAGCACGGGGAGAGCTGCTGCCTGCCCTGCCTTCCCGGCGCCATGATTGGTCTACGGACCAGCCTGCGCCACAAATACCACATCAGCGTAAGTTCCTATTTCGTTGTTGACCAGAGACACTGGTCCCACATCTGCATTCTTAGGAACAAGAACAGACAAAGCTTCTCCATTTCTTCACGAACATTGCGTACTGCATTTGAGTTTTATAATGAATATTCAAAAAATTCCACCATTGTCGAAGAAACGCTCATGACGGTTACCCTTTTAACTTTTCTTCAGAAACATTTCAAACAATATTTATTCATACTTTTTATACCTCCTTAACCAGAACACTAATGGAAAAACTTTTATGATACTATAGGGAAAATTCCCATGATCTTATTACATGTAAACATTTTAGTCAAGAAACATTTTTCTGTAGTATTTTTCATGTAATCTAATTTTAAAATAGTCCATCCTACAGTTGGGCACCACTGGATCAGTTACCTATACACAATATATCTTACAACACTGATACATCTACAGATTCCCTTCGTTAATATTTGGAAAAATATTTTCATGACTACTTTATCAACACTGTTGGGAACCAGATTCAAGTCACATATTGAAACAGCTTTATTCAACGGTTTTAAATGTATTGTAAAATTCTTGTTTTATACATTTTGTGTGTTATTTGTACATTTTGATATTCACCAATATAATCGCAATATTTTCCACACAAACGGCACATTTGATTCATAATAGATGAATAATAGGACATTCAAAATGAAATTATTTGCTATCAAACTTAACTTATTTTATAACAATGTGCAGGTCTGTAACTGACTGACTTACTTAAAATATTAAATATTTTCTATGTAGGCTCAACAAAATTATAGTTCATCAAGTCTTGATTTTTTTTAAGTCTGCAGAAATTGGAAATAACATTTTTCAACAAACTAAAGTAAAATTCTACAAAGTTGTTGTGCGTGTTACTGTTCCTTTTCTATTTAGATCGCAATACAGTATTCACAAACGGGGAGTGACGGTGTTTTGACGGATGTGACGTATCACGTTAAAAAATATAACTTTTTCGAAAAAAGAAAAAACGATTTAGTGATTAACGATCGTTTTGTTTAATTTTATTAATTTACAAAACACAACTTTAAAAGCAATTGGAAGAAAACTATTAACTGAACCAGTAGCTTAATAATTAAATGTTAAGTACTTAATGACATGCAGTGAGGTTCATGAATGAAGTCAAATATAAGAAGTGGAAAATAGCATATTATTTAATTATTCATACAACAACATGCAACTCATAATAGTTAATATTAAACCATCATAATTCTCTTATATTGACACTTAAACAAACACACACAGGAACACATTTGTTCGACAAACGTTTATGTGAATATTGTTGACCTAATGAGACTCCACACATACAACAACAACAACAAACAGTGGAAACAAAACTCATTGTCACAATAATGTCTAAATAAATTGTTTCTTGTAAGTAAGTAAGTACATTTTTTTGTATAGCGCTTTTCCAAACCAGGGTCACAAAGCGCTTAAACAATCAAAACAATATTCAATAAAGTATATATTTTAAAGGTCAAGATAACACTGATAACACAACAGGAGTTCCAGAAAATCAAGGAAAAGATGTTTATTGAAGGAGTCATATCACTCATAAAGTTGTGTTTTAGAATGAATGCACTTGTAAAAAACGGTTGCCAACACTATAAAACAACGTTTTACTTTAAATTAAAACATCTTCATCTGTGACCGGATGTCTCTGCCTTGTTGCTGACGGAGTCAGAGAGGCCAGTGCGCATGCTCTTGTGAATACTGTAATTGTGTTAATCCTGTAATGACAGTTCTTATATCAGCAAAGTTACGCTTTCTCGGGAAAGAGAGAGAGAAAGAGAATAAGCCAGCGGTGCTTCCAGCTGTATTGCCGATATAATAAACCGAGTCAAATTTTTTTAAATCGGGCCATCGACCGATTCGTGGTACATTAAGATCAGTCCAGGGGCTTGTGTATCGATGCACTCACATCTTTTGAATCAAAACCGATTTGTATTTGATGTGTGTCTCCTATCAGGGCTCTGTGTGCGAGGACTGGGTGGCGATGGCCTGCCTGCCTCCGTGTGGACTCTGTCAAATGGCACGAGAACAAAGGATGAGAGGGTGAAGAACAACGAAGAATGTAATTGAAAAATGAAATGATTAAAGATGCACATCAAATGAAGTCATTTGTCTTGAAACTAAATATATTGTTCAGAATTGACGAAAAATAAATATCAATTGTATAATGAGGCAGAATTGTGTATATTTCATTATATATTTATATTTTTGGAAAACCAAGTTCTTCATTAATAAAATCATTAGTGATGTAAATGGTGCTTTGCTATTGTATATATAAATGGACAGAAAACAAACACTTATATAATAATTGCCTTGTATGCATGTGTGATTGGTATTGATGCTTCCTAAATACTTGGTGGTTTTGGACTCAAACCCTTGTGTTATCGCAGGGTCAAGGTGACCTGAAGGCCTGAAAGAAAATGCGTTTGAGGTATCCCTTGTGTTGCCTGTGTTGTCAAGGTGAACAACCTCCAACACTGCATGTGACAGATAGGTCGTTCACCTAGACCTAGAGGCAATATTACCAAGGGTTAATGTACCAGTCTGTCCATGAGATATGAAAATCAGTTGGTCCAACACAGTGACATTGTTATAGATCACGTCCCCATGACCAGGTGTGTGGCTTTGATCTTTGAGTTACATTATTGTGTGAAGTAGCATGGTCTTTGCTATTTAAAGTGTACGTAAATTTGCTACATTTCTTGTCCCGGGAAGTATATCTGTTTCAATGGCAAACATTTTCGATTATTTACAATGCTAAAGAAAACGCTTACCTTCGCTCATTCAAAGCCCTGCATCTCCAATATTTGGGAGAATGACGAATGCTTCGTAGGTTTGTGACCTGAACACAGACAATTCCCAACAAAACAAAGAACACTCAATGGAGTTCATGACTCCACATTGCAGGCACTGAAATCAGTTTAAGGTTATCCAAATATAGAATATTCACTTATCAGATTTCAAAGATTGTCTGAATTGTAATAAGTAAAAATAAAAAATTAATGAAAGTGTAGCATAAATGAGTTGAAAGAAAATAAGACTTATGACACATCAAAAAGTCAGAAACAATATAAGTTCTATGTTAACTTTTTTTATCATATGCTTTGCCATGTAGTTTTTGTTTATTTTGACAGGTGTGGAAAACACCTCTGCTACAATCTCTACTTTGATAAGATCTTCAGTGAAAGCTTCTCTGTATTCCCTTATTAGACAATAAATTATCCAAACAGTAAATCATATCGGAGCAAGTAAAAATCTTGTGCAGCACTTCAGTCTGTTGTACGATAACAAATCTAAACGTATCGTCAACTCCTGAGTTTGAAGCAGTCGATTCACCTGCACTTTAAGATCGTATACAACAATATTAATATAGTGGTATTGTTTTAGCCGAACATAAGCCGTCTTTATTTATATTATAATGAATTTAAGCAATATATCCTAGGGACAGAAATTTGACATTTTACCTTAGTCTTTCATTTGGAGATTTCAATGTGTACTTTAAGGGTATAATATAATGGTTGCTGTCCAAGAGTTTTTCTCTTTAAGGAAATGTGACTTGCTCGAAAGTGGTTCTGTTTATGCTTCTGATAATGAATCTGGTAAATTACCAAAAGATGAAAAACATGAAGTCAAAAAAGGCGGTTTACCAAACCCAGAGTAACGTGCTTAAATAAAGGAAGTAATACAAGCATTGCCTCCTCCTTAACTTAAGACCGAGGTTCACATCCCAGCCGGAGGCTCAACATAGAAGGTTCTGACAAAAGAAGGTAAGACTTTCTCGGCTAAAGCATATTGCATTTAATGTGACTCGATTATGATAGAATGGTTATAATAATAGATATAATAGAGGAAAAACTTTTCTGTTCTTTGAAGTAGCTAATGGTTTTAGACATAACCTTGAAAGTAATAAATTATCATCATAATTATTTGACCTCAAAAGTTCAACTGGATTCTAATTTTTAATGTAAAAATAAAAAATGTAAAAGTCAAAATGCAATTTATTTAAAATATCATGAACTTTGTTTGAAGTAATGGAATCGTCCCATAGAGAAGTGAAAAGCTGCTTGTGTAACAACTAAAAACGTTTTTATCCATTGCTGAGGCATTGACACACAATTTTTAACAAAGGTATTAGAAAGTTCTTAGTTAAGATCAGGCCAAGTCACAGGAAGTACTTACAAGTCTGATTTTCATTTTCTCATTTCATTCTTTAAGGCTCAAATTATCTTAATTATTTCTGTAATTGTCCTCCTTTACCAAACAAAGTCTAGTATTACTCGTACTGTAGACATTTATATTATGTGTATTATGTATAATATTGTTTATACACATCCTTTACAGGGGGCTAGTTGTGTATTTAAACTAAACCAAGTGGAACAATATTGGAGATGAACCATTTGAATAGTAGATTGTACGTCTCATGGGTCAAGCATGATGAGTTTGGAGTGAGAAAGGAAAAGAAAATATATTACCTTTCTAACATTACTACTACTACTACTACTACTACTACTACTACTACTACTACTACTACTACTACTACAACCAAGGCTACTGTTCAGATTGTTCTTTTCTCAAGTTTCCTGTAACATATGTATTTCTCTTGTTGCCGTCTACAGACTTGATTCAACTCAGTAGCATTAGGGGAAAACCTACCCAGTGGAAATCAGACGGCAGCTTCAAGGTCAGTTAAAGCATTACCAGCAACTTATATCTACCAAATGTTTGTTTGACAAAATGTATGTTGAGATTAATGAGCCACAGCTGCGGATCTGATCTTTCATTTTTTCCAAATTAAATAATGTAGACCTTACACAAAACTTTTCTTCAACCCTCAGACATCTCAACAGCGACTTAAGAGGAAACATTTCTAAGGACGTGTTCCGACAGCAACAAGGATCCAAGATGGCGGCTGTTGACTGGCAGCTTTTTCTGGCAGTTCTTCTAGCTGTCATCCAAAGTGCCACATGTTACGGATACAGGAATTGCATCGAGGTGCCGTTGTCAAAAGGAAAAGCATTCAATTGCTTCAAGCGACCAGCAAGGCTCATCTCCGACTACGTTGAATACCTACCAGCGTCCGTCATCAACCTCACCATCTCACTGACACCTGTGAAGAGTATCCCCAACAGTAGCTTTGTGACATTAACAAACCTTCAAAGTCTACAGTTGAGTAACAACAGCATTGGACAAATAGATCTATACGCGTTCAAAGGTCTGTTCCAACTGCAAAACCTCTATCTATCTTGTAACAACATTTCTGAGCTGAAGCCGGCTGTGTTTGAGGAACTTCACAACCTCACTTTACTGTTGCTGGCAGGTAACAAGTTAAAGAAGCTTCCGGAAAGAATTCTCTTCAAGCTCGTCAATCTTAAAACATTACATTTGTCTCACAATCTTCTCGATGATTTCTCAAACATTGCAGGTTCATTATCCACTCTGAGAAATATCACCACGGTTGATCTTTGTTTCAACAAACTAGCTAATCTAAGGCACGCTAATTTCTTTTTACCAAACTCTCTGGTTTCATTATACATCTGTCGGAACAACCTCAATACATTGGGATGCCATGCCAACTTCCTAGGTGCGGTCCGGGTCTTAGATTTGTCGTATAATTCCCAACTCAACAACCAAGCATTTTCGGGTTTGGACTTGAAACCCTTGAAATATCTTCGAATACGCAACACCGATGTGAACATTGTGGATTTTCTGAACACTACTAACATTCATGTGGACAGTGTAGACTTCACCAACACAGGTATCAAAAATGACAGTCAGCTAAAGAAGCTCTGCTTAGCTCTCAAAAGCAAAGTTCAAAATATCAGATCCCTCCTTCTTGGTAACAATGGGCTTGGATATCCAAGTAACAGCTCACTGTACCATTGTCCGCCAATTGAACAAACTTTGGATGTTTCTGGCAACAAAATACAAGATACAAAGTGTTTGAAGTTCCTTGACAGACATCAACAAATTCACAGCTTCATAGCAGAACATAATTACATCACAAAGCTCCAATCATGTGAAAAAAAGGGACCAGTTTTCTATGATATGGAATTAATGAGTTTCCGTTATAACCGCATTATTGAGGTGAAATATTGTTCTTTCTGTAATGTTCCACGATTGAGGACTCTCAACTTGAACATAAACAAGATTGTAACAATAGACTCTGAGGCACTTAAAGGACTGAAGTGGCTTCAAACCCTTCGTCTCGACAACAACTTCTTGGCCGATCTGGGAAAAACAACTTTTCAAGATTTGGTCAACTTGACAGTCCTGAATTTACGCAACAATCGCATTTCAGTTATTTTCGAAGAGACCTTTAGCAAACTTGAGAATCTTGTTACGTTAGACCTTGGTGGTAATAAAATAACCCACAGTTCTGATAAAGGTTTTGATGGGCTTAGGAGTCTGACACATTTATATCTCAATGGAAATAATTTAAATGATTTTAAAGGTACACTTAACCAGGCATTCTTCGACACATTGGGAGTGCTGGATTTGGAAGGTAATAAAATTTCCTTTCAAAGCCACAAAACATATTCACCGTTTGTTAATCTCAGCAAACTTCAAGATTTGAAAATGGGTAGACAGAGGCCTCATGGCCTTACATATGTACCTCAAGGATTTTTCAAAGGTCTTCACTCATTGACATCTCTGTATATGAACGAAAATCAGATCATAGACATATCTCCGGATGTGTTTGATGACCTGACCAGCTTGAAATTTCTCACTCTGTCTGCCTGCTGCACTGTCGACGTACAACTTAAACAGGGGACCTTCAAAAATCTAAGGAATCTATCAAAATTGATAATAGAAAATACAGGCATGGAGTACTTGTCCCAAAAGGTTTTTGGTAATCTTACCAATCTAAGTGTGCTTCAGATAAACCGCAATGGGATAAAAAGCATTGAGGTCACAACATTAGAGAGTTTAACAAATCTTCAGTACTTGGACGTTCGTAACGTCCCCCTTAGTTGCACGTGTAAAAACAGTTTGCTGCAAAACTGGACATTGAATAACACCCAGGTGCAGGTGGTGGATCTCTACAGTCTCCCATGCCAAAATGATGAAAAACACAAATTCAGCAACTTCGACACAAAGGTCTGTTTTAAAGATATTGGGATGCATCTTTTCCTCTACACATTTGTGGCGATTGTTCTGTTCACTCTCACCCCTTTACTCTATGTCAAACTCTACTGGAAAATCAAATTTGGCTTATATGTTTTACGATCCTGGATCAGTGAACAGTGGCGCAGAATAAGGGAGGAAGAGGAAAACTGTAAATATGATGCCTTCATTTCCTATAACTCTTCTGATGAACATTGGGTTATGAACCACTTGCTGCCCAACTTGGAAGGAAACGGTTCATCTTTTAAACTTTGCCTACATCACAGAGACTTTGAACTGGGCCGTGACATCGTGGACAATATTGTCACTGCCGTTTACAGCAGTCGGAAAACGATATGTGTTGTCAGCAAAAGCTTTCTTCAGAGCGAGTGGTGTTTGTTGGAAATCCAACTGGCCAGCTATCGACTCTTCGATGAGCACCGCGATGTTCTCCTGCCAGTTTTTCTGGAGCCCATTTCTGAGCGACAAATGTCATCTTACCACCGCATGAGGAAGGTCATGCTGAAGAAGACATATCTACAGTGGCCTGGGTCGGACTGCACAAACCCCGATGAAGCGCAAAACCTGTTCTGGACAAAGCTACGGAGGGCAATGAAAACTGGTAGGCAACTCATGGCAGAGGAGAGTGACGACAATCCGAGTCTGGGCAGAGAAGAAAATGACAATTTTGAGTATTCCCTGTAATCTTAAAAGAAATGCCTTTATATTGAGGTGACAGAGGGCAAGACGCAAGGCGACATCATGACATAATCAAACTTATGTGTGCAGCTTTTTTCATGAATTCAAATTCAAACATCAAGTGCACTGCTATAATTTGGTAGGACTATTGAACAGCTGCTTCTATTGTAAATTGGGATTCATTTCACATGACTTTGTATAATTCTCAAGCAATGTTCCATTCAAAAACATTCTCATCTTAAAAGAAATATTACATGTTTGAATGATGTCTTTAATACTATAGAGTATTATTCCGATACGATCCCCACAACACAATTTACTTCCTCTTAAAATGCTTGATGATGTTTGCGGTTGGTTGAATGGATTATGGTTATTGAAAGTAAGCGTCTATTAAAGCAATATATTATACGGAGCATCTTTAATAGCTTTTGTGTTGTCGAGTCAGCCTTTGTAGGAGCAAATATAACAGGCAACCCTCAAAACAGGAAGACACTCCGCCAATTTAAGGTTTTTATTTTTTTATTTTCTTGAATCACCATGTGACAATTGTGATTTTCTTTTACAGCCACAAAACGAAATGTCTTAACATTTGGCATCTGGTTCATTATGCTGCACTTAGATATATAATAATGTGTGTTCATATTTAGCATGTTTCAAAAAAAAAAAGATACATAATTATTTCTTCTTTTCGGAATTCAAATGATAAATCTATAAAATTAAAGCTTATGTTCTGAATTGTATTGATTGAATAATAAATAAAAAAAATTCTGTGGACTGTTGGGTATTTTTTAATAAAGTCTCATTTGAGGGAAAGGCCAGGGCTCTGGGCTCAGGGGGGAAGTGAGAGAATGACTATTTTCCAACATGGATTGTGTTTAAAAATGATTATACACTCTACGTATACGCCATACTTAAATTAATGCTAAAAGATAATCAAAATATAAAGTATAAATTACTAGCTTCATCTAAGAGCTTAAACGTTTGAATAGAAAAAGAGAAAGTGCGTTCGATCGATCGTAAAGCTTGTATTTTGTTTGACTTGAAGTGGTGAATAAATGACCCGTGACACTGTGCATTGACCATTTTTCTCCACAAAGCGAACAATTAAGACCCGGGAACAGGAAGTGATGGCGTGTTGGAGCGACCGGAACGGACTCCAGTTTTGACCGTTTTAAATGGTGCCGTGACTCGGATTCGTAGTGGAGTCTTGGACGAAAAGAACAGCGACTGAAGTTTTCTCAGCCAAACGAACGGGCCCAAACTAAGGTAAGCAGAAAACCTCTTATATAAATTTCTGCATTTAGTTTCGTCTGGCTGAGTTAATCGATGTCTGAAGCTGTGTGAGTGGAATGGGTTGTGAATTGGTTCCGCTTGTAAGGCAAACAAAAAGATAGCTTGTTGTTGTTGTGGTGTGGTTTGGTTTTCCATTACTACTCTCGTCTATATAGTAACCATAGATTGAAATTGTCATGTTTTGGTGCTTTCCTGTTTTATTTTCGGTTTCCTGTTTTGGTTCGTGTTTTATTTTGTGTCTTGACAGACGCTGGCAGGTGCGCGGCTGGGGGTGATTGAATGGCGGGTTTTTCCCACAGAAAAGGAGCGTCGCGGACCTGAAGAACTCGCCAGAGAATTGAGTTTCCAGACTAGGTTGGCATTCATAGATTCTCTCTGCTCGTGTTTCCTATGAACGTTTTCCTGAAGACCCCTGACGTTGTCAGCGCCTTGTTTTGCTCACGTGAGTCTTTTTCCTCTTTTGTTTTAGTTCCGGATCTGAGATCCCGATCTCCAGCCGCGTCCTGCCTTCGTCCCGAGTTCCTGATTTGTTTTTTGTTTCGGTCCCTTCCGACCGCCTGGAATATTAAAAGACTTTTGCTTGAACATTTGCTCCGGGAATATTTGTCCACTTCCGCTTCTGGGTCTCCTGCCGAGTTCCACCCGTGACAGAAATTGGCTTGGGATTCTTTCGAGTGGCAATCTAAGCTCCATTGGCACGTTATAGAGGCATTTATTTCACCCCTTTAGAGACCGCTTGAACCCCGAGAGTATGAATGGAATGTTTCCTTTAAAAAAGCTTTTCTTAGTTAAATAATCAGGTTTTTAATAGGTTACGCTGCCTTATGAGTACTTATATTATGATAAAAAACAAAAACAAACTTTCTTGATTAATGCAATGTTAATGCTAATGTGTGTTTTTATAAATAAATAAATTTATAGTTAAGCTTTCTTGAATTTCTATTGGCTAAAAAAGAGAGTTTTTTTTCATGTAAGTTTGATGCTGCGAGTTTATTTTAAAAAAGAGAAAAAATGGCTTACTTGGTCTTTACCAAGTTATATGGAAAAGTAGTTTTACGGTCAACTACCATAGACTTCTATTGGTTAAAAAGGCGTTTTTTGCTTGTGAATTCATATTACAAGTTTTTTTTTAATAAAATTTTTTGGTCATTATAATATAAATATTCAAGCGTGTTTTGTGAAAAAAGCATTTCTTGCGAGGGTTGATGCCGCAAGTTTTTTGAAAGGGTTGAAATACTCTTGTTGTTTCTTATGTTACGTTAAGTTTTCTCGCCATTCTGAGACCAGGTGAGGGCAAGGAGCTTTCGCCCCTTCTGGTCGATCATCTGGAGAGCTGCGTGGCGGTCGGATCTCACGAGTGATGAGCAGGTCAGGACCGCCAGCGGAGCTTGAGAATGTACTGGTCGCGGTGAGTGATGCGGTGCCGACGCGTGCGCAACCTGTTCTGAACTCACATCAGCTCCGGTTAGATTCTCCAGCACATTCCTCCACATCTCGGGTTTGTCAGCTCCTGTGACACTAAGGAGTGCTCGGGGAGCTGGGGAGACTTCCGGGGGGGAAAGGGTACAGAGCCAGATTTTTATGTATGAGAGTGGGGGTTCTAGTGAATCCAGCTCGAGTACATGCTCTGTTCATTCAAGAGATAGAGAAGCGGCTTGTGTGATGCCCTTTCGTCTACGGCCCGCTCTGGGACATTCGCGGGGCAGGCCAGAGGACAACCCAAAGTTCGTCAGGGCTGTGGTTCTGACAGAACATTATTCGGCTTGGAGTCCCCTGGTTTTACCTAATTTCAGATCTCAGAGGGAAGTAATCAGGCGGGGCTATGCGCTCCAATTTGCCCGGCAACCCCCGCGTTTTTCAGGGATTCTCTGGACACGCGTGGCGGAGCAGGAAAAATTATCCTGTCTAAGAAACGAGGTCTCTACTCTGCTGCAGTAGAGCTGCTTCCTGCAGCAGAGATGATGACAGGGTTTTACTCCCGGTACTTCCTTGTGCCAAAGAAGTCCGGGGGTTGGAGACCCATACTGGACCTCAGCTATTTGAACAAATTCATAGATACCCGCCCGTTTCGCATGTTGACGGTCAAGAAACTGCTCACAGGTGTTAGTCCAGGATATTGGATGACATCTATCGACCTGACCGACAGGTACTTTCACATCGAAAGTACTGGCTTTTTGCCCTCGAGAATCGTGTGTTTCAATACACTCGGCTGAGTGGGGTGAGGATCTTGACCTATCTGGACGACTGGTTGATCCTTGCCCGGTCAGATAGCAGAAAGTTACACTCACACACAGAAGGTGTTGAGCCATATTGCCACCCTGGGGTTCAAGGTGAACTTCAGCAAGAGCGCTCTGACTCCAGTTCAACAGTTAGTTTACCAAGGGGTACTGTTGAACACGGAGGAGGGATACGCGCGCCTCCCGGACATGCGTATCCAGCCCATTCTCCGACTGACAACACAGTTGCTGGAAGCTCGGCGTCATGTGACGACAGCAGGCACTGTTATGTCCCTCCTGGGGCTCATGGCAGCAGCTCACGCGGTAGTTCGGCTGTGCTTGCTGCATATGAGGGAGCTTCAGAGATGGTTTGGTCGTTTCAGGCTAGACCTGAAGCGGGAACAGGGTCGAAAAGTGCGCCTATCCGCTCGGGTTTTGCAGGACATCCAGTTTTTGGGACTCTCTAGTCAACCTCAGATGGAGAGTTCAATTGGGTTGCGTCTTTCTTTACACTCAGGTGTTCACAGACGCTTCTCTGACAGGTTGGGGAGGCACCGCTCGAGTCAGGCCTACGCCAGCGGGGTAGACTTGTGAATCTGGCTAGAGCTAAAGGAAATTTACAACGTCCTGCTTCACCTCTCTCCCCAACTGTCACGGTCCAACGTCCTAGTGCTATCCGACAGCTCCACCGCCGTGGCGTACATAAATCGCCAAGGTGGAGCCAGATCCCCAGCCCTTCTGAGTGTGTCAAAGAAGATTTGGCTGTGGGCAGACCGTCACTTGCTTTCTCTCAGAGCTCAGCATGTACCGGGCGAGCTGAATGCAGTAGCGGACAGACTGTCGGGTGGGGGCCGTCCACGACAAATGGGGTCTGTCCGAGGCAGTGGAGAGCCGAGATATGGTCTCGGTTCGGTCACCCGGTGGCAGACCTCTTCGCCAGCACGGAGAACTTCAGATGTCCTCTCTGGTTCTCCCTCAGGGCATCGGATTGCCCCCACTAGGTGTGGACGCTTAGCCCACTTGAGTTGGCCGGCCGGACTACTGTTCGCCTTCCCTCCTCTGCAGCTCCTCCTCCCCTTAGTTC
This sequence comes from Callionymus lyra, assembly GCF_982586985.1. NCBI lineage: Eukaryota > Metazoa > Chordata > Actinopteri > Syngnathiformes > Callionymidae > Callionymus > Callionymus lyra. The sequence continues at coordinate 19,109,157 of NC_141830.1, forward strand.
GGAGGTGTGGTGTGCAGACAGGTCCTTGGACCCCAGCTCCTGTTTGGTCTCTGCTGTCCTGTCTTTCCTGCAACTTTTGCTGGATAGCGGACGGACTTCGGCGACACTGAGAGTGTTCGCATCAGCCATAACAACGAGGCATGTCGGGTTGAGGGTGATACGGCTCGCGCCCACCCTCTGGTGGCGCGCTTTTCTGCCTGCAGGCTTCGACCTCCTGCAAGGCCTTCCAGCCCTCAGTGACATCTCCAGTTTGTACTGGACTCTCTCACAGGCCCGACCTTCGAGCCTCTTGACCAAGTCCCACTGGATATCTTGTCTTTCAAGGTATCGCTCCTTCTGACACTAACAACCACGAAGAGAGCGAGTGAGCTTTGTGCTCTCTCCACTAGCCCTGAGTGTCTTTTCTTGGCGTCGAGGAGTCTTCGGTGTCATTGCTTCGGGTGGCTGTGTTTAGGCACTCTGATGCCCTATTCATCTGCCGACAGTAGATGCCGACGGGGTGAGGCGATCTCTTCCCAGAGGTTTTCTCATTGGGTGAGATCGACCATTATCCGGGCTTACCAAGCAGCGGGTGGATCTGCTCCTAGCGGACTGAAGGCACGTTACACCCGTGGTGTGGCAGCCTCAGTGGCTCTTCACTGGGTGTGGCAGCAGAGGACATCTGCTCAGCTGCTTCTTGGGCGTCCACGTCAACCTTTGCTAACGCCTATCTCCTCGACGTGACGGCGGGATCAGTAGCTCATACGGTTTTGAGCGCTGATGTGCCCCCTTCGAGGCCCACGGCTCCAGTAGACTTGGATGCTGCTTTAGGAGCGGCGTCCAGCTGGGGGTACATTTATCCCGTCAGGCTTCGCCTTGGGTGTAAACCATAGCGAAGCCGTTAGAGGGCGGAGCACCAATATGAAGTAGAATCCCTGCGTTATCTATCATAACCTCATCTTCTACGAATTGGTGCGAAGCCCTCTAACCTCGTCGCCCAGCGGCCGCCCTTCTCGCTAAGTTTTCAGTTGGAGGAAGTGTGGCGGGTGTTTCCCGCCTTTATAGGAAGTGGACTGCCCCCTGCTGGGTGGCGAGTTCATTAAGCTTTCTCAGAGATGAGGCAGTGCCTCGGGGTAAACCAATAGCGAAGCCGTTAGAGGGCTTCGCACCAATTCGTAGAACATGAGGTTATGATAGATAACTCAGGGGTTTTATTAGGAGCAGGCAGAGGCATCGTCAAAAGCAGTCCAGGGAATACAGAAAACAGGAACAATATCCAAAAAAACAGGTCAGGGGCACAGGCAGGCAGAAAGGCGAGAAAACGTACCAGGGTCAAAAACCGGGAAGGCAAAAGAATCTTGAATCAAGAGTCTATACCGTGAAACACACACTAGACAAACACGGGAGAGCGAGTGTGACGAACCGACAAAGACTGAGGGAGAGTGAGCAGAATAAGAAGGCAGCCAGCAATCAGTGGAGCAGGAGAACACAAGACATATAAGATGAAAGATGATGAATGAAGACAATAACTAATCAGCAGGAGAAGGGACCGGAAAGGAAACTCACACAGACGCAGAAGGGAGCAGGTTTCAAAATAAAACCAGGAAACACCAAGAAAGACACACGAGATATAACACAATATATCCTTGGGACAGAAATTTGACATTTTACCTTTCATTTGGAGCTTTCAATGTGTACCTTAAGGGTAAAATATAATGTTTTTTCTCTTTAAGGAAAAAATAGTGAATCCCTTACATTAACATCTTTAAGACCATGCGACTTGCTCGAAAGTGGTTCTGTTTATGCTTCTGATAATACATGAATCTGGTAAATTACCAAAAGATGAAAAACATGAAGTAAAAAAAGGCGGTTTGCAAAACCCTGAGTAACGTGCTTAAATAAAGGAAGTCATACAAGCAGTGCTTCCTCCTTAACTTAAGACAGAGGTTCACATCCCAGCCGGACACTCAACAGAAAAGTTTATGACAAAAGAAGGTAAGACTTTCTCGGCAAAAGCATATTGCATTTAATGTGACTCGATTATAATAGAATGGTTATAATAATACATATAATAGAGGAAAAACATTTCTGTTCTTTGAAGCAGCTAATGGTTTTAGACATAACCTTGAAAGTAATACTGTAAATTATCATCGTAATTATTTGACCTGAAAAGTTCAACTGGATTCGAATGTTTAATGTAAACATAAAAACTGTGAAAAGTCAAAATGCCATTTATTTAAAATATCATGAACTTTGTTTGAAGTAATGAAATCGTCCCATAGAGAAGTGAAAGTAAAGGTGCTTGTGTAACAACTAAAACCGTTTTTATCCATTGCTGAGACATTGTACGCACAGTCTTTAACAAGGGTATTAAGTTCTTAATTTAAGCTCGACACTTTTAGCGAGGCCAAGTCACAGGAAGTACTTACAAGTCTGATTTTCATTTTCTCAATTTATTCTTTAAGGCTCAAATCATCTTAATTATTTCTGTAATTGTCCTCCTTTACCAAACAAAGTCTAGTATTACTCGTACTGTAGACATTTATATTATGTGTATTATGTATAATATTGTTTATACACATCCTTTACAGGGGGCTAGTTGTGTATTTAAACTAAACCAAGTGGAACAATATTGGAGATGAACCATTTGAATAGTAGATTGTACGTCTCATGGGTCAAGCATGATGAGTTTGGAGTGAGAAAGGAAAAGAAAATATATTACCTTTCTAACATTACTACTACTACTACTACTACTACTACTACTACTACTACTACTACTACTACTACTACTACTACTACAACCAAGGCTACTGTTCAGATTGTTCTTTTCTCAAGTTTCCTGTAACATATGTATTTCTCTTGTTGCCGTCTACAGACTTGATTCAACTCAGTAGCATTAGGGGAAAACCTACCCAGTGGAAATCAGACGGCAGCTTCAAGGTCAGTTAAAGCATTACCAGCAACTTATATCTACCAAATGTTTGTTTGACAAAATGTATGTTGAGATTAATGAGCCACAGCTGCGGATCTGATGTTTCATTCTTTCCAAATTAAATAATGTAGACCTTACACAAAACTTTTCTTCAACCCTCAGATGTGCTCCCTTTTACCTGTATGAGAATGTTTGGCTAACATCTCAACAGCGACTTAAGAGGAAACATTTCTAAGGACGTTTTCCGACAGCAACAAGGATCCAAGATGGCGGCTGTTGACTGGCAGCTTTTTCTGGCAGTTCTTCTGGCTGTCATCCAAAGTGCCACATGTTACGGATACAGGAATTGCATCGAGATGCCGTGGTCAAAAGGAAAAGCATTCAATTGCTTAAACCGACCAGCAAGGCTCATCTCCGACTACGTTGAATACCTACCAGCGTCCGTCATCAACCTCACCATCTCACTGACACCTGTGAAGAGTATCCCCAACAGTAGCTTTGTGACATTAACAAACCTTCAAAGTCTACAGTTGAGTAACAACAGCATTGGACAAATAGATCTATACGCGTTCAAAGGTCTGTTCCAACTGCAAAATCTCAATCTATCCTATAACAACATTTCTGGGCTGAAGCCGACTGTGTTTGAGGAACTTCACAACCTCACTTTACTGGTGCTAGCAGGTAACAAGTTAAAGAAGCTTCCGGAAAGAATTCTCTTCAAGCTCGTCAATCTTAAAACATTACATTTGTCTCACAATCTTCTCGATGATTTCTCAAACATTGCAGGATCATTATCCACTCTGAGAAATATCACCACGGTTGATCTTTGTTTCAACAAACTAGCTAATCTAAGCCACGCTAATTTCTTTTTACCAAACTCTCTGGTTTCATTATACATCTGTCGGAACAACCTCAATACATTGGGATGCCATGCCAACTTCCTAGGTGCGGTCCGGGTCTTAGATTTGTCGTATAATTCCCAACTCAACAACCAAGCATTTTCGGGTTTGGACTTGAAACCCTTGAAATATCTTCGAATAAGCAACACCGATGTGAACATTGTGGATTTTCTGAACACTACTAACATTCATGTGGACAGTGTAGACTTCACCAACACAGGTATCAAAAATGACAGTCAGCTAAAGAAGCTCTGCTTAGCTCTCAAAAGCAAAGTTCAAAATATCAGATCCCTCCTTCTTGGTAACAATGGGCTTGGATTTCCAAGTAACAGCTCACTGTACCATTGTCCGCCAATTGAACAAACTTTGGATGTTTCTGGCAACAAAATGCAAGATACAAAGTGTTTGAGGTTCCTTGACAGACATCAACAAATTCACAGCTTCATAGCAGAACATAATCACATCACAAAGCTCCAATCATGTGGAAAAAAAAAAAGACCAGTTTTCTATGATATGGAATTAATGAGTTTCCGTTATAACCGCATTATTCAAGTGAAAAATGGTTTTTTCTCTAATGTTCCACGAGTGAGAACTCTCTACTTGAACATAAACATGATTGTAACAATAGACTCTGAGGCACTTAAAGGACTGAAGTGGCTTCAAACCCTTCGTCTCGACAACAACTTCTTGGCTGATCTGGGAAAAACAACTTTTCAAGATTTGGTCAACTTGACAGTCCTGAATTTACGCAACAATCGCATTTCAGTTATTTTCGAAGAGACCTTTAGCAAACTTGAGAATCTTGTTACGTTAGACCTTGGTGGTAATAGAATAACCCACAGTTATCAAACTGGTTTTGATGGGCTTAAGAGTCTGACATATTTATATCTTGATGGAAATAACTTAAAAGATATTAATAGTACACTTAACCCGGCATTCTTCGACACATTGGGAGTGCTGGATTTGGGAGGTAATAAAATTTCCTTTCTATACCACAAAGCATATTCACCGTTTGTTAATCTCCGCAAACTTCAAGATTTGAAAATGGGTGGCCAGAGGCCTCATGGCCTTAAATATGTACCTCAAGGATTTTTCAAAGGTCTTCACTCATTGACATCTCTGTATATGAACGAAAATCAGATCATAGACATATCTCCGGATGTGTTTGATGACCTGACCAGCTTGAAATTTCTCACTCTGTCTGCCTGCTGCACTGTCGACGTACAACTTAAACAGGGGACCTTCAAAAATCTAAGGAATCTATCAAAATTGATAATAGAAAATACAGGCATGGAGTACTTGTCCCAAAAGGTTTTTGGTAATCTTACCAATCTAAGTGTGCTTCAGATAAACCGCAATGGGATAAAAAGCATTGAGGTCACAACATTAGAGAGTTTAACAAATCTTCAGTACTTGGACGTTCGTAACGTCCCCCTTAGTTGCACGTGTAAAAACAGTTTGCTGCAAAACTGGACATTGAATAACACCCAGGTGCAGGTGGTGGATCTCTACAGTCTCCCATGCCAAAATGATGAAAAACACAAATTCAGCAACTTCGACACAAAGGTCTGTTTTATAGATATTGGGAAGTATCTTTTCCTCTACACATTTGTGGCGATTGTTCTGTTCACTCTCACCCCTTTACTCTATGTCAAACTCTACTGGAAAATCAAATTTGGCTTATATGTTTTACGATCCTGGATCGGTGAACAGAGGCGCAGAATAAGGGAGGAAGAGGAAAACTGTAAATATGATGCCTTCATTTCCTATAACTCTTCTGATGAACATTGGGTTATGAACCACTTGCTGCCCAACTTGGAGGGAAACGGTTCATCTTTTAAACTTTGCCTACATCACAGAGACTTTGAACTGGGCCGTGACATCGTGGACAATATTGTCACTGCCGTTTACAGCAGTAGGAAAACGATATGTGTTGTCAGCAAAAGCTTTCTTCAGAGCGAGTGGTGTTCATTGGAAATCCAACTGGCCAGCTATCGACTCTTCGATGAGCACCGCGATGTTCTCCTGCCAGTTTTTCTGGAGCCCATTTCTGAGCGACAAATGTCATCCTACCACCGCATGAGGAAGGTCATGCTGAAGAAGACATATCTACAGTGGCCTGGGTCGGACTGCACAAACCCCGATGAAGCGCAAAACCTGTTCTGGACAAAGCTACGGAGGGCAATGAAAACTGGCAGGCAACTCATGGCAGAGGAGAGTGACGACAATCCGAGTCTGGGCAGAGAAGAAAATGACAATTTTGAGTATTACCTGTAATCTTAAAGGAAATGCCTTTATATTGAGGTGACAGAGGGCAAGACGCAAGGCGACATCATGACATAATCGAACTTATGTGTGCAGCTTTTTTCATGTATTCAAATTCAAACATCAAGTGCACTGCTATAATTTGGTAGGACTATTGAACAGCTGCTTCTATTGTAAATTGGGATTCATTTCACATGACTTTGTATAATTCTCAAGCAATCTTCCATTCAAAAACATTCTCATCTTAAAAGAAATATTACATGTTTGAATGTTGTCTCTTTAATTATATAGATTTTTATTGAGATACAATCTCCTCAACATAATTTACTTCCTCTTAAAACGCTTGACGATGTTTGCGGTTGGTTGAATATGTTATGATTATTGAAAGTAAGCGTCTATTAAAGCAATATATTATACGGAGCATTTTTAATAGCTTTTATGTCAGCCTTTGTAGGAGCAAATGTAACAGGCAACCCTCAAAACAGGAAGACACTCCGCCAATTTAAGGTTTTTATTTTTTTTAATTTTCTTGAATCACCATGTGACAATTGTGATTTTCTTTTACAGCCACAAAACAAAATGTTTTAACATTTGGCATCTGGTTCATTCTGCTGCACTTAGATATATAATGTGTGTTCATATTTAGCATGTTTTAAAAAAAAAGATACATAATTATTTCTTCTTTTCAGGATTCAAATGATAAATCTATACAATTAAAGCTTTTGTTCTGAATTGTATTGATTGAAAAAAAATTAAAAACAAATTCTGTGGACTGTTGGATATTTTTTAATAAAGTCTCATTGGAGGGAAAGGCCAGGGCTCTGGGCTCAGGGGGGAAGTGAGAGAAGAAACGTTTTCAAACATGTGAGAAGAAGGAAACATGTGGCTTTCCTTAGAGCTGAGAATAGAATGGCCTGAAGTTTGACGAATCCCACTTTGTTGAGTACTAAAAGAATTTGCAAAAATTGGTTTGCTACTTGGGAAAAGCTGCCACAAATCTGTTCTATAATCTGATGGATAATTAGAATATTCAAGAGTAGGAATAGTTGGCTCTGTGCTGGGAGGTTGAACTCTAAATCTGCCCCCTAGGGGTGACCTTTTGTTATTTATGAAGCAGATATTAGACTGAGACATTTGGGGCACTTTAGGCCAGACATCCATGTTGTCAAACTCAAAGGTCTTTTGAGCCATCGGTGAGTTTGGAGAAATCTTGAACGGCTGGTCACTGGTTGAAGAAAGGGGATCAAAGCTGAAGTGAAACTGAGGGGGGCTTTTTCTGAAGAGATCTTCCGAGGCAGGAGCATCCTTGCTAAATAACCAACCAGCCATCTAAACGAAAACCTCAGTTAGTCAAAACAAACAGGGGAATGGCAAGAATAAGTCATGAGCGAAAAGTAATATTTAGAAACTGCTCACCTTTTTTGAACCTTGAGAACTGCTCCTCTTCCAGTTGTCCTTCTGTTTTTCTTTGATTTTGAATGTTCCTTTTTCCCGGCTTCCAAGAAATGTTTGAGGAATTGAGCCACACACAGCTTGTGTTGACAATTGATCTAAAATTGAGGGTACAGGTTAAAAGAATTAATTAATATTTGTAAGTCTTAATATCTTAGTTTCATTTATTCTTTTCCCATTTATTTTATTTGTAAATATAATCTAATATACTTATTTTACTATGGTATTCTAGAACAAAATGACCAATTCATTTGATATGTATTGTTCCTTATCGATGAATGCAGTTCATTTATTCACTTTCTTTATCATAAGGGAATCGTTGGGCTTTAATGTATCATTTTATACAGCCAGATTGATTCCCCAACAAAGTGATTGACATTTAAATTGATGGATATTTTAATCATTTATATATTAATAATAATAATAATAATAATAATCTCTATTTATATATATTGTGATCGACATTATTGATTTAGATATTTGTGTTATTAGTAATTGAATAATAATAAGAAATAACTATCAATAAAATGAGTTGCCAATGTGGAAATATAACTAGCCGTCTCTTGTAGGGGGGGCAAAAAACTGATTTGTCTGTCTAAGGATCAGAATCTACTGATGGTTCCTGAACACGCTTCAGGACCAGAGGAGAGAAATCCTTCCATGCTGTTGATCCTAAGCTTTCGAATGATATTCCTCTGTGTTTGATGATCTACCTACTACTTCAAGAAACATCTTAAGACATTCTTATTTGTGCAGGCTTTTCCCTGATTTTCTGGGACTCCTGTGTTTGTCTTGTGTCTTTTATACTTGTATGTATTTTTAACTTTGTATTGCTTTTGATTGTTCAAGGGCTTTGTAACCCTGGTCTAGAAAGGGGGCTTTAGAAATAACTGTTACTTACTTTATTACTTACTCTTACACAAGTGGTTCAAAAGCGAGCTAACTGGACTTTTGTAAACACTTGGATAATCATAAACTCTACAGACACAGTATGTCACCTCGAGAGACATGAAATGTTTTCCTGTGAGAGGGAAAAGTGTGGACTCTGTGGGAGCAGTGCTGGATAAAAGGATGAAGGATCTATCCATCCATCCATCCATCTATGACCTGGATGAATGAGAACCTTCACGGGCAGTCTATCTTACAGCTTCACTGACCTTTTGGCTGGAGTTCATATTCATTCCGTGTTGCTCTTCCCTGGCTGGAATTTTGACTAAATCCTCCATGTTCATGTCCATACTTGAAGCATCGCTGCAGCTTCCTTAGGTTCTCATAAAGATGTGGTCCATGTCTCTCTTGCAGAGCTTTCATCAAGTTGGCTCTGCTTTCTGCCTCCAGGTCTCTTCTCTTCAAAAGTGGAAAGTGACAAGTGCCACATAAGCGCCCGACCGCCGCTCTGACGCACTCCGACAACTGATCGTTCCTCTTGCTGCCCTTTTCACTCAACGACGAGTTATCTGGATTAATGAGACGAGGGCCAGAGTTGATCTTCTGGACCGGACGTGAGGTCACCTTTGAGATGTTCTCCGTCGACGCAGGGGTCACGTTTATTCTCCGCGTCATCGCATCTTCGTTCAAACAAGATGGGGTTGGTTGAGATTCAGGAACAGACAAAGATTTAATTATTTTCTCCGCTTTCTCTTTCGTTTCATGTTCAAATTGTAGGTATACATCGGCTTCGCTAGAAGGTTCAGGGTTCTCATTTCTTTTCTCTCCTAGCATTTCGTTGTTTGACTCGTGTTGTGTCGCAGGGGTTTCACCAACTGTCTCCTGACAATCATCGTGCGACTCTGCACTTGGATGGAGTTGCTTTTGAAATGGCACAATACCACCGTCGTCACTAGCTGGAAGATCGCTGACGCCGACGGAAGGAGAGCGAGGTTTCAACGGTAGAAGATTCAACATGCAGCCCTTTGTCGTTTCTTTCCTTCTGTCATTTGTCATCCTCATATTCTCTGCCAATAAGCGCTCGATGTCAACTGATTTCACCTCATGGTTGAATCCACTGGGCTGTCCAATCAGACGGTTGGCTGTGATGAGGCTGGGCTCCTTAGTAGCCATGGCTACACTTGAAAACTCTTTCTGTGAGGAGCAATGGCACCTGCTCTGACAGCAGTTATGAAAGAAGTCTTGGCTATTTCTATGACCATCATGGTGATGCAACTTTACATTTGGGTGATCCACTCCACTGTGCCATCTCAGACTTCTCTCCTTCCGTGTCTTCATCCTTTTCATTTTTTTCGGTACATATTCGTGGGAACATTTAAAACACTTGTTTCTAGCGGATCTTTTCCGTTTATCCTTTTCAATCGATATCTGGTCCATTCCGAAAACCTGGGAAACATTAAAATTGGTTAGTAGAATTCTCTAAAAATGAGTCAGCAAAAAGACTTATTTTCAATGATCACCATTAAATGTTTAGAGAATTACTGATTGGACAGACTGCAGTGGAAACAACTGTGCACACTAGTGACCAACTAGGGAATTAGTTATCAGCAATATACCAGTTGAGGTCAACCAGGCATGTTATAGAGATTTTATCCTTTTACCCTAACCACGTCCACCCACTCTGCTGTTATTGGTCTAACATCGAGGTTAGTCACCCTGTGTCAACCATCTGGGAAGTCTCCACCTCCAAGGAACTATTTGTACAAACAAAGCAGACTCGATTTCAGCTGGCTGGAGGAGGATTGAAGACCATTATTCCGTCAATATGGGTTCCACTCTTGTAACCTCTCATTTGCCGAAATTTTATTTTATAAAGTAATAACTTTAAAACATCATGATGAGGGAATTACTCCATCTTGGAGAGGAAAACTTCATTTTGTTTTATTTTTCTAAAGGGAGTAAAGGCTCTTTAAAGTGTAGATTTATATACTCTATTCCTTGAAAGTGACTCATGCAAATGTCATCACTTTTTAATGCCAGCAGCCTCTGATCTGGAGCTTGTAATCCATGCGTTTGTGTCTTCTCGCCTGGACTATTGCAACAGTTTGTTTTCATGTCTTAACAAGAAGGATCTGGCTTCCAGTTTCTTTCAGGATTAACTTTAAAATTCTGGTTCTTACTTTCAGAGCTACTCATGGTCAGGCTCCTCCTTACATCACTGATCTAATCCAGCCTTACACCCCAGCTTGGGCTCTGAGGTCTGTGGATCAGAATCTACTGATGGTTCCACGCACACGGTTCAGGACCAGAGGAGAGAAATCCTTCCAGACTGTTGCTCCTAAGCTTTGGAACGATCTTCCTCTCTCGCTACGTTTGATGATCTACTGACTGCTTCAAGAAACATCTTAAGACGTTTTGTTCATTTCCTTGATTTTCTGGAACTCCTGTTGTGTTCTCAGTTTTATCTTCACCTTTTAAGTATATATTTTATCGAGTATTGTTTTGATTGTTTATGCGCTTTGTGACCCGGGTCTGGAAAAGCGCTTTATGAATACAAATAACTTACTTACTTACTTACATACTAGAAAAGGGGCATGAAGACTGACTTTGACTGACCCCCTAACTACCTTCTCTATGATGAATTAAAGTAAAGATTTTTGTCACCGAAATGTGCAAAACATGTCCGTTACATGCCATTAAGTAGTCATTAGACATTTCATGTATCGATTATTTTCCTTCTACTGTTACTGCTCTGTAACAGCTACATTTCCTCTTGAGAAGATCAATACACTTCAATGAAACCGTGGGGTGTTAAAAGTGTGCATAAGTCACATCATACTATAGTTACATTTTCAAATTTACATTAAATTCCAACATTACATCCATATTCCTTACATTATATCCCATTTACATTTACAAGCATTGTTAAAATGTTGAAACGTGTAAGAAATTTAGAACTATGCTTAAAACGTTAGACACTGGACTGGAACCTTTTTTTTAAACTTTATGAATCAAAGTTAAATGGTTTTAAAATATATGGATTACACACATCAATACTGTTTTATTAGTAAACAAGATCGAGGGTTTCAAATAAAAGGTAATGGCTGTTAGCACAGCGTTAGCGCATCATACACTGAGGATACACACCTGGGACAGAATATAATGTTTTTTTGTAGAAACATAAACTGTTACAAAATCGATTGCATTTGATTACAGAAATGTTTAATTGATAACATGTTGATAAAATGTTTTTACATTACCTCGCAGAAAACAAACGTGGAAAATCAACTGCGCGTTCATCATCCGTTGCTCAGTAACAGTTGATGCGCCTTTCTTGCGCAGCAAGTTTCCTCACGAACGCCAGACTTCCGGACGATTCCATTATAAACACCCATGGAATATCACTCTCAATTCTAAGCGTGTTACCGATAAAATGTTAAATACATTTTAAGAAATAAAGAAAATGAAGGCTCATAGTGGAACTAGATTTGGGTTTCATTCCATCGTTAAGGGAAAATAATTGACGTGAAATGACCCAAACCCCCTTAAGAGGAATGGTACACACGGCTAGTGAAATCCCACTTCCTGGTGCCAGATTGGGAGATATTTTTTGATTTTCATGGTAAACTTCATTCAATAACATTTAAAACAAATTCGTTAAATCAACATGCATCCACTATGTGTGTCTGAATAGATCTAAAAATGTCAATTCTATATTTGTATACACCCGGTTTCTGTTTACGTAGTTCAAGCGTCAGGTTAAAGTTGTCGACTAGCTGCTCATGCTAAGACAACACAGTTTAGGTTAGCAATGGTTTGGTCTAATGTTGAGCCTTGTGTCCGCAGAAACAACCAGAAACCTTTGCTGACCACCTCACAACCCGAATAAAGCCAAGTCATGAGCGCAGGGGAGCCAAACCCGGCCGCCACACCCACAGCTTGTGTGGACACTCAGGGTGACGGACGATGGATGTCTTTGGTGAGTCTTCAGAAAAAAATGGATTCGGTTTGTAAAAGTAGGGACAATATATCATGGATCAAACTTTAACTAGTCTCTAACTACACTAAAAGGGATCTTTTAATTGTCATACATAAAGAAATGAAGACATTTGACTTACTGCCAACTCCAATGACACTACACAATCTGGATGTAACTGGATGTACGATTATTTAGATGCAGTATTTTCTATGAATTGTTATCTTATCTGATATCTAATTGACATGGATGTAATCCCGCGTGAAATGTTTTGATGAATGTATTTATATACTTTTCTGTATGACTTGTTAATATCTTGGATCTTGTGGCTTTCAGAACAAAAGTGCTTTTATGTAGCGAACCCCTCGTGGGACAATTCTCAATACAATCTAAAGTATTGTTGTTGTTCTGTTGGGCAAGTTAAACTGTAAAATACTCGCTGTCTTTTTCTTCTTTCTGTCTCCGAATTTAGCACAACCGCTTCGTGAGTGACAGCAAAGACAAAGAACCTGAAGTTCTGTTTGTCGGTGACTCTCTTATCCAACTCATGCACCAGTTTTCGGTATGAAACATTTTGTGTTTTTTTTTTGTTTTTTTTAATCTAGTGCTTTATCTGAAAACGATGATTACATTTTTGTTCGCAGATCTGGCGCGAGTTGTTCTCCCCCCTTCATGCCCTGAACTTTGGGGTGGGAGGTGATGCAACACACCATGTGCTATGGAGACTGAGCAACGGAGAACTCGATAACATCAGCCCTAAGGTCTGAACTAATAGTCTGCTAATTGTTATAAAAAAAAATATTCTTGGCTTGAGTGCGTTGTCAAGTTTTTTTTCCCCCCATATATCTTTCGGTCATTCTCTCTCTCTCTCTCTCTCTCTCTCAAGGTTGTGGTGCTGTGGGTCGGGACAAACAATCACGGGCACAGTGCTGAGCAGATCTGTGGAGGAATCATGGAAATTGTTCAAGTAATCAAGAACAAATTGCCTCACGCCCACACTCTTGTTCTGGTGAGTTATCACTTCATTCGTCCCAACTTACTGGCATGATATGGATCGTTTAACATGTTTTCAGGGAGTGCTACCCAGAGGTAAATTACCAAACCCCCTCCGAGAGAGAAACGCTAATGTCAACCAACTGGTCCAGCAGGCCGTCTCCTCTCTTCCTCACGCCTCTTTCCTCAACGTCGATCCCGGCTTCGTCCACTCCAACGGAAGCATTTCCCACCAAGACATGTATGATTACTTGCACCTGACACCTCAGGCCTACCAGGCGGTGTGTGAGCCTTTGCATGCTCACCTGAAGTCCTTGTTGGAGAAGCCTGCCGAGAACTGAAGGGTTAAATTGTAACACTGCACAGGTCCTTCTTTTAGAGAACGAAGCTCTGATGTTATCGTCTTGAATTGATAAAAATCTTATTTAAGGGCTAAATCCTTTGTGATGTTTACCTCCTCTCCTCACTTCATGGATTCATAATCGCCGTCATAAACTTGTTGATCTTGTTTTGTGTTGGTTTATGTTCTGTTCTTCAGAGAAAATTTGATCTGTTCCAAACTTGAGCATTCCAAAGCGAAGGATCACACTTAAGGCTTCATAGATATCATTAAAAATGTGTCCCAACATTTTTCCTTCTTTCATCGACAGCAAGTTCATCAGTCACATAAGTCTGTTACAGATGCATAAGATGTTTAGTTTCCAAATGGATGAATCTGTAATAATAAAAAAAAAATACTATGCTAAGAAAACCGCTGTAACCCCAATGTGTTTTGCAACATAGCTTTCTTCTAAAGTCTTTTTCAATGACCAAAATTTGAAGTGATTGCAAACTATAATCTTTCCACCTCTTCAAGTGTGAAAATATTGATGTTGTGTGTCCACTTTTTCAATTGATTCTTCTTCAATGCTGCTTCTTGTTGGGCTCATAGTTTACTACGAAAGCTTTATTATTTTCCTTGAAGGGTCAAAATGTATTACTTGTTCTAGCTAAAATGTTCTTTAAGGTGTCTGATAATTGAAATAAATGTTGATGCAACAAATTGATTGGAAGTCTGAACTTGTGTGTGTCAACTTTTTAACTGTAAATGATGTATCACATACTACAGTTATTCCCAACCTGTGCGAAAGTATTGCAAGTGAGCCACAAAAAATCTTTTCCAAAATGGTATCATTTTTTTGTGGGAGGGTGGATGTTATATCAAAATAAAAATACACAATGTTTTAAATGTTAAAAGTCGTTAAGTTTAAAAGGATATTAAATATTGTCTAATATTCTTTTAATTATATTTTTTTAATTATATTATTATATTATTAGTCTAATACTGAAGTTGTAACAACATGTTACAGATGCTGTGTTAGTGACTGTGGAGCTTCCAATATGTTTCTCCTTTATTGATTACAGTCCTTTATGTTCAATCTTCGATTAAAAAGAGTGCTCTGAGTACACATTATAATGCCTTCGTATTTAAGGGGTCTGAGGTGGGCCTCAAAGGTTTTTGAGACTTAAAAGTGGGCCCAGAGTTGGAAAAGGTTGGGGACCACTGTTATACAACATTAGATTGATAGATAAACTTGATTGATCCTAGAAACCACAGGATTGTTTTGTTTTTCTCATTGACTCCTCGGTTTTCATTTTAGAGTGTAATCTTCAGCTGGGTACCACTGTGTGTTGATAGGAGGTTTACAAGCCAAAGCTAAAAGGAAATTGTTAGAAACCCCAACAACCTTCTATATTTAAGGTGTTGTGATGAGACAAATGACATTCTTTGAACCCCAAATGTTTTAAGTAAATGTAAAGTAGCTGTTTTGTTAGTACTTCTTAAATATGTAAGAAACATTATACTAGAAAATTTAACTGTACTAAGAATAATTGCATTGTGTTTATGTGCCTTCTTTCCTATGAATGTTGTCAATATCGTAATTCACATTTTTATTACCTAAAAATACTATAAAACGTGTGTCTTGAGTCTTGATATACGTTGGAAAAAATGAAAGATTTGACAAAAAACAGTCACAGGATTTTATTCAATCTAAAATTAAAAAAATAAAACTTATGTTAAACATAAAACACTGGAGAGAGAAATGTTGACAATCATATCGACTTTTATTTCAAGATTTTTTTTTCTATATGACAGAAATTAAATACATAAAAAATGATTCATTCCATTTAAATATTTCCAGTAAGAAACATTACTTTATCTAATGATTAAACATTGCATGGTTCTCAAATCATTCAGACAGAAAAGCATTTGATAATTTCACCTCTTCAACAAATCTAAGGTAAAAAAAAGTAATAAGATGAAGTAGATAGTTGATCAAATATTTTCTGATCACCGTCGTCTGTGGTTAAATAAAAGCTCCTTCACCCAACAATAAAACATTTCCTAAATGTTATATCTTTTAAAGAATAAAAAGGCATAGTTGTGCTTCTAGAAGGAAGTTGGCTGATGTTTATGAAGACTTAAAAATCAGAAATGTTTCCCATATCAATCTGAATCCAGGGGATTTATTGAAGTTATGTTTTGGCAGAACTATGATGAAAGATGAATAAAATAAAGATCCCCTTTATCAACCATTCTATGAGAGCAACAAGGTGAAGTATGAAGACATCAGGCCCAATAGCATCACAAGTTTGTGGGTTGTGAAGTGGGAAACAGAAGCGACACCTGGAAGAAAATAAATCAATACAATTATGAATGTAGACATCTTAATCCCGCTAATATTCCACCTTCTTCTAACATTTCCAGGGATGATTTAGACTCACCAGACAAGGTGAATGTTTTGCTCCGCATCATACTCATGTTGGTCACATGGTTTCTTGCCTGACAGCTGTAGTTCCCTTCCGTAAGTTTGCTTGCTGTGAAAGTAAAGGTCGGCTCGTTTCCTGGGATCGTTGGTTTGTTGTCCAGGAACCAGGAAAAGTCAGAATCGGGTCGGGATTCTGCAGAACAAGTCATGGACACAGTGCTGCCTTCTTTCGCTGAATCTGGACCAGTGACGCTCATGTTGAGTGGGCCGTCTGTAAAAAAAAAATATATTGACAGTCATATTAATTCCTGCTTAATTACCATTATATGCAGTAGGAAATATGTTAAAGTAGCATTTCTTGCTCACAGAGACTCTTGATTTTCCAGGAACCCTGTAATGACGTGACCAATCTGTTTCTGCTTGATTTAATATATTGAGAGAAAAATGTCTTGATATTTTCCAAGGTGATTTTTATTATGTCTCTATTTTGTTTTAAAAACTCATGATATTTTACACAAATTGTTGTTCCTCCATGTCAATAAAATCTTGCAAAATTCTAAAAGAAGTGGAAAAAAAGTTTTTCATGTATCCATTGATATAAATGAATAGCTTAACGTCGGACTAATTGTTATAAAGTATCTGGTAAAGAATAAAATAGAGCAAAAGCATATGTTACAATAAGTTTGTTGTATTGTTTTTGAAACAGTGTTTTGAAACAAACAAAATGAAGACACTCACAGTTTACCAGTAGGTGGTATGAAGGGCTTTGATGGTGCCGCACCTTGTTGGTAGCCACGCACTGGTATTTCCCATCATGCCAAAGTGTTAGTGTTCTAAAGAGAAGTGTGTTGTTAGTGTCATCAGACACCTGCGGGTCAGAGCTGTTCATTCCCAGGCTAACGTTGTCCTTCATCCAATAAATTGCGTCATACGGTCCAACAACATCGCACGTCAGGCTGAAGTTTTTCCCGTTGATTGGAACGGTTTGGTTCGTAAGCGTCACAGACCTAATTCTTTCTGTAGAGGCACAATCAAACCAGGGAATAAAACACTATTTGTTTGCGACTATTTCAATTACTCACCAATGACTGTCAACTTCTTGGAGGTTGTGCTGTTCAATCCTGTCACCTCATTAGAAGCCATGCAGGTGTATTCCCCACTCATGTTCACAAACAGACTTTCAGTTGTTAGCTGTGGGGAACTGGCTATGCGAGTCCCATTAAAGCACCAGCTAAACTTACTGGGAGGAACCGATAGAGCAGAGCACTCGAAGACAGCATTCTGTCCTGTTTCGGCAAATGAAGGTCCATCAATAACGGGGGTGTCTGGTCCATCTGCAACATCAACAGAGTAAGTTGATCAGATTAAGCACCTTAATAGCCATCTTTCTTTAACGTTTTTATAACATAGCTAATAACTTATCCCAATGAAATCTGGATTTCAAATGCTTTGAGCATATCGTTTCATAGTTAGCTGGGGCCAGAGGTGAGGGGCACTCTGGACAGGTCAGTCTTTAAATATAAAACACTTAACAAACGATTGATTTTTGTCTATTTGGATGAAGACTAAATGGGAGCAAAATTTTATGACAAATTAGAGTCGCCATAATCTGATTTACAGCAAGTTCCAAATCTGTATTTTGGTTCCCAGATATAGATAAAGATACAGATATGGATAGAGCCAGAAATAATACATGGCTATAATAACACAAGGGCCACGAATGACCCGTAGCCCGGACTGTGGACATGTCTGCTATACAGGTTTTGTGGTGAAAGGCTGTTTTGTTAAAGAGTAAAAAAGAAGCCAACGCTGCAATGAAGCATATCAGTAAGGGTTGGCCAAACCGGTCTCTAAAGTGGTGCAGGTTTTTGTTCCAACCGATCCAGCATGTACGGTTAAACCAATTGAGTTTCAGCTGACAGTCCACTAATTACTCTCCTAAACACCTGATTGGTAAAAAATAAAAAGTCCTCCTGATCGGTTTGAACCAAAACCTGCTCCCACAGCAGCTCTTTGTGAAACACTTTATACATCCCTGCATTATACCGTTCACCAGACCAATCAATGTCCACTTCAGGGTGTGATATACTGTATATATACTTACAGTTCACCACAAGTTTGTAGGGGGCGCTGGTCATGTTGCTGACAGCACTAGAGGCCCGACACCGATAATCTCCAACATCTGTGACCTGGACTGGGTTCAGGGTCAGGGTTTTGTCGCTCATATACGTTGTGTTGTCAGCATAAACCGGAGAACCATTTCTCCACCAGTCAACCTGGGCAAAGGAGCCTTGCACTTCGCAAGTCAGAGAAAAGGACTTGTTTTCTATTGCCAAGTCGCCAGAATCATTCACCATCACTGCTGCGACCGGACCTGAAGGGACAGAGGATGTAAGAGGAGGGATGGGTGATCTTAAAAAGATTTTTAAATTGTAAAATACTAGCCCCTTTTTTGAGAATAGTTTTGGTTAAAATTATTAGATGGTTACAGTACAGCAATATAGTTTCTAAATTGTTTCAGAGAGAAGAATTTACAAAATAACGGCCAACAATCTATGATCGTTTTGAGAATATAAATTTATACGTACCTAAAATCCGTATCATCGCACTTGCGCTGCTGAACCTCGACGTGACAGTGTTGTGAAAGACACATTTGTAATTCCCAGAGTTTTCTTCCTTGACCTTCAGTAGTTGAAGTTCTTCATTGGGATGGTTGAGGTTCATCTCGTTCACCATCCACTGGACAGTTGCTGTAGGGTAGGAGGAGGCAAAGCAAGCCAGCGTGATGTTTGACCCGGTTCTGTACGTGTGCTCTTCAGGCATGATGTACATTGAAGCGCTACTTGGTCCATCTGATGAAGCAAACCAGGTATATTTCATGTTTTGACAGTAGCTCAGACCTTGGATTTTAAAGGGCATCTTATGTGTTGATTTAAGTGTCTCTTATATTGATCTTGGACCTCTACATCAATTTAAGGGACACTTAAGTTAACGCTAAACTTCATTATCTTGACTCACAGCTGACGCTCAGTCGAACAGCCGAACTCATGCCTTGGCTGATATTGTTGGACACTTTACACTCATATGGACCAATGTCACTACGGGTCACATTGACAATCATGAGGGTGGAGCCCCCATCACTGATCTGGACTCTTCCCCCTGCCCCGATGACGGAGCTGTTGTGTAACCACTCGTACTCCAGAGATGTGCCATTGGACACAGAACAACGCAGAACAGCCGTGTCATTGAACTCCACCAGTTCAGTCTCATCAGCCACCAGGGTTGTATTTGTTACTGGAACTGAAAAGAGACAGAGTAACAGTTTCAAGAGATGTGTAGCTGATTTGAAAATCAGTAATAAGTGGCTGTAATTGTTGGGCAATATAGACATGGCTGCCTTGATTCTGTTTTGCTATTGCTTATTTTGCGTTATCAAATTATTTTTCTTTTATTCTGTACGGACAAAAAAAATCCCATTGTTGTTGTGGTTACAACACAAGCTTTGATTCTGATGATGTTGTTTTTAAACCATGTATCTTTATCTAAAAAGGGCACTTGAGTCAGCTTACCCTCTCACAGGTGCCACAGGAGTTCTACAGAATTCTTTTGGGCTCAAAATGCCATCAACTGCTCAGTTTTGGCTCACGAAGGCCAAAAAGGAAGAAAACAAATGTGTACTAATTGTACTACTTATTATGCTACAATAGACTAAATAGGCTAACTTTGAAGGGTTAAATTAAGATAGAGTTATGTAGCAAAAAATTTCAGAATGTGTCAGAATCGTCCCAAAAATATGCTAGCACCCTTTAAGCCAATGCAAGCATGGTAAACAGACCAGAAAATATTTTAAACTCAATTATGGCCTTTGCATCTTACATTTAAAATATACTGTATATACATGTAAATGGAGCTGCTGTGATCATGTCCTCTCCCCACTTTGGGATTAGTAAAGTAATCTTAATCTCAATCTTAATGTATTTAAATGAAAGTAGGTCTGTCTTTGTCAGTCCGCCTGATCCTAATGTCTTAGATCCTAAAGTTGCTTGAAAATCTTAGCATTTAGACTTTTGACCTCTCTACAATGTTTTGGAAATGGTCAGCCAGATCAGGTCCAGGGAAATGGGGCACAAGGGGAACCGAAGACCCACATGAAAAGTCAAAGATGTCCAATTTTGATGAAGACAGAATTACTTGAAAATGAGTATTACTCATTTTTCACCTCTCAGTGAAGGGGAAAGGGCAACAAGAAGTAAAGGGAAAGGTAACGTGAAAATTGTAATAGATCCAATATTGTTGACATTTTAAACATTTGCATTAAATGAATTATAAATAAATATATGAATAAGGAAATGGAGGTTACCAGAATGTTAGGGTGTGGGTAAGGGAGTTAAGACTCTCATTAAAATTCGAATACATCCCATCCCAAAGGATACAAAATTTAGTTTAGTTTTTTTCAGAATTCTACTGAAGTAGGTAAGCGACTATGGTGGCCTGTAAGATGTAATATATAAATGCAGTAATATTACAAGTCATCATTCAAATCAATTCAAATAATCAAGACAGATGGTGGGTCACAAGCTCACTTCCTTTGCAATTGGCATGCAAATAAAATCTTGGTGCTGACAGCAGGAAATATGTGGAATATGCAAACACGAAGAGTGATGAAGTTTTTTACCTTGGACAGAGAGTTTTAACGCGCCGTTAAAAGTATCAACCAATGACAGTGTGTACTCTCCAGAGTCTGTCAACTGCACTGAATGTAATGTCAGCGCCAACGTTGTGTCATTGAACACAATGCGATCCTTCCAGTCTTGGTCCAAGATCGGGATTCCTGGCAGGATTACGACAATTACACGTCCCTCAAACAGCCACGCGCCTGCAGAGTTGTTTGAGGTGCTGAAGAGCGTGACATCACTGCCCACTGGGACTGGATTACGAGAGGCATAGATCTGCTGACCAAAAACATCTAGACACAAGTCAACACATCAACATGCATCATCGTACTTAAAGAAGATTATTTAAAGTATTAATTACAAATTAATACAGCCAATCCCTCCTTCATTTATTGGTTACATTCCCGAACTCCCTTTAATTGGGGTTTGTATTCTAAAAAAACCCATTTATTTATTTTATTATTTCAATAAAGATAAACCTCTAAACATGTGTAATGTTGTCACTTCCTCTAACAGGTCAAGGTGCATCCCTCTATGAGAACTTTCCTCTTAAAATATGCTGAATTAACCTACAACCATAAGACTTAATAACACATTTTACACAAACAACCATGAATCAATGGATGCAAGCAGACACAGGCAGGATTTTGAAGCATGAGGTAGGTGGGTCATTAACATTTTACTGCTCTAGTCTGCTCAGTGGCCGCGTTTTTTTTTTCTTTGTTTAACCGATACGTTGGTGACGAACATTTAAGAAGGATTTTGTTTAATGGTTATTGCTTCTCATCAGCCATATGGTGTCGTCACAGACTTGGTGGGTGTGGAATCCCAAAACCGTTTAGTAGCTAAAGTCTGTTCACCACCTGCTAATAACTGGCACTATATATATATATATATATAATATTATATATTTGTTTTAAAATATCTAAACATACAGTATATGACGACGTGAATATAACAGTACAAAAACACAACAAAAACCCTTAGTATATGATATTATTATATTTCATTTCAATTCAATTTGTTTTTAAGTATCAAATCGTAACAACAATAACAAGTTATCTCAAGACACTTTACAGTTTAGGTAGGACATTATGGGAGAAATGTAATTGACATTTAATGTATTAAACATTGATCTAAGTTATCCTTCAAAATTACTTCTAAAATGTTAGTACGGACTTGTAAAAGGTATTTTATGTATTTCTTACCTTTTTCGGTAGAAAATAGGTTAAAATAAATCTTTGATAAGTTGGTAGAAATACCCCTAAATGAAAGCCTGTATTTTTTCAAACAAAGAAAACTAAATAAAATAATATAAAATTAAAACCATTTTTAATAAATATATTACAATCTATTGAGAAAAACACTTACCTGTGGTGAGAGATAGGATTATTTGAAAGAAGATAAACACTGCTGGAGATTCCATTGTCCCTGGATGTGGATCTTCCTGAAGCTGGACTTGATGTGAAATATTGTTTGATCAGAACCTTCTTATCAAGAGTTAATATTTGTTCTTTGTTGGTCAAGCTCTGTGCTTGACTGATGCAAATCCTCCCACCATCATGTCACCACGGACACACCTTGTTACGAGCCGGGTCCCTCCTGGCACCGAGGAGTGTTCATTTACTGTAAACCTTCGTCGTTTGGCAACTTTTGAAGCCAGTAACTACACTTACTCGTCATAGCTGATCGTCTTTTCTACATCAGGGTCTTCAACTACATCAATTGATCTTATATTTGTACAAACAAGATTACACTTTTACCACAATGATTTGCTCATATTGATTAACCACCAAGTTTCATCTGTAATATGACTGTTGAGTTGAAAACCTCACCCAATCCTCACTGACCTTTGATTCCCACAACGCTTTGAAATTGTTTTCACCATGTTTACTGTAACCAGCCCCACAGAGAATAATGAGTACATCCCTAAACAAAAGAATGTGCTTTCAATACGTCATCTAAAGGTAATATTTCACCAATCGTTTTAGAGCATAAACAATATGTATTATTATCTTGTAAAATAAATAATATGAACACTAGTTAAAGGTTAACAATGATGTCAAAACAGTGATACAATGTTTATTTATATATGTTCAAAAAAGGACATATTGGATAAATTGTTATTTGTACAATTTCTCTTTCAACATGAATTGCAAAAAGTTTATTAAAAGTAACTTTGAAAAAGGATATTTATTTTCATCTTAATTCTGAGTTTTGTAGATATTGATGAACACACTGACATTTCCAAAACTATTTTAATGGATTTTTTTCAATTTGCAGATATGTATAAGAACGTAGAGAAATGTATCGAATTGTAGTTAGTAACCCACAAATCAAACAATCTGCTGAAATGTGTTTTAATGATGCTAAAATGTTATTTATCGTCATGTAATAGTTTTTCTTCCAAAGATGCAGAATAGTGAACACTTCCTGATTTACCAAAATTCTACACAGTCCAGTTGCCTCACAGCGGAACCTTTTGGACTGAGGGAGAATCCATGACAACTTTTCGCATTTGTAATTGTGAACACATGGCTGAAGTGATTGGAATTTGATTTCTTTTTTTTCACAAAGGAAAAAAGCAGTATTTTTGAGATGTATTCAAGGCTGGCATGTTCTCTGTGTCGTTTTTAAGTTCTGCCAGTGTTGCGTGGGTTTACTCCGGGCACTCTGGTTTCCTCCCACAATCCAACTCATACAGATTTTGAACTTGGGTATTAGTGTGTGAATGGTTGTATGTCTTTGTGTGTCTTGCGACAGATAAGCGTCCTGTCCATGGTGTCCCCTGCCTCTCATCTATAGAATCTGGAATATTCTATAGGTGAATATTCCGTGACACCCACAAGGTATTAAGCAGTAAAGAAAATGAATGAGTCATTCATATTCCATATAATAATAATTACAGAAAATAAAATTATAAAATAGTTGAATATTGATTACAGTGACAATTATTTGAGCTCAAACGAATACAATCATTGATGATGAAACTATCTTAAAGAGGTTAACCATTTTTATTATTTCAAGAAAACTGATGATTCAGCAAAGTTAACATTCAGAAAATATCTGTTAGAGTGAAAAGTTTCACAGTCATTCAAGCACATTTGGGAGCTGATGACTAAGTAAACACACACCGTCAATGATAAACTTTATGGCCGTGTTTAAATTAAAAACCAAAGTGTAAATACATATAATGAGGGTTACTGTGCAAATATGTAATTTCCCAGTTCAAACCTCTAAATACAATTGTCACAAACTCACTCAAGCATGTTCTGGCTTTCATACAAAAACAATTATTGCAACATTTGGTTGACTCTTTTGAAACATTTTCCAACACTGTTATATATGGTGCTTAAATCAGGAGATATGATCATTTATTTATCAGTAACACTATATATTATTATATAGATATATTTTATACATGCTATATTTCCACATTTTTGTTAAGTTTGTTTCTTTGAAATTTGGTAAATTTAGTAATGCTAGGCTCAACCTGGAACAAATTAATACAAAGATAAATATGAAGATAAATCATTATTTGTGATTCTTCAAAATTAATAATGAATATCTTTGGCAGCCCTCTTTGAGCTGATGGAGTTGTCAATATCTGTAAGAGGAAAAAAAGGAGAGAATTTTTTTTGTATTGTTAAACTATAATGTATATATGTAAAAAAAATAAAATAAATAAAGGTCCAATTAGTAGATGAACATTACCCTTATTAAGCATTAATATAACCTTATTTATTTCAAGTTTCATTTGAATTATCTATCAATTTAAAAATTAGACAAGAGTATATTTTAAGCTTATTTTTTAGCAAACTTTCAGTATCTCATGGCAATACCTGTTAGCATGCATATTATTTTACGCTTGTAACCTAGGAACTTCCCCTACAAACAAGCTAAATATAATAATACAGCCTTGTTTAATGTTTTCAAGAACATCTTGAGGCTTCATTACAAATGGGGCGTTACAGACAAGCAGTATGGAGTTATTTGGATGTTATTAAGTATGTCTTTTTGGACAAAGAAAAGTGAGCACCGGGTGCTACCGTCAAAAGGAAATTTTACCTTTATGGCTGTAATGAATTACTCTGGAAAAACCTTGGGTGAACTATAACTGCGTTATAATGGCTGCAGTGATTGTTGAAAAAAATATAACTTTTGTAATCATTTTGATGGTTGAGTTTAACTGTTCTGCATAATAATACGAAATTGTACTGTTGTTTTTTTCTTGCAGACGATGCATTTTGCCACACTGACAAATGTTGTAGTGAAGAAAGAAGGCTGTCTATGCGTGTAATGCAATGTAATCACAAACAATATGTGCCTTTTCATTTTAATATCTGTGACCTTAATAAATTAATTCTAATATTTTGAATGATAAGTTGATTTTAGCATCCAGGTTATTTGTGTCAGACTCTTAACTTTAAACTTCATAAAAGTCTGCTCTGATTGGTAGACTACACCATTCCCATCATTGCAAGTCCAAGTACCACCAGAATAAAGAGAAGACCCAGGTTTAGAGCATGTGGTCCAGCTGCTGCATCTATAGATAAAAACAAAAGTAGCTTAGTTTAGAGATTCTTTTACCGAATGCAGCATCAACTCACTGCTGATCCAGACGTTGGCCGTCAAGTTGCTGCTCAGCTTGGTTTCATTGTTGAAGGCCAAACAGGTGTACGGTCCAATGTGACCATCGTTGAGGTTGAGGAGTTGCAGGTCAGGGCCTGTAGCGTTGTTGATCAATTCTCCTTTGAATGCCCACTGGAGCCGGGCGGGCGGACTGCACTGGGCCGAGCAGAGCAGAGAGAGATTGGAGCCGATCAAAAAGGAAGTGGAATTGTGTCCATTTATGGTGAGCGCCATGTTGTCAGGACCGTCTGTTAGAGAAGACGGAGAGAAACCATATTTATTTCTTTGTTACGTTGATTATTGTTACAATAGTTTGACTCACAAAGAACGGTGAAGTTCAGTGCGTCGCTGGAGCCGTTACTGACGAGATTTGACGCGAGACACACAAACGGGCCCCGGTCGTAGCGAGTCACATCTACTATGGTGAGAGTGGAGTTTCGGTCGGTGAGTTGAATCCGTCCAACGGCCGTGACCTCGGAGCTGCCGTTCATCCAGACGTAGGAGAGAGACGACCCGGACGAGACAGAACACTTGACAACAGCAGAAGATTTCAGTTCTGTCAGCAAAGTGTGATTCACCTGCAGGGTCACGTTTACAACTGGTTCTGTGGACACGAGAGACAAGTTGTGTAAGAATACTTTCATTCATTCTCAATCATGTTAGTGAATTCAAACAAGGGAACACATTATTAACCAATTAGCCTTCCCTTATTTAGGATTTCCTTGAACTACTATCACCTAAATGTAGAAACTTTAGATTATTTATTTAGCAAAAAAAAAAGACCCAGCATTAAATAAGAAGTAGAAAAATGAACAAATGTGCTGTGAGGTTAATGAGGCCAAAAAACTCTTACTAAACATAACAAACAATAAGAAAATCAAGGCAGTGTAGACATGTACCAAGAAGTTAATTTACAACTTTATTTTGATTACTTTTTTATCAGTATTTTAAAAATCGGTGATAGCAAAGAGAACATCTGTAGAGCGGATGGGAGTGTTGCTGGTGCATCTCCAGTTGGGTTTGCGAACCACCGATAAAAATAAATCTGTTCTCTTCTCAACCTCTTTTTAAAGTTTAATTGAAATCCAATGGGTTTTTTTTAAGTTATGTAGCAAACAGGCAGAAACAAAGACAAACAGAAATAAGGAAGGTTGGCGGATAAAATAGATGGACAGACAGACAGACAGACAGACAGAAAAAAAGAAAGAAAGACAAACAGACAGACAGACGGACACAGAGAAAGGCAGACAGACAGACAGACAGACAGACAGACAGACAGACAGACAGACAGACAGACAGACAGACAGAAAGAAAGAAAGAAAGAAAGAAAGAAAGAAAGAAAGAAAGAAAGAAAGAAAGAAAGAAAGAAAGAAAGAAGGAAGGAAGGAAGGAAGGAAGGAAGGAAGGAAGGAAGGAAGGAAAGAAAGAAAGAGAGAAAGAAAGAAAGAAAGAAAGAAAGAAAGAAAGAAAGAAAGAAAGAAAGAAAGAAAGAAAGAAAGAAAGAAAGAAAGAAAGAAAAAGACAGACAGACAGACAGACAGACAGACAGACAGACAGACAGACAGAAACAATGACAAATGTTTTGGGTTGTGAGTTCAATATGATTGAAGGTTATTAAAAAAAAATATTCTTGTGCGGTGAAGAGAGTGAAGACAGTACGGCGAGGGTCAAAACGATGTTTTGAGGGGATTATCAATTAATGAATTAAATGGTTCGGCCACATTCTAGGATCAGCCTCTTCAGGGATGGGTTGAGTCTCAAGATGAAAGAGGTTCATCATCTCATCACATCAGCGTCTTCTCACCTAGAACACTCAGGACCGTGTTTGCAGAGAGATCGGGTTCGGTCCCGTGAACCTTGTAGACTCCAGAGTCGGCGGCGGTGACCGACGACAGAGTCAAAGCTCCAGTGGTGACGTTGACGGTCGCTCTGTCGGTGTGACTCGGAAACACGGCGAGTTGGTCTCCGACCCAGGTGACTATCAACGCTTCTCCCACCAACCAGCGTCCATTGTTCAGGGTGGTCGGAGGAGACAGAGACAGAATGACCGTGTCCCCGACCACAGCCGGATTGATGGACGGTACCACCAGGACGGATCCACACACACAAACCCCTGAGGGAGGGAGCAAATCAGTACTGTACATTTGTTTTAATTAATGTTAAAATCATCACATTAATATCAGTTCAGTTGGACATTTATGAAGAGAGACAGTCAGACGGGAGGAATATTTGAATGTAGATAATAAAATCTGCAATATTATTTTTCACTTGTTATATATACAAACTCAATTAAAAATAAATAGCAATTATCCTAAAATAACAGATCATCCTAAAGGAAATAATTGTTTTTTTAGATGAATGTACAAATGTACAAATAACCCAGAGCCATTAAAACAAGTGCAATACATTTAGAAATGATGATGAACATGAATCCGTGAATTAACCTGGACAATGATTAAATAAATCAACCTCAAGATTGAGAGTATAGCTCTTTGGATTTCAGGTCACTTGTCAAATGTATGGCATTTGACAAGTGTTTGAATATGATCCCATTGAGGAGTCACAGACATTATTGCCTTCAAATTATTATTTTTACTCCCAGAAAATCTTTTGTAGAATCCTTTATTTTTCTAAAGTAAATTCTGTTTTTTCATCAGCAATAATCACGTGAAATATTATGATCAACTGTAGCACATCTTTGTGGCTGTGTTGCCAATCAATCAAATATATTTAAAAAAGAACAACACCATTTTTTTGATAACATAACAATGAATATAAAAACAAATGAAAAAAAAACCCTCCAGCCCTCAAATTATTTAATGTATGTCAAGTAAGTTCATCCTTTATCTGTGTTTCATCGAAAGTATCAGTGCATTAACCAACCAAACTTGTATTAAAAGGGTTAAATCTTAAATGTTCATCATTGCTTTTGATTAAAAGGATAAAGCGACTTAAAAAATACCTTGAATAAAAATCAGCAGCGCTAATATTCCTTCCTTTTTCCGGTCCATTTTGGTCAGTGCTCAGAAGGTTTGTTGTCGGCTCGCTATTATAGCGACAGGACGTCCAGCCTCCCCCACATAGATACCCAACACAAGCCTCTTATCTTCGGGGGCTCCTGCTTATTTGGCGTTCTTTCTTGACAAACTTACAAAAGGCACGACAGTTTTCGTTTGCCAAATGATAAATTCTGACAGATGGAATGTATGAAAACATGGAGGTGATGGGAGGAGGAGGAGGAGAGGGGGGGGGGGGGGCACAGCTTTCCATGATCATGAATTATAGCAGAATTGTGAAGAGACATCACAGAAGAAGAAGAATAAAGGAGATGTTTGTGAGAGTTTGTGATGGGACATTTCAAGTCTGGTAAAATATAAACTTCCACTTGTATATAGGGAATACTGCTTTTAATCTGAAAATGAATGTATTTGAACAATAATTCATTCATAATTTTTATCTTTAATTCTTTAATCATTAGAATTATACATAAAAAAAGGCAGTAAATGTATATACTTTTTATGTGCACACATTTTATTTTAGTGACATGGACCCTAAATGCATTTTGTCTAGTGTATTTTTTTCTCATCCTTCCCCCCAAATGTGTTGCTTAGTTACTGGTTGTTACTGATTCCTTACTGCTGAGTCATGAGTATTTGAAGAAGATAAGACTGTAGACTGAAGCTAACGTTGCTTTGGTTAACCTGAGGCTTTACATTATCCTGTCACTGATGAAGAAGTCACTTGTTGTCTTGACTTTTACGAGGAGATTAATCAATATGTCTTGATCAGGACAGATTTTAGTCGATTTGTGTCGATGAATTTCTACATATTTGTTACTTTTTTTTTTCTATTGACATCCTCAGTGACTTACTCGAGGGGCCCTAAAAAGATGAGAAGTTAAGCTGAACTGTAAAATCAATACGTTTTTTATTGTCCAATACAAGCATAACATTTGGAAAAAGTCCGAAAAGAATTGACTCTTTAGCGCCTCTGAGTGGGTATTATTCAAAACATACGTGTTTAGGTGTGTGTGTGTGTGTGTGTGTGTAAGAGAGAGATATTTAATGTCAATAATCCCAATGTTTCCTCTTTTACCACCTCCAGGTGTGTTTGTGTTTACTCAGTGTCGGCCTGGATTCAAAGCAGATGAAAACCGACATTTGTTGTACCTTTTGTCGTCCAATTACTGCCACAATTAATTTAGTTCCAGAACATTGGATGGAAGATGAAAAGAAAATGGATGTCTTTACATCGGGGGAATATTGCATATGTCAGTGGAGCAGAGTTCAGGCTGCGAGCGCACCTGTGTGATATGCCTGACACACACAGGTGATTGATGCAGAGGCCGGTCTGTTTGCTCTGGATGACTGTGTGAGTGAGTATCGGTGACGGCTGACCTCTGACCCCACACTTGTATTTTTGACAATGAATCACAGAGAGAAAATATTTGTATTTATATAACAAATCTCATGCCTTGTGAGTTACTAACACATGGATAAAAAAAAAAAAGAAAGAGCTGTGAAATATTCAAGTAGGGCCATAAGGAAGTCTATTGAATTGTTTGAAATGTTGTATTTTTGTTTACATGAAATTATTATTTTTTAAATAATTGCTTCTTTTTTTTTTTACACACAGAATTTGATATTCTAATTCTAATAATTTAAGTTTCTTAATTCAGTTCTTTTAATTAGTAGACTTTTAAATTCAATAATTAAAGATTAAATATAGAATATTGGTATAATTGTTCGGGCTTTTCCTTGATTTTCTGGAACTCCTGTTGTGTTATCAGTTTTATCTTGACCTTTAAAGTATATACTTTATTGAATATTGTTTTGATTGTTTAAGCGCTTTGTGACCCTGGTCTGGAAAAGCGCTATATAAATAAAAATGACTTACTTACTTACTTACTTGAAAAGGCTTTGGAATTTTTAATTGAAAAGTTTATTAATTAAAAAATATTGAATTGTGAATAATAATGTTAAATTATTGGAATAAAAAACTCTATGAGTACAATAAAAAAAACAAAACATTTATTTTGAAAATTCAATTATTACAATTTTTTTCTTCACATTCAATTCTTCAATTAAAAATGATTGAATTTAATAATTCCAAAAATTGATGCTAAAAAGAAAATTAAATAAAGCAATTAAAAGTGACAACATTTGACATTAATGATCTAATCCATTAAATAAAAAAAAAAGGTTGGTGGCATCATACTGAGATTAGGGATTATTGGATGGAACGATTGGTTGTTTGAATTTAAGGAGTCCTTTATTTATGGTAGGAAAGGCATAACAACACACATCTGGCAGCAATATACAAATGTATATTTAAAAAGAAAATCATCACGACCATGCTTTAAAGTTATTACATTATAAAGTTCTACCCCGTCTGAATTCTCGGCGAACGAGAGGTTACGAGAGCGAAGTCCATTATGATGTAAAAATAGGCTTCACTCCTCCTCCAATCAGCTGTAATCACTGCCAGCTTTGTTTTTACAAATAAAGACTTCCTTGGAGGTGCAAACCTCTATGCTTGACCAATCACAGTGGGCGGGGCTTAAGAACATTTTGTAATTTAATATTTCAATTAAAAAGAAAGAGTTTTGTACAAACAGAAACATACTGATGTTCAATTTAAGTGACACTCAATTTAACACATTAGTTGCCCTTTAAACACATATACTAAGTATCTGCATTCAGTATTTTTGCAAGTTTGTAAATGTGTTTCAGTAGTTTGTTGATGTTTCATTAATATGTATGAATCCTTTAAGATGATAAAATAAGTATGATAGTTAAGGAACAAAAATGAGACTTTTGAGTTAATTTAAAAGTTCGCTTCACA
Organism: Callionymus lyra; assembly: GCF_982586985.1. Classification (NCBI taxonomy): domain Eukaryota; kingdom Metazoa; phylum Chordata; class Actinopteri; order Syngnathiformes; family Callionymidae; genus Callionymus; species Callionymus lyra. The sequence goes on from NC_141830.1 coordinate 19,140,440, forward strand.
GAAGTCTTGATTTTCTTGGGTTTTTTTTTTTTTGCTAAGAGATTCCCAAAGATAATCAACTAACCTTCTTGACTGACTTGGTGAAATTATGTTCAACTTTAAAGTGATGACATTGTAATAGTGTAACTGTTTGATGGATGGATTGGAATATTTTGAAGGTCTCGTCTCGTCATTTTCACTCACAGAGATCCTTGACTGTTCTTTACCTTCTATGAAGGAATGAAACAAACAAGCTTCTAACTCGCTACTGCCACCCAGTGTTCAATTGTGTTCCTTGTTTCATATTGTATTCCCTATTTCAAAAGTGGCTCTTCTTTATAAAGTAGACCGTGTTCCAAATTATTACGCAAGTGTTATAAAGATGACTTTTTTTTTTTCAATTAAACTAATGGACGGTATTGTGTCCAAGGATGTCTTTGGATCACTGAAATCAATCTCAGACACATGTGACCAATTAGTTTGACGCGTGATCCCAATTATGGAAAAACTACTTATGAAGGGCGTTCAACATAGTTAAGCAGATGACTATTTCAAAGCAATATGGTAAAGAAAGATGATCTCTCTGCTGCCGAAAAGCGTGAAATAGTTCAATGCCTTTGTTGGGGTATGAAAACCTTACATATTTCACGAAGACTTAAGCAGGATCATGTGGCTGATTCGGAGCATAAAGTATCAAACAGATATTTGAAGTTCCTCGTGCCTCTGGAGTCCCACGAACATCAAGGTGTAGGATCCTCCAGAGGTTTGCAGTTGTGCGTAAACCTTCTATTCGGCCACCCATAAACAATGCTCACAAGCAGAAACGGCTGCAGGGGCCCCAGAAATACATGAAGACTAATTTTCAAACTGTTTTGTTCACTGATGAGTGCCGTGCAACACTGCATGGTCCAGATGGATGGAGTAGTGGATGGTTGGTGGACGGCCTCCATGTCCCAACAAGGACAATGTCAGCAAGGAGATGGCGGAGTCTGGTTGGCCCCTTTAAGGTCCCTGAAGGTGTGGAAATGACCTCTGTAAAGTATGTGGAGTTTCTGCCTGACCACTTTCTTCCATGGTACAAAAGAAAGAACTGTGCTTTACGTAACAAAGTCATCTTCATGCTGCAAGGAATAGCTTTGCATCATTGGCTGCTCCTCCCCTGACCTCAACCCTATTGAGAACCTCAAGCAAAAGATCTATGAGGCTGGAAGGCAGTTCACATCCAAACAGCAGCTCTGGGAGGCTATTCTGCAAAGAAACTCAAGCAGAAACTGTCCAAAAACTCACAAGGTCAATGGATGCAAGAATTGTGAAGCTTCTATCAAATAATGAGTCCTATGTTCAAATGTAACTTGACCTGTTAAGATGCTTTTGATTGAAATAGCTTTTTATTTCTGTAACTATGACCTCCTAATGCTGAAAATAAAATAAAAAAAAAATGCATTTTCAGTTATAAAATGCTATAAAACTCTGACATGCGTAATAATTTGGAACAGTGCATTTTAAGTTTTTTATTCTTAAAAAAAAACATTCTAGTTCCTTAAGTGACAGTTGATGACTTGAAAATTATACTGACTGTCGTGCATTGACTTTATAGAAAAATCTGAGAAAAATATAATTTGCGTAATCATTTGGAACACCGTGTATATGTATATACATGTATAAATAACTAATGAGCCACTTGGCGGAGGTTCTGTTATTAAAATGCCTTTTTAATTCATTAGTCAAACAGATTTGAATATTCAGATTTGAAAAGTAGCAACATGATTCAAGGAAGCTCATTTATCAGGAAAAAAAATATTAAAACTTCAAGTTTTTTTTTATTGTGGTATTTTTACAAATGCTTATCAATAACATTATTTCTTTTACATACAGTATATATACAAAAAAATATTGACCTGGCATCCTGGCGTCTTTTTTTTTTAAACGATCAAACACTGTAAAACATGAAGATCCTTAATATAATGCATTGGTGTTTTAAAATGAAACAATAGCTCGAATCCAAACCAAACCATACTAACATTCTGGAATACAGTATCTCACTGTCAGTCTCAAAAATGTGAAAGATTATGAATTTGAGATCAAATCTCCTCAATGTACTTTATTACCAACTATTCAAACACGTACTTTCACCACCAGGGAGCAGTATTGGACCAGCATCAACTTCCTCTCGTTGAGGTCAGGTGACTTTGAGTACATGACCAGGAGGGTATTTTTAAAAGTTTAAAATATTTAAGTAAGTAAAGGTTATTTCTAAAGCGAATTTCTAGACGAGGGTCACAAATCAAATACGCAGTTTATGACTGAAAGACAAATTTCATGACTATTTATGTGAATTTATTAATCAAAATATAAAAATATACATTCACTCCTCAGTCATGAAAACACGCAGGATAATGATAGGAGTGTATTTGTAATGCTGGTAAATGCTGATAAGAGTTAAACGACAGCTGTAATACATTTAAGAGATGCTTTTTAAATAATACATTTTGTTACATTATTTGTTTTCACTTTATCTTCAGCGTGTTGAGTAAAAGACTCACGGCCACACGAAATAAAAGAAGTCTGACTCGTCTGAAACAGATATATTTTTAATCATTTTAACATAACAGACAATGACAAGAAACGTATAATTTCCTTCGACAACTGCCCCAGTTTGACTATTACAAAAGTACACACAAAAAAAATACATGTCGCTCAATGAATGTGACATTTGGTTTGTTTCATTCTTGTTCCCGGTCAAATATATTCAGATAGTTTCATAAATATGACACAAGTCTCATGACTTTATGAGTGTCGGTACAGCAAACAATGCTGTAAAATAATTTAAAATATTTTGACTGATACGCTGACTCATAAAATGTGTTTTTATTACAACACATTGATCACAAACATGGACAAAAACCCAACTGACCAAAGTATAAGAACTAAGAAAAACTAGGCCTGTGATTTATCCATCATGTATAAAAACTATTAATATATAATCATACAAAATACATTACAAAGTCTTTCCGCACATGAGTGACAAAAGCAGAAGTTACAGCGTTAAACACTTGCAGCATTGACAACAAAAAATTAAATATTAACCTCAGTTCAAAGTCCAAGTGAGTTCCTATTGAAGGTGAGCAGAACTTGACTAGTGCGGGTTTGTGTTTGAGAAGTAATGTCAATGTAAAAGGGAAATTCAAGTCAAGTTTCACTTGTTTTGCTCTTTGTATAACGATAAAAACATTTAAAAAAAAAGAAGAAAACTTCACCTGTTTAGCTGCTAAGTTCATACACTTTTAGCGTTAGCAGTTAGCCAAATGCAGGTTTTCAAAGTGGAACATTGTTTCATTAATAGTGCTTAAAAAGTGAAGGGCTGAAAGTTCACTTGAGTTGGAATATATTTCAATTTTGTTTAACCCTTGTGTCATCTCTGGGTCAAGGTGACCCGAGCCCTGAAAACAAATGTGTTTGTGTTATCCCTTCTGTTGTCTCTGGGTTAAGGTAAACCACCTTGACACCACTGTATATGTATTTACTTGCTTTTTTATCCAGGGACATTGTTCACAGAGACGACAGAAGGGATACCACAAACACACTGGTTTCAGGGCTCAGGTCACCTTGACCCTGAGATAATAGGAGGGTATCCAGACTCCAGATCCAGATCAGGAGGGATCAATCAAGTTGTATCTATCTATCTAAAGGCAGTGATGTGTATAGTTGTTCACTCTTTTGTATGGCTATGATCTTTTCCCTGATGTCCATATTTAAAAAGAGTTGCTGAGGAGTACATCATCAGTAATTCACGTATGAAGAAGGAAATTCATCAACATTTTTTTCTAAATGTTCAGCTGATTTAAGTGCTCATGAAGTCTCCATGAAGGAATATTGGCTGAAGATCTGAATTCTAAAAGTGTAGCAATCATTTAGATTTTAGAAAAAGTCTCCACATTAGAATCAAGTTGGGATGATGTTTTATTTTATTCTAACATTATCCTGAAAGGATTATATCTTTTGGAGTGTGCTTGTCATGAATTCTATGTTTTCTGTCTGTCATATGTCAAAAGACAGACAAAAAAACAACCCAGAATTTCAGGAGAACATCATTTAAATTAAAAAAACTGGAAAAAAAAGAATGAAGAAATCCAGCAGGAGGTCGTATCAACAGTCCAATCAACTAGAGGCGTGAGCAGAACCAGGCAGTGGCGCTCGATTCTTCGTTCTCTTAACGTGAGCGTCGTAGGTCGGGGGGGTCTTGTTTACTCTGACCTCGGCGTATTCTGTTGAATTATCCGATAATCCAAATTGGACCGACTCACCATTTGCTTTCTGGTAAAAACTCAACTCTGCATAGTTCAGGTCCTGGGACTGAGGAGAGGAATGACAAAGCTGGGATGAAGTACTTGGTAAATATCAATGCATTTACTTATCGTCTGCTTCTTGAGGAAAACGATCGGGGCAGAATAACCAAGGTTAACTATTAAAGTGTAGACACTGGCATCAGAAAATAAACCAAAAGATCAGAACTGGATACAGAGTGTTCTTAAAATTAAGGCTGAAATGTTGAAACATCCGTCCTTCGTCTAGTGAGGATGAAATTTATGTTGAAGTATATTGGTTAGTTATTAGTAGGTATCTTGGGTGGTCCAAGGCCCATCGTTGTATTATCTATTGCGACTCTGTATCTGAGCACTAGAATTTGATTATAGATTAACTGGTAGCAAATGGATGGTTGGAAAGATACAAAAACAAGTTCAGTATCAATAAACATTTTTTCCCAGTTAGTTTACCAACCTGAACAGAGACAGCAGAACCTTAATCTTAACCCTCAAAGGTCCAATGAAGAGTCTCCAAATTAATGATTTCAAATTTTAAAGTCAAACAGAGAAAAAGTCTGTTGACTATAACTATGTCTAGAGAATATTAATGTGTGAAAAAATCTTACTTGACTTTCGGCAAAAGCTTGATTGTTTTCCCCTTCAATTCCTAGAGACACACAGAAAAAAACACATAAATACAGGCTGAAAATATGTTAAAATAATTGATTTTAGAACTTTACTTACCTCCTCTGCTGCTAGGTTTATTCTGACGTTTTCTGTTGAGGAAAGAAATATATTTAATTAAATAACAATTCATAATGTAAGAATAGAACAGAATTCCACTGTATAAATGATAGATACATTATTAATCGCTGGAGATCACCTTCGATAAATTGGGTTTCCAGCTCACAGGTGACAATAGTTTCATAAAAGCAAGAACAAGTACATAGTGCAAATATAAAGAACATAAATCAAATGAAATAAAACAAAGAAAAGGATACAAAAAAATGAATGCAAAGATTAACATAGAATAACATCATACTTTCACTCTACTTGTGCCCCCAAACTCAGAATTATACAGCCTAATCGCAAGAGGAATGAATCCATGAGTCTATTAGTGTTGAAAATATTGAAAATGATTAATTAAATGTCTAATATAGACATTTTTTTGGACTTTGAAGAAAAGAGAGCGCTCACTGGAGACAGATGGAGAAAAAAAGGAAGACGAGCCAGAAAATGTTCTACATCTAGTTTGAGTCGTTTGTTACCTTGTGAACTCAAGATCAGAATCAGAATGACTTTGCACTTAAACGTTAAACTTGCCTTCTCTTGCAGAGATAAAATCCTCCCACAACAGCTGCGATGACGACGACAAGACTCACGACCACGATTGCAGCAATGCAGCCAGAAGAACAAGGACTTATCTCTGTGAAAGAAGAACACGGGTTGCATGATTTTTGGGGAAGTCGACTTTAATTTACAGCTGTTTAACTGGAACATTATTGAGTCAGTCGACTATTGTTTTTTATAAGTTATGGTGCCACACATGGAACAGTTCAACCCTGCAGACTTCCATACCTGTGACAGACAGCTGATGTGTGGCCTTCAGTGTCTTCTCAGTGACATTATTTCGTGCTTCACAGACGTAGCTGCCACTGTCTGAGCGTTTAGCTTCGTTTATAGTGAAGACAGAGGAATATTCTTTGACTGTTCCGTTCACTGTCCAAGTGAAGCTGGAAGCTGGAGTGGACGCAGCAGTGCAGGTCAGTGTGACGGACTCTTGGACGTCCACCTCAGCTGGTCCTGTGATTGTCACCTGCTCTGGTCCAACTGCAGGACAGGAAGTGACATCATGTCTTGTCGTAGAAAGCAATGAAACAAGAGTGTCAGAGTGTTACCTACAGTTAACCACCATCGTGTAGTCCACCCGGCTGCTCTGGATGGGGTTACTCTGTGTACATGAATACACTCCGTCATCCGTCGTCCTCACTGAAGTGAAAGAAAGTGTTCTGTTGTCATGGTCAAGCATCATGTTGTCGTCTGGAGTCAGAGCGCTGCTGTCCTTCATCCACGACCTGGAGTAGACGGAGCCAGCAGAGTCACAGCTCAGGTTCATCCTCTTCCCTTCGATCGGCAGCTTTGTTGATGCATCGATAGAAGCTGCTGTTATTTTCTCTGTCCAAGGAAAGAAATATTATTCAGGTACAACGTTTTATTTGCTGAGTCAGCAACTATTTGTCCATATTTTGAATGTCAGGTGACACACAACCTCCGGAGGGAGGAGGTGTAAAGAAGGCTATGTTGTCATTTCTTGTCATGTTCTTTTCATGATTAAGGATTTGCCTTTAAGTGCATTTCAACAGTTAACATATAGAACATGACTCTGAATATATGTTTTGATTCTGATATAAAAGTTGTACAGTACACACTTCCTTTACACAGGGATATTGTTGACCCCGACACAAAGTAGTAACAACAAACCAGCTAGTAAATCGCTAGTTGTTTTTTGTGTCGAGGGTTGGAAATAAAAAGAGAAAATCTGATCAATGTTTTCACTGTTTTCAAAGTGTCAATTTCTTAGTGAACAGACCTTGATCGATTCTTAGAGAATTAAATGGCAATAAGAACAAATATTGTGATGTCAAAACCTGTAGTAACTATAGAGGAATAAAGTCGATGAGCCATACAATGAAGTGTAGTAGAAACTAGATTGAGAGCAGAAGTCAGCATTTGTGAGCAACAGTATGGTTTCATGCCTAGAAAGAGTACTAGAGATGCAGTATTTGCTTTAGGAATGTTAGTAGAGAAATACAGAGAAGGTCAGATGGAGCTGCATTGTGCCTTCGTAGATCTCGAAAAAGCCTATGACAGGCTGCAGAGAGAGGAACTATGGTACTGTATGAGGAAGTCTGGAGTAGCAGAGAAGTATTTTAGACTGTTGCAGTACATGTATGTTAGACTGGTGCAGGACATGTATGTTAGACTGGTGCAGGACATGTATGTTTAACTGGTGCAGGACATGTAGGTTTGACTGGTGCAGGACATGTATGTTTGACTGGTGCAGGACATGTATGTTAGACTGGTGCAGGACATGTATGTTAGACTGGTGCAGGACATGTATGTTAGGCTGGTGCAGGACATGTATGTTAGACTGGTGCAGGACATGTATGTTAGACTGGTGCAGGACATGTATGTTAGGCTGGTGCAGGACATGTATGTTAGACTGGTGCAGGACATGTATGTTAGACTGGTGCAGGACATGTATGTTAGACTGGTGCAGGACATGTATGTTGGGCTGGTGCAGGACATGTATGTTAGACTGGTGCAGGACATGTATGTTAGACTGGTGCAGGACATGTATGTTAGGCTGGTGCAGGACATGTATGTTAGACTGGTGCAGGACATGTATGTTAGACTGGTGCAGGACATGTATGTTAGGCTGGTGCAGGACATGTATGTTAGACTGGTGCAGGACATGTATGTTAGACTGGTGCAGGACATGTATGTTAGATTGGTGCAGGACATGTATGTTAGACTGGTGCAGGACATGTATGTTAGACTGGTGCAGGACATGTATGTTAGACTGGTGCAGGACATGTATGTTAGACTGGTGCAGGACATGTATGTTAGGCTGGTGCAGGACATGTATGTTAGACTGGTGCAGGACATGTATGTTAGACTGGTGCAGGACATGTATGTTAGATTGGTGCAGGACATGTATGTGAATATTTTATGTGTGAATGAGAGCAACCCAAGTGGAAGCATGAGGCTACAGGGAGTGGAGATAAAGAAGGTGGAGGATTTTAAGTATTTAGTGTCAACAGTTCAGTGGAGATTGTGGAAAATAGGTGAAGGCATGTGTTCAAGCTGGGGTGAAATAGGTGGAGAAAGGTGTCAGGGGTAATGTGTGATAAAAGAGTATCAGCCAGAATGAAAGGAAAGATATACAAGACAGTGGTGAGATGGTCTAGAGTCTAGACTCAGAGGCACTGAGGATAAAGCAGGAAGCAGAGCTGGAGGTAGCAGAGATGAAGATGTTGAGGTTCTCTTTGGGAGTGAAGAAGATGGAAAGAATCAGGAATGAGTCAATCAGAAGAACAGCACATGTTAGATGTTTTGGAGATAAGGTCAGAGAGGCCAGAAGGAGATGGTTTGGTCATCTACAGAGGAGGGATAGTGAGTATATTGGTAAAGGAAGCTGGGGTTGGAAGGCAGGAGGTCTAGAGGAAGACCAGAGAGAAGGTGTATGGATGTAGTGAAAGAGGACATGAAGTTGGTTGGCGTGAGAGAGGACGATACAGAGAAAAGGGTGAGGTGAAGGAGGTTGATTCGCTGTGGCGACCCTTGCAGGGAGCAGCCCAAAGGAAAAGAAGAAGAACCCTTGTGTTATCCCAGGTTCAGGATGACACGAAGGCCAGAAAACAAAATGTGGTGTCTTTTGTGTCAAGGTGATAGACCCCCACCGCTGCATATGTATTTATGGAATTACACATTTGTTTTCAGGCCTTCAGGCCACCCTGACCATGAGATAATAACAAGGGTTAAAAGTGTGCTCTAGAATGTACGGTTTATTTTATCAAACATAATAGTTTCTGATTATGAACATATGTTAGGTAGATATTCCACAATGTAACCTTGGTTATAGATACATTTAGAATTGATGTCACCTGTAAGTTTTCCTTTTTTTAATTTTACTGACGTAAGATGTAACTTATCCACCACTGATAAATAAGTTGACCCTATCAATGTTATCCTCTTATGATCTATTTAGGAAGGACTTTGGTCTATGCATTTATGACTTCATGTTTTAATGTAGCACTTCCTGGATTTTTCTCTTGTGGAAGATTTAATGTTACTCACAGACAATTTCCTCAATTTCTGTGAATCATAATCAGCCAAAGGTTTTATCATTTTGCTTACTATCCTACCTTTTTACAATCATATTTTGTGTTTCAACCGTATGTATTCCTTTAGTTATATTATTATACTGCAAAATGATAATATTAATCTGTAGAAAATTAGCTGTTGAAAGTGTGACCGAAAGAAAAACCAAACTGTGAATGTGGTCTGCAGATAGAATATAAGTGCAACTGAAATCTTTAAGTAACTTAAAAAAAACAACAGCAGTTTTCGATTATGCTGTATTGTTCATTAATGTATGCAGTATTGTTACTTACCGATCTACTGAGAGTTTTTGACTATGTCACATTATTAACTATTAAACACATGTGTTATGGCTCCGATGTACCTTCTAACTGCCATACTGAGTCTCTCCTTTTCTTGGTTAATGATAACTAATGTGCATCATTGATTGTTTTCTTTTATTTACTCTTGCACTAGAATGCTGGTCAATCATTAAACCAAGCTTATTCATTCAGTCATGGTTGGTCAGCTGTAAGTAAGCTATGAACAGACAACAAGCAGATGCACTTAAACATATTATTTCATGAATTGAACTTAATGGAAAAGGTCGAAGATTAAAGTAAATTGAAAAGTGAATAAGACTCTCACTGTGTGTATTAGTATGTTTGTGCATGTGTTTTATGTGTGTGCTTTGCTGATTTCTGTGTGTAAAGAAAGATTCAACGAAGGAAACTTTGGCAGCAGGCGGACTAAAGAAACTCATTTTGAGTTCCTCCCTGTTGTGTTTGTGTGACTTAACTATTAAAGAAATGTCAAATAAAAAAAGATTTTTAAAAAAGTTAAAGAAACTTACCCAACACAGTCACAGCTGCTGTGCGAGATGTTTTGTATCTCAGAGTTTTGCTGTTGAAGGCCTGGCAGCTGTAATGTCCACTCTGCTCCTCAGTTACAGAACTCAATAGAAGTTCTGGTCCAGTGTAGGGCAGCATGGTGTCGTTCAAAAACCACTGAAGGCGTGCAGGAGGTCTGGAGTCAGATGAGCAGTTCACCCTGATGTTGGACCCCTTATCAAAGTATTCCTCTGATGGTGAGATCTGTAGATCCACATAATCAGGTCCATCTGGATATGAGGAGAAAGAAGTTCTTATGTTCACTTTTTTTTAACTATCACATGAGGAAACATAAAAATCTTCTCACAGCTGATGGAGAGAGTCTGTGGACCACTGACGTCCTGGCTCACTGGATTGAAGACGGTGCATGTGAAGGGTCCCTGGTCATAGCGGGTCACATTCAGGATGGTGAGATTGGCTCCTGCGTCACTGATCTGAACTTTATCACTGTCAGAGATGTCTGAGCTGATGTTCCGCCAGAGGAAGGAGAGCGAGGACCCAGAGGAGACTGAGCAGGACAATGTGACAGAACTGTTGAACTCCAGCAAGTCTTCAGAGCTGATGGTCAGTTTAGCACCAGTTATGGGATCTGGAAGAACAAGACACCAACATGATCATGATGTTACACATTGATGTCAGTGAAGATGATGCTCACCATGAACTCCTAGACTTGTAGACCCAATTTTGGTGTTTGCACCAGGTAACAATATATTAACTCTGTAAGTTCCACTGTCATTGTCAGCAACATTTCTCAGCTCCAGAGATCCAGTCGACCTGAAAAGTGTGATCCTGTCTGCATACTGAGGGTTTGTTTTGTTGGCTTCAGGTGTTGAGGTTATTATAATAATCTCATTCCCTTTAGACCATGTGATAGTATTTGGTGTTTCTGTCTGTGTCAGTGAAGTGTTGAACATCACTGTTCCTCCTACTGCTGCGTGTATGTCATCTGGTAACACACCAGTTGCTTCAGACGAACCTGGAGGAAACAAAAGAAGTGAAGATCTGGTTTATTTTTTAATTTTCACAAAGTCACAGTTAAATAACAAACTGATCGTAAAATCAAGTAAAGGGTCAAGAGTTTTTTGTTTGTTTTTTTAATGTAGGAGAAGGTTACAGTCATGAGCTCCTCTTCAGTTGTGTGATATATGAATTATCATCGTGAAAATTAAAATGAGTGACAACAAATGCTACAAATGAAGACACTTAATCAAAGTTTTGATTTGGCAAAATCAAATCAAATCATAATAATAAAAAAGGAAACATTAGGTTATACCAGTGCATTCAGAGGATTTTATTTTTTACAAATTATAAATCTATAATCAGACTTCTGTTCTGTAAACAAGCAAGAAAAATAATATATATATATATATATATATATATATATATATATATATATATATATATATATATATATGTATATCATTAATAAAATGAAAAAAGTGTGGACATTGTCATTTGGGCTTCTTAGTTGTGGTTTTATTTTGACCATTATCTGTTTTTTAGAAAATTAAATGACAGATGAAAAGCTATACATTCTTTCCTAAAGATATATGGAATATTGACAAAACACTCTGAATAGTACGAAAATGTGTCTGTCAGTGTGTAGAATTACTACACAATATACATTTAATGACATCCTAAAACTACAGTATGACCACAAACAATCACTGATGTATTTACTAGTGTCTCCTGGTCCCAAAGTAACTTGTCGTCTTACCTGTGAAAAACACAGAAACTATTCCAATAATGGTTAAAAGATCCATTGATCAAGCTGGTGAAGTTGTGACGAGCTCAGATGAAACTGGAACTGTCCTTATTAGACTTCAGGGTCAGGGTGATATGAAAGGCTCCTCCTCTTTTATGGACTCACACAAAAAAACTGGAAAGCTGAAGAAGTGCGCCCTCTTGTGGTTGAGGAGGTAGGTTGGAAGTTCAAGTCCTGGCTTCAAAATAATCCCATTTTTGTCACAGCCAGTAATCACATGATCTATGGTCAAAAAATAGTAATTTTGAGAAATGGTTGTGACCAAGTTGAGCGAGTCTACAGTCCGATATGTGCTGTGATTATTGGATGTTGGGTGCTTCTTTTTTCAGGTCTACCTGAAGGAAGTTGTTCTTGAACAAACATATGTATTACCTCTGCCATGGAGCTAATGATTTACCCACTGAACTGTCTGTATTTCCATTATGTTTTTAAATTGACTTTTATTTTATGGTCTGTTGTAGCCGGTCTTCGTTTGTCATGTAAACACATACCTGAGGTATGAAGATGCAAAAGGTTTTTATTTACAGGCAGTTTTTATGGTCAAAATACATCTTCTAAGATGCATTTTATTCAGCCAATTTACTGTTTATGTTGAGAACATATAGGAACCCTAGTGTCCTTCATGTGTGAAAGCTGGTATCAGGAGTGGGATGGTTATGCGAGCCAATGAGAAGCATCAAAGTGTGTTTGCACTTTGATGATTCTCAACAACAAGAACCACTTTAGTGGAGGTTCCAAAAGAAGGTTGAGTCATACATGAGGTGCTATGATGGAGAAATAAAAATGCTAGCTTTCACACAGTAGTAACTTCCCCTTCCTCGTTTTTTCTGTATAGGGAAGTTATAGCCTTTTTTGTTTCTTAACATTCATAGAGGTTTTTATTTGTTTATGGGTTTTGTCTTCTTCCTCTTTGGAGTGATTGTTGTTGCCAGTGTAGTTTATTGCAATTTTGTTTACCCTCCGTAGTGATCAAAGCTTTTGTTATATTTTGTCTTTGTTTTGGTGATCTTTTTCCTCAGTATGTTTTGTGTTTGGTTAATGCTCAATGCCCAGCAGTTTAGTGCTTGTGATTTGTAGCATATTTATTTAAGTGACATTTCTTAAAAGTCCAGTAAAAAGAAAATACTGGGCAATAAACTTGATTGAATTGCTTTAATTCTGCATACGTCCACTATTTTTGTACAGGAAAGGAAAATTAAGTGTGGGTTGTTGAATATCTGATCCCTGTCCTCAAAAGCTGCACTCATTAATGAACTCATATCATATAAAACCATTGACTTATTCTGCTTAACCGAAACCTGGATGTCAATCAATGATTACCTTTCTTTAAATGAATCAACACCACCCGACACATTTACTTTAATGCCCCCTCGACAGTCGAGAAGGTGGAGTCGCAGCCATCATGTCTGTCAACCTTTACTACTACCACAATATGATTTCATCTCTTTGGAAAGTATTAAACTTGGCATATTTATACAACCTTAAGATCAGGTAAGTCACTTCTCTTTGTTTGACTCTATCGTCCTCCTGGACCATATTCTGAATTCTTGTCTGAGTTCCCTGAGTTCCTGACCAGCCTGGTGCTTGAATCAGATACAGCGGTTATTGTTGGTGACTTTAACATCCATGTGGATATGGTCCATGATAGCTTAGCTAACACATTTAACTCTACCCTGGAGTCATTTGGTTTCTCTCAGTATGTACATGAACCGACTCACTCCTTTAAACACACATTAGATCTTGTCCAAGCATACGGACTTGAAATTAAAAATGTTATTTTTATGTTTGTCCTCAGATTTCAGTTTTTTCTGACCATCAATTAATAACTTTTGATTTTATCTTAAATGACCCAAGTCTACAGAGCAGGAGCACTCTCAAAAGATGTCTGTCTGAAAGTGCCATAACCAAATTAAAGGAATCAATCCCATCAGTGCTCAGTAAAATGTCTAGTCTCAGTGTGTCAGGAAACTCTACCCATAGTCACCTTGACATTGATAACATTGTGGACAGTTTCACAGACTCGCTACATAACACGCTTGACTTCCTTGCACCACTTACTCTAAAGACTGTTAACAGAAGTAGAACCTTGCTCCCTGGTATACTCAGGAAACACGTAAATTAAAACGACTAGAGAAGAAATGGCGTTCATCCAAAAAAGATGAATTCTCCCAGGTCTGGCAAGATAAGTTAAAAATATACAAGGCAGCTCTTCGGACAGCCAGAGTCAGCTATTACTCATCACTTATAGAAGTAAATAAGAATAACCCCAAGTTCTAATTCAGCACTGTAGCCAGGCTGACAGAGAGCCAACAGTCCATTGAGCAGTCCATCCCTCCTCATCTCAGTAGCAGTGACTTCATGAACTTTTTTAATAAACAAAAAAATTTGTAACTATCAGAGGAAAGATTCAAGACCTGCTAATACAATAGGTGCAGCTTCACCGGACACAGACACTAATACTGATATATATTTTGACTCCTTTTTACAAGTTAGTCGTCGACAACTGTCCCTGATTGTTTCCTCTTCAAAGTCCACAACATGTCTTCTCGATCCTTTTCCCACTTGGCTACTTAAAGAAGTGTTCCCCTTACTTAGCACTTTATTTACATTATTAACTTGTCAAAGACATCAGGCTATGTGCCTCAGATTTTTTAAAGTTGCAGTAATTAAACCTCTGCTCAAAAAGCCCCCTCTTGATCCAGAAGTTCTCACTAACTATAGGGCTATCTCTAATCTTGTCTTCATTTCAAAGATTCTGCAAAAGTTGTGACGAGTCAGCTTGTGTGGTTATCTCCATGACAATGATCAATTTGAAGTGACACTGAATTGAACACCACAGCACAGAGACCGCCCTGGAAAAAGTTAGCAACGACCTGCTAATGGCCTCTGATCAGGGCTGTGTTTCAGTTCTTGTTCTTCTAGATCTCAGTGCTGCATTTGACACTGTTGACCACCAAATCCTTCTACAGAGGCTAGAAAACCATATAGGCATACTTAGAACTGCTCTAAACTGGTTTAAATCCAACCTGTCAGATAGAAAGCAGTATGTACATGTCAAAAACCTCTCATCGACACACACTAAGGTCAGCTATGGTGTCCCACAAGGTTCTGCACAAGGTTCTGTTCTTGATCCAATCCTATTCACAATCTATATGCTCCCCTAAGGGACTTGATCAGAAGACACTCTATAAATGTTCACTGTTATACTGATGACGCCCAACTTGTCAATGAAGCCAGATGAAAAGAACTAGCTAACACAACTACAGTCCTGTATTACAGATATCAAGTCCTGGATGACCAAAAACTTCTTCCTACTGAACTTGGAAAAAACTGAGGTTTTATTAGTTGGTCCGGAACTTCTCAGACAATTGTTAACTAATGATCTAGCTTTCCAAAATGGACTTGCCCCTGCTGCTAGCACTACTGTAAAGAATCTGGGTGTCTGCTTTGACCAGGATTTATCATTTAACTCACACATAAAACAAATCTCACGGGCCGCCTATTCCACCTGCGTAACATTTCAAAAATCAGGCACTTCCTTCCTTTAGATGCTGCTGAGAAACTCATCCATGCTTTTGTAACCTCCAGGCTGGACTATTGTAACTCTCTTCTGTCAGGATGTTCTAAGAAGAACTCTTCAGCTCATTCAGAAATCTGCAGCATTTGTCCTTACTAAGACTAAGAGGCATGAACACATTTCCCCTGTGCTGTCTTCCTTACATTGGCTTCCTGTAGAATTTAGAATACAATTTAAAATCCTTCTCTTAACCTATAAAGCCTTACATGGTCTAGCACCAACATACATTCAACATCTAATACAAACTTATCAACCCTCTAGGACCTTACGATCCTCAAACTCAGATCTATTAGTTATACCACAAATCTCTAAATGTAGATTTGGAGCCAGGGCTTTCAGTTTTCAAGCCCCTCGGCTGTGACACCAACTACCGGCTTCAGTCCGGAGGGCAGACACCCTCTCTATGTTTAAAAACAATCTTAAAACCTTACTTTTCCATAAAGCCTTACTGTTTATCTTAGCTGCTATAGGCTGAGAATGTTGGAGGAGTTTTAGACACCAAGCTCTGTATATCCTTCTTTTCTGCATTACATTCATCACCTGTGCAGTTTAAACCCACACTTTTTTATTTATCTCCCAGGGCCCCAGGGCTCCACCTCCAGAGCTGCTGCTGATCCAGGATTTCCACCACGTTATCAGATCCCGAGTTCTCTCCAGCAACTCCATGGAATCTCCTATACTCTCCTCTTTTCTCTCACTGTACCCTCCCTCCCTCGTCTCTTTATCCATCCTTCCTCCCAGCCGGTTAAAAGCAGGAGGCCATCGACAATGAGTCTGGTTACGCTCAAGGTTTCTGCCATCTAAAAGGAAGTTTTCCCTCGCCATAGCTCACTGCAGTGTTTTGCTTACTGCTTATTGTTGAATTGCAGGATCTGTTTTTCCTTTCTTCGCTATAGTCTGACTTCAACTGTAAAGTGTCTTGAGATAACCTTGTTATGATAAGACACTTTAAATAAAACTGAATTCAAATGAATTGAACTGGAAATTTTCCTTACTTTAAAAGTAACACACATGGTTTAAATTTCATAAAAATGTGTTAATTATCATTTTCTTCTGCCCTCATTATGTCCCCTTTCTCTTGATCTGATGTAGTGAAGGATGTAGTTCTTCATTACTAAAACCTTCACTGAGAGGTCAGTAGTGTAGTGATAAGGTTTATAATTTCATAACATCTAAGTAGATTTAACTTCAAATTGCCTATAGGTAAGTATACCTGAAGTCGGAGAACCACCTTTGATTTATAGCCCAGAGAAAACAATTAAATAATTAATTAAATTATTTTAATGTTGTTATTAATTAATTATGAAATAATATTTTGATCAATCTCATGATCTGAAGCACTAGCTTAGCAAGATCTTAAATTTATAATTACAACACTAAAAAGAATATGCGTAAAACGACGAGACGTTTTATAGATTTATTAGAGAAATAGAATGATGGATGATCACTTCAGGGATAAAACATGAGAAAGTGATGAACTTATGGCACGTTTGGTAACGGATAGAATAAGGGAAAGAATCTTACATAAAGTCCTACTAAATTACACAAACAGATTCGGCGATTAACAGCGTTTGCTTTCTGAGTCAGAGATGTAACTTAGAGATGAGGGCAGCGTTGAGATCCACGAATGCTCACGTCGCACAACCTTGGACGGAGT
This sequence comes from Callionymus lyra, assembly GCF_982586985.1. Lineage (NCBI taxonomy): Eukaryota > Metazoa > Chordata > Actinopteri > Syngnathiformes > Callionymidae > Callionymus > Callionymus lyra. Next base: position 19,157,475 of record NC_141830.1, read on the forward strand.
TGCAGATTGCTGGGACGAAACACTTGCTTCTCGCCAAAGAGATGAGGATGACCTGAGTTCAGCAGGATGCTTCCTCGGACGGGTGCTTGCTTCTCGTCAACGTTTTGAGGATGAGAAAACAGGTGGACTTGGCAGGAGAAAAAGTCAGCAGCCTGGAGAACTTTGAAGCCCAGGTGGTGAAAGCTTCAGTTGTCTTGAAGCGCACCCGTAGAACAGGTGGGTATAGCTTAGTGTTGTTGTGAAGCACACACTTTGACACTTGCCGAGTTTTTATTGACAAACCCGTGCGGTTGACAAGCGTTTCAGTGTTCCTATTGGCTGCTATGGTCCTTCTTTGCTGTCCTTCTCATTCCTCCTCCATCACTCCTCTGCAGCTTTTCAATACTTCATGTCTTATGTCTCATTATCCTAGGATAATTTAATACTTCATGTCTTATGTCTCATTATCCTAGGATAATTTAATCTACTCGTTCCATCTAGATTCTTTCCTACCGGTACACTGGACACTTCTAAACACATCAATTTTAGTATAACCTCTTTCATGTATTATGGGTTTAGGCATCATACCATTGATGTTAATCAGATTAGTTCTCATTCTTTCGTTTTTTTTTTTTATTAGGTAATCCAGCACTTTTTATACAAAAATCCATACACATTTACAAATGTTCATACATAAGGACATATCAATGAGTCTCATCCAAGCAGTGCTTTGGTCAACAAATTAGTTCTGGCATCATTGTACATTTCTTCAGTCCATCTGTTTATTCTCCTCTAAGGTGGATGACATGTGACTTGTCTCGGATGGTCAAAAGGATCAACCCATATTTACCCTGTTGTCTAAACTTTCTCCATGGCACATGGCCATAAATAAGTTAAAGCATGTAACAAACGTCTGTCCACGCCGTCAAACTGCCAAGGCATCCCATCTTCAGTCTTCAGGTGTTGAATCTCATTATGTTTTACTTGCAGACTCAGTTGTGTTTGTTTCAGTCAAATTAGGGAAACAAGGTCTTTGAAATGTGGCCTGATCAGAGAGGGTTGAGTCAGGAAACACACTTTATTACAGTAGTTAAATCTCAAGCTAATTTTTTGAGCTGTTTAAGAGTCTACAGTATAATACATTAGGATTAGGCAGACACACACACACACACATACACACTAGTACAAACTAAAGGTTGCAGCAACACTAGATTCTTAAATATAGCAGGATAAAATAGACGAGAACTGTTTACAACTATAAAGGACTTTTTCTCATAAATCCATTTTTTTTAATCTGATACAATGATGAAATAAAATACAAATACTAAAATTGACAATTTAACAGCTATTGTAGGTGATATTAACAATAGATTAATTAAAAACATTCAACACAGATCATTATTACAGATCATTATTCGTTCTTTTATCGATATTTTCACAGCACTGATTATATAAACGTGAACACACAACAGCCATTTTATGAGACATGTACCTTGAGCAGGGACTGATCCATCCAATCATGTCCTCCTGTTACTCTCAGTATGTCTGTGGTTCTTCCTCCTGGAATTATTAAGTATGGAAAACAATCGTCATAATGACAAACACTCACTTCTCTGGCAGGAAGTAAGTTTGAATCTGAACCTTTTACCTGACATTTTCATAATGAGGAAATTCTTCCAACACATGATCTTAAAAATAAAAACAACATTCGTGAAAATAAAATGACATTTCTGATGTGATACTTTACACACCTGGTTTTTCCTGAGCATTTTCCCTGAAGGAAGAAAACAAGAAACTACAAACTGCACTACTTTGAAACAACAAAAACTAGAATAAAATAAAATACACTCACCTTCTCTTTTTGAGATAAAATCCTCCCACAACAGCTGCGATGACGACGACAAGACTCACGACTACGATGGCAGCAATGCAGCCAGAAGAACAAGGACTTGATGTTTCTGTGACACAAAATATATTGTATCACCTAACTTTGAATCTACACATTAAAATGTGGACAAAACTGAAACTCTTGTGATTGCTCCTGATGATAAGATTCCAGGGTTGAGTCAGTACTTGGGTGACTTAAGTCAGTCTGTCAAACTGAGCCTGAGAAACCAGGGTGTTGTATTTGACAAAGACATGTCTCTTGTTCAACACTGCAGAAAACTGACCAGAAACTGTTTCCTTCAACTGAGAAAAATCTACTGACTCTTTCAAGAAACATCTTAAGACGTTTTTATTTGTTTAGGCTTTTCCTTGATTTTCTGGAACTCCTGTTGTGTTATCAGTTTTATCTTGACCTTTAAAGTATATATTTTATTGAATATTGTTTTTTTTGTTTAAGCGCTTTGTGACCCTGGTCTGGAAAAGCGCTATACAAATAAAAATGACTTACTTACTTACAGATGAAGTTAATGTAAATAAAGTACCTGTGACAAGAAGCTGATGTGTGGCCTTCAGTGTCTTCTCAGTGACATTATTTCGTGCTTCACAGACGTAGCTGCCGCTGTCTGAGCGTTTAGCTTCGTTTATAGTGAAGACGGAGGAATTTTCTTTGACTGTTCCGTTCACTGTCCAAGTGAAGCTGGAAGCTGGAGTGGACGCAGCAGTGCAGGTCAGTGTGACGGACTCTTGGACGTCCACCTCAGCTGGTCCTGTGATTGTCACCTGCTCTGGTCCAACTGCAGGACAGGAAATGACATCATGTCTTGTCGTAGAAAGCAATGAAACAAGAGTGTCAGAGTGTTACCTACAGTTAACCACCATCGTGTAGTCCACCCGGCTGCTCTGGATGGGGTTACTCTGTGTACATGAATACACTCCGTCATCCGTCGTCCTCACTGAAGTGAAGGAAAGTGTTCTGTTGTCATGGTCAAGCATCATGTTGTCGTCTGGAGTCAGAGCGCTGCTGTCCTTCATCCACGACCTGGAGTAGACGGAGCCAGCAGAGTCACAGCTCAGGTTCATGCTCTTCCCTTCGATCGGCAGCTTTGTTGATGCATCGATAGAAGCTGCTGTTATTTTCTCTGTCCAAGGAAAGAAATATTATTCAGGTACAACGTTTGTTGTTTGCTGAGTCAGCGGTTACACGTCTGGTCAGGAGTGACACAACCTTAGGTGGGAGTGATAGTATTTAGAAAAATATATTCACTCAGAAAAAAAGTCACAGGTTTGGCTAAAAAAAATGTTTTCACTTATATGTCTTTTGTCCAAGATAACTAAAAAAAACAGTTTAAAAAAATGCAGAAACATTATGTGATCATCTTTACTTTTAGTATGCTCAACGACGTAAAACATTAATAAAAGATTATGACCAGGTGAAATGCAGAAATGTCATGATGTTGATAATATATAATGTAACCTTTGTTACATTTTAGGTGTTGTTCTCTTTTTTAAAAACTTTTACCAGAGTTGATTTATGTGAGTTTTTTTAATTTTAAATATTACTCAAATAACATGTGACTGGACTCCATCCACCTCTAATAAATACATTGACAGCATCAATTTATCTTTTCTGAATAATCTCCTATTATGATCTTCTTAGAAAGGACTTTGGTCTCTGACTTTATGATTCCATATTTTAATGTAGTACTTCCTGGTACAGTTTTACTCAAGGAAAATGTCCTTAATTTCTATGACTCACGATCAGCCAGATGTTGTATAAGTATATGAAATGTTCAATCATTACTATTAACTGTTCTTTTGGTATTTATTTTTCTTCTTCTCCATGGTTGTCTCTACCGACATGGCAGCAGGCGAACTAAAGAAACTCATTTTGAGTTCCTCCCTGTTGTGTTTGTGTGACTTAACTATTAAAGAAATGTAAAATAAAAAACATTAAAATAAAGTTAAAGAAACTTACCCAGCACAGTCACAGCTGCTGTGCGAGATGTTTTGTATCTCAGAGTTTTGCTGTTGAAGGCCTGGCAGCTGTAATGTCCACTCTGCTCCTCAGTTACAGAACTCAATAGAAGTTCTGGTCCAGTGTCGGGCAGCAGGGTGTCGTTCAAAAACCACTGAAGGCGTGCAGGAGGTCTGGAGTCAGATGAGCAGTTCAGTCTGATGTTGGACCCCTTCTCAAAGTATTCCTCTGATGGTGAACTCTGTAGATCCACATCATCAGGTCCATCTGGATATGGAGGAGGAGAAAGAAGTTCTTTTGTTCACTGTATTTTTTTTAATCATCACATGAGGAAACATAAAAATCTTCTCACAGCTGATGGAGAGAGTCTTTGGACCACTGATGTCCCGGCTCACTGGATTGAAGACGGTGCATGTGAAGGGTCCCTGGTCATAGCGGGTCACATTCAGGATGGTGAGTTTGGCTCCTCCGTCACTGATCTGAACATTATCACTGTCATAGATGTCTGAGCTGATGTTCCGCCAGAGGAAGGAGAGGGAGGACCCAGAGGAGACTGAGCAGGACAATGTGACAGAACTGTTGAACTCCAGCAAGTCTTCAGAGCTGATGGTCAGTTTAGCACCAGTTATGGGATCTGGAAGAACACGACACCAACATGATCATGATGTTACACATTGATGTGAGTGAAGATGATGCTCACCATGAACTCTCAGAGTTGTAGCCCCAATGCTGGTGATTGCACCAGGTAATAACATATTAACTCTGTAAGTTCCACTGTCATTGTCAGCAACATTTCTCAGCTCCAGAGATCCAGTCGACCTGAAAAGTGTGATCCTGTCTGCATACTGATGGTTTGTATTGTTGGCTTCAGGTGTTGAGGTTATTATAATAATGTCATTCCCTTTAGACCATGTGATAGTATTTGGTGTTTCTGTCTGTGTCAGTGAAGTGTTGAACATCACTGTTCCTCCTACTGCTGCGTGTATGTCATCTGGTAACACACCAGTTGCTTCAGACCAACCTGGAGGAAACAAAAGAAGTGAAGATCTGGTTTATTTTTTAATTTTCACAAAGTCACAGTTAAATAAACTGATCGTAAAATCAAGTAAAGGGTCAAGAGTTTTTTGTTTGTTTTTTTAATGTAGGAGAAGGTTACAGTCATGAGCTCCTCTTCAGTTGTGTGATATATGAATTATCATCGTGAAAATTAAAATGAGTGACAACAAATGCTACAAATGAAGACACTTAATCAAAGTTTTGATTTGGCAAAATCAAATCAAATCATAATAATAAAAAAGGAAACATTAGGTTATACCAGTGCATTCAGAGGATTTTATTTTTTACAAATTATAAATCTATAATCAGACTTCTGTTCTGTAAACAAGCAAGAAAAATAATATATATATATATATGTATATCATTAATAAAATGAAAAAATTGTGGACATTGTCATTTGGGCTTCTAAGTTGTGGTTTTATTTTGACCATTATCTGGTTTTTAGAAAATTAAATGACAGATGAAAAGCTATACATTCTTTCCTAAAGATATATGGAATATTGACAAAACACTCTGAATAGTACGAAAATGTGTCTGTCAGTGTGTAGAATTTCTACACAATATACATTTAATGACATCCTAAAACTACAGTATGACCACAAACAATCACTGATGTATTTACTAGTGTCTCCTGGTCCCAAAGTAACTTGTCGTCTTACCTGTGAAAAACACAGAAACTATTCCAATAATGGTTAAAAGATCCATTGATCAAGCTGGTGAAGTTGTGACGAGCTCAGATGAAACTGGAACTGTCCTCATTAGACTTCAGGGTCAGGGTGATATGAAAGGCTCCTCCTCTTTTATGGACTCACACAAAGGAACTGGAAAGCTGAAGAAGTGCGCCCTCTTGTGGTTGAGGAGGTAGGTTGGAAGTTCAAGTCCTGGCTTCAAAATAATCCCATTTTTGTCACAGCCAGTAATCACATGATCTATGGTCAAAAATTAGTAATTTTGAGAAATGGTTGTGACCAAGTTGAGCGAGTCTACAGTCCGATATGTGCTGTGATTATTGGATGTTGGATGCTTCTTTTTTCAGGTCTACCTGAAGGAAGTTGTTCTTGAACAAACATATGTATTACCTCTGCCATGGAGCTAATGATTTACCCACTGAACTGTCTGTATTTCCATTATGTTTTTAAATTGACTTTTATTTTATGGTCTGTTGTAGCCGGTCTTCGTTTGTCATGTAAACACATACCTGAGGTATGAAGATGCAAAAGGTTTTTATTTACAGGCAGTTTTTATGGTCAAAATACATCTTCTAAGATGCATTTTATTCAGCCAATTTACTGTTTATGTTGAGAAAATATAGGAACCCTAGTGTCCTTCATGTGTGAAAGCTGGTATCAGGAGTGGGATGGTTATGCGAGCCAATGAGAAGCATCAAAGTGTGTTTGCACTTTGATGATTCTCAACAACAAGAACCACTTTAGTGGAGGTTCCAAAAGAAGGTTGAGTCATACATGAGGTGCTATGATGGAGAAATAAAAATGCTAGCTTTCACACAGTCGTAACTTCCCCTTCCTCGTGTTTCCCTGGTCTGACTTGACACTGTTTGTTTCCACCTGTTCCTCTCTCCTCGTGTCAAATAGTCTGGGTCTTCCTTCACCTGCATCTCCAGCCCTTGTCCCAAGCCACAACTAAGCTAAGATACCAAGTTTGTATTTGGTTTTCTTGATCCTCTTAAGTGAGTGACTTTTTGTTTGTATATTTTTTCTGTATAGGGAAGTTATAGCCTTTTTTGTTTCTTAACATTCATAGAGGTTTTTATTTGTTTATGTCTTCTTCCTCTTTGGAGTGATTGTTGTTGCCAGTGTAGTTTATTGCAATTTTGTTTACCCTCCGTAGTGATCAAAGCTTTTGTTATATTTTGTCTTTGTTTTGGTGATCTTTTTCCTCAGTATGTTTTGTGTTTGGTTAATGCTCAATGCCCAGCAGTTTAGTGCTTGTGATTTGTAGCATATTTATTTAAGTGACATTTCTTAAAAGTCCAGTAAAAAGAAAATACTGGGCAATAAACTTGATTGAATTGCTTTAATTCTGCATACTTCCACTATTGTTGTACAGGAAAGGAAAATTAAGTGTGGGTTGTTGAATATCTGATCCCTGTCCTCAAAAGCTGCACTCATTAATGAACTCATATCATATAAAACCATTGACTTATTCTGCTTAAACGAAACCTGGATGTCTATCAATGATTACCTTTCTTTAAATGAATCAACACCATCCGACACATTTACTTTAATGCCCCCTCGACAGTCGAGAAGGTGGAGTCGCAGCCATCATGTCTGTCAACCTTTACTACTACCACAATATGATTTCATCTCTTTGGAAAGTATTAAACTTGGCATATTTATACAACCTTAAGATCAGGTAAGTCACTTCTCTTTGTTTGACTCTATCGTCCTCCTGGACCATATTCTGAATTCTTGTCTGAGTTCCCTGAGTTCCTGACCAGCCTGGTGCTTGAATCAGATACAGCGGTTATTGTTGGTGACTTTAACATCCATGTGGATATGGTCCATGATAGCTTAGCTAACACATTTAACTCTACCCTGGAGTCATTTGGTTTCTCTCAGTATGTACATGAACCGACTCACTCCTTTAAACACACATTAGATCTTGTCCAAGCATACGGACTTGAAATTAAAAATGTTATTTTTATGTTTGTCCTCAGATTTCAGTTTTTTCTGACCATCAATTAATAACTTTTGATTTTATCTTAAATGACCCAAGTCTACAGAGCAGGAGCACTCTCAAAAGATGTCTGTCTGAAAGTGTCATAACCAAATTAAAGGAATCAATCCCATCAGTGCTCAGTAAAATGTCTAGTCTCAGTGTGTCAGGAAACTCTACCCATAGTCACCTTGACATTGATAACATTGTGGACAGTTTCACAGACTCGCTACATAACACGCTTGACTTCCTTGCACCACTTACTCTAAAGACTGTTAACAGAAGTAGAACCTTGCTCCCTGGTATACTCAGGAAACACGTAAATTAAAACGACTAGAGAAGAAATGGCGTTCATCCAAAAAAGATGAATTCTCCCAGGTCTGGCAAGATAAGTTAAAAATATACAAGGCAGCTCTTCGGACAGCCAGAGTCAGCTATTACTCATCACTTATAGAAGTAAATAAGAATAACCCCAAGTTCTAATTCAGCACTGTAGCCAGGCTGACAGAGAGCCAACAGTCCATTGAGCAGTCCATCCCTCCTCATCTCAGTAGCAGTGACTTCATGAACTTTTTTAATAAACAAAAAAATGTGTAACTATCAGAGGAAAGATTCAAGACCTGCTAATACAAGCGGTGCAGCTTCACCGGACACAGACACTAATACTGATATATATTTTGACTCCTTTTTACAAGTTAGTCGTCGACAACTGTCCCTGATTGTTTCCTCTTCAAAGTCCACAACATGTCTTCTCGATCCTTTTCCCACTTGGCAACTTAAAGAAGTGTTCCCCTTACTTAGCACTTTATTTACATTATTAACTTGTCAAAGACATCAGGCTATGTGCCTCAGATTTTTTAAAGTTGCAGTAATTAAACCTCTGCTCAAAAAGCCCCCTCTTGATCCAGAAGTTCTCACTAACTATAGGCCTATCTCTAATCTTGTCTTCATTTCAAAGATTCTGCAAAAGTGGTGACGAGTCAGCTTGTGTGGTTATCTCCATGACAATGATCAATTTGAAGTGACACTGAATTGAACACCACAGCACAGAGACCGCCCTGGAAAAAGTTAGCAACGACCTGCTAATGGCCTCTGATCAGGGCTGTGTTTCAGTTCTTGTTCTTCTAGATCTCAGTGCTGCATTTGACACTGTTGACCACCAAATCCTTCTACAGAGGCTAGAAAACCATATAGGCATACTTAGAACTGCTCTAAACTGGTTTAAATCCAACCTGTCAGATAGAAAGCAGTATGTACATGTCAAAAACCTCTCATCGACACACACTAAGGTCAGCTATGGTGTCCCACAAGGTTCTGCACAAGGTTCTGTTCTTGGTCCAATCCTATTCACAATCTATATGCTCCCCTAAGGGACTTGATCAGAAGACACTCTATAAATGTTCACTGTTATACTGATGACGCCCAACTTGTCAATGAAGCCAGATGAAAAGAACTAGCTAACACAACTACAGTCCTGTATTACAGATATCAAGTCCTGGATGACCAAAAACTTCTTCCTACTGAACTTGGAAAAAACTGAGGTTTTATTAGTTGGTCCGGAACTTCTCAGACAATTGTTAACTAATGATTTAGCTTTCCAAAATGGACTTGCCCCTGCTGCTAGCACTACTGTCAAGAATCTGGGTGTCTGCTTTGACCAGGATTTATCATTTAACTCACACATAAAACAAATCTCACGGACCGCCTACTTCCACCTGCGTAACATTTCAAAAATCAGGCACTTCCTTCCTTTAGATGCTGCTGAGAAACTCATCCATGCTTTTGTAACCTCCAGGCTGGACTATTGTAACTCTCTTCAGTCAGGATGTTCTAAGAAGAACTCTTCAGCTCATTCAGAATTCTGCAGCATGTGTCCTTACTAAGACTAAGAGGCGCGAACACATTTCCCCTGTGCTGTCTTCCTTACATTGGCTTCCTGTAGAATTTAGAATACAATTTAAAATCCTTCTCTTAACCTATAAAGCCTTACATGGTCTAGCACCAACATACATTCAAGATCTAATACAAACTTATCAACCCTCTAGGACCTTACGATCCTCAAACTCAGATCTATTAGTTATACCACAAATCTCTAAATGTAGATTTGGAGCCAGGGCTTTCAGTTTTCAAGCCCCTCGGCTGTGACACCAACTACCGGCTTCAGTCCAGAGGGCAGACACCCTCTCTATGTTTAAAAACAATCTTAAAACCTTACTTTTCCATAAAGCCTTACTGTTTATCTTAGCTGCTATAGGCTGAGAATGTTGGAGGAGTTTTAGACACCAAGCTCTGTATATCCTTCTTTTCTGCATTACATTCATCACCTGTGCAGTTTAAACCCACACTTTTTTATTTATCTCCCAGGGCCCCAGGGCTCCACCTCCAGAGCTGCTGCTGATCCAGGATTTCCACCACGTTATCAGATCCCGAGTTCTCTCCAGCACCTCCATGGAATCTCCTATACTCTCCTCTTTTCTCTCACTGTACCCTCCCTCCCTCGTCTCTTTATCCATCCTTCCTCCCAGCCGGTTAAAAGCAGGAGGCCATCAACAATGAGTCTGGTTACGCTCAAGGTTTCTGCCATCTAAAAGGAAGTTTTTCCTCGCCATAGCTCACTGCAGTGTTTTGCTTACTGCTTATTGTTGAATTGCAGGATCTGTTTTTCCTTTCTTCGCTATAGTCTGACTTCAACTGTAAAGTGTCTTGAGATAACCTTGTTATGATAAGACACTTTAAATAAAACTGAATTCAATTGAATTGAACTGGAAATTTTCCTTACTTTAAAAGTAACACACATGGTTTAAATTTCATAAAAATGTGTTAATTATCATTTTCTTCTGCCCTCATTATGTCCCCTTCCTCTTGATCTGATGTAGTGAAGGATGTAGTTCTTCATTACTAAAACCTTCACTGAGAGGTCAGTAGTGTAGTGATAAGGTTTATAATTTCATAACATCTAAGTAGATTTAACTTCAAATTGCCTATAGGTAAGTATACCTGAAGTTGGAGAACCACCTTTGATTTATAGCCCAGAGAAAACGATTAAATAATTAATTAAATTATTTTAATGTTGTTATTAATTAATTATGAAATAATATTTTGATCAATCTCATGATCTGAAGCACTAGCTTAGCAAGATCTTAAATTTATAATTACAACACTAAAAAGAATATGCGTAAAACGACGAGACGTTTTATAGATTTATTAGAGAAATAGAATGATGGATGATCACTTCAGTTTGGTAACTTTTGGTCACTTTGGTAACGGATAGAATAAGGGAAAGAATCTTACATAAAATCCTACTAAATTACACAAACAGATTCGGCGATTAACAGCGTTTGCTTTCTGAGTCAGAGATGTAACTTAGAGATGAGGGCAGCGTTGAGATCCACGAATGGTCACGTCGCACAACCTTGGACGGAGTTGCAGATTGCTGGGACGAAACACTTGCTTCTCGCCAAAGAGATGAGGATGACCTGAGTTCAGAGGATGCTTCCTCGGACGGGTGCTTGCTTCTCGTCAACGTTTTGAGGATGAGCAAACAGGTGGACTTGGCAGGAGAAAAAGTCAGCAGCCTGGAGAACTTTGAAGCCCAGGTGGTGAAAGCTTCAGTTGTCTTGAAGCGCACCCGTAGAACAGGTGGGTATAGCTTAGTGTTGTTGTGAAGCACACACTTTGACACTTGCCGAGTTTTTATTGACAAACCCGTGCGGTTGACAAGCGTTTCAGTGTTCCTATTGGCTGCTATGGTCCTTCTTTGCTGTCCTTCTCATTCCTCCTCCATCACTCCTCTGCAGCTTTTCAATACTTCATGTCTTATGTCTCATTATCCTAGGATAATTTAATACTTCATGTCTTATGTCTCATTATCCTAGGATAATTTAATCTACTCGTTCCATCTAGATTCTTTCCTACCGGTACACTGGACACTTCTAAACACATCAATTTTAGTATAACCACTTTCATGTATTATGGGTTTAGGCATCATACCATTGATGTTAATCAGATTAGTTCTCATTCTTTCGTTTTTTTTTTTATTAGGTAATCCAGCACTTTTTATACAAAAATCCATACACATTTACAAATGTTCATACATAAGGACATATCAATGAGTCTCATCCAAGCAGTGCTTTGGTCAACAAATTATTTCTGGCATCATTGTACATTTCTTCAGTCCATCTGTTTATTCTCCTCTAAGGTGGATGACATGTGGCTTGTCTCGGATGGTCAAAAGGATCAACCCATATTTACCCTGTTGTCTAAACTTTCTCCATGGCACATGGCCATAAATAAGTTAAAGCATGTAACAAACGTCTGTCCACGCCGTCAAACTGCCAAGGCATCCCATCTTCAGTCTTCAGGTGTTGAATCTCATTATGTTTTACTTGCAGACTCAGTTGTGTTTGTTTCAGTCAAATTAGGGAAACAAGGTCTTTGAAATGTGGCCTGATCAGAGAGGGTTGAGTCAGGAAACACACTTCATTACAGTAGTTAAATCTCAAGCTAATTTTTTGAGCTGTTTAAGAGTCTACAGTATAATACATTAGGATTAGGCAGACACACACACACATACACACTAGTACAAACTAAAGGTTGCAGCAACACTAGATTCTTAAATATAGCAGGATAAAATAGACGAGAACTGTTTACAACTATAAAGGACTTTTTCTCATAAATCCATTTTTTTTAATCTGATACAATGATGAAATAAAATACAAATACTAAAATTGACAATTTAACAGCTATTGTAGGTGATATTAACAATAGATTAATTAAAAACATTCAACACAGATCATTATTACAGATCATTATTCGTTCTTTTATCGATATTTTCACAGCACTGATTATATAAACGTGAACACACAACAGCCATTTTATGAGACATGTACCTTGAGCAGGGACTGATCCATCCAATCATGTCCTCCTGTTACTCTCAGTATGTCTGTGGTTCTTCCTCCTGGAATTATTAAGTATGGAAAACAATCGTCATAATGACAAACACTCACTTCTCTGGCAGGAAGTAAGTTTGAATCTGAACCTTTTACCTGACATTTTCATAATGAGGAAATTCTTCCAACACATGATCTTAAAAATAAAAACAACATTCGTGAAAATAAAATGACATTTCTGATGTGATACTTTACACACCTGGTTTTTCCTGAGCATTTTCCCTGAAGGAAGAAAACAAGAAACTACAAACTGCACTACTTTGAAACAACAAAAACTAGAATAAAATAAAATACACTCACCTTCTCTTTTTGAGATAAAATCCTCCCACAACAGCTGCGATGACGACGACAAGACTCACGACTACGATGGCAGCAATGCAGCCAGAAGAACAAGGACTTGATGTTTCTGTGACACAAAATATATTGTATCACCTAACTTTGAATCTACACATTAAAATGTGGACAAAACTGAAACTCTTGTGATTGCTCCTGATGATAAGATTCCAGGGTTGAGTCAGTACTTGGGTGACTTAAGTCAGTCTGTCAAACTGAGCCTGAGAAACCAGGGTGTTGTATTTGACAAAGACATGTCTCTTGTTCAACACTGCAGAAAACTGACCAGAAACTGTTTCCTTCAACTGAGAAAAATCTACTGACTCTTTCAAGAAACATCTTAAGACGTTTTTATTTGTTTAGGCTTTTCCTTGATTTTCTGGAACTCCTGTTGTGTTATCAGTTTTATCTTGACCTTTAAAGTATATATTTTATTGAATATTGTTTTTTTTGTTTAAGCGCTTTGTGACCCTGGTCTGGAAAAGCGCTATACAAATAAAAATGACTTACTTACTTACAGATGAAGTTAATGTAAATAAAGTACCTGTGACAAGAAGCTGATGTGTGGCCTTCAGTGTCTTCTCAGTGACATTATTTCGTGCTTCACAGACGTAGCTGCCGCTGTCTGAGCGTTTAGCTTCGTTTATAGTGAAGACGGAGGAATTTTCTTTGACTGTTCCGTTCACTGTCCAAGTGAAGCTGGAAGCTGGAGTGGACGCAGCAGTGCAGGTCAGTGTGACGGACTCTTGGACGTCCACCTCAGCTGGTCCTGTGATTGTCACCTGCTCTGGTCCAACTGCAGGACAGGAAATGACATCATGTCTTGTCGTAGAAAGCAATGAAACAAGAGTGTCAGAGTGTTACCTACAGTTAACCACCATCGTGTAGTCCACCCGGCTGCTCTGGATGGGGTTACTCTGTGTACATGAATACACTCCGTCATCCGTCGTCCTCACTGAAGTGAAGGAAAGTGTTCTGTTGTCATGGTCAAGCATCATGTTGTCGTCTGGAGTCAGAGCGCTGCTGTCCTTCATCCACGACCTGGAGTAGACGGAGCCAGCAGAGTCACAGCTCAGGTTCATGCTCTTCCCTTCGATCGGCAGCTTTGTTGATGCATCGATAGAAGCTGCTGTTATTTTCTCTGTCCAAGGAAAGAAATATTATTCAGGTACAACGTTTGTTGTTTGCTGAGTCAGCGGTTACACGTCTGGTCAGGAGTGACACAACCTTAGGTGGGAGTGATAGTATTTAGAAAAATATGTTCACTCAGAAAAAAAGTCACAGGTTTGGCTAAAAAAAATGTTTTCACTTATATGTCTTTTGTCCAAGATAACTAAAAAAAACAGTTAAAAAAATGCAGAAACATTATGTGATCATCTTTACTTTTAGTATGCTCAACGACGTAAAACATTAATAAAAGATTATGACCAGGTGAAATGCAGAAATGTCATGATGTTGATAATATATAATTTAACCTTTGTTACATTTTAGGTGTTGTTCTCTTTTTTAAAAACTTTTACCAGAGTTGATTTATGTGAGTTTTTTTAATTTTAAATATTACTCAAATAACATGTGACTGGACTCCATCCACCTCTAATAAATACATTGACAGCATCAATTTATCTTTTCTGAATAATCTCCTATTATGATCTTCTTAGAAAGGACTTTGGTCTCTGACTTTATGATTCCATATTTTAATGTAGTACTTCCTGGTACAGTTTTACTCAAGGAAAATGTCCTTAATTTCTATGACTCACGATCAGCCAGATGTTGTATAAGTATATGAAATGTTCAATCATTACTATTAACTGTTCTTTTGGTATTTATTTTTCTTCTTCTCCATGGTTGTCTCTACCGACATGGCAGCAGGCGAACTAAAGAAACTCATTTTGAGTTCCTCCCTGTTGTGTTTGTGTGACTTAACTATTAAAGAAATGTAAAATAAAAAACATTAAAATAAAGTTAAAGAAACTTACCCAGCACAGTCACAGCTGCTGTGCGAGATGTTTTGTATCTCAGAGTTTTGCTGTTGAAGGCCTGGCAGCTGTAATGTCCACTCTGCTCCTCAGTTACAGAACTCAATAGAAGTTCTGGTCCAGTGTCGGGCAGCAGGGTGTCGTTCAAAAACCACTGAAGGCGTGCAGGAGGTCTGGAGTCAGATGAGCAGTTCAGTCTGATGTTGGACCCCTTCTCAAAGTATTCCTCTGATGGTGAACTCTGTAGATCCACATCATCAGGTCCATCTGGATATGGAGGAGGAGAAAGAAGTTCTTTTGTTCACTGTATTTTTTTTTAATCATCACATGAGGAAACATAAAAATCTTCTCACAGC
This sequence comes from Callionymus lyra, assembly GCF_982586985.1. Classification (NCBI taxonomy): domain Eukaryota; kingdom Metazoa; phylum Chordata; class Actinopteri; order Syngnathiformes; family Callionymidae; genus Callionymus; species Callionymus lyra. Next base: position 19,172,662 of record NC_141830.1, read on the forward strand.
TGATGGAGAGAGTCTTTGGACCACTGATGTCCCGGCTCACTGGATTGAAGACGGTGCATGTGAAGGGTCCCTGGTCATAGCGGGTCACATTCAGGATGGTGAGTTTGGCTCCTCCGTCACTGATCTGAACATTATCACTGTCATAGATGTCTGAGCTGATGTTCCGCCAGAGGAAGGAGAGCGAGGACCCAGAGGAGACTGAGCAGGACAATGTGACAGAACTGTTGAACTCCAGCAAGTCTTCAGAGCTGATGGTCAGTTTAGCACCAGTTATGGGATCTGGAAGAACACGACACCAACATGATCATGATGTTACACATTGATGTGAGTGAAGATGATGCTCACCATGAACTCTCAGAGTTGTAGCCCCAATGCTGGTGATTGCACCAGGTAATAACATATTAACTCTGTAAGTTCCACTGTCATTGTCAGCAACATTTCTCAGCTCCAGAGATCCAGTCGACCTGAAAAGTGTGATCCTGTCTGCATACTGATGGTTTGTATTGTTGGCTTCAGGTGTTGAGGTTATTATAATAATGTCATTCCCTTTAGACCATGTGATAGTATTTGGTGTTTCTGTCTGTGTCAGTGAAGTGTTGAACATCACTGTTCCTCCTACTGCTGCGTGTATGTCATCTGGTAACACACCAGTTGCTTCAGACCAACCTGGAGGAAACAAAAGAAGTGAAGATCTGGTTTATTTTTTAATTTTCACAAAGTCACAGTTAAATAAACTGATCGTAAAATCAAGTAAAGGGTCAAGAGTTTTTTGTTTGTTTTTTTAATGTAGGAGAAGGTTACAGTCATGAGCTCCTCTTCAGTTGTGTGATATATGAATTATCATCGTGAAAATTAAAATGAGTGACAACAAATGCTACAAATGAAGACACTTAATCAAAGTTTTGATTTGGCAAAATCAAATCAAATCATAATAATAAAAAAGGAAACATTAGGTTATACCAGTGCATTCAGAGGATTTTATTTTTTACAAATTATAAATCTATAATCAGACTTCTGTTCTGTAAACAAGCAAGAAAAATAATATATATATATATATGTATATCACTAATAAAATGAAAAAATTGTGGACATTGTCATTTGGGCTTCTAAGTTGTGGTTTTATTTTGACCATTATCTGGTTTTTAGAAAATTAAATGACAGATGAAAAGCTATACATTCTTTCCTAAAGATATATGGAATATTGACAAAACACTCTGAATAGTACGAAAATGTGTCTGTCAGTGTGTAGAATTACTACACAATATACATTTAATGACATCCTAAAACTACAGTATGACCACAAACAATCACTGATGTATTTACTAGTGTCTCCTGGTCCCAAAGTAACTTGTCGTCTTACCTGTGAAAAACACAGAAACTATTCCAATAATGGTTAAAAGATCCATTGATCAAGCTGGTGAAGTTGTGACGAGCTCAGATGAAACTGGAACTGTCCTCATTAGACTTCAGGGTCAGGGTGATATGAAAGGCTCCTCCTCTTTTATGGACTCACACAAAGGAACTGGAAAGCTGAAGAAGTGCGCCCTCTTGTGGTTGAGGAGGTAGGTTGGAAGTTCAAGTCCTGGCTTCAAAATAATCCCATTTTTGTCACAGCCAGTAATCACATGATCTATGGTCAAAAAATAGTAATTTTGAGAAATGGTTGTGACCAAGTTGAGCGAGTCTACAGTCCGATATGTGCTGTGATTATTGGATGTTGGATGCTTCTTTTTTCAGGTCTACCTGAAGGAAGTTGTTCTTGAACAAACATATGTATTACCTCTGCCATGGAGCTAATGATTTACCCACTGAACTGTCTGTATTTCCATTATGTTTTTAAATTGACTTTTATTTTATGGTCTGTTGTAGCCGGTCTTCGTTTGTCATGTAAACACATACCTGAGGTATGAAGATGCAAAAGGTTTTTATTTACAGGCAGTTTTTATGGTCAAAATACATCTTCTAAGATGCATTTTATTCAGCCAATTTACTGTTTATGTTGAGAACATATAGGAACCCTAGTGTCCTTCATGTGTGAAAGCTGGTATCAGGAGTGGGATGGTTATGCGAGCCAATGAGAAGCATCAAAGTGTGTTTGCACTTTGATGATTCTCAACAACAAGAACCACTTTAGTGGAGGTTCCAAAAGAAGGTTGAGTCATACATGAGGTGCTATGATGGAGAAATAAAAATGCTAGCTTTCACACAGTCGTAACTTCCCCTTCCTCGTGTTTCCCTGGTCTGACTTGACACTGTTTGTTTCCACCTGTTCCTCTCTCCTCGTGTCAAATAGTCTGCGTCTTCCTTCACCTGCATCTCCAGCCCTTGTCCCAAGCCACAACTAAGCTAAGATACCAAGTTTGTATTTGGTTTTCTTGATCCTCTTAAGTGAGTGACTTTTTGTTTGTATATTTTTTCTGTATAGGGAAGTTATAGCCTTTTTTGTTTCTTAACATTCATAGAGGTTTTTATTTGTTTATGTCTTCTTCCTCTTTGGAGTGATTGTTGTTGCCAGTGTAGTTTATTGCAATTTTGTTTACCCTCCGTAGTGATCAAAGCTTTTGTTATATTTTGTCTTTGTTTTGGTGATCTTTTTCCTCAGTATGTTTTGTGTTTGGTTAATGCTCAATGCCCAGCAGTTTAGTGCTTGTGATTTGTAGCATATTTATTTAAGTGACATTTCTTAAAAGTCCAGTAAAAAGAAAATACTGGGCAATAAACTTGATTGAATTGCTTTAATTCTGCATACTTCCACTATTGTTGTACAGGAAAGGAAAATTAAGTGTGGGTTGTTGAATATCTGATCCCTGTCCTCAAAAGCTGCACTCATTAATGAACTCATATCATATAAAACCATTGACTTATTCTGCTTAAACGAAACCTGGATGTCTATCAATGATTACCTTTCTTTAAATGAATCAACACCATCCGACACATTTACTTTAATGCCCCCTCGACAGTCGAGAAGGTGGAGTCGCAGCCATCATGTCTGTCAACCTTTACTACTACCACAATATGATTTCATCTCTTTGGAAAGTATTAAACTTGGCATATTTATACAACCTTAAGATCAGGTAAGTCACTTCTCTTTGTTTGACTCTATCGTCCTCCTGGACCATATTCTGAATTCTTGTCTGAGTTCCCTGAGTTCCTGACCAGCCTGGTGCTTGAATCAGATACAGCGGTTATTGTTGGTGACTTTAACATCCATGTGGATATGGTCCATGATAGCTTAGCTAACACATTTAACTCTACCCTGGAGTCATTTGGTTTCTCTCAGTATGTACATGAACCGACTCACTCCTTTAAACACACATTAGATCTTGTCCAAGCATACGGACTTGAAATTAAAAATGTTATTTTTATGTTTGTCCTCAGATTTCAGTTTTTTCTGACCATCAATTAATAACTTTTGATTTTATCTTAAATGACCCAAGTCTACAGAGCAGGAGCACTCTCAAAAGATGTCTGTCTGAAAGTGTCATAACCAAATTAAAGGAATCAATCCCATCAGTGCTCAGTAAAATGTCTAGTCTCAGTGTGTCAGGAAACTCTACCCATAGTCACCTTGACATTGATAACATTGTGGACAGTTTCACAGACTCGCTACATAACACGCTTGACTTCCTTGCACCACTTACTCTAAAGACTGTTAACAGAAGTAGAACCTTGCTCCCTGGTATACTCAGGAAACACGTAAATTAAAACGACTAGAGAAGAAATGGCGTTCATCCAAAAAAGATGAATTCTCCCAGGTCTGGCAAGATAAGTTAAAAATATACAAGGCAGCTCTTCGGACAGCCAGAGTCAGCTATTACTCATCACTTATAGAAGTAAATAAGAATAACCCCAAGTTCTAATTCAGCACTGTAGCCAGGCTGACAGAGAGCCAACAGTCCATTGAGCAGTCCATCCCTCCTCATCTCAGTAGCAGTGACTTCATGAACTTTTTTAATAAACAAAAAAATGTGTAACTATCAGAGGAAAGATTCAAGACCTGCTAATACAAGCGGTGCAGCTTCACCGGACACAGACACTAATACTGATATATATTTTGACTCCTTTTTACAAGTTAGTCGTCGACAACTGTCCCTGATTGTTTCCTCTTCAAAGTCCACAACATGTCTTCTCGATCCTTTTCCCACTTGGCAACTTAAAGAAGTGTTCCCCTTACTTAGCACTTTATTTACATTATTAACTTGTCAAAGACATCAGGCTATGTGCCTCAGATTTTTTAAAGTTGCAGTAATTAAACCTCTGCTCAAAAAGCCCCCTCTTGATCCAGAAGTTCTCACTAACTATAGGCCTATCTCTAATCTTGTCTTCATTTCAAAGATTCTGCAAAAGTGGTGACGAGTCAGCTTGTGTGGTTATCTCCATGACAATGATCAATTTGAAGTGACACTGAATTGAACACCACAGCACAGAGACCGCCCTGGAAAAAGTTAGCAACGACCTGCTAATGGCCTCTGATCAGGGCTGTGTTTCAGTTCTTGTTCTTCTAGATCTCAGTGCTGCATTTGACACTGTTGACCACCAAATCCTTCTACAGAGGCTAGAAAACCATATAGGCATACTTAGAACTGCTCTAAACTGGTTTAAATCCAACCTGTCAGATAGAAAGCAGTATGTACATGTCAAAAACCTCTCATCGACACACACTAAGGTCAGCTATGGTGTCCCACAAGGTTCTGCACAAGGTTCTGTTCTTGGTCCAATCCTATTCACAATCTATATGCTCCCCTAAGGGACTTGATCAGAAGACACTCTATAAATGTTCACTGTTATACTGATGACGCCCAACTTGTCAATGAAGCCAGATGAAAAGAACTAGCTAACACAACTACAGTCCTGTATTACAGATATCAAGTCCTGGATGACCAAAAACTTCTTCCTACTGAACTTGGAAAAAACTGAGGTTTTATTAGTTGGTCCGGAACTTCTCAGACAATTGTTAACTAATGATTTAGCTTTCCAAAATGGACTTGCCCCTGCTGCTAGCACTACTGTCAAGAATCTGGGTGTCTGCTTTGACCAGGATTTATCATTTAACTCACACATAAAACAAATCTCACGGACCGCCTACTTCCACCTGCGTAACATTTCAAAAATCAGGCACTTCCTTCCTTTAGATGCTGCTGAGAAACTCATCCATGCTTTTGTAACCTCCAGGCTGGACTATTGTAACTCTCTTCAGTCAGGATGTTCTAAGAAGAACTCTTCAGCTCATTCAGAATTCTGCAGCATGTGTCCTTACTAAGACTAAGAGGCGCGAACACATTTCCCCTGTGCTGTCTTCCTTACATTGGCTTCCTGTAGAATTTAGAATACAATTTAAAATCCTTCTCTTAACCTATAAAGCCTTACATGGTCTAGCACCAACATACATTCAAGATCTAATACAAACTTATCAACCCTCTAGGACCTTACGATCCTCAAACTCAGATCTATTAGTTATACCACAAATCTCTAAATGTAGATTTGGAGCCAGGGCTTTCAGTTTTCAAGCCCCTCGGCTGTGACACCAACTACCGGCTTCAGTCCAGAGGGCAGACACCCTCTCTATGTTTAAAAACAATCTTAAAACCTTACTTTTCCATAAAGCCTTACTGTTTATCTTAGCTGCTATAGGCTGAGAATGTTGGAGGAGTTTTAGACACCAAGCTCTGTATATCCTTCTTTTCTGCATTACATTCATCACCTGTGCAGTTTAAACCCACACTTTTTTATTTATCTCCCAGGGCCCCAGGGCTCCACCTCCAGAGCTGCTGCTGATCCAGGATTTCCACCACGTTATCAGATCCCGAGTTCTCTCCAGCACCTCCATGGAATCTCCTATACTCTCCTCTTTTCTCTCACTGTACCCTCCCTCCCTCGTCTCTTTATCCATCCTTCCTCCCAGCCGGTTAAAAGCAGGAGGCCATCAACAATGAGTCTGGTTACGCTCAAGGTTTCTGCCATCTAAAAGGAAGTTTTTCCTCGCCATAGCTCACTGCAGTGTTTTGCTTACTGCTTATTGTTGAATTGCAGGATCTGTTTTTCCTTTCTTCGCTATAGTCTGACTTCAACTGTAAAGTGTCTTGAGATAACCTTGTTATGATAAGACACTTTAAATAAAACTGAATTCAATTGAATTGAACTGGAAATTTTCCTTACTTTAAAAGTAACACACATGGTTTAAATTTCATAAAAATGTGTTAATTATCATTTTCTTCTGCCCTCATTATGTCCCCTTCCTCTTGATCTGATGTAGTGAAGGATGTAGTTCTTCATTACTAAAACCTTCACTGAGAGGTCAGTAGTGTAGTGATAAGGTTTATAATTTCATAACATCTAAGTAGATTTAACTTCAAATTGCCTATAGGTAAGTATACCTGAAGTTGGAGAACCACCTTTGATTTATAGCCCAGAGAAAACGATTAAATAATTAATTAAATTATTTTAATGTTGTTATTAATTAATTATGAAATAATATTTTGATCAATCTCATGATCTGAAGCACTAGCTTAGCAAGATCTTAAATTTATAATTACAACACTAAAAAGAATATGCGTAAAACGACGAGACGTTTTATAGATTTATTAGAGAAATAGAATGATGGATGATCACTTCAGTTTGGTAACTTTTGGTCACTTTGGTAACGGATAGAATAAGGGAAAGAATCTTACATAAAATCCTACTAAATTACACAAACAGATTCGGCGATTAACAGCGTTTGCTTTCTGAGTCAGAGATGTAACTTAGAGATGAGGGCAGCGTTGAGATCCACGAATGGTCACGTCGCACAACCTTGGACGGAGTTGCAGATTGCTGGGACGAAACACTTGCTTCTCGCCAAAGAGATGAGGATGACCTGAGTTCAGAGGATGCTTCCTCGGACGGGTGCTTGCTTCTCGTCAACGTTTTGAGGATGAGCAAACAGGTGGACTTGGCAGGAGAAAAAGTCAGCAGCCTGGAGAACTTTGAAGCCCAGGTGGTGAAAGCTTCAGTTGTCTTGAAGTGCACCCGTAGAACAGGTGGGTATAGCTTAGTGTTGTTGTGAAGCACACACTTTGACACTTGCCGAGTTTTTATTGACAAACCCGTGCGGTTGACAAGCGTTTCAGTGTTCCTATTGGCTGCTATGGTCCTTCTTTGCTGTCCTTCTCATTCCTCCTCCATCACTCCTCTGCAGCTTTTCAATACTTCATGTCTTATGTCTCATTATCCTAGGATAATTTAATACTTCATGTCTTATGTCTCATTATCCTAGGATAATTTAATCTACTCGTTCCATCTAGATTCTTTCCTACCGGTACACTGGACACTTCTAAACACATCAATTTTAGTATAACCACTTTCATGTATTATGGGTTTAGGCATCATACCATTGATGTTAATCAGATTAGTTCTCATTCTTTCGTTTTTTTTTTTATTAGGTAATCCAGCACTTTTTATACAAAAATCCATACACATTTACAAATGTTCATACATAAGGACATATCAATGAGTCTCATCCAAGCAGTGCTTTGGTCAACAAATTATTTCTGGCATCATTGTACATTTCTTCAGTCCATCTGTTTATTCTCCTCTAAGGTGGATGACATGTGGCTTGTCTCGGATGGTCAAAAGGATCAACCCATATTTACCCTGTTGTCTAAACTTTCTCCATGGCACATGGCCATAAATAAGTTAAAGCATGTAACAAACGTCTGTCCACGCCGTCAAACTGCCAAGGCATCCCATCTTCAGTCTTCAGGTGTTGAATCTCATTATGTTTTACTTGCAGACTCAGTTGTGTTTGTTTCAGTCAAATTAGGGAAACAAGGTCTTTGAAATGTGGCCTGATCAGAGAGGGTTGAGTCAGGAAACACACTTCATTACAGTAGTTAAATCTCAAGCTAATTTATTGAGCTGTTTAAGAGTCTACAGTATAATACATTAGGATTAGGCAGACACACACACACATACACACTAGTACAAACTAAAGGTTGCAGCAACACTAGATTCTTAAATATAGCAGGATAAAATAGACGAGAACTGTTTACAACTATAAAGGACTTTTTCTCATAAATCCATTTTTTTTAATCTGATACAATGATGAAATAAAATACAAATACTAAAATTGACAATTTAACAGCTATTGTAGGTGATATTAACAATAGATTAATTAAAAACATTCAACACAGATCATTATTACAGATCATTATTCGTTCTTTTATCTATATTTTCACAGCACTGATTATATAAACGTGAACACACAACAGCCATTTTATGAGACATGTACCTTGAGCATGGACTGATCCATCCAATCATGTCCTCCGGTTACTCTCAGTATGTCTGTGGTTCTTCCTCCTGGAATTATTAAGTATGGAAAACAATCGTCATAATGACAAACACTCACTTCTCTGGCAGGAAGTAAGTTTGAATCTGAACCTTTTACCTGACATTTTCATAATGAGGAAATTCTTCCAACACATGATCTTAAAAATAAAAACAACATTCGTGAAAATAAAATGACATTTCTGATGTGATACTTTACACACCTGGTTTTTCCTGAGCATTTTCCCTGAAGGAAGAAAACAAGAAACTACAAACTGCACTACGTTGAAACAACAAAAACTAGAATAAAATAAAATACACTCACCTTCTCTTTTTGAGATAAAATCCTCCCACAACAGCTGCGATGACGACGACAAGACTCACGACTACGATGGCAGCAATGCAGCCAGAAGAACAAGGACTTGATGTTTCTGTGACTGTCTGAGCGTTTAGCTTCGTTTATAGTGAAGACGGAGGAATTTTCTTTGACTGTTCCGTTCACTGTCCAAGTGAAGCTGGAAGCTGGAGTGGACGCAGCAGTGCAGGTCAGTGTGACGGACTCTTGGACGTCCACCTCAGCTGGTCCTGTGATTGTCACCTGCTCTGGTCCAACTGCAGGACAGGAAGTGACATCATGTCTTGTAGTAGAAAGCAATGAAACAAGAGTGTCAGAGTGTTACCTACAGTTAACCACCATCGTGTAGTCCACCCGGCTGCTCTGGATGGGGTTACTCTGTGTACATGAATACACTCCGTCATCCGTCGTCCTCACTGAAGTGAAGGAAAGTGTTCTGTTGTCATGGTCAAGCATCATGTTGTCGTCTGGAGTCAGAGCGCTGCTGTCCTTCATCCACGACCTGGAGTAGACGGAGCCAGCAGAGTCACAGCTCAGGTTCATCCTCTTCCCTTCGATCGGCAGCTTTGTTGATGCATCGATAGAAGCTGCTGTTATTTTCTCTGTCCAAGGAAAGAAATATTATTCAGGTACAACGTTTGTTGTTTGCTGAGTCAGCGGTTACACGTCTGGTCAGGAGTGACACAACCTCAGGTGGGGGTGATAGTATTTAGAAAAATATGTTCACTCAGAAAAAAAGTCACAGGTTTGGCTAAAAAAAATGTTTTCACTTATATGTCTTTTGTCCAAGATAACTAAAAAAAACAGTTAAAAAAAATGCAGAAACATTATGTGATCATCTTTACTTTTAGTATGCTCAACGACGTAAAACATTAATAAAAGATTATGACCAGGTGAAATGCAGAAATGTCATGATGTTGATAATATATAATTTAACCTTTGTTACATTTTAGATGTTGTTCTCTTTTTTAAAAACTTTTACCAGAGTTGATTTATGTGAGTTTTTTAAATTTTAAATATTACTCAAATAACATGTGACTGGACTCCATCCACCTCTAATAAATACATTGACAGCATCAATTTATCTTTTCTGAATAATCTCCTATTATGATCTTCTTAGAAAGGACTTTGGTCTCTGACTTTATGATTCCATATTTTAATGTAGTACTTCCTGGTACAGTTTTACTCAAGGAAAATGTCCTTAATTTCTATGACTCACGATCAGCCAGATGTTGTATAAGTATATGAAATGTTCAATCATTACTATTAACTGTTCTTTTGGTATTTATTTTTCTTCTTCTCCATGGTTGTCTCTACCGACATGGCAGCAGGCGAACTAAAGAAACTCATTTTGAGTTCCTCCCTGTTGTGTTTGTGTGACTTAACTATTAAAGAAATGTAAAATAAAAAACATTAAAATAAAGTTAAAGAAACTTACCCAGCACAGTCACAGCTGCTGTGCGAGATGTTTTTTATCTCAGAGTTTTGCTGTTGAAGGCCTGGCAGCTGTAATGTCCACTCTGCTCCTCAGTTACAGAACTCAATAGAAGTTCTGGTCCAGTGTCGGGCAGCAGGGTGTCGTTCAAAAACCACTGAAGGCGTGCAGGAGGTCTGGAGTCAGATGAGCAGTTCAGTCTGATGTTGGACCCCTTCTCAAAGTATTCCTCTGATGGTGAACTCTGTAGATCCACATCATCAGGTCCATCTGGATATGGAGGAGGAGAAAGAAGTTCTTTTGTTAACTGTATTTTTTTTTAATAATCACATGAGGAAACATAAAAATCTTCTCACAGCTGATGGAGAGAGTCTGTGGACCACTGACGTCCCGGATCACTGGATTGAAGACGGTGCATGTGAAGGGTCCCTGGTCATAGCGGGTCACATTCAGGATGGTGAGTTTGGCTCCTCCGTCACTGATCTGAACTTTATCACTGTCATAGATGTCTGAGCTGATGTTCCGCCAGAGGAAGGAGAGGGAGGACCCAGAGGAGACTGAGCAGGACAATGTGACAGAACTGTTGAACTCCAGCAAGTCTTCAGAGCTGATGGTCAGTTTAGCACCAGTTATGGGATCTGGAAGAACAAGACAACAACATGATCATGATGTTACACATTGATGTGTGTGAAGATGATGCTCACCATGAACTCTCAGAGTTGTAGCCCCAATGCTGGTGATTGCACTTGGTAATAATATACGAACTCCGTAAGTTCCACTGTCACTCTGAGCAACATTTCTCAGCTCCAGAGATCCAGTCGACCTGAAAAGTGTGATCCTGTCTGCATACTGAGGGTTTGTATTGTTGGCTTCAGTTGTTGAGGTTATTATAATAATGTCAACCCCTTCTTTAAACCATGAGATAGTATTTGGTGTTTCTGTCTGTGTCAGTGAAGTGTTGAACATCACTGTTCCTCCTACTGCTGCGTGTATGTCATCTGGTAACACACCAGCTGCTTCAGACCAACCTGGAGGAAACAAAAGAAGTGAATATCTGGTTTATTTTTTAATTTTCACAAAGTCACAGTTAAATAACAAACTGATCGTGAAATCAAGTAAAGAGTCAAAGTTTTTAATGTAGGAGAAGGTTACAGTCATGAGCTCCTCTTCAGTTGTGTGATATATGAATTATCATCCTGAAAATTAAAATTAGTGACAACAAATGCTACAAATCAACACACATAATCAAAGTTTGGAATCGACCAAATCAAATCAAATTTTAAAAAAAGAGGAAAATGTTTTACAAATTATAAATCTATAATCAGACTTCTGTTCTGCAAACAAGCAAGAAAATTAAAATATAAATATCATTAATAAAATGAAAAAATTGTAGACAATTGTCATTTGGGCTTCTAGGTTGTGGTTTTATTTTGACCATTATCTAGTTTTTGAAAACTTAACAACAGATAAAAAGCTGTACATTCATTCCTAAAGATTTATGGAATATTGACAAAACACTCTGAATAGTACGAAAATGTGTCTGTCAGTGTGTAGAATTACTACACAATATACATCTAATGACATCTTAAAACTACAGTATGACCACAAACAACCACTGATGTATTTACTGGTGTCTCCTGGTCCCAAAGTAACTTCTCGTCTTACCTGTGAAAAACACAGAAACTATTCCAATAATGGTTAAAATATCCATTGATCAAGCTGGTGAAGTATGAGCTCAGATGAAACTGGAACTGTCCTCATTAGACTTCAGGGTCAGGGTGATATGAAAGGCTCCTCCTCTTTTATGGACTCACAGAGAGAATCTGGAAAGCTGAAGAAGCGCGCCCTCTTGTGGTTGAGGAGGTAGTTAAGGTTGAAGGTTGTCCTGTAACAACAATTATCTTTGTGTCAAAATACTTCCCACTTTTGTTTTAGCATTTGGTCACATGATCTTCAGTCACGTAAAATTATTTTTTGAGAAGTGGGTGTGACCAAGTTGAACGAGTTTGCAGTCAGATCCGTGCTGTGATCATTGGATGTTGGATGCTTCTTTTTTCAGGTCTACCTGAAGGAAGTTGTTCTCGTACAAACAGATGTATTACCTCTGCCTCTGATTGAAGGTCGATTTGACGGACTTTGAACTTGGCTGTTAGGAGTATGTCAAAAACTCAAGGGATTTTCACTCAGGACTGTTTATATTGAATAAGACACTACATACTACATACTACATACTACATACTACATACTACATACTACATACTACATACTACATACTACATACTACATACTACATACTACATACTACATACTACATACTACATACTACATACTACATACTACATACTACATACTACATACTACATACTACATACTACATCTACAACACTTTGACCCGGAAGTAGGTTTAAATCAAATAATAGTTTACCTGGATTCCTTCATAATGAGGGGTTTCGTCTCACACAAGATATTGAAAACAACAATAAATTACTTGAAATAAATAACACATATCCGATACTTCACACACTTGTGTTGCTGTTGATGTCAGATGATCCCTGTGCAGGTTCACTAGTGTCTCCTGGTCCCAAAGTAACTTCTCGTCTTACCTGTGAAAAACACAGAAACTATTCCAATAATGGTTAAACGATCCATTGATCAAGCTGGTGAAGTATGAGCTCAGATGAAACTGGAACTGTCCTCATTAGACTTCAGGGTCAGGGTGATATGAAAGGCTCCTCCTCTTTTATGGACTCACAGAGAGAAACGGGAAAGCTGAAGAAGCGCGCCCTCTTGTGGTTGAGGAGGTAGTTAAGGTTGAAGGTTGTCCTGTAACAACAATTATCTTTGTGTCAAAATACTTCCCACTTTTGTTTTAGCATTTGGTACATACTACATACTACATACTACATACTACATACTACATACTACATACTACATACTACATACTACATACTACATACTACATACTACATACTACATCAACAACACTTTGACCCGGAAGTAGGTTTAAATCAAATAATAGTTTACCTGGATTCCTTCATAATGAGGGGTTTCGTCTCACACAAGATATTGAAAACAACAATAAATTACTTGAAATAAATAACACATATCCGATACTTCACACACTTGTGTTGCTGTTGATGTCAGATGATCCCTGTGCAGGTTCACTAGTGTCTCCTGGTCCCAAAGTAACTTCTCGTCTTACCTGTGAAAAACACAGAAACTATTCCAATAATGGTTAAAATATCCATTGATCAAGCTGGTGGAGTATGAGCTCAGATGAAACTGGAACTGTCCTCATTAGACTTCAGGGTCAGGGTGATATGAAAGGCTCCTCCTCTTTTATGGACTCACAGATTGAAACTGGAAAGCTGAAGAAGCGCGCCCTCTTGTGGTTGAGGAGGTAGTTAAGGTTGAAGGTTGTCCTGTAACAACAATTATCTTTGTGTCAAAATACTTCCCACTTTTGTTTTTAGCATTTGATACATACTACATACTACATACTACATACTACATACTACATACTACATACTACATACTACATACTACATACTACATACTACATACTACAACACTTTGACCCGGAAGTAGGTTTAAATCAAATAATAGTTACTTCCCACTTTTGTTTTTTGCATTTGATACATACTACATACTACATACTACATACGACATACTACATACTACATACTACATACTACATACTACATACTACATACTACATACTACATACTACATACTACATACAACACTTTGACCCGGAAGTAGGTTTAAATCAAATAATAGTTTACCTGGATTCCTTCATAATGAGGGGTTTCGTCTCACACAAGATATTGAAAACAACAATAAATTACTTGAAATAAATAACACATATCCGATACTTCACACACTTGTGTTGCTGTTGATGTCAGATGATCCCTGTGCAGGTTCACTGTTGATGAAGGAAACAACATAATTATAGTGCAGCAGTCGTTTGAGGGAAACTATTGAACTCACTGTGATCGTCGTGCTAATATAAAATGGTCACTGAAGATGCATCCATCACCACTGATGAAAAAGTTGACTACGTTGAAACAACAAAAACTAAAATAAAATACACTCACCTTCTTTTTTTGAGATAAAATCCTCCCACAACAGCTGCGATGACGACGACAAGACTCACGACTACGATGGCAGCAATGCAGCCAGAAGAACAAGGACTTGATGTTTCTGTGACACAAAATATATTGTATCACCTAACTTTGAATCTACAGATGAAGTTACTGTAAATAAAGTACCTGTGACAAGAAGCTGATGTGTGGCCTTCAGTGTCTTCTCAGTGACATTATTTCGTGCTTCACAGACGTAGCTGCCGCTGTCGGAGCGTTTAGCTTCGTTTATAGTGAAGACGGAGGAATTTTCTTTGACTGTTCCGTTCTCTGTCCAAGTGAAGCTGGAAGCTGGAGTGGACGCAGCAGTGCAGGTCAGTGTGACGGACTCTTGGACGTCCACCTCAGCTGGTCCTGTGATTGTCACCTGCTCTGGTCCAACTGCAGGACAGGAAGTGACATCATGTCTTGTAGTAGAAAGCAATGAAACAAGAGTGTCAGAGTGTTACCTACAGTTAACCACCATTGTGTAGTCCACCCGGCTGCTCTGGATGGGGTTACTCTGTGTACATGAATACACTCCGTCATCCGTCGTCCTCACTGAAGTGAAGGAAAGTGTTCTGTTGTCATGGTCAAGCATCATGTTGTCGTCTGGAGTCAGAGCGCTGCTGTCCTTCATCCACGACCTGGAGTAGACGGAGCCAGCAGAGTCACAGCTCAGGTTCATGCTCTTCCCTTCGATCGGCAGCTTTGTTGATGCATCGATAGAAGCTGCTGTTATTTTCTCTGTCCAAGGAAAGAAATATTATTCAGGTACAACGTTTGTTGTTTGCTGAGTCAGCGGTTACACGTCTGGTCAGGAGTGACACAACCTCAGGTGGGAGTGATAGTATTTAGAAAAATATGTTCACTCAGAAAAAAAGTCACAGGTTTGGTTAAAAAAATGTTTTCACTTATAATATATCTTTTGTCCAAGACAACTAAGAAAAACAGTTTAAAAAAATGCAGAAACATTATGTGATCATCTTTACTTTTAGTATGCTCAACGACGTAAAACATTAATAAAAGATTATGACCAGGTGAAATGCAGAAATGTCATGATGTTGATAATATATAATTTAACCTTTGTTACATTTTAGATTTTGTTGTCTTTTTTTCAACATTTACCAGAGTAGATTTATGTGAGTTTTTTTAATTTTAAATATTACTCAAATAACATGTGACTGGACTCCATCCACCTCTAATAAATACATTGACAGCATCAATTTATCTTTTCTGAATAATCTCCTATTATGATCTTCTTAGAAAGGACTTTGGTCTCTGACTTTATGATTCCATATTTTAATGTAGTACTTCCTGGTACAGTTTTACTCACGGAAAATGTCCTTAATTTCTATGACTCACGATCAGCCAGATGTTGTATAAGTATATGAAATGTTCAATCATTACTATTAACTGTTCTTTTGGTATTTATTTTTCTTCTTCTCCATGGTTGTCTCTACCGACATGGCAGCAGGCGAACTAAAGAAACTCATTTTGAGTTCCTCCCTGTTGTGTTTGTGTGACTTAACTATTAAAGAAATGTAAAATAAAAAACATTAAAATAAAGTTAAAGAAACTTACCCAGCACAGTCACAGCTGCTGTGCGAGATGTTTTGTATCTCAGAGTTTTGCTGTTGAAGGCCTGGCAGCTGTAATGTCCACTCTGCTCCTCAGTTACAGAACTCAATAGAAGTTCTGGTCCAGTGTCGGGCAGCAGGGTGTCGTTCAAAAACCACTGAAGGCGTGCAGGAGGTCTGGAGTCAGATGAGCAGTTCACTCTGATGTTGGACCCCTTCTCAAAGTATGGTGAAATCTGTAGATCCACATCATCAGGTCCATCTGGATATGAGGAAAAATAAGTTCTTTTGTTCACTTTTTTTTTTTTAATCATCACATGAGGAAACATAAAAATCTTCTCACAGCTGATGGAGAGAGTCTTTGGACCACTGACATCCCGGCTCACTGGATTGAAGACGGTGCATGTGAAGGGTCCCTGGTCATAGCGGGTCACATTCAGGATGGTGAGATTGGCTCCTGCGTCACTGATCTGAACTTTATCACTGTCAGAGATGTCTGAGCTGATGTTCCGCCAGAGGAAGGAGAGGGAGGACCCAGAGGAGACTGAGCAGGACAATGTGACAGAACTGTTGAACTCCAGCAAGTCTTCAGAGCTGATGGTCAGTTTAGCACCAGTTATGGGAACTGGAGGAACAAGACACCAACATGATCATGATGTTACACATTGATGTCAGTGAAGATGATGCTCACCATGAACTCCTAGACTTGTAGACCCAATTCTGGTGTTTGCACCAGGTAACAATATATTAACTCTGTAAGTTCCACTGTCACTCTGAGCAACATTTCTCAGCTCCAGAGATCCAGTCGACCTGAAAAGTGTGATCCTGTCTGCATACTGAGGGTTTGTTTTGTTGGCTTCAGGTGTTGAGGTTATTATAATAATCTCATTCCCTTTAGACCATGTGATAGTATTTGGTGTTTCTGTCTGTGTCAGTGAAGTGTTGAACATCACTGTTCCTCCTACTGCTGCGTGTATGTCATCTGGTAACACACCAGCTGCTTCAGACCAACCTGGAGGAAACAAAAGAAGTGAAGATCTGGTTTATTTTTTAATTTTCACAAAGTCACAGTTAAATAACAAACTGATCGTAAAATCAAGTAAAGGGGCAAGAGTTTTTTGTTTGTTTTTTTAATGTAGTAGAAAGTTACAGTCATGAGCTCCTCTTCAGTTGTGTGATATATGAATTATCATCGTGAAAATTAAAATGAGTGACAACAAATGCTACAAATGAAGACACTTAATTAAAGTTTTGATTTGGCAAAATCAAATCAAATAATAATTATAAAAAAGGAAACATTAGGTTATACCAGTGCATTCAGAGGATTTTATTTTTTACAAATTATAAATCTATAATCAGACTTCTGTTCTGTAAACAAGCAAGAAAAATAATATATATATATATATATATATATATATATATATATATATATATATATATATATATATATATATATATATATATATGTATATCATTAATAAAATGAAAAAAGTGTGGACATTGTCATTTGGGCTTCTAAGTTGTGGTTTTATTTTGACCATTATCTGGTTTTTAGAAAATTAAATGACAGATGAAAAGCTATACATTCTCTCCTAAAGATTTATGGAATATTGACAAAACACTCTGAATAGTACGAAAATGTGTCTGTCAGTGTGTAGAATTACTACATGATATATATTTAATGACATCTTAAAACTACAGTATGACCACAAACAATCACTGATGTATTTACTAGTGTCTCCTGGTCCCAAAGTAACTTGTCGTCTTACCTGTGAAAAACACAGAAACTATTCCAATAATGGTTAAAAGATCCATTGATCAAGCTGGTGAAGTTGTGAAGAGCTCAGATGAAACTGGAACTGTCCTCATTAGACTTCAGGGTCAGGGTGATATGAAAGGCTCCTCCTCTTTTATGGACTCACACAAAGGAACTGGAAAGCTGAAGAAGTGCGCCCTCTTGTGGTTGAGGAGGTAGGTTGGAAGTTCAAATCATGGCTTCAAAATAATCCCATTTTTGTCACAGCCAGTAATCACATGATCTATGGTCAAAAAATAGTAATTTTGAGAAATGGTTGTGACCAAGTTGAGCGAGTCTACAGTCCGATATGTGCTGTGATTATTGGATGTTGGGTGCTTCTTTTTTCAGGTCTACCTGAAGGAAGTTGTTCTTGAACAAACATATGTATTACCTCTGCCATGGAGCTAATGATTTACCCACTGAACTGTCTGTATTTCCATTATGTTTTTAAAATGACTTTTATTTTATGGTCTGTTGTGGCCGGTCTTCGTTTGTCGTGTAAACACATACCTGAGGATCAATGTAGATGCAAAAGGTTTTTATTTACAGACAGTTTTTATGGTCAAAATGCATCTTCTAAGATGCGTTATTTTTCAGCCAATTCACTGTTTATGTTGAGAAAGTGTAGGAACCCTAGTGTCCTTCATGTGTGAAAGCTGGTGTCAGGAGTGGGATGGTTATATGAGCCAATGAGAAGCATCAAAGTTTGTTTGCACTTTGATGCTCCTCAACAACAAGAACCAAAGGAAGGTTGAGTCATACATGAGGTGCTATGATGGAGAAATAAAAATGCTAGCTTTCACACAGTCGTAACTTCCCCTTCCTCGTGTTTCCCTGGTCTGACTTGCCACTGTTTGTTTCCACCTGTTCCTCTCTCCTCGCGTCAAATAGTCTGCGTCTTCCTTCGCCTGCATCTCGAACCCTTGTCCCAAGCCACAACTAAGCTAAGATACCAAGTTTGTATTTGGTTTTCTTGATCCTCTTAAGTGAGTGACTTTTTGTTTGTACATTTTTTCTGTATAGGGATGTTTTAGCCATTTTGTTTGCCTCTTTTGTTTACAATATATACATAGAGTTTTTTTTTTGTTCATGGCTTTTGTCTTCTTCCTCTTTGGAGTGATTGTTGTTGCCAGTGTAGTTTATTGCTAGCTTTATATCAAAGCTTTTGTTATATTTTGTCTTTGTTTTGGTGGTCTTTTTACTAAGTATATTTTGTGTTTGGTTAATGCTCAATGCCCAGCAGTTTAGTGCTTGTGATTTGCACCATATTTATTTAAGTCTAATTTCTTAAGAATCCAGTAAAAATAAAATACTGGGCAATAAACTTGATTGAATTGCTTTAATTCTGCATACTTCAACCTAATTGTACGGGAAAGGAAAATTAAGTGTGGATTGTTGAATATCTGATCCCTGTCCTCAAAAGCTGCACTCATTAATGAACTCATATCATATAAAACCATTGACTTATTCTGTTTAACCGAAACCTGTCTGTCTATCAATGATTACCTTTCTTTAAATGAATCAACACCACCCGACACATTTACTTTAATGCCCCCTCGACAGTCGAGAAGGTGGAGTCGCAGCCATCATCAACTCATGTCTGTCAACCTTTACTAGACCACAATATGATTTAATCTCTTTAAGTATTATACTTAGCATATCTAATACAACCTTGAGATCAGGTCAGTCACTTCTCTTTGCTGGACTCTGTCCTCCTGGATCATATTCTGAATTATTGTCAGAGTTCCCTGAGTTCCTGACCAGCCTGGTGCTTGAATCAGATAAAATGGTTATTAGAAAGGCGCCTTTAAATAAAATGCATTATTATTATTATTATTATTGTTGGTGACTTTAACATCCATGTGGATATGGTCCATGATTGCTTAGCTAACAGGTTTAACTCTACCCTGGAGTCATTTGGTTTCTCTCAGTATGTACATGAACTGACTCGCTCCTTTAAGCACACATTAGATCTTGTCCTAGCATACGAACTTGAAATTAAAAATGTTATTTTTATGTCTTCATGTCCTCAGATTTCAGTTCTTTCTGACCATCAATTAATAACTTTTGATTTTATCTTAAATGACCCAAGTGTACAGAGCAGGAGCACTCTCAAATGATGTCTGTCTGAAAGTGCCATAACCAAATTAAAGGAATCAATCCCCTCAGTGCTCAGTAAAATGTCTAGTCTCAGTGTGTCAGGAAACTCTACACATTTCACAAACTCCCTACATAACACGCTTGACTTCCTTGCACCACTTACTCTAAAGACTGTTAACAGAAGTAGTCGTGCTCCCTGGTATACTCAGGAAACACGTAAATTAAAACGACTAGAGAAGAAATGGCGTTCATCCAAAAAAGATGAATTCTACCGGGTCTGGCAAGATAAGTTAAAAATATACAAGGCAGCTCTTCGGACAGCCAGAGTCAGCTATTACTCATCACTTATAGAAGCAAATAAGAATTACCCCAAGTTCTAATTCAGCACTGTAGCCAGGCTGACACAGAGCCATCAGTCCATCCCTCCTCATCTCAGTAGCTGTGACTTCATGAACTTTTTTAATGAAAAACTTGTAACTATCAGAGGAAAGATTCAAGACCTGCTAGATTCTTCTAATACAATCGGTGCAGCTTCACCGGACACAGACACTAAAACTGATATATATTTTGACTCCTTTTTACAAGTTAGTCGTCGACAACTGTCCCTGATTGTTTCCTCCTCAAAGTCCACAACATGTCTCCTGGATACTTTTCCCACATGGCTACTTAAAGAAGTGTGCCCCTTACTTAGCACTTTATTTACATTATTAACTTGTCAAAGACATCAGGCTATGTGCCTCAGATTTTTAAAGTTGCAGTAATTAAACCTCTGCTCAAAAAGCCCCCTCTTGATCCAGAGGTTCTCACTAACTATAGGCCTATCTTTAATCTTGTCTTTATTTCAAAAATCCTGCAAAAGTTGTGAAGAGTCAGCTTGTGTGGTTATCTCCATGACAATGATCAATTTGAAGTGACACTGAATTGAACACCACAGCACAGAGACCGCCCTGGAAAAAGTTAGCAACGACCTGCTAATGGCCTCTGATCAGGGCTGTGTTTCAGTTCTTGTTCTTCTAGATCTCAGTGCTGCATTTGACACTGTTGACCACCAAATCCTTCTACAGAGGCTAGAAAACCATATAGGCATACTTAGAACTGCTCTAAACTTGTTTAAATCCAACCTGTCAGATAGCAAGCAGTATGTACATGTCAACCACCTCTCATCTACACACACTAAGGTCAGCTATGGTGTCCCACAAGGTTCTGTTCTTGGTCCAATCCTATTCACAATCTATATGCTCCCCTAAGGGACTTGATCAGAAGACACTCTATAAATGTTCACTGTTATACTGATGACGCCCAACTTGTCAATGAAGCCAGATGAAGAACTAGCTAACACAACTACAGTCCTGTATTACAGATATCAAGTCCTGGATGACCAAAAACTTCTTCCTACTGAACTTGGAAAAAACAGAGGTTTTATTAGTTGGTCCGGAACGTCTCACACAATTGTTAACTAATGATCTAGCTTTCCAAAATGGAATTGCCCCTGCTGCTAGCACTACTGTCAAGAATCTGGGTGTCTGCTTTGACCAGGATTTATCATTTAACTCACACATAAAACAAATCTCACGGACCGCCTACTTCCACCTGCGTAACATTTCAAAAATCAGGCACTTCCTTCCTTTAGATGCTGCTGAGAAACTCATCCATGCTTTTGTTACCTCCAGGCTGGACTATTGTAACTCTCTTCTGTCAGGATGTTCTAAGAAGAACTCTTCAGCTCATTCAGAATTCTGCAGCATGTGTCCTTACTAAGACTAAGAGGCGTGAACACATTTCCCCTGTGCTGTCTTCCTTACATTGGCTTCCTGTAGAATTTAGAATACAATTTAAAATCCTTCTCTTAACCTATAAAGCCTTACATGGTCTAGCACCAACATACATTCAACATCTAATACAAACTTATCAACCTTCTAGGACCTTACGATCCTCAAACTCAGATCTATTAGTTATACCACAAATCTCTAAATGTAGATTTGGAGCCAGGGCTTTCAGTTTTCAAGCCCCTCGGCTGTGACACCAACTACCGGCTTCAGTCCGGAGGGCAGACACCCTCTCTATGTTTAAAAACAATCTTAAAACCTTACTTTTCCATAAAGCCTTACTGTTTATCTTAGCTGCTATAGGCTGAGAATGTTGGAGGAGTTTTAGACACCGAGCTCTGTATATCCTTCTTTTCTGCATTACATTCATCACCTGTGCAGTTTAAACCCACACTTTTTTATTTATCTCTCAGGGCCCCAGGGCTCCACCTCCAGAGCTGCTGCTGATCCAGGATTTCCACCACGTTATCAAATCTCCAGCACCTCCATGGAATCTCCTATACTCTTTTCTCTCACTGTACCCTCCCTCCCTCGTCTCTTTATCCATCCTTCCTCCCAGCCGGTTAAAAGCAGGAGGCCATCGACAATGAGTCTGGTTACGCTCAAGGTTTCTGCCATCTAAAAGGAAGTTTTTCCTCGCCATAGCTCACTGCAGTGTTTTGCTTACTGCTTATTGTTGAATTGCAGGATCTGTTTTTCCTTTCTTCGCTATAGTCTGACTTCAACTGTAAGGTGTCTTGAGATAACCTTGTTATGATAAGACACTTTAAATAAAACTGAATTCAATTGAATTGAACTGGAAATGTTCCTTACTTTAAAAGTAACACACATGGTTTAAATTTCATAAAAATGTGTTAATTATCATTTTCTTCTGCCCTCATTATGTCCCCTTTCTCTTGATCTGATGTAGTGAAGGATGTAGTTCTTCATTACTAAAACCTTCACTGAGAGGTCAGTAGTGTAGTGATAAGGTTTATAATTTCATAACATCTAAGTAGATTTAACTTTAAATTGCCTATATGCAAGTATACCTGAAGTTGGAGAACCACCTTTGATTTATAGCCCAGAGAAAACGATTAAATAATTAATTAAATTGTTTTAATGTTGTTATTAATTAATTATGAAATAATATTTTGATCAATCTTATGATCTGAAGCACTAGCTTAGCAAGAATAATGTTATTTACTGAAGAAGAGGATCTTAAATGTATAATTACAACAACAAAAAAGAATAATCGTAAAACCACTAGATGTTTTATAGATTTATTAGAGAAATAGAATGATGGATGATCACTTCAGGGATGAAACGTGAAAAAGTGATGAACTTATGGCATATTTGGTAACGGATAGAATAAGGGAATCTTACATAAAATCCTACTAAATTAACACAAACAGATTAAAAACCCCACACACGATTTATCTGTATAAGGAATGAAATGTCCAGGTTCTTACTCTAAAGATTGATGGAGGAGAAAGAAGGTGAAGAGGCAATGATGAGGGCAAGGTGAAGGAGTTCTTTCTTCGAGGGACCAGAGGAAAAGGTTCTTTCGACGAGGGTTTCGACGATTAACAGCGTTTGCTTTCTGAGTCAGAGATGTGACTCAGAGATGAGCGCAGCGTTGAGATCCACGAATGCTCACGTCGCACAACCTTGGACGAAGTTGCGGATTGCTGGGAAGAAACACTTGCTTCTCGCCAAAGAGATGAGGATGACCTGAGTTCAGCAGGATGCTTCCTCGGACGGGTGCTTGCTTCTCGTCAAAGTTTTGTGCGGTGGACAAGCGTTTCAGTGTTCTTATTGGCTGCTATGGTCCTTCTTTGCTGTCCTTCTCATTCCTCCTCCATCACTCCTCTGCAGCTGTTCAATACTTCATGTCTCATGTCTCATTATCCTAGGATAATTTAATCTACTCGTTCCATCTAGATTCTTTCCCACCGGTACACTGGAGTACATCAAAAAACTTCTAAACACATCAATTTTAGTATAACCACTTTCAGGTATTATGAGGTTAGGCATCATACCATTGATGTTAATCAGATTAGTTCTCATTCTTTCGTGATTTTTTTCATTAGGTAATCCGGTACTTTTTATACAAAAATCCATACACATTTACAAATGTTCATACATAAGGACATATCAATGAGTCTCATCCAAGCAGTGTCTTGGTCAACAAATTAGTTCTGGCATCATTGTACATTTCTTCAGTCCATCTGTTTATTCTCCTCTAAGGTGGATGACATGTGACTTGTCTCGGATGGTCAAAAGGATCAACCCATATTTACCCTGTTGTCTAAACTTTCTCCATGGCACATGGCCATAAATAAGTTAAAGCATGTAACAAACATCTGTCCACGCCGTCAAACTGCCAAGGCATCCCATCTTCAGTCTTCAGGTGTTGAATCTCATTATGTTTTACTTGCAGACTCAGTTGTGTTTGTTTCAGTCAAATTAGGGAAACAAGGTCTTTGAAATGTGGCCTGATCAGAGAGGGTTGAGTCAGGAAACACACTTCATTACAGTAGTTAAATCTCAAGCTAATGTTTTGAGCTGTTTAAGAGTCTACAGTATAATACATTAGGATTAGACAGACACACACACACACACACACACACACACACACACACACACTAGTACTAACTAAAGGTTGCAGCAACACTGGATTCTTAAATATAGCAGGATAAAATAGACGAGAACTGTTTAAAACTATAAAGGACTTTTTTTCATAAATCCATTTTTTTAATCTGATACAATGATGAAATAAAATACAAATACTAAAATTGACAATTTAACAGCTATTGTAGGTGATATTAAAAATAGATTAATTAAAAACATTCAACACAGATTATTATTACAGATCATTATTCGTTCTTTTATCGATATTTTCACAGCACTGATTATATAAACGTGAACACACAACAGCCATTTTATGAGACATGTACCTTGAGCATGGACTGATCCATCCAATCATGTCCTCCTGTTACTCTCAGTATGTCTGTGGTTCTTCCTCCTGGAATTATTAAATATGGAAAACAATCATCATAATGACAAACACTCACTTCTCTGGCAGGAAGTAAGTTTGAATCTGAACCTTTTCCCTGACATTTTCATAATGAGGAAATTCTTTCAACACATGATCTTGAAAACAAAAACAACATTGGTGAAAATAAAAAGACATTTCTAATGTGATACTTTACACACCTGGTTTTTCCTGAGCAATTTCCCTGTTGGTGAAGAAAACAAGAAACTATAAACTGCACTACGTTGAAACAACAAAAACTCGAATAAAATAAAATAAACTCACCTTCTCTTTTTGAGATAAAATCCTCCCACAACAGCTGCGATGACGACGACAAGACTCACGACTACGATGGCAGCAATGCAGCCAGAAGAACAAGGACTTGATGTTTCTGTGACACAAAATATATTGTATCACCTAACTTTGAATCTACAGATGAAGTTAATGTAAATAAAGTACCTGTGACAAGAAGCTGATGTGTGGCCTTCAGTGTCTTCTCAGTGACATTATTTCGTGCTTCACAGACGTAGCTGCCGCTGTCGGAGCGTTTAGCTTCGTTTATAGTGAAGACAGAGGAGTTTTCTTTGACTGTTCCGTTCACTGTCCAAGTGAAGCTGGAAGCTGGAGTGGACGCAGCAGTGCAGGTCAGTGTGACGGACTCTTGGACGTCCACCTCAGCTGGTCCTGTGATTGTCACCTGTTCTGGTCCAACTGCAGGACAGGAAGTGACATCATGTCTTGTCGTAGAAAGCAATGAAACAAGAGTGTCAGAGTGTTACCTACAGTTAACCACCATCGTGTAGTCCACCCGGCTGCTCTGGATGGGGTTACTCTGTGTACATGAATACACTCCGTCATCCGTGGTCCTCACTGAAGTGAAGGAAAGTGTTCTGTTGTCATGGTCAAGCATCATGTTGTCGTCTGGAGTCAGAGCGCTGCTGTCCTTCATCCACGACCTGGAGTAGACGGAGCCAGCAGAGTCACAGCTCAGGTTCATGCTCTTCCCTTCGATCGGCAGCTTTGTTGATGCATCGATAGAAGCTGCTGTTATTTTCTCTGTCCAAGGAAAGAAATATTATTCAGGTACAACGTTTGTTGTTTGCTGAGTCAGCGGTTACACGTCTGGTCAGGAGTGACACAACCTCAGGTGGGAGTGATAGTATTTAGAAAAATGTGTTCACTCAGAAAAAAAGTCACATGTTTGGTTAAAAAAAATGTTTTCACTTATAATATGTCTTTTGTCCAAGACAACTAAGAAAAACGGTTAAAAAAATGCAGAAGGGCTGTTGAGCATAGCAATGGAGTAGACAGGTTTTTTGGAGCTCCACAGAACGACTATATAAAAGTAATTTTTTCAGCGCACTTTTTGGAAAACCTTCGAATTTTTCCTTTGCTAAGCCATATGCCTAAAAACCGAAACTTTGAAATGGCTGGTAAATCAAGCAAAGGTAGGCAAACAGCGACTCAAGCCACGAGGCCTTCGCGAGGACTTGGAGGCGAGGTCGCGGAGAAACAACGTAAGGATCATCGGAATCCCGGAGACCCGTGAATGCAACACCGAGTCTGTGTCCGCGCTTCTGCAGCGGGCCTTTGATCTGAAGGACGCGCCGCTCCTGGACAGAGCTCACCGTCTCTCCCCGCCTGGATCTACAGAGGGACGCCGGTCAAACACGATCATAGCCCGCATTCACTACTTCCAAGACTGTGCAAACATCCTGAGACTCGCTCGGATCAAACAACGCATCAGTGTGGACGGAGTCAGCATCTCAGTGTTTCCTGACTACCCGACGAGTGTTGCCAAAGCACGCGCGGCGTTCAATGACGTCAAGAGTCGGCTTCGTGGAGTTGACGGGGTTCGGTTCGGATTTGCTTATCCTTCCCGCTTCAGAATCACCTACAAGAATGTGGGGAAGTCCTTCTACTCCGCTGCAGAGGCGCGCGGGTATGTCAACAAAAACATCAGTGGAGACAAGTGTGAAGACACTCCGGTGAGACAGTGATTTAACAACATTATAACTGATTCAACTTTTTCTACACGTTTAATACAAGTTAATGTTATTTAGATGTTCTCGTCCATCCTTGTTGATGCTGGTTATTTAAATACCAATCATGTGAGTCGTTCTTATTGTCATTAGATGTTTATGATAAATAATACTATAATTGAAGTGTGCCTTAATTGTATTAAGTCAAGTTCTGTTGGAGCAACTTTAGCTTTCCTGAGCATGTTAGTGCAGATACCTTTTATGGTAGGGGTTGCGATCTCTCCTTTTTTTTTGGAGAAGATTGGCACGTGTGTGTGGGGGGTTGTTCTCTGTTGTTCAAGGGTATTATGCGTTGTTGTTGTTTTTTGTTTGTTTATGTTTACTCCATACAGTTACAAGTGTATTTACACCCATGTTAAAATATGAGTAGTCACAACCCACTGTCTTTAGGTTCAACACGTTTTATAAGCTGGAACGTAAAAGGAGTGAACCATCCTATTAAGCGTAACGAAGCTCTTACACACCTAAAGTCATTAGGTGGAGAGGTAATGTTTTTACAAGAGACACACTTACGTCCAGAAGAACACTCAAAGTTAAAGAGGGGATGGATAGAACATATTTATCACTCTAATTATGGGGATAGGTCAAGAGGAGCTGCCATACTTATTAGAAAAGGAGTCTGTTTTCAACTAAACAATTTCATATCGGACAACAAGGGAAGATATGTCATAGTCGTGGGTAGATTGTCTGGAACTGAGGTGGCACTAGTTAATGTTTATGGCCCTAACTGGGATGATCCTCAGTTCTTCTCTGGACTAATAGCAACTATTCCAGATCCTAACAAATATAACACCATTTTAGGAGGTGAT
Organism: Callionymus lyra; assembly: GCF_982586985.1. Taxonomy (NCBI): domain Eukaryota; kingdom Metazoa; phylum Chordata; class Actinopteri; order Syngnathiformes; family Callionymidae; genus Callionymus; species Callionymus lyra. Next base: position 19,200,045 of record NC_141830.1, read on the forward strand.
TTTAATCTCGTACCTGAGCCAACGTTGGATAGATCCTCCACTAAACTTCAATATAATTTATCAAAATCAGCAAATACAGTAAATCTCATTAAACAATCTTATGCACTTACTGACCCCTGGAGGAAATTAAACCCCACTACCAAACAATATTCTTTTTTTTCACATGTCCACCAATTGTTTTCGAGGATAGATTTTTTTTCTGATAGACAACAGAATTTTGCCGTGTGTAACAAAATGCCAATACCACTATATAGTATTGTGATTTCCAATCATGCACCAGTCCAACTGGACATAGCATTTCCAGACAGTGTACCAGTTCAACGCACATGGCGTCTTGACCCACTCTTATTATCAAGCAAAAACTTTCAACATTTTCTCTCGGATCAAATTGATTTTTTCTTGACATCAATATTACTCCCGGAATGTCCTACACTTCAATCTGGGAGGCACTCAAAGCTTATCTAAGGGGACAAATTATTTCATTTTCAGCAAATGTCAAGAAAGAAAGAACTAAACGCTTCAATGAGATACAGCAGAAATTATTACAATTAGATAAAAAATGTGCATCTCAGCCTAATCCATCCTTATTCAATGAAAGACAATTATTACAAGCCGAATACAATAATTTAACCACTGTCCAAATTGAGAGACTCCTCCTGAAAACAAAACAAACCTACTATGAACACAGTGACAAAGTGGGTCGACTACTGTCACACCGAATCAAACAATCGGCAGCAAATCGTATCATTTCTGAAATTAATACAGCTAAGGGTTTGACATCCGTACATCCACAAACTATTAATGACCAGTTCAGAAAATGTTATAGTAACCTTTATACCTCTGAGACTTCTGCAACATCATTGGAGATTGAGGACTTTTTTAGAAAATATGCAAATTCCCCAAATTAATAAACAAGAACAATCTGTAATAGACTCCAGAATAACAACAGAGGAAATACCTCTAGCTATAAACTCAATGCAAAGCGGAAAAGCACCTGGTCCAGATGGATTCCCCACTGAATTTTATAAAATGTTTTCAAATAAACTTTCACCTATTTTAAGTAAATTATTTGAAGAAACACTTATAACTTTAAAACTACCACCAACAATGAATCAGGCAACTATTACAGTTATACCTAAAAAAGGAAAATATCCGCGAGAATGTGGCTCGTACCGGCCCATAAGCCTTCTCTGCTGCGACTATAAAATTCTCACTAAAGTTCTGTCTCGTCGTCTGGAAACAGTGATGACCAAAATAATACACCCGGAATGGTTTTGTGCCAGGTAGTCAATCTTTCTTTAACATGCGACGTTTACTTAATATTTTATATAATTCCCATTCGACTGAAATGCCAGAAGTTGTTATCTCACTTGACGCTGAAAAAGCATTTGATCGGGTGGAGTGGGAATACTTATTTACAGTGTTGGGAAAATTTGGTTTTGGTTCGAACTTTATATCTTGGATCAAAATAATAAATTCCACACCAGTGGCCGCAGTACACACTAACACAATAACATCAACGTATTATAAACTTTACAGAGGAACAAGACAGGGTTGTTGTCTCTCACCTTTTCTTTTTGATTTAGCTATTGAGCCACTGGCTTTGGCCCTAAGGAAAGAGGAGGAAATCTTTGGAGTGGTGAGGAACAAGGAAATTCATAAATGTTCACTATATGCTGATGACCTTTTGCTCTATTTGTCTAATCCAGTAGTTTCAATACCTGGAGTAATTGAAATATTAAAAATATTTGGTCACATTTCAGGTTACAAATTACATTTTTCAAAAAGTGCTGTATTTCCAATCAATGATCTGGCAAAATCAATCGACTATAATATCTTCCCCTTTCAGTTAACAAACAAATTTACCTACTTGGGTTTAAAGATTACACATGTATACCAAGATTTCTTCCATAATCACTTCAAAACTCTGTTTGAACCAAAAATGACCTTTTAAGGTGGAGCCACTTACCAATCTAATTAGCAGGAAGGGTGAACACTATAAAGATGACTGTTCTTCCCCGTTTCCTCTATTTCTTTCAAATGATTCCATATAATTTACCCAAATCTGTTTTTAAGGAACTTGACAGTTTAATTTCTGCATTTATATGGAACCGATCTGTGCCAAGAATGAAAAAATGTTTTCTGGAAATTCCAAGGTTGGAGGGAGGACTTGGTCTTCCTAACTTTATGTTCTATTACTGGGAAGCAAATGTGTGCAAATTTGCATTTTGGGTTGGTGCATGGCGGGAAAAACGAGGTCCACTTTGAGCTAATTTGGAAATAAATAATAATAATGCCATTTCTCTGCTAAGTGCTACACTACCAATAGGCCAGCACCAGATCTCCAACCCTGTTGTGAAAAATTCTATAAAGATTTGGAATCAATTTCAGAAACATTTTAATTTAAAAGATTTAAGTACATTCTCTCCCTTAATGAATAACCATCTTTTCCCCCCGTCCGAGATGGACACTGGTTTCCAGGTCTGGCACAGTAGTGGACTGGTATTTCTAAAAGACTTGATTCAAAATAATCATTTTCTAACATTTGAGTATCTACAACAAAAACACAATCTTCATAAAAGTAATTTCTTCAGATATCTCCAAGTCAGGAGTTTTGCCAATAAATATCTTAAATTTCCACTTGTGCAATCCAACAACACATGCAATGAGATTCTTTCCTTAAATCCACACATAAAAGGTAATATTTCCAAAATATATAGGATAATGCAAAATGTCAAACCTCTGTCATGGGACAAAACTAAGCTAGCCTGGGAACAAGATTTAAACATTAAATTATCTGCAAGTTTCTGGCAGCGTAGCTTAAGTGTATCCATTCATCATCTTACTGCATAAAGCAACGTCTCATACAATTTAAAGTGTTACATCATTTGCATTATTCAAATGAGAGACTTGCTAAAATCTACCCAGACGTCAGTCCACATTGTTTAAGATGTTCTCACAACCCAGCTACTTTGGGTCATATGTTCTGGCATTGTCCATCACTCAAAAGTTTCTGGAGTAGAATATTTGAATGTATTTCGAACATGTGTAAAAAAGCAATAACACCTTCTCCACACATCTGTATATTTGGAGTACCTCCACTTGACCTCTCTGTATCAACAGCACATGCAAACGCAATTGCATTTTCCTCATTTATGGCACGCAGACTTGTTCTTCTGCAGTGGAAGTCAGACAAGCCACCATCATTTAAGAGTTGGATTCAAGAACTTCTCTCTATGTTTCAGTTAAGAAAATAAAATACAGTCGGTCAAATTGTCTGGAGAAGTTCCATGAAACCTGGTCCCCTTTCATGCAGCATATTAAAGAGCTGAACCTTACATAATACTTTAACAGTTTGGGTTATATTTTTATTTTTACCATATTTTTTTTTTTTTTTTTTTTTTTCCATATGTATGGAGTATTGTTTTTTCTTTAGTTTTTTTTTGTTTTTGTCCGTTTGTATCAATGTATACTATTATGCATCATTGTTCCTTTTTGAGTTAATTTGTTTTATGTGTATGTATATATATACAAGAATGTTTTCACCATTGATCTGTCTTTGTCAAGCCCTGATTGTTAAGAGGTGGGTGGGGGTCTGAGGCCGCAGGGTGGTTTTCTACGGGGGTGGAGGGTGGGATCTTCCTTTGTTTTTGTATTATACCTTTTATTTCACTTATTTTGTGTGTGTGTTTCAAAATGTATGTCTTAATATCTGAAAATCAATAAAAAGATGTTTAAAAAAAATTAAAAAAAATGCAGAAACATTATGTGATCATCTTTACTTTTAGTATGCTCAACGATGTAAAACATTAATAAAAGATTATGACCAGGTGAAATGCAGAAATGTCATGATGTTGATAATATATAATTTAACCTTTGTTACATTTTAGATTTTGTTCTCTTTTTTTTAAACTTTTACCAGAGTAGATTTATGTGAGTTTTTTTAATTTTAAATATCACTCAAGTAACATGTGACTGGACTCCATCCACCTCTAATAAATACATTGACAGCATCAATTTATCAAATATTTAAATAAAGTTAAAGAAACTTACCCAGCACAGTCACAGCTGCTGTGCGAGATGTTTTGTATCTCAGAGTTTTGCTGTTGAAGGCCTGGCAGCTGTAATGTCCACTCTGCTCCTCAGTTACAGAACTCAATAGAGGTTCTGGTTCAGTGTCGGGCAGCATGGTGTCGTTCAAAAACCACTGAAGTCTTGCAGGAGGTCTGGAGTCGGATGAGCAGTTCAGTCTGATGTTGGACCCCTTCTCAAAGTATGGTGAAATCTGTAGATCCACATCATCAGGTCCATCTGGATATGGAGGAGGAGAAAGAAGTTCTTTTGTTCACTGTATTTTTTTTTAATCATCACATGAGGAAACATAAAAATCTTCTCACAGCTGATGGAGAGATTCTTTGGACCACTGACGTCCCGGCTCACTGGATTGAAGACTGTGCACGTGAAGGGTCCCTGGTCATAGCGGGTCACATTCAGGATGGTGAGTTTGGCTCCTCCGTCACTGATCTGAACTTTATCACTGTCATAGATGTCTGAGCTGATGTTCCACCAGAGGAAGGAGAGGGAGGACCCAGAGGAGACTGAGCAGGACAATGTGACAGAACTGTTGAACTCCAGCAAGTCTTCAGAGCTGATGGTCAGTTTAGCACCAGTTATGGGAACTGGAAGAACAAGACACCAACATGATCATGATGTTACACATTGATGTGAGTGAAGATGATGCTCACCATGAACTCTCAGAGTTGTAGACCCAATTCTGGTGATTGCACTTGGTAACACTATATAAACTCCATTGTAAGTTCCACTGTCATTGTCAGCAACATTTCTCAGCTCCAGAGATCCAGTCGACCTGAAAAGTGTGATCCTGTCTGCATACTGAGGGTTTGTATTGTTGTCTTCAGGTGTTATGGTTATTATAATAATGTCATTCCCTTTAGACCATGTGATAATATTTGGTGTTTCTGTCTGTGTCAGTGAAGTGTTGAACATCACTGTTCCTCCTACTGCTGCGTGTATGTCATCTGGTAACACACCAGCTGCTTCAGACCAACCTGGAGGAAACAAAAGAAGTGAATATCTGGTTTATTTTTTAATTTTCACAAAGTCACAGTTAAATAACAAACTGATCGTAAAATCAAGTAAAGGGTCAAGAGTTTTTTTGTTTTTCTTAAATGTAGGAGAAGGTTACAGTCATGAGCTCCTCTTCAGTTGTGTGATATATGAATTATCATCGTGAAAATTAAAATGAGTGACAACAAATGCTACAAATGAAGACACTTAATCAAAGTTTTGATTTGGCAAAATCAAATCAAATCATAATTATAAAAAAGGAAACATTAGGTTATACCAGTAACCTAATAGTAAACTGGACTGGTCCTGCAACACAGACCATACATGTATATAAGAAGGTTCAGAGTAGACTGTACTTTCTGAGGAGGCTTCGATCATTTAACATCTGCAAGAAGCTCCTCTGCATGTTCTACCAGTCTGTGGTGGCCAGTGTCCTGTTCTATGCTGTGGTGTGTTGGGGTGGAAATGTGTCCAAGAGGAGTGTCAACAGGTTGGACAGGTTGATCAGGGGGGCTGGCTTCGTGGTTGGCATGAAGCTGGACTCACTGGTGACAGTTGCTGAGAGGAGATCATTGAACAAACTACTGTCCATCATGGATGATGACAGTCATCCTCTGAACACTGTCATCAGTGAGCAGAGAAGCAGAATGAGTGCACAAATGCTCCTACCCAGGTGCAAAACAAATAGACTCAGGGACTCATTCATTCCTCGGGCTATTAAATTGTACAATTCTGAGTTCGGGGGCAGGAGTGAAGTGAGAGTATCTGGATGTTCTGTTCTATGTTGGTCTTTGTATCCTTTGTCTTTGTTATTTTTCTTTGACCTATGTTCTTTGTCTTTATCTTTAGACTTAGAGTGTGTCATCTTGTTCTTTCTCTTTATGTTCTTGTTCTTATTTTATTTTTTATTTATTATTTTTTATTGTTTATGAAAAATTGCTGGCTATAGGAAAAAAACAATTTCCCGAAGGAGACCTCCTGAGGGATCAATAAAGTTTTACTTTACCTTATCTTACCTTACCAGTGCATTCAGAGGATTTTATTTTTTACAAATTATAAATCTATAATCAGACTTCTGTTCTGTAAACAAGCAAAACAAATAATATATATATATCATTAATAAAATGAAAATTAGGGACATTGTCATTTGGGCTTCTAAGTTGTGGTTTTATTTTGACCATTATCTGGTTTTTAGAAAATTAAATGACAGATGAAAAGCTATACATTCTTTCCTAAAGATATATGGAATATTGACAAAACACTCTGAATAGTACGAAAATGTGTCTGTCAGTGTGTAGAATTACTACACAATATACATTTAATGACATCCTAAAACTACAGTATGACCACAAACAACCACTGATGTATTTACTAGTGTCTCCTGCTCCCAAAGTAACCTGTGGCCTTACCTGTGAAAAACACAGAAACTATTCCAATAATGGTTAAAAGATCCATTGATCAAGCTGGTGAAGTTGTGAAGAGCTCAGATGAAACTGGAACTGTCCTCATTAGACTTCAGGGTCAGGGTGATATGAAAATCCTATCCTGTACTGACTCCTTTCTTATCTGGACGTTCTGTTCTTTTCTGGATGTTCTGTTCTATGTTAGTCTTTGTATCCTTTGTCTTTTTTGTTTTTCTTTGACCTATGTTCTTTTTCTTTATCTTTAGACTTAGAATGTGTCATCTTGTTCTTTCTCTTTATGTTCTTCTTCTTATTTTATTTTTATTTATTATTTTGTATTGTTTATGAAAAATTGCTGGCTATTGGAAAAAAAACAATTTTCCTAAGGAGACCTCCTGAGGGATCAATAAAGTTTTACCTTACCTTAAAGTTTTACCTTACCTTAACCCCTTAACGCCGAGTGTCGCGAATTCGCGACATACCGCTTCCATTAAGAATGCGCCAGAGATTGTGCGCGAGTTTCCCTAATGTTGGTTCATGCCTCTTCGATAGGAACCTAGGAACGTTTTGCAATCACTAGTTTCTCGTAGGACCAATAACATTTAAAACCACGTCCGGTTTACGATCGTGTTTTCTTCCTGGTGTTGCGCAACCCATTCAAAGTTGGAAGCGCGAAAGGATCGTCTTGTTTGAGGTAAGTTACCGTAAAAAAAAAAATACACGTCTGCTTATTGTTTGACACATTTACTTTAATGCCCCCTAGACAGTCGAGAAGGTGGAGTCGCAGCCATCATCAACTCATGTCTGTCAACCTTTACTAGACCACAATATGATTTCAACTCTTTTGAAAGTATTATACTTAGCATATCTAATACAACCTTGAGATCAGGTCAGTCACTTCTCTTTGCTGGACTCTATCGTCCTCCTGGACCATATTCTGAATTCTTGTTTGAGTTCCCTGAGTTCCTGACCAGCCTGGTGCTTGAATCAGATAAAGTGGTTATTGTTGGTGACTTTAACATCCATGTGGATGTGGTCCATGAAAGCTTAGCTAACACATTTAACTCTACCCTGGAGTCATTTGGTTTCTCTCAGTATGTACATGAACCGACTCACTCCTTTAAGCACACATTAGATCTTGTCCAAGCATACGGACTTGAAATTAAAAATGTTATTTTTATGTCTGTCCTCAGATTTCAGTTCTTTCTGACCATCAATTAATAACTTTTGATTTTATCTTAAATGACCCAAGTGTACAGAGCAGGAGCACTCTCAAAAGATGTCTGTCTGAAAGTGCCATAACCAAATTAAAGGAATCAATCCCCTCAGTGCTCAGTAAAATGTCTAGTCTCAGTGTGTCAGGAAACTCTACCATAGTCACCATGACATTGATAACATTGTGGATAGTTTCACAGACTCGCTACATAACACGCTTGACTTCATTGCACCACTAACTCTAAAGACTGTTAACAGAAGTAGTCGTGCTCCGCGGTATAGTCAGGAAATTTAAGACAGGATTCTAGACGACTAGAGAAGAAATCGGTTTATCAAAAAAGATGAATTCTACCGGGTCTGGCAAGATAAGCTAAAAATATAAAATGCAGCTCTTTTGAAAGCCAGAGCCAGCTATTATTCATCACTTATAGATGCAAATAAGAATAGCCCGAGGCTCTAATTCAGCACTGTAGCCAGGCTGACACAGAGCCATCAGTCCATCCCTCCTCATCTCAGTAGCTGTGACTTCATGAACTTTTTTAATGAAAAAATTGTAACTATCAGAGGAAAGATTCAAGACCTGCTAGATTCTTATAATACAATCGGTGTAGCCTCAACGGACACAGACACTAAAACTGATATATATTTTGACTCCTTTTTACAAGTTAGTCCTAGACAGCTGTCCCTGGTTGTCCTCCTCAAAATCCACAACATGTCTTCTCGATCCTATTCCCACATGGCTACTTAAAGAAGTGTTCCCCTTACTTAGCGCTTTATACTTGACATTATTAACTTGTCAATAACATCAGGCTATGTGCCTCAGATTTTTAAAGTTGCAGTAATTAAACCTCTGCTTAAAAAGCCCCCTCTTGATTCAGAGGTTCTCACTAACTATAGGCCTATCTCTAATCTTGTCTTCATTTCAAAGATTCTGCAAAAGTGGTGACGAGTCAGCTTGTGTGGTTATCTCCATGACAATGATCAATTTGAAGTGACACTGAATTAAACACCACAGCGCAGAGACCGCCCTGGAAAAAGTTAGTAACGACCTGCTAATGGCCTCTGATCAGGGCCATGTTTCAGTTCCTGTTCTTCTAGATCTCAGTGCTGCATTTGACACTGTTGACCACCAAATCCTTCTACAGAGGCTAGAAAACCATATAGGCATACATGGAACTGCTCTAAACTGGTTTAAATCCAACCTGTCAGATAGAAAGCAGTATATACATGTCAACCCTCTCTCATCGACACACATTAAGGTCAGCTATGGTGTCCCACAAGGTTCTGTTCTTGGTCCAATCCTATTCACAATCTATATGCTCCCCTAAGGGACTTCATCAGAAGACACTCTATAAATGTTCCCTGTTATACTGATGACGCCCAACTTGTCGATGAAGCCAGATGAAAAGAACCAGCTAACACAGCTACAGTCCTGTATTACAGATATCAAGTCCTGGATGACCAAAAACGTCCTCCTACTGAACTCGGAAAAAACTGAGGTTTTCTTCTCAGACAATTGTTAACTAATGATCTAGCTTTCCAAAATGGACTTGCCCCTGCTGCTAGCACTACTGTAAAGAATCTGGGTGTCTGCTTTAACCAGGATTTATCATTTAACTCACACATCGAACAAATCTCACAGACCGCCTTCCACCTGCGTAACATTTAAAAAATCAGGCACTTCCTTCCTTTAAATGCTGCTGAGAAGCTCATCCATGCTTTTGTTACCTCCAAGCTGGACTATTGTAACTCTCTTCTGTCAGGATGTTCTAAGAAGAACTCTTCAGCTCATTCAGAATTCTGCAGCATGTGTCCTTACTAAGACTAAGAGGCGCGAACACATTTCCCCTGTGCTGTCTTCTTTACATTGGCATCCTGTAGGATTTAGAATACAATTTAAAATCCTTCTCTTAACCTATAAAGCCTTACATGGTCTAGCACCAACATACATTCAACATCTAATACAAACTTATCAACCCTCTAGGACCTTACGATCCTTAAACTCAGATCTATTAGTTATACCACAAATCTCTAAATGTAGATTTGGAGCCAGGGCTTTCAGTTTTCAAGCCCCTCTGCTGTGGAACCAACTACCGGTTTCAGTCCGGAGGGCAGACACCCTCTCTATGTTTAAAAACAATCTTAAAACCTTACTTTTCCATAAAGCCTATAATTAGCCTTACTGATTATCTTAACTGCTATAGGCTGAGAATGTTGGAGGAGTTTTAGACACCGAGCTCTGTATATTCTTCTTTTCTGCATTAAATTCATCACCTGTGCAGTTTAAACCCACACATTATTTATCTCCCAGGGCCCCAGGGCTCCACCTCCAGAGCTGCTGCTGAACCAGGATTTCGACCACGTTATCAGATCCTGAGTTCTCTCCAGCACCTCCATGGACTCTCCCATACTCTCCTCTTTTCTCACTGTACCCTCCCTCACTCTTCTCTTTATCCATCTGTCTACCCCCCCCCCCCATCCTTCCTTCCAGCTGGTTAAAAGCAGGAGGCCGTCGACAATGAGTCAGGTTACGCTCGAGGTTTCTGCCATCTAAAAGCAAGTTTTTCCTCGCCATTGCTCACTGCACAGTGTTTCGATTACTGCTCATTGTTGAATTGCTGGATCTGTTTTTCCTTTCTCCACTATAGGCTTACTTCAACTGTAAAGTGTCTTGAAATAATTTTGTTATGATAAGACACTTTAAATAAAATTGAATTGAACATTTTCCTTACTTAAAGTAACACACATTATCATTTTCTTCTGCCCTCATTATGTCCCCTTTCTCTTGATCTGATCCCTAAAACCTTCACTGAGAGGTCAGTAGTGTAGTGATAAGGTTTATCATTTAATCTAAGTAGATTTAACTTTAAATTGCCTATAGTGAGTAAGTAAGTAAGTAATATTTATTTATATAGCGCTTTTCGAGACGGTAAGTATACCTGAAATTGGAGAACCAGCTTTGATTTATAGCACAGAGAAAACGATTAAATAATTAATTTAATTGTTTTAATGTTGTTATTAATTAATTGTGAAATAATATTTTGATCAATCTCATGATCTGAAGGACTAGCTTAGCAATAATAATGTTATTTACTGAAGAAGAGGATCTTAAATTTATAATTACAACACTAAAAAGAATATGCGCAAAACAACGAGACGTTTTTTAGATTTATTAGAGAAAGAAAGAGAGAAATAAGGGAAAGAATCTTACATAAAATCCTACTAAATTAACACAAACAGATTAAAAACCCCACACACGATTTATCTGTATAAGGAATGAAATGTTCAGGTTCTTACTCTGAAGATTGATGGAGGAGAAAGAAGGTGAAGAGGCAATAATGAGGGCAAGGTGAAGGAGTTCTTTCTTCGAGGGACCAGAGGAAAAGGTTCTTTCGATGAGGGTTTCGACGATTAACAGCGTTTGCTTTCTGAGTCAGAGATGTGACTCAGAGATGAGGGCAGCGTTGAGATCCACGAATGCTCACGTCGCACAACTTTGGACGGAGTTGCAGATTGCTGGGACGAAACACTTGCTTCTCGCCAAAGAGATGAGGATGACCTGAGTTCAGCAGGATGCTTCCTCGGACGGGTGCTTGCTTCTCGTCAAAGTTTTGAGGATGAGGAAACAGCTGGACTTGGCAGGAGAAAAAGTCAGCAGCCTGGAGGGCTTTGAAGCCCAGGTGGTGAAAGCTTCAGTTGTCATGAAGCGCACCCGTAGCACAGGTGGGTATAGCTTAGTGTTGTTGTGAAGCACACACTTTGACACTTGCCAAGTTTTTGTTGACAAACCCATGCGGTTGACAAGCGTTTCAGTGTTCCTATTGGTTGCTATGGTCCTTTGGTGTCCTTCTCATTCCTCCTCCATCACTCCTCTGCAGCTGTTCAATACTTCATGTCTCATGTCTTATTATCCTAGGATAATTTAATCTACTCGTTCCATCTAGATTCTTTCCCACCGGTACACTGGAGTACATCAAAAAACTTCACATCAATTTTAGTGTAACCACTTTCAGGTATTATGAGGTTAGGCATCATACCATTGATGTTAATCAGATTAATTCTCATTCTTTCGCGATTTTTTTCATTACGTAATCCAGTACTTTTTATACAAAAATCCATACACATTTACAAATGTTCATACATAAGGACATATCAATGAGTCTCATCCAAGCAGTGTCTTGGTCAACAAATTAGTTCTGGCATCATTGTAAATTCCTTCAGTCCATCTGTTTATTCTCCTCTAAGGTGGATGACATGTGACTTGTCTCGGATGGTCAAAAGGATCAACCCATATTTACCCTGTTGTCTAAACTTTCTCCATGGCACATGGCCATAAATAAGTTAAAGCATGTAACAAACATCTGTCCACGCCGTCAAACTGCCAAGGCATCCCACCTTCTTCAGTCTTCAGGTGTTGAATCTCATTTTGTTTTACTTGCAGGCTCACTTGTGTTTGTTTCAGTCAAATGAGGGGAAACAAGGTCTTTGAAATGTGGCCTGATCAGAGAGGGTTGAGTCAGGAAACACACTTCATTACAGTAGTTAAATCTCAAGCTAATTTTTTGAGCTGTTTAAGAGTCTACAGTATAATACATTAGGATTAGACAGACACGCACACACTAACACACACACTAGTACAAACTAAAGGTTGCAGCAACACTGGTTTCTTAAATATAGCAGGATAAAATAGACGAGAACTGTTTAAAACTATAAAGGACTTTTTCTCATAAATCCATTTTTTTTATCCGATACAATGATGAAATAAAATACAAATACAATTTAACAGCTATTGTAGGTGATAATAAAGTTTTACCTTACCTTACCTTACCTTATTAAAAATAGATTAATTAAAAAGATTCAACACAGATCATTATTACAGATCATTATTCATTCTTTTATCTATATTTTCACATGACTGATTATATAAACGTGAACACACAACAGCCATTTTATGAGACATGTACCTTGAGCATGGACTGATCCATCCAATCATGTCCTCCTGTTACTCTCAGTATGTCTGTGGTTCTTCCTCCTGGAATTATTAAGTATGGAAAACAATCGTCATAATGACAAACACTCACTTCTTTGGCAGGAAGTAAGTTTGAATATGAACCTTTTACCTGACATTTTCATAATGACCTTACACATGATCTTAAAAACAACATTGGTGAAAATAAAAATACATTTCTGATGTGATACTTTACACACCTGGTTTTTCCTGAGCAATTTCCCTGTTGGTGAAGAGAACAATAAACTATAAACTGCACTACGTTGAAACAACAAAAACTAGAATAAAATGAAATACACTCACCTTCTCTTTTTGAGATAAAATCCTCCCACAACAGCTGCGATGACGACGACAAGACTCACGACTACGATGGCAGCAATGCAGCCAGAAGAACAAGGACTTGATGTTTCTGTGACACAAAATATATTGTATCACCTAACTTTGAATCTACATATGAAGTTACTGTAAATAAAATAAAGAAAGAAATATTATTCAGGTACAACGTTTGTTGTTTGCTGAGTCAGCGGTTACACGTCTGGTCAGGAGTGACACAACCTCAGGTGAAGGTGGGAGTGATAGTATTTAGGAAAATGTATTCACTCAAAAGGTCACTGGTTTGGTTAAAAAAGGTTTTCACTTATAAGATGTCTTTTGTCCAAGACAACTAAGAAAAACGGTTTAAAAAAATGCAGAAACATTATGTGATCATCTTAGTTTTAGTATGCTCAACGACGTAAAACATTAATAAAAGATTATGACCAGGTGAAATGCAGAAATGTCATGATGTTGATAATATATAATTTAACCTTTGTTACATTTTAGATTTTGTTCTCTTTTTTTTAAACTTTTACCAGAGTAGATTTATGTGAGTTTTTTAAATTTTAAATATTACTCATAAACATGTGACTGGACCCCATCCGCCTCTAATAAATACATTGACAGCATCAATTTATCTTTGACTTTATGATTCCATATTTTAATGTATTACTTCCTGGTACAGTTTTACTCACGGAAAATGTCCTTAATTTCCATGACTCACGATCAGCCAGATGTTGTATAAGTATATGAAATGTTCAATCATTACCATTTACTGTTTTTTCGGTATTTATTTTTCAACTTCTCCATGGTTGTCTCTACCGACATGGCAGCAGGCGAACTAAAGAAACTCATTTTGAGTTGTGTTTGTGTGACTTAACTATTAAAGAAATGTAAAATAAAAAACATAGAACAAGAAACTTACCCAACACAGTCACAGCGACCTTTTGAGTTTTGTATCTCAGAGTTTTGCTGTTGAAGGCCTGGCAGCTGTAATGTCCACTCTGCTCCTCAGTTACAGAACTCAATAGAAGTTCTGGTCCAGTGTCGGGCAGCAGGATGTCGTTCAAAAACCACTGAAGGTGTGCAGGAGGTCTGGAGTCAGATGAGCAGTTCACTCTGATGTTGGACCCCTTCTCAAAGTATTCCTCTGATGGTGAACTCTGTAGATCCACATCATCAGGTCCATCTGGATATGGAGGAGGAGAAAGAAGTTCTTTTGTTCACTTTATTTTTTTAATCATCACATGAGGAAACATAAAAATCTCCTCACAGCTGATGGAGAGAGTCTTTGGACCACTGATGTCCCGGATCACTGGATTGAAGACTGTGCACGTGAAGGGTCCCTGGTCATAGCGGGTCACATTCAGGATGGTGAGTTTGGCTCCTCCGTCACTGATCTGAACTTTATCACTGTCATAGATGTCTGAGCTGATGTTCCGCCAGAGGAAGGAGAGGGAGGACCTAGAGGAGACTGAGCAGGACAATGTGACAGAACTGTTGAACTCCAGCAAGTCTTCAGAGCTGATGGTCAGTTTAGCACCAGTTATGGGAACTGGAGGAACAAGACACCAACATGATCATGATGTTACACATTGATGTGAGTGAAGATGATGCTCACCATGAACTCTCAGAGTTGTAGCCCCAATGCTGGTGATTGCACTTGGTAATAATGTGTCAGTGAAGTGTTGAACATCACTGTTCCTCCTACTGCTGCGTGTATGTCATCTGGTAACACACCAGCTGCTTCAGACCAACCTGGAGGAGACAAAAGAAGTGAAGATCTGGTTTATTTTTTAATTTTCACGAAGTCACAGTTAAATAACAAACTGATCGTAAAATCAAGTAAAGAGTCAAAGACAGTTTTTTTTTTTCTTAAATGTAGGAGAAGGTTACAGTCATGAGCTCCTCTTCAGTTGTGTGACATATGAATTATCATCGTGAAAATTAAAATGAGTGACAACAAATGCTACAAATGAACACACTTAATCAAAGTTTTGAATTGACCAAATCAAATCAAATTAATTTAAAAAACAGTTTGGACAAAAGGTTATACCTGTGCAAATTATAAGTTAAACGACGATGAAAAGCTATACATTCTTTCCTAAAGATTTATGGAATATTGACAAAACACTCTGAATAGTATGAAAATGTGTCTGTCAGTGTGTAGAATTACTACACAATATACATTTAATGACATCCTAAAACTAAAGCATGACCACAAACAACCACTGATGTATTTTCTAGTGTCTCCTGGTCCCAAAGTAACTTGTCGTCTTACCTGTGAAAAACACAGAAACTATTCCAATAATGGTTAAAATATCCATTGATCAAGCTGGTGAAGTATGAGCTCAGATGAAACTGGAACTGTCCTCATTAGACTTCAGGGTCAGGGTGATATGAAAGGCTCCTCCTCTTTTATGGACTCACAGAGAGAATCTGGAAAGCTGAAGAAGCGCGCCCTCTTGTGGTTGAGGAGGTAGTTAAGGTTGAAGGTTGTCCTGTAACAACAATTATCTTTGTGTCAAAATACTTCCCACTTTTGTTTTAGCATTTGGTTACACGATCTTCAGTCACGTAAAATTAATTTTGAGAAGTGGGTGTGACCAAGTTGAACGAGTTTACAGTTCGATCTGTGATGTGATCATTGGACGTTGGATGCTTCTTTTTTCAGGTCTACCTGAAGTAAGTAAGTAAGTAAGTAATATTTATTTATATAGCGCTTTTCGAGACCAGGGTCACAAAGAGCTTAAACAATCAAAACAATACTCAAAAAAGTACATACTATAAAGATCAAGATAATACTGAGAACAACACAGGAGTTCGGGAAATACAGGGAAAAGCCTGAACAAATAGAAACGTCTTAAGATGTTTCTTAAAGGAGTCAGTAGACTCCATCAAGTGCAAAGAGAGAGGAAGATCGTTCCAAAGCTTAGGAGCTGCTCAGACACCACCTTCTCCAAGATCTTGGACAAGAAAGGGAGCTTAGAAATAGGCCTGAAATTACTGAGGTCAGTTGGGTCTAAGCCTGTTTTTTTGAGAAGAGGCTCCACAATGGCAAGTTTAAATGCATTGGAAAAAACCCCTGTGGAAAGGGAGAGGTTCACCATATTGGTAACCCAGGGGCCAATTACATCAAATACTTTGATAAAAAGCCTACAAGGAAGGACGTCATCTGAGCAAGAGGAGGGTTTCATCTTGTTCACTAGTGCCGAAATATCACCCAAAGATACAGCAGTGAAGGAGGACCAAGAGGAGGAGAGGGGCTCAGAGACAGTAGGGGTTCCAAACAAAGGGGGAGAGATTTTCTCTTTGATCAATTTAATTTTGTCAATGCAAAATCTCAACAATGCATTGCTGTCAGCTTCACAGAAGACAGGCGTGATTTGAGGAGCATATAAATATATATTACTTACTTACTTACTTACTTACTTACACAAGAGAATTAATCGTGTCAAACAAAACTTTGGGGTTTTTCCTATTTGCTGCTACCAGTTTTCTGATGTAATCAGATCTAGCAGTTTCTACCATCTCATTGTAAGAAGTCATCAGATCCCTGAGGTGTAGTCTATGCACCTCAAGTTTAGTGAACTTCCAGAGACGCTCAGTCTTTCGACAAAGTCTCTTCAGACTCAGGAGATCTTCATTTGTCCAAGGGCACCGTTTTTTCTGAATTTTCAAGTTCGATTTAACATGTGCCACTTGATCCAGTATTTCAACACAATGATCAGTGAAACAGTGAATCAAACTGTCCACGTCTGGACAGTCATCAAAGGAAAGACGGTCAAACATAGCAGAAAAACTGTCTGCAGTATCGGCTGAGATGACACGCCTCTGAGACCTAACTTTCAAAGGCTTAGGTTCAGGGATGAAGTCTAAAATGTGGCCTTTTTGATGAGTGGGTTCAGAAACATTATTAAAATTAAAGGCTTCTGTTAAAGTTAAAAGTTCTTTAGCAGAACAAGATGTGACGTCATCAACATGAAGATTAAAGTCTCCAAGAATAAGGACAGATTCCATTTGAATAATGGAAGATAAGAAGTCACTAAAGTCTTTCAAGAACATCGCCGCAGGACCAGGCGGACGGTAGATTGACACACAATAGAAAGGTCTTGTAGAACCAACCAAGATCATCTGAGATTCAAAAGAAGTGAATTCCTGTGTCTGAATCACTTTGCAAGAAAAACTCTTCCTAAAAACAGTAGCAAGACCTCCTCCACGACCAGAGAGGCGAGGCTTCCCCAGGACAGCGCTCCCTACTGGACAGAGTTCGTTCAGATGAATAAACTCTTCCTCTCTCTGCCAAGTCTCAGAAAGACATAATAAATCCAAATCAACTCTTGTGAAAAGATCATTAAGAATAAAGGATTTATTAGTAATGGAGCGAACATTAAGAAGTCCCACATTCAGCACCGATGACGTCACTGACGACGCCGCGTGAAGTTGTTCTTGTACAAACAGATGTATTACCTCTGCCAGGGAGCTCATGATTTACCCACTGAACTGTCTGTATTTCCATTATGTTTTTTGAATGGGTTTTTTTTCCGTGGTAGAGTCTTTTTTTTTTTCTTCTTCTAAACACATGCCCTCAGGATGAACTGATCGACAAAGATGAAAAGGTTTTTATACACGGACTGTTTTAATGGTCAAAATACAAGATTAAAATAAAAAGATTCAGTCATTTCACTTTTTTGTTGAGAAAGTCTAGGAACCTTATGATGTGTCTCAAATCGCATACTAGCGTACTCAAAGTTAGTGTTTTTAGTGCGTAAGTGCGTCTCAATTACTTAGTATGTGAAATTTAGGGCTATATATATTGTATATATATTGATATACTTACAGGTGTATTTTCAGCAGCAGTAGAAGGATGACACGTCTTCGGTGCTGATACCAGCTTAAATATCTCGCGAATATTTCGATACTCATATTTTTTCTTTATTTCTTCTTCCAAACTTGCAAAACGTGCTGCCAGCAGGTGTCGATAGCGTTCCTACAGCTGGTCAAACATCGTTAAAAAGAAGTAGAAGAAGAAGCTGTCGCGTCATTTGCTGTTAGTGCGTAGCAGCAGTGTTTTATTTGAGACATACTATCTGTTGAGAATTTGTTACTAGTTAGTACGTACACTATCCTGATGCATACTTACTTCTAGTATACTAAGAGAAGTATGCGATTTGAGACACAGGACTAGTTTCCTTCAACATCCGTTATTATTATTTATTATTTAATGTCTTAATTAATGTCTGTTTTAGTCTTTAATTGTTAAGTCTTTAGTTGTTTTAAGTGTTTAATGTCTGTTGTTAAGTCCTTTCAACCGTATTCATGTTTTTTATGTTTTTCATGTGTTACATCGTGGGTCAGAGAGGACCACAATTTCATTTATGCTGTATGTCTTAATACATCCATATTTGACAATAAAAAGAACTTGAACTTGAACTTGAAGAACCACTTAGTTATTTTGTGGAGGTTCCAGGAGAAGGTTGAGTCATACACGATGATCTATTATGGAGAATAAAAGATGATGGTTTTAAGCAGAGAAAAAAAAGTTTGAAACACACAAATGCTACAATGATCTGCCCCTGGAATAATTTATTGTCATGTGTACAACAATACATTCATACAATCATTTCTTTCAACAGAAATACAAGTGATGTAACAATTTAAAAACTTTAAAAGCGGCGAATTAACCATAACTGATGAAAGACGTTCAGTTTATAGAACAACCAAAACTCCAGTGATGTGTCAATGACGCTTCTTGAATGCTTGTTCTAGCAGTGAAGCTCTGTCCAAACCACTGAGTGGCGCTCACTTCTGCAGTGACGGGGACGTCTATGAGGTCGGATGGTTGGAGGGCTGACCTCAGGGAAGTCGTAAAAATTGTAGTTCCGCGCCTGTGGTTTAGGAGAGGAAGAATATGTTGATTTATCATCCACTGATGTGATAGAACAAGAGCCAAACAGCCATCAATAAATATCATTACAGGTTAATAATCAATCAAGGAAGAAATAAAAACAAGTTATTCATCTATAAAGTGACTCCATTTTACACAATATATAAAATTCATGGCCATGCTCAGGTATGTCAAGTGCGTAGGTTTGCTTAAGCAAGGGTTGGAAGGAAAGGAAAACAAGGAAATGAGAAACATATACATGAGAAAAGAATAGTGTGTCTCAAGTAAACCAGAAAACTCATGACCGTAAACGGAGCTAAAATGTTGTGGTATATGGTATAAACGTTGTTGTAATTGGACATATTTGAATTGACATTGGGATCTTCTGGACCTCTTCAATTCCCACACAGTTAGCAAACAAGATTTCTCCCCTACTTGGACCTTACTAAGAAACAAACACGGTAAATTGGACATGGGACATTATTACATTTTTGCCTAATTGAGGCCTCTTTGTCCTGACTAATATAGATAGATTAATACTCTATAGATCTCACAGAGAGAAACACACGCACGCACACATATACGCACAAACGCACATGCAAGCACACTATTAAAAAAAAATCTTTTGTGTCTACGTGTACCTGCCTTGATATGATTTTTATTTTCCAGTGATTCAGACAAAAGAATATGTATGCCCTCAGAAACTATAAGTTGCAGCAACACCTGAGTCTCAAATACAACTGCATGTGGTCCCAGGTTTGGACGCTCCACCTGTAATCACGATGTTAACCCTGTAAGTTCCACTGTCATTGTGAGCCACATTTCTCAGCTACAGAGATCCAGTCGACCTGAAAAGTGTGATCCTGCCTTCATAGATATCATTTATATCATGACCCGATACTATTGGGCCAATGGTATAATAGTTTTGACTCATTTACATGTAAAAAGGTCAAAGACACATCTTACCTGTACAGGCCAAAGAAACAATCCCAAAAATGTTGAGTAAATTCATCGATCAAGGTTGAAGACATTCAACGATCAAGCAGTGCTATAAGAACTCAGATAAAACTTTTACTGTCAGAGACGCCAGGCTCAGGGTAAGACGAAAGGCACCACCTTTATAGACCTAGGTCCAGTCTAAGACTGGCAACTTTAAAGTTGCAGGACACCGCCCTCTAGTGGTTAAAGAGGCGAACACAAGAGGCCAACATAAACAGATGATGGATTACCAGTGAAGACCGAGAAGACAATATTTCCTAGATCAACTAATATGACTTAGAATCGTCATATCACGTGTATTAATTGAAGTGGTAGTTAAAATTAAAGATAAAATAATACATCTGTAAAATGACATTATTCGACTTCAGGTGAGGTTCATGGTTGGTGAGGCAATGACTCTGACAAATGACAAAAGGAAAGCTTATTCAATTGACTACTGGTTTATTTAATATCTCATCAGCATTCTTCGCACACATATGAAGTTTAAAAAATATATGATTTTATTAATAATTTCTCAACAAGTCTATATTGAATTGTTGTGATATGTGGTGGGATATTAGTCTACATCCTCTAGATCTATGGCAGTCTTCGATTGTGGATAAATATTGATTCATTAAACCTTCATAAACCTGTCATCTTTGACATCGACATAAGAGTCAAAGCTGAAATATTATGTTTTAATTATCCATTTATTTAAATGTTTGTATTTTAAAATGTTAACCTGCCATATTTAATGATCTGAGACCTTTTAATTGGCTGAAAATCTAAATTCGTTTTAAACAATCAATGGATATAGAAAAAGATCAACAAACTAATAAATAATTTAAGGATTGGCAAACGTGGATTTAAACAGCATAGAGTATGACCGTGATAGTAAAGGATTACAAGGAAGACGCAACTCAATGCAATTTGAAAGCAGAGTGTTAGTTTATCCATATATCTATTTCCTCCTATTAAATGGCGTTTGGGGAATTTACTGTAAAGTTTAGCGAGAACTCTCCAGTCTTACGTTTGGCTCAAGAGTGAAGAATCCCAGGCACAGCGTTAGACAAGTGGTGCTGTAATGACAGATAGACACACCCTTTGTTGCTTCTGATTTGTTAATATTGCGTCAGGCTTTTCATGTTTGGCCAGATTTACGCAAACCGGAACAAAGTTCATTATGAATTTTATGAATTAATATTATTATGAAAAGATAAATATTGAGTATTAAATGGGTAAATATAAGCGTGAGAAAAACAAATAATGTTTTATTTTAGGCGAAAATGTCGTTTTTAAATATTCTATTGTATTTTTCATAGTCTTATCTCTTTTTTATATGATTGAAATTAAAACTGTTCTGGTCGTAATTTGATCTGTAGATAAAGTTCATGCGCCCGTCCTTCACCACACAAACCTTTGTTGTAAAAGTCCACATTATTTCCTTTAGTTTTAAAAGTGTCTTCGCCTCAATGGAGATGGGACGTAGTTTGAGGCTCATTAATCCAACATTTTCTCGGCTTGAAACGAATCATGAAAAGTAAAACAGCCTTACATTTCATTTTGCCAGAGAT
Organism: Callionymus lyra; assembly: GCF_982586985.1. Classification (NCBI taxonomy): domain Eukaryota; kingdom Metazoa; phylum Chordata; class Actinopteri; order Syngnathiformes; family Callionymidae; genus Callionymus; species Callionymus lyra. The sequence continues at coordinate 19,221,513 of NC_141830.1, forward strand.
GCAGTAACCCAACAAAAAACTTGGGGTCACCAGCTACACACTGGCAGAATGCCAATCACACACTTATTTTTAATTGAGCCATCAATAGTTTTGTGTGTTTTCAAACCTACACAAGCAGATAAAAAGCATACAAACTGAAAACACAGAAAAATAAAACATACATCCTCTACAGAGAATAGATTCAAATTGGATTTAAATCCGTAGTACCATGTCAGCAGTCTTCTAAAACCTACTTAATATTAGAAATACAATTTTTATTGAATACACACAATTTTAATTCCAAAGCCCTGACTCATGATTCACTTGACATTCATCCATAAGTAAAGAGTCTCACATACTGTTGACCACAGAGAGTGGCCATTTAAGAGACTTACGTCACCGATACTCTTGATGTATGTTGAAACGGTGGGTTTGGTTCTGAATGTGTGTGTTCACCTTCAACATTCTTTAACATTATGGGTCTTTTGCAAACTTGAACGGTCGCCAACATTTCCATTAGATGCTCATAAAGAATTTAAAGAAAACCTTTTGTTAAAAGAAAGACTATTTACTGAATCAGCTTTACTTGCTTGTTTGGCTTTTGTGGACTTTCCAAAGTTTTCGGGATTTCTGGCTAATTTGGAAGAAAAACTAGACAAAGTTGCCTCAATATTAAGATAAAAAAAACTTGCTGGATCAATGTTACTTTACACACACTCATCAAATTGCGCAACACAGAAAGGATGTATATATTTTTTAAAGTTTGGGGTCCTTGTACGCCAACATTCCACGACTTTCACATATTGACTTTTCCTAGATTGATTTTTGTTGGGTTTTGCTGGGAAATTATACTATGAAGCTAAAGCTGTTTATATTTTTATTTTTTTCCCACTTTGGGATAAATAAAAGTAATTTTCTTATCTTATACTACTAAGAGATCAAATACTAACTTTAAGCTAAAATTATCACAATTTCTTCACATTTTATTAATGATTGCTTTAAAAGTCTCTACAGCAGTAGTTCAGAGAAAGAGTTTTATATGAATTACGAGAGACTTTTTTGAAGTTTTATTAAAATTAAACCAGAGACAGATACAACAAAAGCCTTTATTTAAATGTATCCAAGAGGTTCGAGAATCCAGCTGAAACAGAAAAAAAGCATCAGTGATTTTACGACATTGTAGTTACCCTTTTCAAATGCAAGGGGGTGCAAGACACAATATCTTTAATCCTACGTAGTAGGACTTTAATAGTCATACTTCACTTTTTAGCAAAATTGTTAACAACCATATCTTTACAGAGTTTATTTTCAATTCATTATCTAAATAGTTTAACATTTACAATTCAAACTAACCTTAAGAAGTTTGAGCCAACAACACATTCAAGTGAATTTTAGTTATATACAAGCTCTGACATTTTTAAAACCTTTCAGATTTCAACATGAGTGGCAGGTAGGTTTCAGAATTCAAGTGAACTTGGCTGGTGTCGCTGGTGAAAGACAGACTAAGGGTTAACAGTAATTCCTAAATATCTCATATCAGAAGTTTGTCTGCATTAAAAGTGTAAGAGAATCGTGCTTAAAAATGGGACATCTTGCATCATATCAGTAGTTGCAGTTGTTTTTTTTGTGGAAAGGCAATAAGGATATCAAACAAGCATTTGAAGCATTTTAATTTTCTAAATTCTGGCAGATTCTATCAGCAGTCTGACGGAAGTCTAGTGTCTCCATAGCGTTCGTGATCCTCCCCCTGAAGGAATGCGGCGGCTGCTGCACTTAAGAGCTCATAAAAACTTGCACAAAATCACCCCCTCTTCCTCCTCCTCCCTCAATCCCACCACCATCATCATCCTCGTGACTCAGTCGCACTGCTCTGAGCATGTCAGTTACTTTCAGATTTCTGGTAAACTGCCAACTTAATTTTCGCTGTTCAGTGAAATATAAATCCCTTCAAATGTTATCTGACGGTTCCCCCAGATATTAATGATGTTATATTCTTGGATTATTCCAGGAAAACATCTAAAAGATAATTAATAATCAAGCGGAATCAACAAGAGATTGTGGAAGGAGGCTTTGCTGGTGAATAGTGTAAAAACATCTAATCTAATTCTAGACGTCATTTACTTTACTTTGAAATATATTTTCATGCAAACATGCCTCATCAAAAGTCAGTAATGCGCGGGTCGGTTTTCAGAGAGTTTCTATTCACTATGTGACAGATGAATACAATTCTAAAAAAGCACTAACCAATAAAGTTTTACCTTACCTTACCTTACCTTAATAAGGTGGAGAGGCAAATGGGGTTTTACCGGTGCCGAACTACAACTCTTTGGTGGCCAAATGTCGACCGAAACTTTGATTATATAAGAAATACAAGCTTTTCCAATTATAATTATAATTTCAATATTATCGGCAGAATTTCTAAAGTTTCAAAGATACAATTTGAAGAACTTTTTTCTGGAACTATAACTGTAACTTTCAACGTTCTATTGGCTGAAGTACAGGATTAAACCATGTGTGAGTGCATGAGGCGCTTTGTCAGGTGAGTGAAGGTGCAAATGTTAAATTAAAGATAAAGGTAAAAATGAATCAGAAGCAAAAAAGAAGCAACAAATTGTGTAAAACTTTTCAATGTTGTTGCTATTGTATTTACAGGCCTGGAAAAGTTTCAGTGACAAGTTTGGTACCAATCCCTAGCTCAGTAACTTTAGTTGTTCTAGTTGAATCCTTGTAAATGGCTTCTGAAGCATCAAATCTTGGCGGGTGAAGCACCTTGATTTACAAGATAAACCTCCCTTGTCTTTTTGAACCCTTTGCTTGTTCAACCAGGTGATTGATCAAAGGCTCTAATTCAGCCTAAAAGCCGTTCAGCCAGGTGAACATACGCCCCCAGATCCACGGGTAAGAAGGTACACACTGCTGTCGTAAACAATGTTTGTGTTCTCCTCAACTGCGTCTGGTTCTGGGCGGGCGCCTCTGATAAAAGCAAAGCAGGACCAGGTTGCTGCTCACATGAACCGTTGGTTCTTCTGCCATGGACTTTGAGAGGATGCTCAGAACCGGTTTGGTGCTGCTTCTATCAGGTACATTATGGTTATATTAGTGTCTTGTCATCAACTTGTGTGACACATCTGGCTGATCTTTGGTTTAGGTTTGCAAGTGAGGGCCAACATTCTACCGCCAGGAACCATGAATGGGGTCGTGGGTGGGAAAGTCACGTTCACCACAAGCCTCAGACCCCCCGACGTACCCTTCGGCAACGTCATTTGGACCTTTGGAGCAGTGACGATCCTCACCTCCAGCGCTTCCGGCAACTTCAGCACGCCTGAATATCGCTCCAGGATCACGTTGAACCGAGCAACGGGGTCCCTGGAGCTCAGGAACCTGATCCTGACGGACAGCGGGGAGTATGAAGTCATCGTCGTACCTGCTGTCGGACAACAAGAATCAGGAACCGCAACACTTGTTGTGTATGGTGAGTGAAAAAATGACCTATAAACTATGTTATTATCACAGCTGTAATAAGGTCATTAATAAATAAAAAAATAAGTTGGCAAAAACTGCATTTAGAGTAAATAAATAACATTAAAAAAAAAAACTATTGAATATGTATTTACATGGCAAAAACTAAATGTTCATGTCCATCAACGCAGCTCGGATATCTGGAGTGATGATCCGCAGCCCAGCTGTCACCCTGATAGAAGACAGAGACTCCACCAACCTCACCTGCGATGCTTCCGGTTCCATCCAGACCAGGTTGTGGATGAAGGACGGAGCTTATCTTGCTCGCGGCGAAAGAATCTCCTTCTCCTCGGACAACACAACCATCTACATTGAGCCAGTAGAGAGCGCCGATCACGGAACCTACGAGTGTAAAGTCAGCAATCCGGTCAGCACCATGACCGGAGCCCACGACCTGGTTGTTAATTGTGAGTGTGATGTTGAGTTAGTTTGATGAAAGAATTAAAATTTAGGCTCAACATTTTCAAGCGCAAATAAACTGTGTTTTTTTAATTCAGTGGAAAATATAATTTTGTTAAACAAAAAAACTGAGCTTCAAAACATTCCTAAAGAAGATGGAAAAAGAAATCAATGTAGATTTTTTTTCTATTGTTCATTTCCTAAAACTTAACAAGTTGGATTATTGGTTCTTTATCAGCTGTTTAGTCAATATCAGCTGTGTTTTACTCTGAATTAAGTCTCAAAGATTTACAGTCAAGTGATCATTTATCATTTATTTATCTTTCAGTTGGCAAAATAACTCTTAATCTTGAGAAAATGTTGATGATGGAAGACAGATTTTGTTTTGTGTTCCGACTTACCATCCATATTCAGAAACATTTTAAACGTGTCGTCATTCTCTATGGTGTCGATTTTGTCGCTTTAACTTAAACAACTCCTCCTCGCCTACTCTGTGAGTAACTGCATCCCGCCCTCCGAATACTGCTCTTTGTTTTTCAAACACCAAACGATTCTGATAATATCAACTTTATTCTTCCCGCATTGGTTGTTATTGAGACAGTGTGTATATATGTATATCCTTATGTAACTAAATTCAGCGACCAGCAGAAACATCTATATCTTCTTTCTTTCTTTAAAATACACTTGGATAGTTGAACGTTTTTGGGCCACATCTTGGACATTCAGATGTCTTGTGATACCAGAATGAAACTAAAATAACATTTCATCTTTACTATTTTGTGCAGACGGTCCACACAACATGACCATCATCGGGCCGACGTCTGCACCGCTGGGCCGCACGGTCACTCTGAACTGCCGGTTGGACTCGGTCCCGACACCCATCTTCATCTGGACGCTGAACGACAACCAGACGCATGTGAACACGTCGACCTTCATCGTCGAGCAGTTGGATGAAGAAAAGAGTGGAAATTATACCTGCACCGCTTGGAACGTTGTGACCCGACGTGGAAATTCCACAGTGCACAATCTGAGAGGTGAGACGCCTCAGAATATAAGAAATGATCTGCAGCTCAGATGAAGTGACTGATGCTTTTCCTGAACTCCATGAAGCTTGTGCAGCAGCTCCGCTCTCGTTTCTACTCCTGTGGATCAGTGTGGCCGCCCTGCAACTGTGTTTGACACTATAGACCCAAGCAGTAAGTCATGGACTTTGTTATTCTCACTGTTATTGACAATAAACATTCAATCTTTTATTTCTTCTCCGTCGCAGATTCTCGATCAACACTTTCTTCCTGATGCGATACGCTTATGACGGAGGAGCAGAACTCCACCGACCACGGAATGTTCTCCATTTAACTCAAATAAAAAGCACTTTTCATTCCTACACGTAAAGATATAAATCCCACATATGTTATAACCTGTTGAATGTAAATGATTATGAAGGTTAATAATAATAATAAATTAAACAATATTGTTGTAACTTTTAACTTTCACCTGAGTCTGCAATATATGAAAACACATTTTGCACTTGAGAGTATCATAGTCTGTACTTCCTAATTATACATGAGAAAAATATTCTTATTTTTAGGAAATATATCTTGTGAATATGAAAGGATACACGTCCATTAAACCCCAGAGAAGGTACCATATTACATTATTGTGATATGCTTTCAAGTTACTTTATTTGAGAAATGATCTTCACTTAAACAGCAGAGACGTCATAAGGAGAAGAAAACATCACAATGAAAGTGTTGTTGACAGTTTAAAGGAAGGGTTGATGCTCGAAGACAAGTCCTCAGAGTGGTCGCTCCTCCAGGGTTCGCTGAGAACGTCTTAGAAATCACAGAATCATCATGAAGCTCGATGTCTTCAGAGCTATTTTCTCAGATGTCTTACAAAAGTTGCAGCTTCCTGTGTGTCAGTAGTTGTTCCCGTCATGCTCTGAGAGACGTTAATCTAAATGCAGGAAACAAGTTGGACCGACTGAAGCGAGGAAAGCGTTGCATCCCTGACCTGATTAACTTGTTGAACACCTGCGGCTATTTTTGCCGGGTCCCAGATTTGTGGGGATAATTACACATTACTATTCTGAGACGAAGCTTCCTTCAGCAGGCCCGACTTCACTGCGGTTTTAAACGAACACATTTGTTCCGCTTTTCTTGTTTTGTTTACACCAGCACAGGCGACTCCAGCTGTCAGTCATGGTGAGCCAAAGTCTGGAGGTCTATTCTTCCATTCGAAAGCAAAGTGAACATTTACTCCTTTGCCCTTCTTCTTGTGACTCACTGTGTTTGACTTCTTACTTCTTCATGTGCTGGAATTAAAAAGAAACATCTTTATTGTTTGTATTGTCTTTCGTGTCCATAGGAAAAAGAAGTATTTACTGTCAAGGTGCAACATTGGTCTAAGATCATGTAAATAATCATGCATTTGTCTTTTATTTTATCACTAGTCTCCATAAGACAAAATGTTTTTTAAGGGCATTTTTCCTTTTTTTGTCATTTTTGTGAATATTTTTTGCCCCTTCAAAAAATACAAGTAATATACAAAGTTAATATAAATCCTTTATTTTTCAAAGCTGATTTTATTCTTTATACCCTCCTTAATTTTAGCTTGATGGCCCCTCATAAAATCAAAATTAAAGTATAATGATGTTCTGTTCTATGTTAATCTTTGTATCCTTTGTCTTTGTTATCTTTCTGTGATCTATGTTCTTTATCTTTAGACTAAGATTGTATCGTCTTGTTCTATCTCTTTATTTCTCTTTGTGCTTCTTCTTATTTTTTTTTATTTTTATTTTTATGAATAATTGCTGTATTGCTGTGACTAATTGGAAAAAAAAAACAATTTCCCGAAAGAGACCTCCTGAGAGATCAATAAAGTTCTACCTACCTACCTATAACAGCCACTGCGCTAAATGTGGCTCCCAAAGATAGTTACCACTTAGGTAGTAGCAGTTTTTGAGTCTTTTGTTCTTTTTGTCCAGTATCTTGAGAGGGGGGAAGAACGGTACATGTCCACGGTGGGTGGGGTCTTTTAGGATAGCTCTGAACCACATGGATCAGCTGTAGGTCAGAAGGTTCTCAACAACGGCCCGGTAGAAGCATGGCAATATGATATGATCTATTTCAAATATTTTATTTTTATTTTCTTTCAATGTTTTTTATAAGACATGGAATTCTCTAATGCAAAACTCAAATCCTAAATCAAAGGACTTAAACATGTTAGTATAAAGTTGAACTAGTGATGAATAATACAAATTAAAAACATGTTTGTTCGCTGTCAAACACTTCTAATAATAATAATAATAATAATAATAATCTCTATTTATATATAATATATAACAATTTCTGTAATGTAATGGAAATAGAGGATGAAGGTCACATGTGTGTAACTGTTGTTAACATTGTTGCAGTAATAAAATTCAAATTAAGTTTATCGTGATGACTAAACTATTCCAACTTTTGGTTACAAACGTCACGATATTTCACATCTTTAATCTGAAGGTTGCCAAAAAACTAAAATCTTCCGGTTCTTGAAGGCCACACTGTCACAAGTTAAACACATGATGTCAGTGTTGCACTTCCAGGTGATATAACGAAAACACTAATTGGGTTACACATTCTGAACTTTGACCCAGTTCCCCTCCTGGTTCTCATACTTCGATCTGCAGAGGAATGTTCAGGCCTAGAGCAGTTTCTGTTTATTCCACAATTCAGAAACAAAGAAACACAAGCAGTGACGATGGACTGGGCGTCTGACCCAGCAGTTTAAGTTAGGTTAGGTTAGGTAGAACTTTATTGAACTTTAAAAAATAAATCAAAATAAAATAAGAACAATAACAAAGAGAAATAAAGAGAAAGAACAAGATGATACAATCTAAGTCTAAAGATAAAAAACATAGATCAAAGAAAAATGATACAAGACAAAGGATACAAAGACTAACATAGAACAGAACATCATGATACTTTTACTCCACTCCTGCCCCCGAAGTCAGAATTAAACAATTTAATAGCCCGAGGAATGAATGAGTCCTTGAGTCTATTTTTTTGCAGCTGGGAAGGAGCATTCGTGCTCTCATTCTGCTTCTCTGCTCACTGATGACAGGGCTGAGAGGATGACTGTCGTCATCCATGATGATGGACAGTAGTAGTAGTAGTAGTAGTAGTAATAGTAGTTTGACCCTCCAGGGACCATTTTGTTCTTGATCTCCATGATTGCCTCCTTTGACATTCGTAGGCAAATATATCTGTTTATCTGTTGTGGTCTTCAACTTCTTCTGCTTCTCTTAACCCAGGTTTTGATCAATCTGGTGCGTGTTGTTTGTTTTTGTATGTAGTGTTGTGTGACACTATTTAATATTTGAAATTATATAAAATCATAAAATAATAAAAGTGATCCCAAGCCTTAAAAGAAGGAGCTTCCACGTGTCGCATGAAAGCCATTCATAGCATGCAGCCATGCAGAAGGTACAGAGGTTTCATAAATGCAAGAACAAAGATCAAATAAAAAGAACAAAGGGCAAAGAGAAAACAGAGGGCAAAGAGCATAGATCAAAGGAGAAAACAAAAATACTTGATGTGTGTGAGTGTGGGACAGTCTAGTGGTATGCATTTCAAACATGTTCCTCTTTTCTACTTTTCCTGTTCGTGACAACATTCACGAGTCCTCAGCTGCGGCACTGCAAGGATCCAGCAGTTGAAAGGTGAGTTATTGAACTAGTGCTTCAAGTTATGATTGAACCTTTATCCTCACTGTTTCACCTGTTGTTCTGACTCTGTCGGGTTGTGGTGTGTGCGGTGCTGTTTTAAGTGGCCTGTCGGGTTGTGGTGTGTGCGGTGCTGTTTTAAGTGGCTTACATGATAGCTTTAACCAAACATTACCACCAGGATGATACATTAAAAAACACGTGTCTAGAAACTATCTTGATTTTTCGAGCGAAGTCGTCCCTCCAACATTTGTCAACGTCATTTTTGAAAGTCTCAGACTATGAGGCAAGATCTATTCAGCTAAAGTGTATGAACAATGACTGGGAAGACACCAATGAAGAAGTTAATTTTAGCACCTGATGATATTATTATTGTGTAGCTCTGTTGTATTTTGATTCTGATTCTGGGTGTTGATATTGAGGGTTCTCTTGAAACTCTCCTTCTACATTCGATGAATAGTTTTGTTTGACAACTCTTACTGAAGGTGTCCATGGCTGGTCAACATGTTTCATCAGTAATTTACTATATTGCCACAAAAATTTTGATTTAACTTTTCTCCATCTCAAGTGAGATAACGTGATGTACATTTCTTTCTGGCTGATGGTTACCTCGATTATCTTCATCGTGCTTCTTCATGTTCGTGTCCACAGAGCCAAGTTTCTACAAACATGGATATTCTCATCAAGCCATCCAAAGTTCTACTATTGCTCCCTCTCTTACTTCTTCCAGGTGGGTCATAAATACCTATAAAATGAAAATATAATGTATTGTAATTTGTCAAACATTTACCGTCATTTTCAGGCTATAAAACGTTATCACACTAACATACTATAATATATTAACGCGGGAGTTGGAGCCTTGAGAAGGGCAACAATGACAATGAGTGATAAGCGAGGGGATTGATTACAATTTCAGGAACATTATGTGGTGAAAAAGCTGGAAGCCAACCACTGATGCATTTGAATGATTTTGTTTTGGTCAAGGAACCGCACTAAGTAATACATAGTATTAATAATATTATTGGATAAGTGGATATTATAATATTAACATAACACATTTTCATGTCTTAACAAGAAGGATCTGTCTCGCCTTCAGTTGATTCAGAACTTCTCGCAGCGAGAATTCTGACCTGCTCTAGTAGAAGAACTCACATTTCTCCGATCCTTAAAACTCTTCACTGGCTTCCAGTTTCTTCCTTACATCACTGTTTTGATTCAGCCTTACACCCCAGCTCGGGCTCTGAGGTCTGTGGATCAGAATCTACTGATGGTTCCACGCACACGGTTCAGGACCAGAGGAGAGAAATCCTTCCAGGCTGTTGCTTCTAAGCTTTGGAACGATCTTCCTCTCTCTTTGAGCTTGATGATCTACTGACTCCTTCAAGAAACATCTTAAGACATTTTTATTTGTTCAGGCTTGTCCTTGATTTTCTCGAACTCCTGTTGTGTTATCAGTTTTATCTTGATCTTTAAAGTATATACTTTATTGAATATTGTTTTGATTGTTCAAGCGCTTTGTGACCCTGGTCTGGAAAAGCGCTATACAAATAAAAATGACTTACTTACTTACTTACAAACATATGCAGCAGCTTTTATGCTAAAGGTGTTGCCCAGGTTTACATGATGCATGTAAACTATACATCAATAAATTGATGGTGAGACGTTGGAGACGATAGCGTAAATGACTGACTCAATGTAAAATGACGAGAAAAGCTTCTACTGGGGATTAAAAGCACTGGATGCGAAATTGACAATGTTCTGGTACGGTGGTTATTTTTTTAACTAGTCATGTCACTGCAGTGTTAAAGCGACGTCCGTACAAAAGCATGTATTTAATTATATACACATTAATCTGTTTATATCATGTGACAAAGTAAATACTTGCAGGCTTATGTACAAATTATTTTTTTAATTAGATGGTGCAAATTATATTCGAGTGCACTCGATAGTCCGTAAATGATGGTATTTTATTCTAGATGAAAGAAGGTTGAAGAAGAATGAGCAACATAAAAGTCGATAAAGGTCAAGATTAAGTAATTCAAAAAAATCTGTTCTCATAATATTCTCTCCTAATATCTTTTGGCAGGTTTAAATTCACAAAAATTAGAAGTCTGGCCCAAAGTGATAGGCTACGTCCAAAATGATGTCACCCTTCATTGCCAATTCATTCAAGGACGTAAAATGTCCAACGTCACTGCATTACAATGGGACCTGGAATCCACGGACGATCAACCAAACCAGCAGATTTTAGTTTACAACAGAAACTTCGGACTGGATGAAAAAGAAACTCCTCTGAAAGCAAGAGTGAAGATTTTGGAACAGTCTTTGATTATCAAAGACTTGCGGATGTCAGACGCTGGGACCTACAAATGTCACGTGACCACATTCCCAGCCGGTTCGTTTGAGAAATCAATCCAACTTGAAGTTCGAGGTAAGTGACTTTGTACCATTTTGGTCACACAAAAGTTCATATACTGCATGTTCCATATGTCAATATGAGTAGTATAGTTTAAACACAAGGCAAGAAAACAAGCACAGCAAATGCCACAGCAACATAGTCCAAGTTGGAATGAAACGTAATCCAAATTACACTCAAACATGGTGCAAATTACACTCAAACATAGTCCAAATTACACTCAAACATAGTCCAAATTACACTCAAACATGGTGCAAATTACACTCAAACATAGTCCAAATTACACTCAAACATAGTCCAAATTACACTCAAACATAGTCCAAATTACACTCAAACATAGTCCAAATTACACTCAAACATAGTCCAAATTACACTCAAACATGGTGCAAATTACACTCAAACATAGTCCAAATTACACTCAAACATAGTCCAAATTACACTCAAACATGGTGCAAATTACACTCAAACATAGTCCAAATTACACTCAAACATAGTCCAAATTACACTCAAACATAGTCCAAATTACACTCAAACATAGTCCAAATTACACTCAAACATAGTCCAAATTACACTCAAACATGGTGCAAATTACACTCAAACATAGTCCAAATAACACTCAAACATAGTCCAAATTACACTCAAACATGGTGCAAATTACACTCAAACATAGTCCAAATTACACTCAAACATGGTGCAAATTACACTCAAACATAGTCCAAATTACACTCAAACATAGTCCAAATTACACTCAAACATGGTGCTATTACACTCAAACATAGTCCAAATTACACTCAAACATAGTCCAAATTACACTCAAACATGGTGCAAATTACACTCAAACATAGTCCAAATTACACTCAAACATAGTCCAAATTACACTCAAACATGGTGCAAATTACACTCAAACATAGTCCAAATTACACTCAAACATAGTCCAAATTACACTCAAACATGGTGCAAATTACACTCAAACATAGTCCAAATTACACTCAAACATAGTCCAAATTACAATCCAACCGTCAAAGTTTCAGTCAAACATAGTCCAAATTCCAATGAAACGTTCAAAGTTTCCGTCAAACATAGTCCAAATTCCAATCAAACCGTCAAAGTCTCAGTCAAACATAGTCAAAAAGACAATCAAACATGGTCCAAATTACAATCAAACATAGTCCAAATTACACTCAAACATAGTCCAAATTACACTCAAACATAGTCCAGATTACAATCCAACCGTCAAAGTTTCAGTCAAACATAGTCAAAAAGACAATCAAACATAGTCCAAATTACACTCAAACATAGTCCAAATTACACTCAAACATAGTACAAATTACACTCAAACATAGTCCAGATTACAATCCAACCGTCAAAGTTTCAGTCAAACATAGTCCAAATTACAATCAAACATAGGCCAAATTAAAATCAAACATAGTCCAAATAGTCCAAATTACAATCAAACATAGTCCAAATAACAATCAAACACATTCCAAATTACAATCAAACATAGTCCGAATTAAAGTCAAACATAGTCCAAATAACAATCAAACATAGTCAAAAAGACAATCAAACATAGTCCAAATTACAATCAAACATAGTCCAAATTACAATCAAACATAGTCCGGATTACAATCCAACCGTCAAAGTTTCAGTCAAACATAGTCCAAATTACAATCAAACATAGTCCAAATTAAAATCAAACATAGTCCAAATAACAATCAAACATGGTCAAAAAGACAATCAAACATTGTCCAAATTACAATCAAACATAGTCCAAATAACTATCAAACATAGTCCAAATAACAATCAAACATAGTCCAAATAACAATCAAACATAGTCCAAATTACAATCAAACATAGTCCAAAATAGTCTAGATTACAATCCAACCGTCAAAGTTTCAGTCAAACATAGTCAAAAAGACAATAAAACATGGTCCAAATTACAATCAAACATAGTCCAAATTACACTCAAACATAGTCCAAATTACACTCAAACATAGTCCAGATTACAATCCAACCGTCAAAGTTTCAGTCAAACATAGTCCAAATTACAATCAAACATAGTCCAAATTAAAATCAAACATAGTCCAAATAACAATCAAACATAGTCCAAATTACAATCAAACATAGTCAAAAAGACAATCAAACATAGTCCAAATTACACTCAAACATGGTGCAAATTACACTCAAACATAGTCCAAATTACACTCAAACATAGTCCAAATTACACTCAAACATGGTGCTATTACACTCAAACATAGTCCAAATTACACTCAAACATAGTCCAAATTAAAATCAAACATAGTCCAAATAACAATCAAACATAGTCCAAATTACAATCAAACATAGTCCAAAAGACAATCAAACATAGTCCAAATTACACTCAAACATGGTGCAAATTACACTCAAACATAGTCCAAATTACACTCAAACATAGTCCAAATTACACTCAAACATGGTGCTATTACACTCAAACATAGTCCAAATTACACTCAAACATAGTCCAAATTACACTCAAACATGGTGCAAATTACACTCAAACATAGTCCAAATTACACTCAAACATAGTCCAAATTACACTCAAACATGGTGCAAATTACACTCAAACATAGTCCAAATTACACTCAAACATAGTCCAAATTACACTCAAACATGGTGCAAATTACACTCAAACATAGTCCAAATTACACTCAAACATAGTCCAAATTACAATCCAACCGTCAAAGTTTCAGTCAAACATAGTCCAAATTCCAATGAAACGTTCAAAGTTTCCGTCAAACATAGTCCAAATTCCAATCAAACCGTCAAAGTCTCAGTCAAACATAGTCCAAATTACAATCAAACATAGTCCAAATTAAAATCAAACATAGTCCAAATAACAATCGAACATAGTCAAAAAGACAATCAAACATAGTCCAAATAACAATCAAACACAGTCCAAATTACAATCAAACATAGTCCGAATTAAAGTCAAACATAGTCCAAATAACAATCAAACATAGTCAAAAAGACAATCAAACATAGTCCAAATTACAATCAAACATAGTCCAAATTACAATCAAACATAGTCCGGATTACAATCCAACCGTCAAAGTTTCAGTCAAACATAGTCCAAATTACAATCAAACATAGTCCAAATTAAAATCAAACATAGTCCAAATAACAATCAAACATGGTCAAAAAGACAATCAAACATTGTCCAAATTACAATCAAACATAGTCCAAATAACAATCAAACATAGTCCAAATAACAATCAAACATAGTCCAAATAACAATCAAACATAGTCCAAATTACAATCAAACATAGTCCAAAATAGTCTAGATTACAATCCAACCGTCAAAGTTTCAGTCAAACATAGTCAAAAAGACAATAAAACATGGTCCAAATTACAATCAAACATAGTCCAAATTACACTCAAACATAGTCCAAATTACACTCAAACATAGTCCAGATTACAATCCAACCGTCAAAGTTTCAGTCAAACATAGTCCAAATTACAATCAAACATAGTCCAAATTAAAATCAAACATAGTCCAAATAACAATCAAACATAGTCAAAAAGACAATCAACCATAGTCCAAATTACAATCAAACATAGTCCAAATTACACTCAAACATAGTCCAAATTAAACTCAAACATAGTCCAGATTACAATCCAACCGTCAAAGTTTCAGTCAAACATAGTCCAAATTACAATCAAATATAGTCCAAATTAAAATCAAACATAGTCCAAATAACAATCAAACATAGTCAAAAAGACAATCAAACATAGTCCAAATTAAAATCAAACATAGTCCAAATAACAATCAAACATAGTCAAAAAGACAATCAAACATAGTCCAAATTACAATCAAACATAGTCCAAATAACAATCAAACATAGTCCAAGTTACAATCAAACATAGTCCAAATTACAATCAAACATAGTCAAAAAGACAATCAAACATAGTCCAAATTACAATCAAACATAGTCCAAATAACAATCAAACATAGTCCAAATTACAATCAAACATAGTCCAAATTACAATCAAACATAGTCCAAATTAAAATCAAACATAGTCCAAATAACAATCAAACATAGTCCAAATTACACTCAAAAATAGTCCACATTACACTCAAACATAGTCCAGATTACAATCCAACCGTCAAAGTTTCAGTCAAACATAGTCCAAATTACAATCAAACATAGTCCAAATTAAAATCAAACATAGTCCAAATAACAATCAAACATAGTCAAAAAGACAATCAAACATAGTCCAAATTACAATCAAACATAGTCCAAATAACAATCAAACATAGTCCAAATTACAATCAAACATAGTCCAGATTACAATCAAACATAGTCCAAATCACAATCAAACATAGTCCAAATTACAATCAAACATAGTCCAAATAACACTCAAACATAGTCCAAATTACAATCAAACATAGTCCAAATCACAATCAAACATAGTCCAAATTACAATCAAACATAGTCCAAATAACACTCAAACATAGTGCAAATTACAATCAAACATAGTCCAAATAACAATCAAACATAGTCCAAATTACAATAAAACATAGTCCAAATCACAATCAAAAAAAGTCCAAATTACAATCAAACATAGTCCAAATAACACTCAAATATAGTCCAAATTACACTCAAACATAGTCCAGATTACAATCCAACCGTCAAAGTTTCAGTCAAACATAGTCCAAATTACAATCAAACATAGTCCAAATTAAAATCAAACATAGTCCAAATAACAATCAAACATAGTTAAAAAGACAATCAAAGATAGTCCAAATTACAATCAAACATAGTCCAAATTACAATCAAACATAGTCCAAATAACAATCAAACATAGTCAAAAAGACAATCAAACATAGTCCAAATTACAATCAAACATAGTCCAAATTACAATCAAACATAGTCCAAATAACAATCAAACATAGTCCAAATCACAATCAAACATAGTCCAAATTACAATCAAACATAGTCCAAATAAGACTCAAACATAGTCCAAATCACACTTAAACATAGTCCAAATTACAATCAAACATAGTCCAAATCACAATCAAACATAGTCCAAATTACAATCAAACATAGTCCAAATAACACTCAAACATAGTCCAAATTACAATCAAACATAGTCCAAATTACAATCAAACATAGTCCAAAAGACAATCAAACTAGTCCAAATTACAATCCAACCGTCAAAGTTTCAGTCAAACATAGTCCAAATTACAATCAAACATAGTCCAAATTAAAATCAAACATAGTCCAAATAACAATCAAACATAGTCAAAAAGACAATCAAACATAGTCCAAATTACAATCAAACATAGTCCAAATAACAATCAAACATAGTCCAAATTACAATCAAACATAGTCCAGATTACAATCAAACATAGTCCAAATTACAATCAAACATAGTCCAAATAACACTCAAACATAGTCCAAATAACACTCAAATATAGTCCAAATAACACTCAAACATAGTCCAAATAACACTCAAATATAGTCCAAATTACACTCAAACATAGTCCTGATTACAATCCAACCGTCAAAGTTTCAGTCAAACATAGTCCAAATTACAATCAAACATAGTCCAAATTAAAATCAAACATAGTCCAAATAACAATCAAACATAGTCCAAATTACAATCAAACATAGTCCAAATTACAATCAAACATAGTCAAAAAGACAATCAAACATAGTCCAAATTACAATCAAACATAGTCCAAAAGACAATCAAACATAGTCCAAATTACAATCAAACATAGTCCAAATTACAATCAAACATAGTCCAAATTACACTCAAACATAGTCCAAATTACACTCAAACATAGTCCAGATTACAATCCAACCGTCAAAGTTTCAGTCAAACATAGTCCAAATTACAATCAAACATAGTCCAAATTAAAATCAAACATAGTCCAAATAACAATCAAACATAGTCCAAATTACAATCAAACATAGTCCAGATTACAATCAAACATAGTCCAAATCACAATCAAACATAGTCCAAATTACAATCAAACATAGTCCAAATAACACTCAAATATAGTCCAAATTACACTCAAACATAGTCCTGATTACAATCCAACCGTCAAAGTTTCAGTCAAACATAGTCCAAATTACAATCAAACATAGTCCAAATTAAAATCAAACATAGTCCAAATAACAATCAAACATAGTCCAAATTACAATCAAACATAGTCCAAATTACAATCAAACATAGTCAAAAAGACAATCAAACATAGTCCAAATTACAATCAAACATAGTCCAAAAGACAATCAAACATAGTCCAAATTACAATCAAACATAGTCCAAATTACACTCAAACATAGTCCAGATTACAATCCAACCGTCAAAGTTTCAGTCAAACATAGTCCAAATTACAATCAAACATAGTCCAAATTAAAATCAAACATAGTCCAAATAACAATCAAACATAGTCCAAATTACAATCAAACATAGTCCAGATTACAATCAAACATAGTCCAAATCACAATCAAACATAGTCCAAATTACAATCAAACATAGTCCAAATAACAATCAAACATAGTCCAAATAACACTCAAACATAGTCCAAATTACAATCAAACATAGTCCAAATCACAATCAAACATAGTCCAAATTACAATCAAACATAGTCCAAATTACAATCAAACATAGTCCAAATTACAATCAAACATAGTCCAAATAACAATCAAACATAGTCCAAATTACAATAAAACATAGTCCAAATCACAATCAAAAAAGTCCAAATTACAATCAAACATAGTCCAAATAACACTCAAATATAGTCCAAATTACACTCAAACATAGTCCAGATTACAATCCAACCGTCAAAGTTTCAGTCAAACATAGTCCAAATTACAATCAAACATAGTCCAAATTAAAATCAAACATAGTCCAAATAACAATCAAACATAGTTAAAAAGACAATCAAACATAGTCCAAATTACAATCAAACATAGTCCAGATTACAATCCAACCGTCAAAGTTTCAGTCAAACATAGTCCAAATTACAATCAAAGATAGTCCAAATTAAAATCAAACATAGTCCAAATAACAATCAAACATAGTCAAAAAGACAATCAAACATAGTCCAAATTACAATCAAACATAGTCCAAATAACAATCAAACATAGTCCAAATCACAATCAAACATAGTCCAAATTACAATCAAACATAGTCCAAATAACACTCAAACATAGTCCAAATAACACTTAAACCTAGTCCAAATTACAATCAAACATAGTCCAAATCACAATCAAACATAGTCCAAATTACAATCAAACATAGTCCAAATAACACTCAAACATAGTCCAAATTACAATCAAACATAGTCCAAATTACAATCGAACATAGTCCAAAAGACAATCAAACATAGTCCAAATTACAATCAAACATAGTCCAAATTACACTCAAACATAGTCCAAATTACACTCAAACATAGTCCAGATTACAATCCAACCATCAAAGTTTCAGTCAAACATAGTCCAAATTACAATCAAACATAGTCCAAATTAAAATCAAACATAGTCCAAATAACAATCAAACATAGTCAAAAAGACAATCAAACATAGTCCAAATTACAATCAAACATAGTCCAAATAACAATCAAACATAGTCCAAATTACAATCAAACATAGTCCAGATTACAATCAAACATAGTCCAAATCACAATCAAACATGGTCCAAATTACAATCAAACATAGTCCAAATAACACTCAAACATAGTCCAAATAACACTCAAACATAGTCCAAATTACAATCAAACATAGTCCAAATCACAATCAAACATAGTCCAAATTACAATCAAACATAGTCCAAATAACACTCAAACACAGTCCAAATTACAATCAAACATAGTCCAAATTACAATCAAACATAGTCCAAATAACAATCAAACATAGTCCAAATTACAATAAAACATAGTCCAAATCACAATCAAAAAAAGTCCAAATTACAATCAAACATAGTCCAAATAACAATCAAACATAGTCCAAAAGACAATCAAACATAGTCCAAATTACAATCAAACATAGTCCAAATTACAATCAAACATAGTCCAAATTACACTCAAACATAGTCCAAATTACACTCAAACATAGTCCAGATTACAATCCAACCGTCAAAGTTTCAGTCAAACATAGTCCAAAAGACAATCAAACATAGTCCAAATTACAATCAAACATAGTCCAAATTACAATCAAACATAGTCCAAATTACACTCAAACATAGTCCAAATTACACTCAAACATAGTCCAGATTACAATCCAACCGTCAAAGTTTCAGTCAAACATAGTCCAAATTACAATCAAACATAGTCCAAATTAAAATCAAACATAGTCCAAATTACAATCAAACATAGTCCAAATTACACTCAAACATAGTCCAAATTACACTCAAACATAGTCCAGATTACAATCCAACCATCAAAGTTTCAGTCAAACATAGTCCAAATTACAATCAAACATAGTCCAAATTAAAATCAAACATAGTCCAAATAACAATCAAACATAGTCAAAAAGACAATCAAACATAGTCCAAATTACAATCAAACATAGTCCAAATAACAATCAAACATAGTCCAAATTACAATCAAACATAGTCCAGATTACAATCAAACATAGTCCAAATCACAATCAAACATAGTCCAAATTACAATCAAACATAGTCCAAATAACACTCAAACATAGTCCAAATAACACTCAAACATAGTCCAAATTACAATCAAACATAGTCCAAATCACAATCAAACATAGTCCAAATTACAATCAAACATAGTCCAAATAACACTCAAACATAGTCCAAATTACAATCAAACATAGTCCAAATTACAATCAAACATAGTCCAAATAACAATCAAACATAGTCCAAATTACAATAAAACATAGTCCAAATCACAATCAAAAAAAGTCCAAATTACAATCAAACATAGTCCAAATAACAATCAAACATAGTCCAAAAGACAATCAAACATAGTCCAAATTACAATCAAACATAGTCCAAATTACAATCAAACATAGTCCAAATTACACTCAAACATAGTCCAAATTACACTCAAACATAGTCCAGATTACAATCCAACCGTCAAAGTTTCAGTCAAACATAGTCCAAATTACAATCAAACATAGTCCAAATTAAAATCAAACATAGTCCAAATAACAATCAAACATAGTCAAAAAGACAATCAAACATAGTCCAAATTACAATCAAACATAGTCCAAATAACAATCAAACATAGTCCAAATTACAATCAAACATAGTCCAAATAACACTCAAACATAGTCCAAATAACACTCAAACATAGTCCAAATTACAATCAAACATAGTCCAAATCACAATCAAACATAGTCCAAATTACAATCAAACATAGTCCAAATAACACTCAAACATAGTCCAAATTACAATCAAACATAGTCCAGATTACAATCCAACCGTCAAAGTTTCAGTCAAACATAGTCCAAATTACAATCAAACATAGTCCAAATTAAAATCAAACATAGTCCAAATAACAATCAAACATAGTTAAAAAGACAATCAAACATAGTCCAAATTACAATCAAACATAGTCCAAATTACAATCAAACATAGTCCAAATTACACTCAAACATAGTCCAGATTACAATCCAACCGTCAAAGTTTCAGTCAAACATAGTCCAAATTACAATCAAACATAGTCCAAATTAAAATCAAACATAGTCCAAATAACAATCAAACATAGTCAAAAAGACAATCAAACATAGTCCAAATTACAATCAAACATAGTCCAAATAACAATCAAACATATTCCAAATCACAATCAAACATAGTCCAAATTACAATCAAACATAGTCCAAATAACACTCAAACATAGTCCAAATAACACGTAAACATAGTCCAAATTACAATCAAACATAGTCCAAATAACAATCAAACATAGTCCAAATTACAATCAAACATAGTCCAAATTACAATCAAACATAGTCCAAATTACAATCAAACATAGTCCAAATAACAATCAAACATAGTTCAAATTACAATCAAACACAGTCCAAATCACAATCAAACATAGTCCAAATTACAATCAAACATAGTCCAAATAACACTCAAACATAGTCCAAATTACACTCAAACATAGTCCAGATTACAATCCAACCATCAAAGTTTCAGTCAGACATAGTCCAAATTACAATCAAACATAGTCCAAATTAAAATCAAACATAGTCCAAATAACAATCAAACATAGTTAAAAAGACAATCAAACATAGTCCAAATTACAATCAAACATAGTCCAAATTACAATCAAACATAGTCCAAATTACACTCAAACATAGTCCAGATTATAATCCAACCGTCAAAGTTTCAGTCAAACATAGTCCAAATTACAGTCACAAATAGTCCTAATATCATTTAAATATAGTCCAAGTTACAGTTGAACATGGCCCAAGACACAAACTAAGTGTGTCTAACTAAAGTTAACTGTTTAGACGAGTGTGTGTAGCAAAACCCACAAAGAAGGAACGCTGTAATCTTTGTAGGTCATGATGTGTACCTACATCGGAATAAGAATTTAGTGCCCTTAGGATGTGAGATGAGTGAACGTTAGCATAAGTGAATGATTTTTATTTCTCTCCTAGATGGTATGAAGCCTGGCCTGGTAGCTGTGATAGCCATTGTGGTCGTCCTGCTGTTCATCATCCTGGCAGCCACAGTCTACCTCTTCTTCATCAGAAGGTGCGCTTGTTATTTATTTTGTCAGGGCCGTAAAAACTGCCAAAGCAAAATTTGTGATCGCATAAAATGACACAGTGTGACGCTGATATTGGTCGTCAGCCATTCACTTCAAGTACGGCGCCAGCAAAACAATCAAGTTTGGGATTTCTTTCAGCTGGATGCTGGTTTCTCCCACTCCAGTCTGATGTTTACGTTAATGAGTCAGTCGAGCGTTCCAGGGTACTTGATGGATGTGTCTATTATCTTCGGCATGTTTTACAACTATGCGTGGAGCGGTAAAGACATTCTCCTGAGTCAGCGTATGTTTCATCAGAAATCATGGCATCTGAGACATGTGAACCACAAACAACGTCACCCCGCTTAACTGAACATTTCTGGGAGTCGATGGTTGCTGGTATTTTTGGAGGATTTTCACATGATGAATAAATGACGGATAGCTACATTCTATATTTGCAGTTTATAGACAGTGCATTTATTTTTGCAATGGAGGCTGTGCCTACATGTTGCCCTAAACACACATGTTTTGTACAAAAATGTGTTTATAAACCATAACAATTTTTCTATATCTAAATTGGATTCACATTTTTCCACTGATTCATTGTTGGTGTTACAGTTTGTTAACCCTTGTGATGCTTCTGGGTCATGATGAAGATGACAATTTGTTTTCAGGGCTTTGGGTCACCTTGACCCTGAGATAACACGACAGTTAAAAATGATCTCACAAGCTCTGACTTAGACAGTAGACACTGCAAGTTGCACAGAATTAACCCAATTCTTCCTATCTGTGTAACATGTTAGCCTTTTAGATTTTACTAGAAACAAGCTTATTATTTAGACTTGTTTTATTTTCGATAAACTGTTTAATGAACTTGAACAATGTCTCATGTCGGGTCTTCAATACAAGAGGGACATTACAGACGAGCAGTATGGATGTATTTGAGTGTTTTTTTGGTTTGTCTTTTTGGACAAAGAAAATTGATTGACCATTATATGGACATACAGTACATTTCTGCCTGTAAGACATGGATTACTCTGAAAAAAAGTCTTATGTCGACGAGAGAGAGAGTAAAAAGTGAAAATATTTGAAACATTTTGGGTGGAGTATCACTGTTTGTTTTTTATTTTTATTTATTTTATCAAAAAATGAAACAGAAACTAAAAGACAGTAGTGTCAATATGGTATCCTTGCTACTTGTCTACTCTGAAAAAGAAATGAGTGTTAGTTGGTGGTGTCTGTTTTGTTTTGACAGCAAAAAAACAAACAAGCTTGTACAAGATGATTCTTAATCAGGGGCTCAAGTCCTTCAGCGTTCTAATTCCTGGGCTAAACTGAATGTGTATATTAACCTACTAGGAATTAGTCTTGCTGCTTAACTCATCTTAATCATGTTTGTTTTATATTTATTCGTGACATCCATAATATCATTTTAAACACTGCCATCTCTATTGGTCACCTTATAATTATGAATAATAAAAATCATTTAATTTTGACCCGAACATCTAGTGGGCCACGTGTGTTTTAGATGATATGGTTTTATTATTTTTCTCTTGTTGGAAAAAAAAACAAGTCTGCTGGACTGTTGGCCATTTTTAATAACAATAATAATCATAAAGTATATTTAAAAAGTGGCTTTCATAGAACTCAAGATCCCAGAATACAATAAAATCCCAGAATACAAAATAATACAATAATAATCAGTAAAACGGTTAAAACTGGAGTCCGTTTCCGTCGCTCCAACACGACGTCACTTCCGGGTCTTAATACTTTGCTTTATGGAGAAAAAAGGTCAATGCAGAGTGTAACGGGTCGTTTATTCGCCGCTTCAAGTCAAACAAAATACAGCTTTTACGATCGATCGGGCGCTCTTTGCTGGCAGCTTTTCAGGTCGATAGCTCCAGGAAAGACGGTCCAGAACGATAGAAATATCGCTATATTTAAGGCAAATTTCTGGGCCGAGAGGTCCGCCCCCTATCACCCTATTGGTTCCTTCAAACTCCCTGTGTCACGATATCCTGTGGAGAGTTCTTCCTACTTTATTTCCTTTTCTAATCTTTCAAATGTTCTTCAGTGGGAGTTCCTGTCTCCTAGCCCACCCCTCACAGATGTTTCCCTGCTTCGTTCTTTTGATCCACGACCCAAGGCGTGAAAAGGGCAGACAAACACGTTTAAATAACCGTTGTCATGACTCTACGTCTGTTCCAAGCTTGCCTTGAGACAGTGTGTCAGTCTGTGTGAAATGTTGATTTTGAATGTGTATTCAAACGTTTAAGCTCTTAGATGAAGCTAGTAATTTATACTTTATATTTTGATTATCTTTTAGCATTAATTTAAGTATGGCGTATACGTATAGTGTATAATATTTTTTAATCTAACATCAGGAGTTATGAGGCGTATGCAAGGAAGTTTTAAAGTTGGGTTGAAAGAGAAGGAGTCACAGTTACGGAGGTCGGGTGGAAGAGAGTCCCTGAGTTCGGGAGCAGAGCGACTGAAGGCTCTGCTCTCCATGGTGCTGAGGTGGACAGATGGTATAGAGAGGTGGTTGGAGGAGGAGGAAAGGAGAGCGAGCCAGGATGAAGTCCAGCAAATAGGGAGTCGTGAGGTTGTGAATGGACTTGAAGGTGTACAGGAGCAGTTTGTAAATCATGCTGATTGATGGGGAGCCATTGAAGCTGCTCGAGGATGGGCGTGATATGATGGGATGTGGGGTTCTTGGTGATGATGCAAAGGCTGAAATGATAGCGAGCTGTTAAGAATGACTCCCGGACTCTTGACCTGAGGCCAGACAGAAACTGAGGACCTGTCGATAGTGAGAGAAACTAGAAAGGGTGGATTTGGTGCATATGGTGAGGATTTCAGTTCTTTTTAAGTTTAATTTAGGGCCGTTTTAGTTGAACCATGATTTCATTTTGTAAAGGCATGAGTGGGGAGACGGGAGTGAGGAGTTGGGGTTGAGTGAAAGGTAGAGCTTGGTGTCATATGTTTTATGTAGTCCTTGCCATAAAAAAAAGCTTCACATATTTTGATGCATCGCTAAATTATTTACTTTAAAACGACAAACAAATGCTCAAGGAAAGAGAATTTAAATCTTGTGCTACTTTATTGCTAATTCTGTCCTCCAGTTAAATGTATTAATTTCATTATTTCCGTATTCCACAGATATAGGTTCCCCTTCAGACAAAGAGGTGAGACCTGAAACATGCAATGATGCCTTCACTGCGATTACATTGTTTGATGCTCGGTGCAGGTCTCCAGAGGGTGCTAGTGACGACAGCGGCTCCGCGTGACCACGTAAGCTTTAGCCTCTTGACAAATGTCTTGGAAATCAGAACGATGGCGAGGTCAACGTTAATGTCTGGCAGGATGTCGTCTACGCCGACGTCTCTGTAAAACCAGCTGGTCCCCCGCCTCCAATAAGTCACCCCACGACACATGGGAAGGATGATGAAATCACCTACTCAAAGGTCGCACTGAGATGCCATCGGGACATTCGGGAAGAGGAAGAGGAGGAAATGAACATATGAGTACAGAGCGACTTGAGTTCCACTTGTTGTTGAGTTGAAATATTTAAGAACAATAGAAGCAACCCTTGAGTGTCCAATATACTTTTGAATCAAGACAAATCTCATCCAGGTATCCCAGCAACAGGCCATAAGATTATGACCACCTGTGACTAGATGAAAGATGAAAACAAGGTTAAACCATTACGGAGTGAGGAAAAAATATGAAAAGCAGGAACACGTTCAAGAACATGCAGACAGGTCAAGATTAACAATCTGAACTCTTCCGACCTTCTGACCTTGTTGGCAATACACTCTTTTTTCACTGCTAATAACAACAGCACACACACACACACACACACACACACACACACACACACACACACACACACACACACACACACACACACACACATGCATACAGACTAATATTTCACGATTAGGTCAAATATGAACCCATTATTTCACACAAAAGGTTCAACTTTGATTCTACACCATTTTCCTTTTCAGTTTTACGGCATTATCATTCCAACACTTAATAGTTGCATCGTCCACACGTTTCAATGTCAACAGTTAAATTACACCATTTGTATTTAATGTTACGTGTTTAAAATTTTCTATAATATTGCATAAGTGTACCGGAGCAAATTCCTAGATGTTGAAACCCTTCACCAACAACTCTAATAAAAATTGTTGTGATTTAAATCGGCCCTGAAAGGGCCAAATACCTGCGATATTCCACGTTCTTGTTATTTATAATACTTAGATTCTGAATATAGCGGTGGATGGCACAAACACTTTTCAAAGTTTGTGTTCCAGGAGAATAAAATAAATGTTACTAAACTTGAATGTCTAAAGATGAAAATGTATGGTTTGATTATAGTTGGCAGTTTTATATGTGAATGATGTATAAAATATAATTAAGTGTAAAATGTATAGTTTAAGTAATAGAAACTACTTACACACATAATTAAAACTGATGTAAAGTTCTTAGTCATTACTGGCTCGTCATTAGTTTCCATATGGTATTTATTGATTGAAATATGTTTTGAAAATCACATTTTCAAAATTTGGGAAACTGGGTTACGAATTGTTTTGTTCAAAAGATGTCCACAACGATCAAAAACGAGAATGAACACATTCTCTTGAAAAACACACACACGCACGCACACACACACACACACACACAAACACACAAACACACACACACACACACACACACACACACACACACACACACACACACACACACACACACACACACACACACACACACACACAACACAAAACACACACACACAAACCAAACTCATAAAGAGATCTTTCTGTCACTGTCTCTTTTAGGTGGACTGGAACTCAAACAACATCAATAATTTACACACATGCACCCACACACACCCACCCACCCACACACACACACTCTTCTGGCAGTCCATCGATAACGATGATGACGTTGCTCCAATTTTGATGAATAGACATTTATTGGGTTGTGTTGCGGCGGTGCATAGCCATGTGGCTGTGCAGGCCGATGCGGGATCCGCAGGTTTTGCCACAGGAGGGACAGAGGTACGTAGCACTGGAGGGTGTGGGCCCTGTAGCAGGCTGATGCCTCAGTGCACGTCGCCGTATCCTCCTCTCTGTGGCTTGCTCCTGAAGGTGAGCAGTTCCCTGGTGGCAGGAGGAACTCCAGGTATAGCGATCAGCAGCCAGGGACTCTAGTGCTGCAGGTGAAATTTTGCACTGCTTCAGGAGGGTTTTAAGATGGTCCTTGAAGCGCTTTTTTGGACCACCAGCAGATCTCTGGCCGTCCAGAAGTTGGCCGTAGAGGATTTGCCTGGGCAGGCGGTGGGCAGGCATACGGATCACATGCCCAACCCAGCGCAGGTGTTTCTTTGCAAGGGGCACGGCGATGGTAGGTGTGTTGGTCCGTTCAAGAATATCAGCATGTGGCACCCTGTCTTCCCAGGACACACCCAGGATCCTTTGAAGGCAGCGGATGTGGAAGGCCTCTAGTGTTTTTATGTGCCTCTGGTAGGGTGTCCAGGTTTCCGACCCGTACAGCAGTGTAGAGAGGCAGACCGCCTTGTACACAGCTGCTTTGGTGGAGCTGGTGAGGTTCCTGTTGTGGAATACCCTGGAGCTAAGCCTGCCAAAGGCAGCGGAGGCCAGACCGACTCGGACCTGGATGTCATCATCAATGTTGCAGGAAGGGGACAGAATGCTGCCTAGGTAGGTGAAGTGAGGGACGATGGCAAGGGGATGACCATCGAGGGTGAAGGTACGCACATGTGTTTGGTGGGTGAACTCCTGGACAACTATCTGTGTTTTCCTGATGTTGATTTGGAGACCAATGGCGCTGTAGATGGATGCGACCACGTTTAACGCACGCTGTAGGGATTCTGGTGAGTGGGCAAGGAGAGCACAGTCATCTGCATACTGTAGCTCTAAGATGTGTTGGTTGGTGGTTTTGGTGAAGGCTTGAAGGCGCCGAATATTGAAGAGGTTGCCATCCAGTCTGTACTGTATCTGTACCCCATCTGCTGGGTCCAGGAGTTTGTGAGAGAGGATGGTGACGGTGGAGAGGAAAATGTTGAAGATGGTAGGGGCTAGGACACAGCCTTGCTTGACCCCTACATCCACACTGAAGATGGGAGACTGCTGGCCACAAACACTCACACAGGCTTGCATTCCATCATGGAACTGCCGCAAGATGTTCCTGAACTTTGGTGGAACCCCCAGCTTCCCCAGCACATCCCACAGCAGTTCCCGGTTTACTGTGTCGAAGGCCTTGGACAGATCAATGAAAGCTAGGTACAGGTCCTTGCATTGTTCTCTGCATTTTGCATACACACGCGCACACAAACATACACACACACACACGCACACGCACACACCACACACACACACACACACACACACACACACACACCCTTGTGACAGTGAGGTGTTGAAGGAAGCTTTCTGTGAACTATTTCACTTGTAGGTGAGACAAGCAGCTTTTAAGTTCATTTACGTAAAGATGTACCAATGTGATACTTTATTTTTATGCCTATTTTGTACTACATGTTAACTTCTTCCCATGTTTTTACCTCACTGTTACAACTTGTATGAGGACGTCAAAGTTTGACATGTATTTCGTTTTTATTCCAATAGTGTGCACTCCTTATGCAATTGCTTCTAATTTATTATTATTGTTATTATTATTAAAATGATGACCTTGTCTTATGGTTGTTTTCTTTATCTTATTTTTATCAATTACCATTACTTTTTAAACAAGATTTTCAATTAAGTATAATTTTCTATCAAATCATGGTTCCTGTCTCTCTCACACCGCACCAGACACTGTTTATTTAAGTGTCACCAGAGACTGCAAATTACATCACTAAAGCACTGCAGGAGCCAAGGTCTGAAGCAGGCAAGTACCCACATTAGGATTTAATATGAGTTATAGATTATTTTTTTTTCCATTAGTTGGAAAGCGTAACAAGGGAAAAATGCAAAACTGAATGCTATACATGCTAGCCGAGGCAGTCGATATAAGTGGTTGCTGAACTAATTCTGTTCATAGGAAAAAGTCACCTTGGTAAAAAATAACTAATAGAAATAGAAATCTATATCTGACTACGGAAAATACAAATTTGCAGGACACATTTCACTTTCCTTAGATGTTTTATGCAAAGAGAAAATAACATTTTGCAGTATGGTCGAAAAGGCAACACATTGATGAACCAAGTAGTTGACTGGTACTGTACATATGATGATCATTGACAACACACACACACACACACACACACACACGCGCACGCACACAAACATACACACGCGCACACAAACATACACACACACACACACACGCACACGCACACACCACACACACACACACACGCGCGCGCACACAAACATACACACGCGCACACAAACATACACACACACACACGCACATGCACACACCACACACACTCACACACTCACACAAGCACAGTTGCAGCAGCACCTCTAACTAAGCCTGAAAACACCAGAAGAACAACCATATAAGGCAAGGATTGTACCACTATTCCGATGAAACGAAGATTGAAGATGGAAAATAATGCGTCAAGCCGGGATAACAAAACAACAATACTGAATCCTCATGTGTGAGATTTGGGTGTCAAAGCCAGTGGAGTTCATCTGCCAGCAGATTACAAATGTCTCGGGTCAGACCCCAACATGCTCCTAATCAATAACAACAGTCTTCGCTTTTGTCATGGGAAGATGAAAGGATGAGAACATGTGTACAAACCTGGAGCCAGGTGATCTCTCGAGGCCTATTCAGACACATCAAGGCAGGCAGGAGAGAGGGTGGGGGGAGCGTTGACCTTGCACGATGCAGATCTTCATCGCCTGCATGGCAATTAATCAACGTACTATCTAGGGTGTTTCATCGGCTTCTGTAGATCCTGAGACCATTAGCAGCTCTCCAGACTGAAATGAACCCAAAAATAAAAAGGAAATGGAGAATGATCAGTATCATCACAGGCTTCAAAACTGTATTTCTTAAAGACGTCTTTTAATGTACAATGTTTCCTTTTTTCCTCCTTGTGAGCCGGACCAGTATTCCTGTTGCTTCTGCTCGGATTGGCTGAATTTAGCCTCATGGGTCGACTGCCAACAGTGAGGTCGACTGCCAAAGCTGCTTCTACTATAATGTAGCAGCAGCAGACATGATGTCCTTCATGATTCCAGAATCTGGTTTTGTTAAGTGAATTAATGTCACTGCAAGCAGCTGCAGACCTAGAGAATGTGGAAGAGTCTCAGCAGGAAATGGATAAAGACCGGAGAGACATTTGAGGAAACGTTCAGACGCCGCTGCACATGACAAAAATCGGAATCATTATATTCACCACTTGATGTTTTATTCCTGACTCAACATGAAGTGCTGTTGGCATCAGTACGTCAATCCAGCCTTCATGATATCCATGAGTAAAAGCAATATTTTAATAAATGAATAAAAAATTAAGCCAATTGAAAGGTAAAAACTCTTGTGCTTCCAACAACTGTTGCTCAATTGTCTAGATGTATTATCATATTGTTTCTTATAAGGTTGTCCCAGTACTGAAGTTCTTTAATTTTTTAATTTGTACTTTTGTTTTAACATTTTAGTTATAAAACTTTTTTGAGTTTCAACACTTTTTTAACCCTAGTTTATTATTTTTATATTCAATTTTGCAACATTTGATTATTTATACATATTTATTCCTTTTAAATTATTTTAAAGTAATATTATAATCCCATAATCACACTTAACCACAATTAGTTTAGCTTTAAATGTTTTCCCATCCTTACATAAATAATTACAATAGAAGGCATGGAGATTTTTATTTTATTTTTTTTCTTTATGTTTCATG
Source organism: Callionymus lyra (assembly GCF_982586985.1). Lineage (NCBI taxonomy): Eukaryota > Metazoa > Chordata > Actinopteri > Syngnathiformes > Callionymidae > Callionymus > Callionymus lyra. The sequence continues at coordinate 19,252,126 of NC_141830.1, forward strand.
TCATAGTTATCTCAAGGCGCTTTACAATTTAAACTACTAAATGTTATAAAAGAAGAGAAAGTAACAACTTTAAACCTTTAACAGAACTAGACTTACATGGCTCAGTAATATATATACATATATATATATATATATATATATATATGTATATATGAAGTAAAACAAACAAAAATATATATATAATTTATTAGAATCTTGATTTCTGTCATAAAATAATTATAAATTATTTTTGCTTTTACGTTTTCTTTCTGCCCTTTTTTTTCATCTCATTCTCATATCATGGGTGAAAACAATCATGTTGCCCCTGCGAAGGGGCGAAGATTTAACTGCCAACTCCTGCTCTGGACCACCAGTGATGTTGGAGCATCTTAGATATAAGTTGTTTCATCACAGTACACTTCTTTGATTGATTTAATTGATCACATAATCTCCTTGGAAGGGGGAACAAAATATAGTTGAAGCACATTTTCTGATTCAGTTGAATTATTTCTTTTGGACGCCAAACTCATGAAGTCACGACAGAGAGAGTTTTTCATTTCAAATATGAAAAAGTCTAATGGGGTCGGTTCGGATTTCTGCATCTGCTAATGAGGTTCTGAGTGTTCAATAAACTGAGATCGTCACAAATCTCAGATTATAAAGAGATTATGTGAAATGATGATTCATTTATATTTATCAATCGGCTATTCCCTGGTTTCTGTTTTACCCTTCTAATTGAATCCAACAGTTTCATTATTATGATGGTGGATTTATTTTGAATCTTTAAAAAAAAAAAAACACTAATGTTAATAGAAAATGTGATGTTGTGCGCTAAAACAAGGTGTTCATTAATTAGTGTACGTGTCAGGGCAGTGATCCCTGTTTTAGTTATATAGAAAGTTAAGTAAAACACCCCAAAGAAAGCAACACCTAGAATTACCCCAAAAAATAAAGTTCCCTGAACATATCACAGCTCACACACAGATCATTGATGAGGACACAGTGAGGTACAACGTGTTTGTTTTGGAATATTTAAGGGTTCATTGAAAAACACAGGCATGAATATTAAAGCCACATTAAGTTTCTTTTAAATTGCCTTGTTTGTTCCTTTTTCACCTCTTTTTAATTTATTACTTAATTTTGTTTTCCCTAACCAAATTGGCTTCAATAGTTTAATGATGTGTCATGAATACATGATTTTAGGAATATTATTAAGACATAGTTTTGTCTGTACTTTAGTTTTCTTTTGATTTCATTTTATTCATTTAACACACATATGTTTTATTATTGATTGATTTGCTTTTTTTATGTAGAACATTTACAACATAAAAGTATGAATCATAAACAATAAACAAATAGACAAACCCACATATCCAGCGGCAGTGCTGCCAGGTTGGTGGCTTCTACGTGATTGTGTTTCTCTTCAAGAAAAAACATGCGTCTTAAAGCTTCTGTTTGATGGAAGTGGTTTTTGGCTATTTATTTTCTGCTGCGAAGGTTTTTTTTTCCACACTCGTTATATTTTTTCCTCATGCACTGCTCCTCTAAACTATGACTTTGAGACACTTAATATAGAGAATAAACTCTAAAATATATTTCCGAAAAAAAACCTCTCTATAGCTGGTGTTTAAAAAATAAACTTTTTTTTGCAAGGCTATGAGTAAACAGTGAGGAAGTCACTTCTTCAGGTGTTAAATTGATAGCATCTTCTTCCTTGATCAATGGATTCCTTACTTTTATTTTTTTACTTATTTGATATTTCTATCAATTTAAGACATTTTACATAAGAAAATGCTTGTTTTAATAATGAAAAACTCCACAGTTAAATCCAGGAAACTTGATAGGTGATGGTCGGGCTCTGGAAGAAAGGTTGAGGAATAACGTGTGGATTTTTTTCCGAACATGTCGTAGGTCGTGACGTATACCAAGGACGAGAAATAATTGTTGGTCATTTATACAAGAGAAGCACCTTCATCATCCACTCAGATATGAATCCAAACAACACAAGTGACTGTTTGACATTTATCTTTTATTCCAAAACAATTTTCTTTTTTTTGTATCTATAGATTTGAACAAGAGCAATCTCTCTCAAGAAACGTCATTCCGGCTCGCCCCAGTACCCCCCCGACCCCCCCATCCCACCCCCTCGAGTGCTCCTCATAGACCGTCTTGTTCTTCAATAGGAATAATATCAACAATTGAATCATAATATTAATCATCAGTTTCAATAATCCATTTAGCACTTGTATAGAAATATGAAAAAATATCAATGAAAAGAACATGAAGGAGAAACAAAAATGGTCGTCTTTGCAGAGTGACACTTGTTTTTTTTCCGGCCCCGACTCTCAACTTGTTTTTGTGTCCCTCCCTTTCCCCGTGGTTGCTCCACTGTCACGGCCTTCCGAGATGATTTAAAGCTGTTGATTGCCACTTAATGGCTAGATTTAGTCTTTTGAGTAGAGACAAAGACAAGTAGAAAAAACCGCCGCGAGACGAGACGGGGATCAGGATGCTTTCGCAACACAAAAAGACAAAGAGCCTTTCGTACATCTGCCGACAGTCATTCATGGGCACGGAATGTGAGCAAACAGTCTTATCCCTCATCAACGTGGAACAAGAGAACGTCAACAAAACCCTTATTTCCACCGCAGATCATGTTTCCATCCAGGAGGATTTGAGCACTGTGGTGCATGTTAAAGGCAACATGCCGCAGAAGTTGACGCGTGTTGATGGGAATAAAACATAAATAAAAACACCTGTTATAACCCATTGGAAGGGTTAAAACCAAACCAAATTTAGGGGCAAAATAATACATTCACAAGTGAAGGCCATTTAAAATCTGTGTTACGATCTGTTGTGATGTACAAAGATTGTGATGGTGACATCATATTTAGGTCACTGAGTTCACAATTCAGTCATCTGAACACTGACTCCTACAGGAAGTCAGGCGCGCATTACAGAATTAGTGAATATTCAGCCATCTTGCTTTCAATGCTTTCAGTGAGAGTGTTCCCATTAGCATAATATATTGTTGAACCCATCTATTCCACTCCTGATTTTTTCTGATTAAAAGAACACATTTTTGAATAGAAAAATGGCTTTTATATCAATGGTTGTTTTATTTTTTTACCCAAACTTCTTTTTACTTAATGAAAAACTCAGAAAATAATGGATTTCAGTACAAAATGTGCTTTAAAAAAATAAATCAACCAAATCTGTCCCAAGTTCTTTAATATTGTTTAAAAGTTTAATTCAGGAAGGAAATGACGGTCTTACACTCACTTTCTGAGTCTCATACAGAGGTGTATTGAAATTCAACACATCCAGTGTTTGTTTTTTACTGCCGACAAACTATTTTTATCCCTTGTTCGAGAGACTTTCAGAGCTGTCCTACGACCTGGCAAGCTGTAAACATAGGAAATGCTTTTAATCTCCACCATCTGTCCCATAATGTCAATGCAAGCCGACCACACTGAAGAGGAAATGTGTTGAGAGACATGCTTCAAACACAAGATTTCCATCGATGAAGAAAATGACATCAGTTATAATGAGAAAATGTGTTTTAAGGAATAAAGGTATAGGGAGATGAATGTTAGCGGCCATTAGACAACAATAGTTATTGTGTGCCTATAATAAAAATGAGGAAGTCTGAAGACAGGTGGCCAAAAAGAGAAGCTCATTCAGGTTGTGTCGAAACTCACAAATCATTTCTTCAGCTCAGCAGCTGCTGTGGCAAAATCAGTATTTAATCTACCTTATCTGTTGTGACCCTTATTGAGCATTTTTTTTTTAGAAGATTTGTCTGGAAGTCCTTTAATGAAAGAGCTCGGCCAAATCATCCCCGCTTGGTCATTTTTTTATGGCCAGCAAGAGCTTGAAATATGTGTATTGACTAAAAACAATTTAATACTCATGGCTTTAGTTTTGAGAGGATATCATGACCAGGCTGATCACAGCGTTTAAGACTCGTGGGTGGAAAATATCTTTCCAAACAAGCCAAGTAAGCATAAATCAATAAACAGACAGAAACTGTTTAGAAAATAAATTTTGCTTCCAAGGGAGAATTAAGACTGTTCTTCCTGTTGAGAATCATGTTTATAATTAAATACATGTATTTCTCTCGGTGACTTTTCTCAACTTAATATAAAGTATTTTTAGTTTCCGTCAGGTTTCATTATTTCTATAATTATTGAATGTATTAAGTTACTGTTTACTTCTAAATACATGTTAATGGAAATTTCATTTTATTTGACAATTTGTAAAAAATGTACCGGTGTTTTTTTTTAAGAAAATCAAGCTGTATTTGTTAATGGCGTTTGTGAGAATTCATAAAAATTGCTGTTACACTTTTCCTGACACACGGGGTGGCCAGAAACAGCATTTTAAAACTTACATGTTGTCACTTTAAGTAAGTAAGTAATGTGTATTTATATAGCGCTTATCCAGACCAGGGTCACAAAGCGCTTAAACAAACAAAATAATATTCAATAAAATATACTTTAAAGGTCAAGCTAATACTGAGTTTTGGTCCCTTGTGGAAGTCTGACACCACAGACCGTTTGGACTTCAACTGATCAAATCTGTTCTTATTAGGTTAAGGAAAAAATGAAATCAATATAAATTTGTTGAAAAAAAAAGATGATTTAAAATGAACTCAAACAAGCAAGATACACACAACAGAAGTATGACATGAAGGCAGATTTGTTGTGGTTTTGTGGACTTAAAAGTCTAGAAGATGATACAGGATGAGATCGTAAAGCATCAAAACAATACTGATAAATTGTTAATTAAGAGGCTATAGATTTAGTTTTGTTAGAGTTTGACTGCTCCTTTCAAAGGGACTTCAAAAAATTATGTTTCAAGCGTTCTTTCTTTAGGAGTGCTAATTGCAAAAGAAACCCAAGACCGAAAATAACGATCGTTTTAGCTATAATTCCCAGAATGGTTTTAACAAGATTGGCTTCAAAACAGCTGGTGAAGAATCGACATCCTTCTCTGTCTATGCCGGATTCAATCGTATCCATTTGGAGGACGGGATGATGAAAATGTTCAGGGCAAGCATGACTATCATGGCTGATCAGAAGGTAGAGAAGCAAAAACATCAGTCGAGTATCATGAGAAATACACTGCGGCGGTGGTTTGAATTTTGGGAATGTCACTGCGGCAGGGCAGTAACATACACAGCATCATTAAAAAAAAACGAAAACGAATCTTCTGCATCCCAGTGTTGGAAAGAAAAAGAGAATCCATCCATCAGCATGTTTTTCCGGTGCTCGCCTCTCCCGCCCGAGCGGGTCCCCTGCCACCGTGCGGAGTAATTAGACGATCAAAAGCTTGAGACGGTATTGACGAGGCTGTGTCGAGTCTATCGCTCTGGCAGGGGCCTCGGTGGTGCGAAGCCAAGTCTGTGTGTTTCACAGAGAGACAGGAAAAAAGCGGCAGCGGTCACGAGCGCATTAACAAACCTCTTAGAGACACCCATAATTAACAGATCGGGACAGATCTGGTAATGGAGGAAGTTCAGCTAAGGATTCACACACACCACTGTCTGTTTCACTCCATCGCCACAGTTACCTCTCTCTCTCTTGTCACGCTCTCTATCACAGTAAAGCTGTGCGAACAGAGGTGGGAACGATATAAAAGCTTGGCAGGCCTTACGACGGCTAACGAGGGACATTTGTTTTACATTTCAAAGCCTCTCGCTCTCTGATTCTCTCGTTTTTTATGTCCACGCGTGTCACTGTCCTGAAAAGCCATCAATAGATACCTATTGAGTTGAATGAAAATAAAACTTCAACGTGATTATTTCTGTATCCAAATAAGAGAAGTACCTAATACAAAGAGTTTAGGGTGAAGGTGGGAAGGAATACTATTAAAATAGTTATCAGTTATTCATTCATTTACTATGAAAGAGAGAAGAAAAAAGGGGGAGATGCATGGATAGTTAGCCAGTTGCAGAGCTACTGAAGTATCTAAAGGTCTGTTACTTCTTTTCCTCGCCATAGCTTAATGGTTTGCATCAAATAACTGGATGAACCAGCTGTAAATAAAGCCAGACTTTTAAAGCCATAGTTGACCCATTTTTTCACTTACCCTAATGTAGACTAAGGATTGGGATTACTTTCAGAATTATCCATTCCTTTTTAGAGTTAAAGGCAAAGATATTAGTAAATAAGTAAGTAAAATTTATATAACGCTTTTACAGACCAGGGTCACAAAGCGCTTAAACAATCAAAACAATACTCACTAAAATATATACTTTAAAGGTCAAGATAAGTCCATTTTAAGTTAGCGTCTGGAGCTCAATGGTCTCTGTTTTCATCTTCGTCCAAATAGCTACATGGTGCTCGTCTCTAACGTCCGCCTTGTATTAAAGACTAGACCAGGGGAATTGTTATGAAAAATATTAAATAAGGCTGTATTCTAGGCTTGTTTGTAGAAGGGGTATAAAGTCTTACTCCAGGTAAATAATGGAAGCGCTTGCAATATTTACTTCCTGTTTGTATCTGTTCCTATTCCTTCAAGTTCTGCTACAAACAAGCTTAAAATATAGGATTATTTAAGTTTTTCCGGAACAATTCTTCCAGTCAATGCTTCAATACAAGAGGCACGTTACAGACGAGCAGTATGGAGGTATATAGATGTTTTTAAGCGTATTTTTGGAGGAAGATAAAGACAACTGAGCTCCAGTCGCACTACATTAAAATAGATGTACATATTTGTCTATAAATCTAAAAAGGAACAGATTACTCTGACAATGATCACAACCCTTAGTAGACATGAGGGTGAGAGGAAAATAAGAGAAGTTTGAAATTACGGTGAACTAACGCTTTAATTCTGAAGCAACATAACGTCTAGAGGGACGGGCCCCAAGTTGGGAACCTACTTGTTATAGGCAAGACTATCTCACTTGCAACGTGGATGACAAGATTAAAATAAAGTAAGTGAGACAGGAGTAGGACTGGCCAAGGAAGCCTCGCTGGTTTATTGCTCCAAAGTGCACCAAACTAGTGGGGTATCATGATCGGGTGATGTTGGTATCTAGCTTCTGCACACTTCAGTCATTTCCTGTGTAACTGAGAGGTAAAGAGTCCAATAACTTAAAGAAAGTCCCTTCAAAATCTTAAAGCCTCAGAAGCAATAACCTGTAGCTCATCGAAACAAAAAGAGGTGTTGGTGTTAAAAATTAGTATTTGATGAAGGGAAGTCTTGTGTTCTTAACTTCAAAGTAATACAACTCTTAATCATGTTGCCTCTGAAGTCATCTGCCATTAGTAAAGTGAAGCGAGTCATTTCAGGGGAACCAGGACGGTCTAAGCGATGTCACGAAATAGACTTGAATATCTCTGTGTGTACTTGTAAACTCGTCCATACGTGGGTTTGTAGCAGTGCTCACTGTCGACGTACACAAAACGTACAAACTGTTACGGACACACACACAAAAGACAAAAGACAGCCGGGCGGGCGGTCGACCCTGCTACTGTGCTGCGTCAGGAATTCATTCAATTGGCCGTCCACGTCAAAACCACAGGAGGGAGGGACACAAAACTCTGTCGCTGTTGGTCGGTATGTTTCACTCCAACATGTGGTCACATTAAGTCTTTATTTTAACTCCCACTTAGAACAATGGTAACAAAACCAGACAGAAAATAAAAATAAAAACAACAGGAAATAATTCTCCCAAAGTCTATAAGTCACTGATTTTAGTCACCTACAGACACCATTTGTTGCCTCGACAAGCCTTTGCTCATCAAGTTTTCCTTCCAGGAGAGAGTGACGAAGTGAACCTCAGACTTCAGAGGAGGAAAGAGAGGAAAGGAGAGATCAGTACTGAAACCATCATCTGGTCATATCCTGTCAGGTTCGTCCGACCCCGAACTCTGACCTGATGGCCGCCGCTGTGGAGAGTTCCTCTGAAGGTTCTTTGAATCTCCCTTTCCTCTCTCTCCATTTTGCCCGCCAACGATTAGGTTGGGCAGTGATGGTTGCAGTAGTCTGATCACTCAGAGCCCCTCTGATCCCACCCAATCCTCCCTCCTCTCCTGGCCTCTGGTTTTCAAGCCTGATCTCCCAGCAGATCAGCGGTGTTGCTCTTCTGTGGGAGAGGAAGGGTCCGAGGGGTGTGAGCGGACGGGCTGTGATGTAGCCGCCTTGGACTGGGCCCCCCTCCTCCCTCACTGTCTGTGTTGGAAGAAGACGGGGGAGGCGGCGGGGGGAGCCGGGGCAGAGGCGCAGAGGAAGGGGGTATTCTTGACGTGGATCCTATACTGTTGCCCGGTCTCAGGCTTTGGATCCTGCGGCACTCCTGGCAAATCCTCACGTGGGTGCAGTTGCGAGCGGGCAGCATCACCGGGGTCGGGGCAGGAGGAGGAGGGGGAGGCGTGGTGTTGGTCCCCAGGGGGTCATCCAGGATCCGCTGGGGTCCAGGGCCCAGATCCGGAGGCCCACCTCCCACTCCCCCGGTAAGGGGACCGGCTCCGCTGTAGAGTTTGCCGTTGCTCAGGCGCATCTCCCGGACCAGGCGGAGAGGCCGAGGGGCTCCCAGGGTGATGCGTGCCGGGTGGCGCAGCGCTGCGGAGCTGCTCAGCGGTCTGCGGCGACGCATGCGAGAGCTCTTCTTACAGGAGACGGCGTTTCGGAACTCTGTGATCATCTCTTGACAGACAGACACCTAGAAGGGCATACGTCGGTGGGGGAGAGGTAAAGAAAGAACGGGAGACGGAAAAGGGTAGGGGGGCGTCGCGGACACAAAAAAAGGCAGCCAAAAGACCAAGACGGTGGGTCGACATAAAAGAAGAAAAGAGAAAAAGGAAAACAGAAAGCAAGAGGGTTGAAAACACGACACGTAAATTAAATAAATCAATTTGGTAAAACATAAGGCAAAAGTAGCAGGAAGTCACGCACGAGGACAAACGGAGGATTCGAGAGAAGGAGGAGGTGAAAAAAGGAAGTGACGATGGACAGAGATGGGAGGACATCCAAGGAGCAGAGAGAAAAAAATTACCATCCAAAACAGAAAAAACACCAAAAATGTTCAATCATGAACGCTTCATTGTGACACTATGAGGACACAGGCTGTCAGGTGTTGAGGGGCTGTCACTTCATGTAGAGCTTTCTTAACGTCTAATCTGAGACATGTTTGTCTGAAATTACAAATTTGTTAGTATTTCTGTGTCGAATCAATCAATACACCATCTTTTAAAAATACACTTTCTGTCAATGAAAAGTACAAAAAAACAACTTTATATAATCAATATTTGATTAGTGCATTGGATATATATTATCTTCATTGATTATATTCAACAATAATAGGCAGTAAAATAATATATTAATTATGATTAGTAATGGGTAAAAGCAGAAAAGACTGTTTTAACTATTAAAATAAGCATATGTAAACTGTGAGAGAAATAAAAATACAATTTGTGAATACCAAAAAAAAAAGGTTTTGCTTAGTGAAACATAAAGTCTGAAAAAACACAGCTAAAATGCATCATTAATTTATTGAAAGAATGAGAAAAATAATCCATAATACATTAGTATTTATAAGACACATGGCATAAAATATATAACCTTTTTTCTTAATACAAATTTCTAAAAACAGTATTTTTTTTATATAATTTTAATGGAGATCAGTCTGAAGCTTCATGAGGCATCGTTGTTATTGTTAGAGCCCACTAGATGGCACTATTTGCTGCATAATCTTCTACTACTTCTGCTACTGTAAGAGTGCCACCTGCTGAGCAATTATGACACTGCATGATGAAGCTTCGACTGCACGTCATCATCACCAGGCCTGTGGTTATTTTAGTACTTGGTTAACCAATCTTAGTTAAGTAACACTGTGCTTAGTTTAAAAGTGTTACTTTATTTGTGAATGACATTCTATGCCACTTCATCTCTGTCTCTGCAGTATTAGTGATGCATCTGTGTGTATTAATAAGGTCAAATCGTTGTATTTGTATAACCTAACCAACAGCCCATCCTCTTAAAATGACGTCATAATCAAAAAGTGACAACCCCTACTCACACATAAACTCTATGCCACACACACACACACACAGTTGTTATCAATAGTCAAATTACAAACAGCATGACAAATGTTATACGCACACAACAGAAATGCGTCAACATGTCTGACAAACATTCCCACTGAAATCAAAGAGCGTGCTCACACAAACAGAAGCAGTACTCGTTGTCGGAGAACAGACACTGATGGTGGGATGAGGTGGTTGTGAGACGACGTGAGAGAAAAGAGAGAGAGAGAGCGTGTGACAGAAAAGAGAGAGTGTGAACGAGCGAGCGGAAGACACAGTGAGATGTGCGAAAGGTAAATTCCAGGAATGGAAAACGAAGAATACCAGCGTACATGTGAGGCATGTAAAAGAAGATACATCATGACATTTAATGCAGGGAAGAAAATCACACTACTTTCTTAATGCAAGCAAATATTTCTCAATATTGCTTATATGCAGCAACAAGTCTAGCTCACTGTGTTAGACACGGATCACTAACAGGCCAGTTCAGGGCGGGATGGTGACATGCGGGGAAAATGGGGAGCTCAGCTACGACATCGCATGCTCAAATGAGACGGTAATCTGGAGCACACACAAGCACCGACAAATGAATGCAGAAGCTGAATGTATCTGCACACCCACACACACACACAAACACACACACATCACAACATAATCAAAAGGGTCGGCGGGATGCCCTGGGAACCTACTGGGGTGTGTCTGTGGGGTCGACGAGGGCAGGTATGGGGGCATACCTCATCGGTCTCTGCCGAGCGGCGGGTTGACCACACAAACTCCATGATGGCCACAAACACGGCAATGATCAGGCCACAGATCAGCACCACAAATATGCCCCCAATGTTCTCCATGCCCAGACCTGCACGCACAAAATATCAACATATAAACCTGAACAATTCATGCTATCAGAAAAAACGCTACAAGATTCACTTGTGTGTCAAACTTACAAGTGTAGAACACATTGATTACACAGTCACAGGAAGAAAATGTTAAAATTGCACTTATTTGTCAGGTTAGCAGATCTTGATTCTTTATGCTCAAACGTATGTGGTCTTGAAACCATTATGTATGAATGTAAAGCTAATCTTGCTTATTTGTTTTCTTGTTGGTTTGGATTTACTAAAGTTGCACTTAACTTACTTTACTAAAAGAGTTTTTCAATAAACCGCTGTATTTTTTTTAATGTTTTCTTGGTACCAAGGATAGGTTTTCTTGAAGTAAACCTAAGCATACAACACTTAGGTAGTTTCAAGCTTATAATCTATTCTCTATATTTCTATTTCAATATTCTATTATTGATCTAAAATAATGTTTCATTTCCCATCATTGTTTTTTTTTTCCATCTCCTACATATTCATCTACTTCTTATTCCAGAATTCTGAAAAACCAATTTTTAATTCAATGTTTGTTCTTACAACACCTTTTCATCTAAAGCTTCTCATTAGTTACATCAAAATCAAAACAGAGTCGGGTGAAAAAAGAATAAAAAAGACAGTTTATTATAATTAGGTTAATAGTTTATCTATTCAGTTTATACAGATTATATTTAGATCAATATTATTTTAAAATGTAAAAAAAAACATTTTTTATTCACAGTATATTACATATAGTCTTGTTTTATATATATATATATATATATATATATATATATATATATATATATATATATATATATATATGTATATATATGTCTATTTGACACTATTGACACTTTAAAATTCAATTTGACTGATGAACAGTATGTTCAGTCAAATATTTTTCAATAACTATAGGCGGCCTGTGTGAAATGATTGGATGGTGGTATGTTGTGTACCATGAGTGAAAGTTTCAGCAACAATCCGAGCATAGGGTTGGTTGAACTTCTGGACTAAAAATATCGGCTGTCACACGCCATCTTGAAGATGATCTACCCCGTCTTTAAGTAGCGCCAGTCTTCCAGAGTGTTGCAATAATCGTAGTCGGGTGTTTGTGGTGGGGTTTGCATAATTTATAACTCGATACGCTCCAGACTTATAATCTGTATATCACTCCAGCATTAATATGAAGTGATGATTCTTCAAATCTGTCTTTGGCTAATGCTGCTCTTTATGCAAATGCTTTATTAAATCATTCAAATGGACTTTCAATTTAATTAAAAAGCGTAATGGCCTCAGATAAAGTGACTTCCTGAATGCCAGGTCTGGGGCAGCGACACTCCAGATACCTTTTACTGATATGAGGATGTTCCAGAGACTCTTTCCCACAAAAAATAAGGCCTGCGTTGTTTTTTTTTGTTTTTCAGTCTCCGGGGGATTACTAATTGCACCAATGAACAGGGACACAGTTGCCCTAATAAAATGGCTATTACACAGCACCTGAGACAAACCGATGACATTTGGGAAACTAGATTGCTCTCAGCACCCTTCACAAGGACATTAGACCATTAGCAGGGCTGCGGCAGAGGAGACGATTACTGGGAGAATTAGAGGTAGAGAGAGAGAGCGAGGGATGAGATGGACAGCTGCGGTCCACTGACCCTTGGCACGGTGGTCCTCCTCTTTGGGACACTGGCCTCCTTCCCACCACCTCCTCTTCAGTATCTCCAGACGGTTGTTCTCCTGGAGCTGCAGGATTGCCAGTGTGAGCTCTTCCTTGAACGGGGACCCTGGTGGAGAGGAGAGGATGAAGAATGTGAGCCAGAAGGATGACAATAACATCAGTGGAGAGACGTGAAGTGACGAGAAGAAGTCAGACAGGACGGTCGTTGGTGCTTTCAGGCAGCTTTCAGTGATCCGACTGGAAGAATCGCAGGATTAGGGAGCGATAAAGAGGAAGATTAAAGAAGATATAGTGGCAGCAGTCAGTGGAGATAAACTAAACCCAGTCCAACAAACTGGGAGGATTTTAAAGGAGTGAAGAACAGCATTTTGGTTTATAAGGCATATTTTGCAGGGACCAGAACAGCGAACAAACCACACAACTGTTAGGGTTAAAATATGAAAAAATAAATTTAATGCAATGAAACTACAAATTACTATGAAATGCTCTTTCTAAAAGTCAAGAACTTGTGGGTAGTTGCAGACTGCAGATTTATTTAATGCGACATATTTGTGTCTATTTCATTAGGATGTGGTGTTAACTAGGACAATTATTGTGGCACAGACCATCAAGATGATTTTGCTAGTAAAAAACAGAATCACAAACAGATCAGGAGAACATAATAATTTGAAAATTTAGAAAAAGAATTTAGATCACATCCACAACAAACATGAAGTTCATTGGTACGAACCAAAACAGTGATAACTGTGTATTTTATATATTCTATTTAGAAGAAACAAACTTTAAATATATGGAGGTCTATGTTTTGTATGTAATTAATGTCTGGTCTCCTTCTTTTTATACAAACAATTGAATATGTTAAATTATTTTCAAAAAATCAAGATTAAAATAAGAGTTATACCATTCAGAATATCTGGTAGTGCAAATACTTAATAGTGCAAGGGAAAATAAAGAAGAAAAGAAAATATGAATCAATAAATATTATAAATATAAAATATACTTCAACTAACAGTGTTTGGAGGAATGTTTGTCATAGCCTTTGGTGAGGCATGTTTGGTGTTTATTCTTCTTTTCATCACTTGGTGGTTTTGATGTTGCATTTTTTGATGTCGTCTCTGTCTTTTATGACTTTCGGCAGCACATTTCAATAACAGTTGTTGTTTATTCCTCTTTGAACTATTTTAATAAAAACCAAAGCGAAACAATGTAACTTCCCTATACTTGGCACTGATTCTTCGTATCCGTTTTACCCGTGTATCGGTTTTCTCCACCCAACGTGTGTCCTTGCAGGAGATGCACATTGAAATGCTTGTAGTCATACATTGGCTTTCATTTATTATTCATACATTTATGAATTATGACATATATCACATATAGTTTATATTCATGGTAGTATTGAACAGAACTAATACAATTATCTAATTAGTATGGATTCAACTTAAATGTAAAATAAACAAATAAAAAAGACTCAATAAATTCACGCTTACCGGTAATTAACGTCATGATATCAATAATAAAGAAAAATGAATATTTCTTGAATTAATTGCAAACCTCTTCAAACGTTAGTTTTTGTTCATAAAATACTTTTTGGGGAAATGTGTCAGCTACCGGAAATTATCCAATGCAAACACACGATAATAGCTTAATGCTTATTAACAGAGTTGAGACAAATATTGGAACGCTGAGTTTGTTATTTTGATTTAAAATGTATATTTACTGTGTCATCACATCTAAATTCAACTTCATTGAGTGTGTAAAATACCACATATGTTTATTATTTAAGGAGAGCTGTAGAGTCTGGCTTCTCTTTCAATTCATCTTGTTTTTTGTTTTTTTTACAGAAAATTAAAATTATTTAAAATTATTATTGTTATTATATTACTCTTACGTTATTTCGTGTTCATTTTTATATGAGAGAGAGTTCAGTTCAGTTTATTTTAAAAGGTGCAGTGTCTATTTAATATGTCATCCTATGAACCTGTCTCTGTGACAAAACAAATTTCCTCATTGTGGGACGAATAAAGGAATATCTTATCTTGTCTCATTTTTATGTAATAGTCTACATTTAAATCAATGGCGTAGATAAATTGTGAAAGGTATATGAATGGAAATACTTTTAATCCCTTTTGATAAAAGTTAAATGAACTCACATTCAACAGCCATGAATCAGGTGAGTTGTGACGCTTCAGAGCAGGGGTGTCAAACCGGTCCAGAGAAGGGCAGAGATGGTTCTAATAAAATCTATCTGGTCTGAGGTTTGAAAAACAAACCCTGTTAAAAAAGCTCACTTTTATAGTGCAAATGCATGATTCCTCTAGACATAATGCACTGTAGGAGCGAGTGGCACTGTACCAAGATGGCCGCCCTGTTAACACACCGCTCTAGTGGGCGGCAGCAGTCGATGCGGCGTCTATGTACATATGTCTATGGAACTGACAATCAACTGTTTACTGTCTTCAGACACATGACTGGTTAACTATATGTGCTCAACTGGTTGGATCCTAAACCTGCACAGTCTTGACCCTTCTCTGGACCATTTAGAGTCATTGTTCCTCACACATATGATGCTTTTCATTTTTGTTTTGCCGATGAAACAAACCTTCTCTCTTAGACAGCTCAGACTTAGCAACTCTTAGGTCACCGTGTCGAGGTGCTTCACTTCATCGTCATTTGTAAACAGTTTACAGACTAATGGCCGCGTCCTTGTCCCTTTTTTTTTCTACCAGCTTCAAAAATGAATTCAACCTTCAGACAACAAAGAAAGCTCAATTGTTCACTTGTCTCCATGGATGGTGACGACACCAGAGTGTGCATCAACTGAGAGTTACTTTCTAGCTGCTGCAGATATTGATTCCATCGCAATGAAAGGAAGTGACATTTTGTCTCTTTCTGAAATGCTGTTGTCTTGATTTTAACTGTGAAATGTTGACCTTGACATTTCCCTTCACGGAAAATGATAAAAAGTGGTCATGCTATTCCAGAAAATGGCAACGTGGCCGTGTCTTGGTAGCGGTCAGAGATAAGAGAAACACAAGAATAGTAGTTAATAAAATAGTACCAAAAAAAATGTACAAGCAGGAAGTAGGTAGCAAACAGAATGGAACAGCATTACGCTGTGGGATCCAGGAATAACTTTTATAACTGGTTATTGAACTTCATCAAATAGATCCGTCCAAAACAGTCTCGGAAAACTGAAAGCAAGGAATGGACAGAAACTACTATGTTGATGAGGAGGTTTGTTGACCCCTTGCTTTTAATGAAATTTCATTTTCGGTGATAATAAGCACAGGAAGGACCCTCAAATCGATAAACCATAGAATATAATTTACTAAAAACTGTGTACTTGTAACTAATATTTCTTTAAAAAAATCTGTAGCAAGCAGAATGGCACAGTTGCCATCACCTTACAGCAAGAAGGTTGCTGGTTTACATCCAGGCAAATTGTGACCTTTCTCCCTGTGTTGCTTGGGTTTACTCCAGAGACTTAGGGAACTACTTTAAAACTTCTTCCCTGCATATCTGGCCAAACCCTGCATTTTATGTGCCCTTAGGTGACTAGCTTAAAAAACAAAGAAGATGACAATGGTGACTTAAAAATAAGACGATTATTATAAGATAAAGAACAGAGATTTAAATAGAATGTCCCTCGAAGAATGAAGACAATATTTAAATCAGACGCACACCTTTTGTTAAAAAAACTTTTGGTAAATAAATATGTTTTGTTCAGCTCATAATAGATACACAATTTGAATCATTTGGGAAAATTCCTAGACATAGACTTGGGTTCTATTCTTATTACCCAACTCCTGCCCCCAAGTGTAACATAGCTTACTATTACGAGTCCTTGAGTCTAGACAACTTACACGATTTTGGCCACTTGTGTGATTGAGTTGGACACCTCCGCTCTGTGGTTGATATGCTAGACATCAAGTATATTGAGTATCATCTAATCAAATAATAAACAGCCTTCATGATTCAATTTCGTGACAGTGGCCGTCCACTCACTGTCAACCACAACTAGGCTGTATCACACCACATCCACGTGACAAAGAGGAGAACCCAACAACGATTCAGAGACAAAGACAAACCCTTCTAGTCCCCTGGTTAACTGTAGCAAAGGCCCCAATAACCAAAGACTAACCACTACCACTTGCACTGCATGCTCCTGAAGCCCTTTTTAAACCACTGACTATAAGAATCTGTTAGCGCAGACTAAGCACATAAACCTCTCGGAGACGCAGAGCTTAGTTCAGGTACTCCATTTGTGGAGTCACCGGTTTCCCAATAATACCAAGTTATGGAACATGCAGTTTGCAGTAATGCTGCTCTGACAAGTGCAAGAGGATTAATAACACCTTATCTTAGGAGTAACTGAGAGGGTAAAGTGTTCAGAATGAAAATTAAAATGACTCACATTGGAGCACTGTCTAAGAGAAAATAGCAATGTATTCAGGTCTACTAGCTTACTAGAGTGCTTTTCTTCCTCTTTTTCCTTTTTCTAGGTACTTTGATTTACAAACATTCCTTGCCTGTCAGGTCCCTCGTCTCTTCTCAACACATGTGTGAGTCTGGCCTCGATAACCGTGTCTACTGTCTCGCTGTGCAGTAAATGTCATCGTCATCATCATTCTTATCAATACCATTACTGCGCAGCGAATTGAAGTTTCATTGAGGTCTTTAATGTTGAGTACAACAATGGTATTCAGAAATAAACGTTTATTGTACTTATACATGGTTTTAAATGTTCTTGAATGACTAAATAAAAATGATTTGACACTGTACCCATTTCACAACCGATAGAAAATGCTTGTTTTCACAAAAAAGTGAGCATAAATAACAAAGTAAAGCCTAGTAACAGGATCAAAAGTTATGAGTAAAAAAACTACATTGCACTGAAATATAATTAAAACTAGTGCAATGCTTGGGTACATGTACTTAAAAAAAAAATCAAGGCTTCTTTTTGCTCATCTTTGCTTCTGACTATTAAGAACATGGAGTTTAAACGTCTCAACCCTACATGTCTGAGCAGGAATTAATCTTAATTCGACTCTTGTTTTAAATCTGAGGTTGTCATGACTTAACAAGTCGTCACACTCACCAAATGAAGAAGATAAATCATCATAAAGTGCTCAGCTCTGAAAATGTAGTGACATAGGTTTCCCTTTGTTTTCTTTCTTTTTTTTTTTTTACAAATGCAGATGATCCCGGAATGATTGCAGATGGAAAAGAGTGAAAATTTGACCAATATGGAAAAACTATATGGAAAAAAGGGTTTTTTTCACGACTGAGACAAGGATAAAGGTAAAGGTAAGACAGAAATAGAGTTGCTGTGTCCTCAGTCTTATTGTGAGATTAAGTTTATTCAATCATCGTCAACACACTTTAACTGATGGACAGATCAAGCAGGTGGATTCAAGTGCCATCATTTTTTCCTAAACCTTGCTGCATTCTTCTTGAAAGAAAAGAAACTTCATGATCTCTGAAAGACTTAGAACTTCTATGGGTTAAGACAGTTGAGCTGGTTTGGGGCATTTCGCCAGGATCACTAATCAATAATCCATAGGCATGTCAGGGAAGGTTAAGGCTAAAGGACAGACTTTTTTTTTAATGGCCCAACCTTGGTTAAGTGTAAAAAAAAGCAGATGGATTATGGAAAATGTATTGAAACAGTAAAGCACCGAGACAGTGAAAACCTCTGCCAAGGAGTTCATGTTGCATGGCTTTGTAAATCACAGCAAGCAACAAAATCAATTCAAAGTCTTCCATGATTCAATTGTATCAGATTACAGCTAAAAAACAAACAAGACATTATCAGAACACAAACCCGCAACACAGGGATGAAAACCGCTCGAGTCACAGCTCTTCTTGTAGCTGTTCTTGACCTACATATCAAGCTTAACACACTTTTAAATGTAAATACACACATTTTATCGCCACAATTTGCTAAAGTGTTTTCACTTTCTGTGTTTAATTATGCAAAGTGAGCAGCACACAAGGTAACAGCGATTCCCTCAGGGCCTTATAAAATCCAGACAAACCCCCTCACCATAATCTAGTCACTGTTCCTTGTTTCATTATCTGAAAAAATATTCAGCATCCAGCACTTCGAGTTGCCAGTTAAGACCATAACCTAATGCTGGAGGTATAAAAGAAAATATACATTACCGAGTGGCATGCCAATGCCGTATCCCTTGGTGTCCAGCAGGCCGCCAATCTGAGTGAGATTGCAGTTGAGGCCGCGATGGTACTCGTTCATGGTGCTCTCCATCAGGAAGGCGTACTTGGAGTTAACAACACGTGCAATGCCTTCCTCTGTGCTTTTCACAAACACACTCGGAAGCTTAGAGTTCATGTAGTTCCACATCCGCTGGTAGGTCTGGTAGCGGGAGTTCTGTGGATAAAACACAAACACAATGATGTTACACCTAACAGAGAGTTAGGGGATTGAACTAGAAATTGACTGAAGGTCAGGAGAAAAGATGAACAATTCAGGGTGAAAAATGACTGGAGGAGTCAAACATCAATAGCAGATTGAGCAAATTTATAGAGAAAGATGCAGCCAAGAATGAGTGTGCTGAGTAGAGAGTATGATTATTTGCTCGTTGGTGTGAAGCTGTTTTTCTCCTTTCAGACATGGGTAAATAAGCGGGAAATGTTTGAGCATTGAGAAAAATATGAAAGGTTCAAATCCAGGATTACACTAAGACTCGAATATTGCCGTTTCTTTCTCGTGAGAAGAAAGGGGAATGGTTCAGAGTGACATTTATGTGAAATATTACAATGCGTGTGTGTTTTAAGCTTCGAGCGAGTGTAATGTATTGCATCGCCGAAAGTGGTTTATGTAGGTAAACAAACACATACCCCGAAAACTGGCTTGTAGCCATTCGCCATACAAGTAAACACAGCTCTCTGTATACACTCACCTACACTAGCTCCCATATGAACACACACCTACACAGATAGGGAAACAACACACACACGCTACAACAGAAACAGATGCCAACACAGATGCCAGGAGCGCTCTCTTAAGCAAACACAGACTGCAGTCGACTTAACAGCAAACACTAGCAAAGAAAACAACAGAGGAGTCCACAGATATAGCGGCAATGCCTGGGACGAGCAGCCACGGGCAACACAATGACAACACACTCGTGTTAAAGTGACAGGAACACAACAGTGGAACACAGCTTTCATTGCACCTGTACGGATACTCTCTTCAATTATTAATGTCCTTTGACTGATCACGTGCTGTCATGGATATTATAGTCACATGTGAACATCATCTGTGGACAAGTTGCAGTAAAATGATCTGTTTGGATTCGGCGCCATCAGAGTATTGAATGATTTTTTTTTTTTTGAATCACTGAATTATTAATCGCATTAGGAAGTTGAATATTTTTTTAGATGAATTTAATATTTTCTATAATAAAATGATGAATTTGTTTTTATTCCAACATTGAATTCAATATTTGAATATTGAAAGGTTATTATTAACGTAAGGTTTTTAAGACCCCATTCTCCCAAAAAAAGTTGACATATTGTCTGGACAGTGCCTGAATTGACGCAACAGTGCTTCTATATCGTGATGGACTGCACATCACATGATTGGCTGTAAGTAGCTTGGTACTCTTGTGGTATAGTCTGGTACCACAGTTCTATAATGCATCAGTGATGCATTTATCAATCCATTTTCATGGATGCCGCCTTGACCTGGGGGAGGAGTCATTAGATGGTCCCCAACCTTCTTAGAGCGTTTCAACCCTTAACACATTTATTGAAAAAAGGCTTAAAATGTAAAAATATCAAATTTAGAAAATGTATTTTTGAATATTGGAATTAGACTATCAAACTTTACTTACTTTTTAAATTATCTATCTATTTAAAAAAATCTATATAAAAGTTTCAACATTTGAAATGTTAAATTCAACCATTCAATATTCTGATATGCACTGATATTCTTTCATAGATATGATTTGAGTCCAATTTTCTTCACACACTGTAGTTCTGTGCAGTGGCTTGCTTGACTCTCGACTCTTAAACAAACAAGGCTCTAAACTAAACACACCACTACAGAGTTTCAATCTCAAAAACAGAAGGTCCAGAAGTTGAGTTGATGCAACTAGGGACAGGGTTGTGTCAACAGTCCAAAGGCAGGGGTGATGTCATTTAATATGCATATGTGATATGGTTTGATGATTTCTCTTGTATATTTGGAGTGAGGCAAAGATAAAAAAAATCTGTGGGGTTGGAGTACATTAGCACATAAGCCAGTATGCTCGTCTCTTGCAGGTGGTGATTTTTTCCCCCACTTGATTCTTTAACAACTGAATGTGTGTCTTTCTCCCTTCCTGTTCTTTTCTGTCTGTGTTAGTACTTTTGCCTCTGGAGGAGACATGGCATTACGCTCTTCACCTGATCATCAAACACCTACCATCTGTGTTAGTGCTCAGCTGAAGGCCATCATCATCTCATCACTTTAAAAGCTTGTCCCAGCCGCCTTGGTGGAGAAAGTGTCAGGAAATGAAACGTGTTTTTTGTGATTTACCAGATCTATCCTTCCCGTTTTTTGGGCATCATCCGTTACCTCAGCTGTTTTGGGGGCTTGCTGTCAGCCGCCTCCATATGTGATAGGAACTCATTAAAGTCAGGGCTACTGAGGAGGCTTTCAAATGGAGACATACAGTTTGTGCTTTTGGGTCAAGGCTAAGTAGCGCTCTGAGATTAAAGCAAGATGAGACACGACCCAGACCACATCAGGGCGCACCCCAGTCGGAAAAATACAATTTCATCTAATCTCCAAGATTAGATAACATTCAAACAGGTTATAACAACTTTTGTTGCATCCCCATCAATTCTAGCCAGAATAAATACCAAAATCTTCACAAACATTAGCAGAGATATTGTCTATTTATCTGTTCCAAGATCTGGCCCAAAACATAAAAGGATTATTCGATGAAATTGGCACATTTTGTGTCTGGAACGAATCATGAGCTCTCAAACACCTACAATTTACTTTTTACATTTTCCATTCTTTTTCTATTATTTCTAAAATAAGAACATGATTTTGCCTGTCTTGTACTTTTTCATGCCACCATGTAACACTTTTTATGTTTTGGAACTTGAGATACTCTTCAGACATCACTTAAGTAAGCACACAGTATATTGGACATTTATTTTCTTTTTGGTAGTTAGCTAGGGTTGTCACAAAAACAGTTACAATCACAACTATTTAAAAAATATTGTTTCAAAATGTAATGTGAAGAAAGTTATAAGATGAAAAGATAAACAGGTTTGCTAAGCTATTTGAAATCAATTTTAACTTTATGCATTAATATTTGTATCTTTGTATTGTACTAAGATTATAATGTTATAAACAATTTAATAATTTCTTCATCAAATTTAGAAAATCTGTGAAAGACAAACCAAATTTATTGAAATAAATATATGCATAATGTCTCAAGTGTAAGACATCTTGTCTGTTAGGTTAGGTTAGGTTAGGTAGAACTTTATTGATCCCTCAGGAGGTCTCCTTCGGGAATTTTTTTTTTTTTCCAATTATCCACAGCAAATACAGCAATTTTTCATAGAAAATAATCAAAATAAAATTGAACAAAGAGAAATAAAGAGAAAGAACTAGATGATACAATCTAAGTCTAAAGATAGTCTGTCATGCTGTTGTTAAGATGAATTTCTGAACGACTACAAAACTGGACGCTCTAAAATAAATCATAAACTTGCTTTAGTCAATCATACCATGAAGAAGGTCATGGTGCTCCCTCCGTGAATGGTTCCATATTCGATGTTGGTCTGGTCGGCCAAGTCGTCTGGGGACTCGATAGGAACCTCCATCCGTTGAACGGTGAGAAAGGCAGCCAGGTTGGCCGTGTAGGAGGAGATAATGATGAGGGTGAAGGCCCACCTGAAAGAAAAGTGGGTGGTTAGACAATTGTCGAAACGTCTGTCCTTCAGTTATTGTTCAGAGCGATTCCATTAGGAGACTTGAAGGATACTAACTGGTCCGTGGGAGTTCCTTAAGTCAATATCTCCGCTGGTCATGTTGGTTGTACGGGCCTCAGGCCCCTTAACCAGTGTGTAATTAATAAGTTAATAAGACAGGGTCTGTTCCATTTATCTCACAAAGACAAAACCAAAACACTATATTGATTGTTACTCACAATAGATTTGATGTAACCTTTAGTGTTTTAAACACATTTTCATTAAATAATGACGAGGAAAAAAACAAAAAACAACGCTACGAATTCTCATAGTTTCAACTTTATTTTCAACACTGCTTGACCCCCATCACACCAGAAATATTAAATTCTACACTGAGGCATGATGTCAGACATTAACCTTGTCCACAACAGATTAATTTTCTATTTCCTCAAAGGTTTGAACACCATCTTAGAGAAAAGAGCTGGGGCTTTCTACTTATATATACACATATATACAGTATATATAGCACATTGATATCGCATTAAAATCTAAAACCTATAAAACTGTATAAGTAAACAAGTTAACACAGTAGAAATTCTGGTTAAAATTCCCAACCACTAAATCCATTAGCATTTCACAGGCCACACAAATGATTTCACATGCATTAGAGGGATGTCCATCTGTTTCTTCTGCTTATTGAAGTACAGAAATGTGGCTTTCCTGGACGTGAAATAAATATCAAATATATGGTATAGAGAGGAAACAAGAGTGTTCAAAACACAACAATTCAAGTCTTAGCATTGAGTGTAAAGCACATGTTCAAGCTACAAGACAAAATGCAGAGGCAGCATGATGTCTCTCTTAAAATCATGTTTTTTTTTCGTTGAAAAACATGTATTT
This sequence comes from Callionymus lyra, assembly GCF_982586985.1. Classification (NCBI taxonomy): domain Eukaryota; kingdom Metazoa; phylum Chordata; class Actinopteri; order Syngnathiformes; family Callionymidae; genus Callionymus; species Callionymus lyra. The sequence goes on from NC_141830.1 coordinate 19,275,510, forward strand.
ACCACACAAGTCATTAATATCGCTGGTCCTATATCATACTCAGCTAGCTGTAATTAACTCTGCTCGCCTCGCGTCCTTGGCTTTCAGTGATCATTATTCCTCTCTCAGCACGTCTCCTTCACACCCACAGGGCTATATGCTCATGTGCTTTTTTTCTGAACATAGGCTTTTTGTCTTGTTTGCATAAAACCTTGCTCCTTCAGGTCTGAATCTTGTGAGTAATAGAACAGTGATACACCTTGACCCTGAAGCTGTCGCGTTTTTGCTGCAGATTATCACGTTGTTACGACTCACAGCAACAGCATTTCGCTGAGATTTCAAAGGCTGAACACGTCATCCACTAACTCAGTCACCTTATGCCTGTAAAAAATGTGTTCTTTGCGCTTTGACTTTGGTATTTTACTGCATTAATGTAGGTACATCTGTATTGACTTGCTGCTGCATTTTCAAAGATCCAGCTTTGATTGGACCAGCCCTACACTAGCTTAACCTTTAAGGCACTATTTATTTCAAGTAAGATGTCAATTAACCCTTGTGTTATCTCTGGGTCATGGTGACCCGGTGGCCTGAAAACCAATGTGTCTGGAAGCCAGGCAGGTCGTTCACCTTGACCCAGAAGTAACACAAGGTGTTTTGTAGATCGCTGAATTCTATTAAAGAAATTATTAACTGTCCAGGTCTGGTGTGTAACAAACTCAGAACATACTAAACAGGGTACGTTAGACCCGTGCACCCTCTGCATGCTGGCCAGTTATGAAGTAATGTTACAAATCTAGAAATGTTGTATTTTTTTAATTGATTGGATGTTTCTTGGTGCAGAGAAAACGTGTGAATCCGCACCAACACCGTTCTCGATGAGAGTTTTGCTTCATTAACTTGTGCCCTATCATGGAGAGAGGCTCATTATTGAGGTCCAGAGTCAACATTTTTGTACGACACAAGGACTGGTAATCAGGAGCAATCGTAGAGAAGTCGCAATACCCAGTGCACTTTTGGACATTTGGGTCATTGCAATCAGAACATTTCATTTCAATGTGATCCAGCAATATTTAAAATATCATAGCAGCAGATGTTATGAACAGCTGTCTGATCCATTCAAATCAATAGTTTAATTTAACCCATACTAATAACCATTGATTTATTTTCAACCTAGTATACAGTTGGTCAAATCAGCTGGACATACACCTTTTGTTTCCTGCCTGAGTAGCTTCAATGAAATCATAAAATAACTCTAATTGAACGCACTAAAGTCAAATAGCAAAGATGCAACAACTGTGTGTATACACGTTAAAAGCAAGTTTCTGACTATAAATCATTTATTGATGACTCTAAATTGAACTGAGAAATTGACCTGAACTTACCAAACTCCGCTCACACATCTGGTCGACAGGGCCCTGGGCATTATCTCTGATCCCTGCTGCATGAAGCCTCCGACTGGGAACCACAGGCTGTTTCCCAGCGTGTACTGATTCTCCAACATGTCTCTGCGCTCGCGTAGACAAGGGTGAGGGTTGTACCACTCGTAGGGGCTCAATCTGGAAGGTACAGCGGTGCAACGGAACGGAAATTGAGGTCAGAAGTTCCGTGAGGTAATGTAGCATATTGTCATTTAAGTTACCTCCAGTCACTCACTCAATACCTGTCACACTGCCACAGCTGGAGATTTATCAAGTAAAATATTACATTACGCGACAGTGTCTATCAAGATAAATGGAGCCCAGTGTGAGCTTAAGACAATCTGTACAATGTGTATTGACCTTGCAGCGAGGAAGAGCACACAGCTGACAGCCAGGTAGGCGAGCAGCATGAAGAGCCAGACAGCTGGAGAGAAGGGATCGAGGAAGGAGAAGTAACCCGGCTTCCGCCCCTGACGCAGACAAATTGAAGGTGAAAGAAAAAGAGGAGAGTAGAGATAGAAAAAACAGTCACAGACTGTCACAGAATGTTTGCAAAGGAGGTCACATCTCATGAGTCAGGGAATGTCCCCTCTTGAGCCACAGGAGGGCACTATCCATCCCCGCACTGGTGAGTCTGCAGGCTTTTGATCTGCTAATGCTACAATCCATACATGCTCTGTTTCACAATGTGTCCTGCCGAAGCGTAGTCGGCGTGAACCCCAAACCCTCATTAGCAATGTAAAGCCAGCACTGTTACCCAGTTACACGGCAGTGACTTATCGACCAACTTAAATTACACCTTTAAATTTCAGCGTGTAGGCTGCGACGTTCTGCCCAAACGCAGGCTTTTAAAGATACGATAAACTCTTATGCAATACGCCGCCTGAGTCTCTAAGCCGCATTTCTGTACTGTAGCCTGTCGCTTTCTGCGTGACTCTGATGGCTTTAAAGAATTTCAAACAAGAGAGAAATGAAATCCAATTTAAGATCTGAGGAGAGCATCACCCAGCGTGAGCCCTGCTGTGTCGGATAACATCCTCACCAGATGAACTCGGTACAAGATGCTGATCCCCAGGGTCATGAAAGGCTTAGAGAAGTCAATAACTTTCTCTCTCTCCGACGTGATGGTGAAGCCGGCCACAGCCAGGTCTGCTTTCTGTGGAATTGACAGAGATGGATCAGCAAATGGATGTAGAGATTGTGGCGAAGGTGAGAGAAAGCAGGTAAAAAACACACACACACACTAAAGTGGTGAGGCATCGGCAAAAATAGACGTGCACTCGACAGCAGGTGAGAGTTTTGTTTGTACAAAATGTCGGTTTAGCCAGGCAAAAAAGGGAAAAACTTCGACAACCCACTTGAAAACACATTTGGGAAAAAAACACACCGACATCCAAATTGTCTCTTTACCTCTGGCACAAACACATTATCCCGCTTCAGAATGATGCTAATTTTGGGTTAGCATTAGATGACCTGATGTGTTCACCTGCTGAAATGCCTGCAAAGTCTCCGGTTACTCTGCCATCCCTCCATCACCTCCATTAAAAGCTAATTGATGAACATGGACGGCTAATTAGAGCTGAGTGATCAGGCAGCAGGGAGGGCAGAGTGGGAGAGGAAGCGTGGAGAGTGTAAGGAGCACATGGGTGGCAGGACCCACACGGGGACCACAGTCTGGTAATTGAAGTAAACCGTACGGTAATTAAACAGAGAGGGTCTCTCATTAGCCCGCTTTAGCCAGAGTGTCTGTCAGAGGAGCACTTTCCCTGGACAACGCAGGAAAGAGAAAATTGATGTTCTGGGATATTGGACTTTGACGACGGAAGTTGCGACTTCTTGCTATGAGTCAGTGTGAAGTTGACCCTAATAATTGAAACTGTTTCCCTCTCAAATGACCTTCCTCTTGGTGGACTGGTACTGTGTCATCAAACCCTTGTCCAATCAACCAGAGTCTTACGGGTGAAGCCAAATACAATCTAATTTCAGGAGGACTAGAACCAGTGTTTTCTACATTCATAGTTGATTATCTACATTCAAACCTATTTTTATTTCACTGTATGATAAAAGTGTTTGTCAATGCTAGACCATGTGACCAAATGGTTGATTACATATTGTAGCTGTAGCATGATCGCAATTGTTATAAAGAATTGTTTTGTTTTTTCAATTATGAAGCTAGTTTTGAAGTTCTGTTTAACATTTTTGAGCGTAAACTACAAGCCTAGGGGAACTCTTAGAAGTCCTACCACACGAGCTAAAACACATTTGACTTGTTAATGGAAAAAAACCTTATAAAGTTAAACTTTCAAATTGAGCTTAGTTAGTTTATTCATGCAATTTTATGGTTATAAAGGCAGAAAATTACGTTTTTATCTTTGTTCATTTAAGTCACTAGACAGTCAAAACCCAGAGTGATGCCAAATATCTGCCTGACATTGAAGTTATTTTGTTAAAAGGGATACAAACATTTATTTTTAGTTACATACAATCCAATCAATCCCTACTGAGATTGGTGTTATAGTAGCCAAATGTTTGTCCTATTGGTTCGGCTGGTACTGAAAGGATCATTAATTGAAACATATTTTACGAAAGACACATTGACATTTCTGAGATTAGGAAAATGGAAATTCTTGATGGATTAAAATTGATTTTCTCAAAAAGAGGACATGTTCAGTAGCAACAGGAAGTCTGGTCATTCAATTACTGGAGTCAGGCTAACCCTGCAATACAGTGGTCCTGGTCTGAAGACGTTAAAGTTAATGAACATCATCTTTGGTGAAAAAGTCTTTTTTGGAACAGATGAACAGTAAAAACTGAACGTACAACAAGTTGTGGGCCACAGTGGAGGGAATTGGATGCTAAAAACAGCACCTCCGCTGAAACCTCTACAACCCCTGACAAAACATCTCCCAAAAGATTTGGCCATACTTTCTCTCCAAAGCAAGACAGGTATCAACTTTCCTAAGAATAATGAAGTCACATTTTGTCCTAGATAAGTCTCACTTCCCTCTGAGGATGAACGGCGTGGGACAAGACAGAGCATGGATATCGTATTCATAAAAAGACTTGTACAACTTAAAAAAAAACTTGATCTATAGAACTTACCCTGTTGATCAGCTCGCCAACCATCCCTGTCCACGAGCCGTTGGGCTCTGGGGCCCCATACAGGCCGTCGTCCACGAGCTTGATCTTGAAGGAGAATTTCAAGATGTCTGCCAGCTCCCGCAGCATGTCCACACAGAAGCCTTCGTACTGGTCGTTACCCTGGAAGTCCTGATAGTTGTCTTTCCGCATGACGTAAGGGTTCTCCTGGAGATGCAGAATTAAACAAATCTGATAATCAACTAAGAACTATGAAGACCTCACAGAAGTTAGACAAATTTTGACAGAATTTTTCAAAATTTGAAATAAATTAGTAAATAGGCCTCCAATTCATTAGAAAACGTGCTAATAATCTTTTAGACACAGTATACTGGTGGGTTGCCAAGGAACAAGGTCCAGTCCAAAACCCACATAAAAATGGTGCTAAAGAAGGTGCTGTGCTTGGTTTTGAAAGAGTCTTCCCATTGGCAGCATAATTAGATCTACTGAAAAAAACTGGCACTAAAAGTAGAAAGTCAGTTTGCACCCCGTGATGTATGAAAGGGTTACTGCAAAGGGAGATTGAATGGTCAACAAAAGCATGAAAAAAAAGTCACAGTTTTGAATGAGCATGGACTCTTAAAATGAATAAAGGACTGAAGAGGCAATACAAAGGGGTCCTGGTGAGTCTGAAGAGTTTCACCAATGAATGTGTTTTTTGCCTAGTTTCAGGAGTAGTGGAAGAAATGTATGGAAGAGGGCAGCAAACATAATATTCCTTCAATGACAATTAAAAACGTAATGAATAATACATCTGGAAAAAATGTGGATTACAATTGAAATAAAATGTAATTAAAGTTGAAATGGGATCGTTTTTCAACCGCTTCACAAATCATTTCCAGGGTTTGATAAATGACAGGCAGATGTCTTGAGAAATTCAAGTCTGAAGCGGATGTCTTCCTGAAATAAGACAAACAAACGCCACTAAGCAGCAAAACACCAGATAAACTGACAAAGCTCACAACATCAATCCTAAAATCCTCCGGTAAACCAGGGAAATTGAGAGTACGGGAATTGTCTGTCTTGGCAGAGAACGCGACGCTTGACAGTTTATAAGGAGGTTGTTGTTCTTTTGATATCAAGCTTTTAATCACACTTTGATGAGTTCATGAATGAATTTTGGGGCTTAAGATGATATATTGGCAAGAGATATCAGCCATAAATGGACAGTGGATTTTCATCACATTTGATAGCTCTGATTTCTGGCAGTAAAAAAATCAATAAAACCCTATTTAGTGTTCAGTCAACTTTTAAAGTGAGACTATTTTGAGCGAGTTGCAGATGTAGAAACAGTAAAATGATGAAATCAAAGTCACCTTTAGAAAAACTTTGATTATTAATGTTCTTTAATTAATTGATTTATCTAATCCTTTTTTTTTAAACTCACCTAAAAGACTTCAACTTAAATGTATTTTTCATTTAAATTCAATATTGAGGCAAGATCGATATAAAAAGTCATTTATTGTTTTGAACAGACTTGGAAAAATGTGATCTGTAATAATGTATCAAATGTTTTTAATAACACCTTCAAATAGCTGAAGAAAGCTCTCAACTTGAGTGTCTTTTATTTTAAAGCATGATCGTGTCAAATGAGAAGATTGAAACTAATACATAAGTTCATACGTTTTCATCAGATGCTGTTCTAGACACCTCACCGACCTCACCTCACTTCCGCTTCCGGTGAGCCTTTGATCGGCTGCTTGAAACGTAAGCTCCTGCAATAATTGCCAAAAACAGTCGTTTTAACGACTATTTGTCCGGATATTATGCTCATATCACTAAAGATATGTCTCAAGCATCTCGGATCTATGATCGTGATGCTCTTTTCAACATCAGAGAGTCGATGGAAGATTATAACCGCGACCGTTACCAACGTCCGGTGAATATGTTTCCGGCTCCGCTTCTCATCGACTCGGACTCTGTGGAATATCGTTTGATCTCTCGAGTACCGGGCGATTTCCACAAGGGATCGAGTCGGGCTGGAGTACAGGTCAGGATGAGACGCGCAGTCGCGATCGCTCGGAACAACTCTGACGTCATCGAACGTCATCGATGTTTGATCGACATCCCTCTCACTGTGTGTGACGATACATCAGCGATGCCGTCTGTCCAGACCTCAACGAAAGGTGGTAAGATTTTTTCATTTCCTCTCTTTAATTCGACTTTTACAACCGAGTTGAACTTCAGTGACAGCTGGTACCCACGTGACCGCTGTTCGCTTCAAAAGATCCCGCTCTGCGCGCCTGTCAGTGACGCGGCTTCGTCAGTGACGTCATCGGTGCTGAATGTGGGACTTCTTAATGTTCGCTCCATTACTAATAAATCCTTTATTCTTAATGATCTTTTCACAAGAGTTAATTTGGATTTATTATGTCTTTCTGAGACTTGGCAGAGAGAGGAAGAGTTTATTCATCTGAACGAACTCTGTCCAGTAGGGAGCGCTGTCCTGGGGAAGCCTCGCCTCTCTGGTCGTGGGGGAGGTCTTGCTACTGTTTTTAGGGAGAGTTTTTCTTGCAAAGTGATTCAGACACAGGAATTCACTTCTTTTGAGTCTCAGATGATCTTGGTTGGTTCTACAAGACCTTTCTATTGTGTGTCAATCTACCGCCCGCCTGGTCCTGCGGCGGTGTTCTTGAAAGACTTTAGTGACTTCTTATCTTCCATTATTCAGATGGAATCTGTTCTTATTCTTGGAGACTTTAATCTTCATGTTGATGACATCACATCGTGTTCTGCTAAAGAACTTTTAACTTTAACTGAAGCCTTTAATTTTGGGCAACATGTTTCTGAACCCACTCATCAAAAAGGCCACATTTTAGACTTAGTTTTTACTCTTGGCCTGAACATTTCTAATGTATCTGTACATGATGTCCATCTGAGTGATCATTCTCTTGTCTTGTTCAACCTGGACTTCATCCCTGAATCTAAGCCTTTGAAAGTTAGGTCTCAGAGGCGTGTCATCTCAGCCGATACTGCAGACAGTTTTTCTGCTATGTTTGACCGTCTTTCCTTTGATGACTGTTCAGATGTGGACAGTTTGATTCACTGTTACACTGATCATTGTGTTGAAATACTGGATCAAGTGGCACCTGTTAAATCGAACTTGAAAATTCATAAAAAACGGTGCCCTTGGACAAATGAAGATCTCCTGAGTCTGAAGAGACTTTGTCGAAAGACTGAGCGTCTCTGGAAGTCTACTAAACTTGAGGTGCACAGACTTCACCTCAGGGATCTGTTGACTTCTTACAATGAGATGGTAGAAACTGCTAGATCTGATTACATCAGAAAACTGGTAGCAGCAAATAGGAAAAACCCCAAAGTTTTGTTTGACACGATTAATTCTCTCATGTCTCCTGCTCCTCAAATCACGCCGGTCTTCTGTGAAGCTGACAGCAATGCATTGTTGAGATTTTTCATTGACAAAATTAAATTGATCAAAGAGAAAATCTCTCCCCCTTTGTTGGGAACCCCTACTGTCTCTGAGCCCATCTCCTCCTCTTGGTCATCCTTCACTGCTGTATCTTTGGGTGATATTTCAGCACTAGTGAACAAGATGAAACCCTCCTCTTGCTCCGATGATGTCCTTCCTTGTAGGCTTTTTATCAAAGTATTTGATGTAATTGGCCCCTGGGTTACCAATATGGTGAACCTCTCCCTTTCCACAGGGGTTTTTCCCAATGCATTTAAACATGCCATTGTGGAGCCTCTGCTCAAAAAACCAGGCTTAGACCCAACTGACCTCAGTAATTTCAGGCCTATTTCTAAGCTCCCTTTCTTGTCCAAGATCTTGGAGAAGGTGGTGTCCGAGCAGCTGTCTTTGTTCCTGGATCAGAGCGACATCCATGAGAAGTTTCAGTCTGGCTTCCGTAAACATCACTCTACGGAGACAGCTTTATTGAAAGTGTCCAGTGACATCATGATGTCGGCTGACTCTGGTAAATTCACTGTTCTGGTTCTCTTGGATCTGTCGTCAGCCTTTGACACAGTTGATCACCAGATCCTGCTGAGAAGACTAAGGGATGAAGTGGGACTGTCTGGGTCTGTGTTAGAATGGTTCTCATCTTACCTTTCTGGGCGCAGTTTTAGTGTATCTGCCAATCAAATGAGGTCTGAATCGGCAGATCTGTTGTGTGGAGTCCCTCAAGGTTCTGTTCTGGGTCCTTTATTGTTTTTGCTGTACTTGATTCCCCTTGGTAAAATCATTCAGAGATTTCCAGATGTTTCTTATCACATTTTTGCTGATGACATCCAGCTCTACTGCTCTTTTGACCCAACTGAGCCCCAAAGGCTGAACAGCTTAGTCAATTGTTTGCTAGAAATCAAACAATGGCTGAGTGAAAACACTTTACAGCTTAATGTGGACAAAACTGAAACTCTGGTGATTGCTCCTGATGATAAGATTCCAGGGTTGAGTCAGTACTTGGGTGACTTAGGTCAGTCTGTCAAACCGAGCCTGAGAAACCTGGGTGTTGTATTTGATAAACACTCTTGTTCAACACTGCAGAAAACTGACCAGAAACTGTTTCCTTCAACTGAGAAAAATCTCTAAACTTAGGAAAATGTTGTCACAACATGATCTGGAGCTTGTAATCCATGCGTTTGTTTCTTCTCGTCTGGACTATTGTAACAGTTTGTTTTCATGTCTTAACAAGAAGGAGCTGTCTCGTCTGCAGTTGATTCAGAATTCTGCAGCCAGAATTCTGACCCGCTCAAGTAGGAGAACTCACATTTCTCCGATCCTTAAAACTCTTCACTGGCTTCCAGTTTCTTTCAGGATCAACTTTAAAATTCTGGTTCTTACTTTCAGAGCTATTCATGGTCAGGCTCCTCCTTACATCACTGATCTGATCCAGCCTTACACCCCAGCTCGGTCTCTGAGGTCTGTGGATCAGAATCTACTGATGGTTCCACGCACACGGCTCAGGACCAGAGGAGAGAAATCTTTTCAGGCTGTTGCTCCTAAGCTTTGGAACAATCTTCCTCTCTCTTTGCGCTTGATGGAGTCTACTGACTCCTTTAAGAAACATCTTAAGACGTTTCTATTTGTTCAGGCTTTTCCTTGAATTTCTCGAACTCCTGTGTTGTTCTCGGTGTTGTCTTGATCTTTGAAGTATGTACTGTTTTGAGTATTGTTTTGATTGTTAAAGCGCTTTGTGACCCTGGTCTCGAAAAGCGCTATATAAATAAATATTACTTACTTACTTACTTACTTACCGACGAGTCATCCAGGATTGCAACCTCTCTCAAGTGTACTGATTCCAGAGCCCACATCGTACTTCAAGGTGAGTCCCACTATAGCTAGCCGGAACCTCTTGACCTTCCCGGCTAAAGAGGTGACGTTCCATATCCCTATCGCCAATTTCTGCAGCTGAGGTTCGGCTCGGAAAAGGATCCCTCTTAATGCTGCAGCCAGTCTCATGGAACATGGGACCCCCACCCATGTTACCTAAACCATTGAACCTGGCCATCAGGCGCTCTCAATCCAGGGGTTGAGGGGATTCGTGTAGGTGTCTTTTGGTTTTCTTCATAAGTGTTGATTGAGTTACTCTTTATCTGGTCCATAGCCCCTGAACTATTTGCCTTGGGTGACCCTAGCAGGGGAATAGAGCCCCCAACAATATTGCTCATGGGATCATTAGGATACCGGTCCCTTTCACCAAGGTAAGGTAGCAGCTTGAGGAGGAATCTGTACTCAGATAATGTTTCTGAGACAAAAGCAGGACATTTGGAATATTTAGTCATTTCCTATAATAAGTTGCCACAAAATTTCTCCCTAGTCAAACATATCCTCCTCAAGTCTCGTTAACTGTATGCATTATTAATATTTTTCCCTTTTTTAAGTTATTAATCTTCACTTCATCTTTAATAGTCTCAGTACAACATGTCCACTTTCTGCCCAAACAATCTGGTATGGCTAAATTTGAGTCCACAGTATCACCAGAAAACATCATTGTAGAGGACACTCCTCCCTCCATGCACGTTCTAGGCATGTATCCACAGGGCTGCTCAGTGAAAATGACCCTCAACAACACTCAAATCTTCATAACGTGTCAAATTCTATTGATCTAAATTACGGTCTGTGTTTTTGGACCATTCATTGGCACCCACATGACCGCAGACTTGGAATCACAACAACCACCTTAGTAGCTTAAAAACTTCAGTAATTTTTCCCCTGAACTAAATGTATTTGAAATTGCTACTTTAAGTGAATATAAGCTTTTTTTAAAAGGCAATAATCAAGTTAATTGGCAACATTGACAAGACAATTACATATACTTATTAGGCTGGTTGCCAAATAATATAATATAATCGGTGTCAGCAGATGATCTTACCAGAATGGTGGTGACTATGAGCGTTTTGTTCGCCAGCGTCTCCGACACGTTGATATCCAGACTGGTGGAGTTCATAGCCAGTGTGTTGTTGGAATACCAGATCCCAATCTGTGAGAAAACGGAAGAAAATAAGGAGATTGGAATAAATTAGGGAGTCCTGGTTGCTTCCCCAGAATATTAGTTGACACGTCCGCTGCATGCAAATACAAACCAGGCAGTAAAGAACTCAGAAAACCCCTCGCATGTTTCCAGCCCTGCCAGATAACCCAGACGTATTGATTTAACTGTCGTCATCAGAGCTGTTGTACACGCTGTACGATGTAATATTGTTGGAAAACAGCTGTGAACATGAATTGAGATAAGCTCCTACAAGACAGCACAAGGGTAATGAAGACATAACTGGGCCTTTTGGGGATCATTCTGTCCTTGCCACTTCCCCCCCCATCCTTACCATATTTATATAACTCTTGGGAGTGTGTGTGGAAATGTATTCTCTGTATCACTATAGTTAAGAAAAGGAAGATGAAATGATTGTATTTTATATTTCATTGTCGAGTCTCCTTTTAAAATGTCAATCAAACCTCTACACAGAGAAAGTTCAACTGGTCTTTTTGTTCACAACCTTAAAAGCTCTTTAGTTTTTCCAACTGTGTCTACTCAAGGGAGATGAAGTGTTCACTAACGTTGGAGCAATTTGATTTAGAAGCTTCCCAACGTGTCACACCCTGAAGGGCCATGAATCCTATTGTCTGGTTTTCAGCATTTTCAAATGAAACGTTTTTCTCTTTCAGAGATTCTCACCAAGGACAGAGTTAAACGTAAAGTATGAAAATATCTATATAAAAGATGATGTTTTACATGTATGTTAAAAAATGTACTGATTAAAATTTTATTTTCGCAAAATCAAAAAAAACATAATGTGGCTAAATTTGTTTTTAACAAAAGAATAATCTTAAAAGTGATGTAGCGCTACCGGTTTGATGCCATTTTACTCCAAAAAATATTAACTAATTTATTACACAAGTTTTATCTCTTCTGCATGAACAGTGGAATTAACAGTGATGTCTGTAAGTTGGCACTTTAGGCAGTTAAACAAACTTGAATTATTAAATGTTCATCTTTACATTTATAATTTAATAAAGTTGTAATTCTTTTTTTAAAAGCAGATAAAGCTGATATCCGAACCCAATCTAATTTTAAGATGTATTCTTCACATTTTGCCTCGGTTTTCTTTTAGCAACGACCTTCCTCGTGGTAGAAAATTGGAATAATTGTGTGTTTTGCCATGTATACACATGTAAGTTTGAATCTCTTCTGCATTCAAATGAATAGTGATGTCTGCAAGTTGGCACTCTAAGCAGCAAAACAAAATGGAAACATTGTATTTTAAGGAAAATATGTCATAATTCAATAAAAAACAAATGAATAGGAATCTATGTATAGTACAGTTTTTACAACATATGTTGTCTGATTTCCCCCCAATATTGAATGATATATCTTGTATCTTGGTAATCTTTTATTTTCTGGAGAAAGTGGTGACGAGTCAGCTTGTGTGATTATCGCCATGACAATGATCAATTTGAAGTGACACAGAATTGAACACCACAGCACAGAGACCGCCCTGGTAAAAGTTAGTAACGACCGGCTAATGGCCTCTGATGAGGGCCATGTTTCAGTTCTTGTTGTTCTAGATCTCAGTGCTGCATTTGACACTGTTGACCACCAAATCCTTCCACAGAGGTTAGAAAACCATATAGACATACGTGGAACTGCTCTAAACTGGTTTGAATCCTCCCTGTCAGATAGAAAGCACAATGTACATGTCAACCACCTCTCATCGACACACACTAAGGTCAGCAATGGTGTCCCACAAGGTTCTTTTCTTGGTCCAATCCTATTCACAATCTATCATTCTATCTTGATCAAGACACTCTATAAACTTTCACTGTTGTGCTGATGACATCCAACTGTACTTGTCAATGAAGCCAGATGAAAGAAACCAGCTTATTACAGATATCAAGTCCTGGATGGCCAAAAACGTCCTTCTATTGAACTCGGACAAAACTGAGGTTCTACTAGTTGGCCCACAACATCTCAGACAATCGTTAACTAATGATATAACTTTCAAGAACTGTCAAGAATCTGGGTGTCTGCTTTGACGAGGACTTATCATGTATCATTGCTCCTGCTCTGTAGACTTGGGTTATTTAAGATGCAATCAAAGGTTATTAATTGATGGTCAGAAAGAAGTGAGTTCTAAGGAGAGACAATAACTTTTTCAATTTCATGTCCATATGCTAGGACAAGATCTAATGTGTGCTTAAAGGAGTGAGTCGGTTCATGTACATACTGAGAGAAACCAAATGACTCCAGGGTAGAGTTAAATGTGTTAGCTAAGCTATCATGGACCACATCCACATGGATGTTAAAGTCACAAACAATAACCACTTTATCTGATTCAAGCACCAGGCTGGTCAGGAACTCAGACAAGAATTCAGAATATGGTCCAAAAGGACGATAGAGTCCAACAAAGAGAAGTGACTGACCTGATCTCAAGGTATTAGATATGCCAAGTATAATACTTTCAAAAGAGATGAAATGTGCTCTAGTAAAGGTTGACAGACAGTTGATGATGCTGCGACTCCACCTTCTTGACCAGAGCGTTGAGGGGCATTAAAGTTAATGTGGCTGGTTGGTGTTGATTCATTTAAAGATATGTAATCATCTATAGAAAGACAGGTTTTTTCAATAGTTTTATCTGATATGAGTTCATTAATGAGTGCAGCTTTTGAGGACAGGATATTCAACAATCCACACTTAATTCTCCTGACCTGCAAAATAGAAGTGGAAGTATTGATTTGAATTAGATTTTCTTTAACAGCTCTTCTACTGCGGACATTTGTTCTTGGTTTTATTAAACAGGCAGATTCACCCTCTCTATGTGGTTCAAGGCAGGCATTTTAATCACACATAAAACAAATCTCACAGACTGCCTACTTCCACCTTCTTAACATCTAAAAAATCAGGCACTCGTCAACTCGTCCATGCTTTTGTTACCTCCAGGCTGGACTATTGTAACTCTCTTCTGTCAGTATGTTATAAAAAGTCTCTCGGAATCTTCAGCTCATTCAGAACTCTGCAGCTTGTGTCCTGACTAAGACTAAGAGGCGCGAACACATTTCCCCTGTGCTGTCTTCTTTACATTGGCTTCCTGTAGAATTTAGAATACAATTTAAAATCCTTCTCTGAACCTATAAAGCTTTACATGGCCTAGCACCAACATACATTAAAGATCTAATCCAAACGTATCAACCCTCTAGGACCTTACAATCCCTAAACTTTGATCTATTAGTTATACCACAAATCTCTAAATGTAGATTTGGAGCCAGGGCCTTCAGATTTCAAGCCCCTCTACTGTGGGACCAACTACTTGCTTCAGTCCGGAGGGCAGACACCCTCTCTATGTTTAAAAACAATCTTTAAACCTTACTTTTCAAAAAAGCCTATAATTAATTAATTAATTAGTACTAACTCGGGCTCTGCCTGAATCTTTTTGTTTTCTTAAGCTGTTATAGGCTTAGGTTGTTGTAGACACCGAGCTCTGTACATCCTTCCTTTTCTGTATAACATTCATCACCTGTGCAGTTTAAACCCACACTTTTTATTTCTCTCCCGGAGCCCCAGGGCTCAACCTCCAGAGCTGCTGCTGTTCCAGAGTTCTCCCCAGCATCTCCATTGACTCTTCCATACTATCCTCTTTTCTCTCACTGTACCTTCCCTCACTCTCCTCTCCATCCATCTGTCTACCCACCCTCCCTCCCCCATCCTTCCACCCAGCCGGTCACAGCCGGAGGCCGTCAACAATGAGTTTGGTTCTGCTCGAGGTTTCTGCCTTCTAAAGGGAAGTTTTTCCCTCGCCAACGCCACACTGTGCTTTACTCATTATTGAGTTGCTGGGAGTTTTTTCTTTCTACACTAAAGTCTTACTTTAGTCTTACTGTAAAGTGTCTTGAGATAACTTTGTTATGATATGTATATATATATGATGTAATAAAATTGAATTGAATTTAATATATTGTTTTTTCAAAAATAAAATGCAAAAGATTGCAAAACTATTTTATAATAACATAACATTTTATTTGCAGGTCTACATATTCAACAGAATATTTCAAGGAAGCAACAGTGATAAGGCCATGATCAGATCTAACTGCAATGGACCATATAATGTAAATCTTATTTGCATCAAGATGTTTAAAATGGTAAGTGGAGAGGATTACAAAGTGAACAAACCCCAGATGTGCTAATGGGCAACAATCTATAACCCTTGTATAATGTTCCATAGGAGCATCTGATAATAATTTAACTGCAGATTAAAAAACCTACAATCTACAATAGAAATATTAACTATGGAATAAGTGATTTATTATGTGCTTCTTTTTTTTCACTTCCTATATCTTGAATAAGCTACGTGGGTCCAGAAAGACCATTGAACTGCATTGGCGATGACAGCAAAGTTCTGAGGGAGTCTCAAGTAGCTCAGAAACACCAGTGTTTCACCAGTGGAGATGTTTCTGCACATTTTTAATAGGTGATTTCTCTGTAGAAAAAGTGACAGTCTCTTATATCCCACTCTACCTGGCGGTGACATTTAAAAATGGCCTTTTCTTTCTGAAAGCCCCAATTCTTGCCTGAGTGTGTGCAGAGGCGGGATGAGTTAAGATGTTAATTATTACTGTGCTCTCGCAAATGCTTACACATGGGTTTAAATCTGGTTATCAGAGGGCATTTAGTGTTAACATGGCAGCCTGTTGGCCCTGTCATAAAGGCAAGAAAGAACTATTAGAAGGAGGTGAAGAGCAAGTGTTGCCTCCAGTCACTGAACCGCGGCACAATTCCTCAAGAGCAGTGATGTGTAGACTTTGCATGAGCTTCATTACCTCTACTTCTTGAATACATTTTTACTCTCAATCCAATGACTGCACAAATGGCTTTAGACATCGTCGCTGGTAGAAGGAACCCTGAGAAACAGCAGCCACAGGCATATTTATGAGATAATTGATGCTTATTAGGTGTAGGTTAAATAAACAAACATGTCATTACGACATGAAAAACATGTTTATGTAGACTTTATAATGAAAAGGGTTTATTTCAAATTTGAATCCTAAATTAAGATTCATGAATAATTAACATTCATCTACATCAAGATCGAGTAAATCGAAGTCCATGTGCAGCAATGAAGTTAAAAAGCAAAGCCTCTGCCAAATCTACTTTAATACTATAAATAAATGTTGGATATACCAGCACTAACAAGCCTTTGGCGAAATGGCTGCATTGATTATTCTCGATGAAGGTCATGATTTACTGAATATATTGAAAGCAGAGCAGAAAAGTTTTTATCTATGTACAGTTCTGGCTTCAGTACATTTCACTTACATAAAGAACAGAGAGGCAAAGACCACAGTGCAAGAATAAGTGTGGCTTTAAAGTTGCTTAAACTGAAAAACCCACTGAAAACACAACTCCTCCTGACTTGTATGGTGCAGATGCAGTAATTCTCTCATCATGATGATGTTTTGAAGTTATTACTTTATAAAGTGCTCCCCCAACTGAAATCTCAACGAACAAGAGGTTACGATAGCGGAGTCCATGATGTAATAATGGTTTTATTCCGTCTCCATCCAGCTGTCATCACGCCCAGCTTTCTTTTTAAATATGTGTTTAAGACCCTTGGAGGTAAAGACCTCTGGGATTGATGACGCTGCATAACAAACCTCGATGGAACTCAGTAGAGTAGGTGTGGTTATAGTAAAGACGATTTTAGCTCCAGGGTTTTCAGTGGGTGGGCACTTTTTCTAATCAATTTAATTAAATGCAATTAAAAGAGAGTTTTGTGCAAACAGACACATACTGATGAGTACAATAAAGGTACGAGATCAATTTAATATACACTTAAATCAACACATTAGTTTCCCTTTAAATATTAATTGGTGAGATGTGTAAATACGTGACAAAATACCCAGTTATTCAAAATTTGTACCAAGAGGAAGGTCGTTGCACTAGGAAAGCAGAAGAAAAACTTGAATTAAACATCTTAAAATTAGATTGGGTTTGGATATGGATATGCATCTTCTGATATTTTAATTAATCACAACTTTTTTAACTTCTTAATATAAAGATTAAAATACAATATTTCCATTTTCTAATCGCTTAGAGTGCCAACTTGCAGATATCACTGTTTATTTGAATGCAGAAGAGATTATGCTTGTGTGATGGATGAGTTCATAACATTTGAGGGAGTAAAATGGCTTCAGATGAGTTCATTTTCAACCAATTATCTGATTTCACCAAAGTTTCATAGCCGAGTCAGCAAACCGGTACCACTAAGTCACTTTTGACATTAATCATCTATTAATGATGACTTTATTTTATAACTTTTTGGTGATATTCACCACGTAACTTTACCTGGGTGACCTGTCCGTCAACACGTGGCCAACTGCTTTTAAGCAGAGGGTCTAAGCTTTAGAAGGGAAAACCAGAAAGTTGTATGAACAGAACCCTTTTGTTTGGTAAACAAATGCACATGTTGTTTTCACGACTAGTCTAGGCCAGTGGCTCACCAATACCTTTGTGAAGGTAGACCTGGTGCTTTTTCCCGAAAAATATTTGTAACACTCTACTAACTATTTTAAATTCTATCTAGGGGTGTCTATTGGCTGATTGAAGATATTGTAGGAACAATATATATTTATATACTTTCAGCTGCGAAGGATGTAATGAGAGCTGCCATCTAGCGTTGGGGAGTTTCATTGCAACAAATCGTGAATATTTTCCGTAAATAGTAAATAAAATAAGAAAATCGAATTATTTTAATTTAAACACAATATATTTAAATTGAAACAATGAAAAAACGATGTTGACATTTTTCTTTTGAATACATACATACTAATGAAAACGTGCTGTTTAATATGTTAATATATTTTTATGTCAATATTTTCACACACACCCAATCCTATCCGGATAAACAAATTACATTTTATTAATTGTGAAGAAAAACAAAAAATGTTTTGATTAGCATTCATTTTTAAATAACCATAGAAGTCCTTGGGGCACTTGATGCATTTAGAGAAGTGTACGTTGAAAAACTATGTAAAGTATGTTGAGTTGGTAAAAATGTTCAGCGTGCTTCTAATCTTAATCTAGAGTTTTAAACGTATTTTAAGGCGGCGTTAGTGATACAGACTAAAAAGACTTCCATATCTTAGGCTTTAGCTAGCTAACAGTGGATCGTGCTACACTGCTGACCCCGGGTTAAATGCTTCCTGTGGCAAGGGGGAAACCAGACAGATGACTGGGTGCTCGCCTACAAGCCTGCAGGCCATGTTCACTGGCTAGTTTATGTTCACAGGTGACTTCTGACCTCTTTGTGGCCTCCTCGGTGCTTCTCCAGGATCCGCAGGGTGTAGTTGGTCCTCTGACCTTTGCTGTTAAACTCCACACGACCTGTCAAGCCATCATACTCCACCTGGCAGGCAAAGGAGTGAAGTAAGAAAGAGCAAGGATTGACAGACATCCGAAATTAAATGCATTAAGATTTAAGGGTCTGTTGAAGCAGAAAAAAAAGCTCATAAATGCGGAAATGACGTTTGTCTTTATAAAAACAGGAATTCCTCTTCTCGACTTCGTCAAACGTACTAGTTGAATAAGGAAGATCAAAGGAAAGAGACAGCAAGGAAGGATGGAGAGCAGGAGAGACAGGAAGTATCTGAAGCTGGACCAGACAGGGATGATCAGCTACGGATCAAGCAGGAGAAATTGACTGAGTGAGAGGCTCAGATAGAGCAGCAGAGCGAGTCAACAGCACCCTAATAAGACTCAGAACTCCACCTCAGAGCTCCGTTCTGCTTCTCCGAAAACCCAGGTGAAATCTATGACGAATGACGTGTTGCAGATGATGGAGCGCAGCATGATGTTGACTAACAAAGACAGATGTCCAGCCAGTGGGTAGGAGGCAATGAGAGATGAAGATCAGGGCGCCTTGACAGCAGGTCGTCGATGGGCGATGACAAGGAGAGACAAAGAGGTTACATGCAACTTCAGAGTCAACACAACCCCTCAATAGTCAGTCCCTTTTAAGATTCAAATGGCTGATGCAAGGAAACTTTTTTTTTTATCAACTCACAAACTCACTTTTTTATAAAACCTTTTTTGAACATAAAATATAGATATTCTGTCACTCAAAAAATAAGAAAATAATCCACAACTTTTTAGAGATGCTTTTAAAAAAAATTGAATTTAATGAGATGTTTTACAAAAGTTTATTTATAGAAAATATATTGAAAGAGGAAGATAACTTTAAAAATAAGTTCAAAAGCAGTGTAATGATCAACTGTTTCCAAAGTATTAAGTAGAATCTTCTAAAATAATCCAATTTAAGATGTTTTTAAAAAGTAAAATTTCCATTAAACAATTGACTTCTAATTTCATTGGCAAACTAAATGTGAAGCAACTAAATGGTTCATGCGGCATTTGTTACCAGGCAGCCAGGGATGTATTTTTAATATAATTTCTGATCTATCGTTACCACTAAGTTATTTTTTCTTTTTTTCTGACTCTTGACACATCAAGATGTTAGCTTCCGTCCAGTTTAAAATGAGTGAAACAGGAACTCTATGTGATTTATTTGTACTGTAATATATTTATCTTTATAGTCTCTGAATAAAATTCCGACATCAAATTACAGTCATTACAGTTGAAGTGAATTACAGTCATTTTTAATTATTATCGTTATAAATGTTAATGCAGCTAAAGCAACAGCTGTTTTCCAGTCAATACAGAGCTAGCCCTCTAACAAGATAACTACAGTATGTATAACTACTCTCACCTTAATAATATCTAAGAAATCAATATTTTATTAACATGTATTTTCTTATTAATAAAATATTTTTATAAAGTTTAAACGCAGAGGAACATACAAATATAACCTTTTTTTAAACGACCTAAATTACAGCAGTAATGAATATACATGCCTTTCTTTCAGGTTCAGAGGGTGTAGATGTGTGTGAACATGCGTGTGTCAGCAGGTGATCGCAACATACAGCATTCATGAAGATTAAACAAGTCATTACCATGCGGAGATAGTTCATGAGACTGGTCCCGTGTTGCCAGATCTGGGGTGAGCTACAGCTGAGTGGCTTCACGCCTATCTCCTGACTGCGGTTCAATTCCCTCACCGCCCCCACAACCACATGTACAGCATCGAACATCAGCGCCGACGAGAGCTGCGGAGGCAAAAAGAGGGGCGGGGTGTTTTGGTGAGAGAGCGAAGGGGAACGTCAAGGGAATGGTTGCAAGATAGAAGAGGGGAGAATTGGGATGATTGATTGGTGAGTAGAATGGAAAATAAGAGGAAAGAACGGGAGCGGTTGTGTGGTATAGGTAACCAGCGGGGAGGGAAACACAGATGGAAATGTCAATACCAATTAAACACGAGCAAAAGACTTTCTGAGTCTCTTCAGCTGCTCTGCGAGTCAGTGTGAGAAAAGCCCAGAGCGAGTGTGTCCGTGAGACTTACCGCCGGGCCGGGATATGTGAGGTCACAGCCCTCTCGCCAGGAGAGATTGAGGCTCCTGATGAACTCCAAGTAGAAGGGGTGGGTTGTGTTAAACATGGAGAAGCCCACGATGTTCGACTGCTCGTTCACTATATCGTCCAATCTCAACAGGGGGAAGTCCTGCACGGGAGTGTTTGCAGAAGAACACAGAAGATTCCAGTGACTATGTTGACAGAGCATCAAATCTTCAAAAGAGCTCTGTGCAAAGAGAAGAGCAGGGGAAAGAATAGAGAGAGGCTGCAGGGACTGACCGCGTATCAGCTCCGATGGGTTTAGAATAAGAGATCCAGGAGGAAGTGAGATTGATGGAAATGACAATGCTAGCATTTCACAGATAGACGCACACAAGATGCGGCATCTGAAGCAAATCTAAGAGCACGGAACGTACAGAGGGCGGGAGGAGGAGGGGTGACCGTATAAAGTGATACATTAATTCCAGTGGCTGAAAGGCAAGGCTGGTGTAGAAAGGGTGACTTTGAAAGAAAAAAAAAAAGATGGTGGTGGCTGCAGAAGAAAGGACTGTCTGTCATTACCTTCACCTCTACAACCCTCTCATTTCTGCCAGTCAACACTCAGACCTACTCTTGACTCTTTCTGTTGTTGTAGCTCAGGTTTAGAACGCAACAGTACATGTTAGATTGAACAACTCGGTGGGTCAACAGACGAGCAGCGACTTTGACACAACCACTTCTCTTTTTGTTCTTCAGATTTTCAAAGAAGAAACCTTTAAGTAAAAAATGTGTCTTAAAATGTTTTTGGCTACAACTGAAAAATACTTTGGATGACATTTCAGGACTTTTTCATGTTCTCTTTTTCTCAAAATGTTGACCTTTTTTTTTCAAATAAGCTTAAAAAGCAATCAATAGCAATCATTGTAAACTTGGATACAGTAAAGACAACTTAAAAATATGCATTTATTATTAATTACCCATAAACTATTTTCTGTTTCATAGATACAGTATGTGTTAATTAGCTAAAAAATTATCTATTTAAAATATCATGTGTACATGTTGATCATGGTTATAATGTTGTATGAAACTATGTAAAATAGCCTTATATGAAATATACTGCCAAGCATGACACATAAATATTCATTAGATTTTAATGGAATTTCAGAACTACTACACAAAGTCGTGTCACATTCATGCCATGACTAACCTTAATTCACTTTGCTTAAATGTCAAATGTCCTATTGATTGCACCAAAGTCATGTTTTTCTTAGTCTCGCTTTCATCCATCATCATATTGATTACATTTTTCATCACCAAACCATAAGACCTGTGTTACAGTATGCTCTGAATTTATAGTAATAAATCAGATTTCTTTCAAGTAAGGGTTGGATTCCTACAGGGCAGCTATTCGTTTTTTTCAGAATATTTCTGGACAGAATTTCTCAGGGTCAACAGACAAAGCTCTGGATTGACTGGTCGATTCCTACTCTCATCTGTTTTCAAAAACTTTGGACCTAGAGACAGGAACGTGAATTCAAGTGGCCTAAATGAGTTTTCTTTGTAGGTGGTTTGAGTGTCCCATTGAAGATAAAGGGAAGAGCTCGGCCATTCAGGAGAGGACTCGCACCAGATCCAGTGCTCTCCCATATGGAGGAAAGTCAGTTGAGACCTTCTGTAACTGTTTGGGCCACTGGGTAGGAACTTAAGTGAAGACCCAGGACATGTTTAATGGTCTACTTCTCCCACCTTGGTATTCGGTTTTGGAATAGCGGATTCTGGTCTTTTTTGCCCTTGTTGCTACACAGCTGAATAGATATTTAATTGTTACTGTCACATGACTTTGGTAAGTTGACCAAAATGAAGTCGTGTGCCACCTAGTTTACTTCGTTCACAGCCTTTTTTAACTAGTCATCTATGATCATCCATCCTTTGCGTTATCATCTCCAAACAGTCATTCCCTCTTAACGGTGTAACTGATCAACCAAGGCTCTAGACAGAATTTTTAAAAGTAAGATTAGAGGGGAATAAATATTGGACTGAAGCTCAAGTTAAAACCCATTTTCAATTCCATTCGCTCTGAAAACATCATCCGAAAACATACCGTCTATCCACCTGTTTGGAAAACTGTTTAACGTAATCGCTATCATTTTCTGCTCGAGTCAAAAATCTTTTTTCCTTAAGACGCCACCTTCTTTTTTTTGGGTACTAGGCTGTGGCCCATTAAGTTGATAAGAAACTCCAGAGAGTGCAAGCAAATAGCAGCCGAAAATTAAAAGTGAGATAATGTTGCTTTTACCATTGTGGTGAGGATGTACTTGTAAAATGCTGACGTCATTCCCAACTCTGAGGCCTGCAGGACAGAAAAAGAGGAGAATATTAACATGATGCAGGTGCTTACAGGAAGGGCAGAAGGTCAAAGAACCCGGAAGATTGATGCCGGGGGGAAACAACAAGGGCAAAAGAGGAAGGTTACTGAGAGCAAAAGGAGACATTCTGGGGGACAAAGTCAAAGTGGCTACAAGAAAAAGATTTATATGTTAATCCCACTTTTACATCATTGGGCTAACATTTCGCTGAGGACAAACAGACGGTCGGATGTAAAAACCTCCCCGTCGGAAGTGTGACTCATGCTGTACGCTAGCAGCATCACAGAGAAATTCTAACATCTGAACTGTGCTCCTGTCAAGATGTTCTTTCTGTCAAATACTTTCTTCAAATGCACATGATTGTTTGGGGTACATATGCTAACCCACTGATCCTGAGGGCAGTGAAGGTAGAAATAAATGCAGCTGTGATCGGAAGAACTGTAACATATAATCTCGGCTTTCAAATTAAGGCTATAGCCAGGATATATAATAAAGCGGCAGGATTCCACTGATATGCACGCGTTATAAAGTACGTGGGCGGTTAAAGCAGATGCAGCCTGACCTTCTTCAAGATGTGATAGGAAACCGTTGCATTGGCATCGATGATTATGGTCGCCACTTTGTCGTCGCGGATCTCCTTCAGCAGCGGCGTCGGATCTAGGTTGTCATCCAGCATTCTGATTGACAGCGTCTCCCGAGAGATGAGAAAGCGCCGAACCAGTTCCTCCAATCTCAACAGGCCTGCGGCGAAGCCAAAGTAGAGACAGAGCGCATATCATCGTCTGTAACACCAGATATAACTCATACTTCTCAAATGTGAGCCGTGAAAACCCTGATTTATTCTCAGATGGCATAGTATTTATATCTTTCGGCAAACATGATTGATGGCCTGCTGAGTGAATTTTACTTTCCTGGTTTCTCTTTTTCACGACACAATTCTAGAAATAATAACTTCTTCCAAGTTTTTTTTCCTGGTGTTGTTTGATGAATGCTGATCATCCCAGTTAGTGTGCATAATGTGAAACATCAGCTTGACAGATTTCACAAATGGATAACAGAGGTGTTGATGCTCTGCTGAGCGTCAGTTTTCAAAACACGGGGTGTTTCAACATGAACACAGTATGTACGTGGCCCCCATGAGGTAAAAGTAAACAAGATAACAGAAAATATATGAATGTTTCTTACAAACAATAAACAACACGTTAAGGTTTTGTAATTACTGAAATGACCTTTATTTTTATTATGTCTATTTTACCTCTGTACTAGTCCCATGTCAAAAACTTTTTTCCCCTTCATTTTTATGGATGTTTATTTATTCCTGTCACTAGAAATAAACAAATTGTGATAGTTTTTTTTTTATATTGTTTTTTATGATTTTTATGACTGTGATTTCATTCACAGTCCAAGAGAACATACAGTGGTTGATTAGAAAATTGTGGAAACTGTCCATAGGTATCAGTGTATGTGTGTGTGTGATTGGTTGTATATGTGCCCTAAGACAGACTGGCGTCCTGTCCACAGTGTCCCCTCTCTCTCGCCCGAAGAAACTGGGATAGGCTCCAGGCTTTCAGCTCTGTTTATCCGGTGGCTCTGAGGGAGCGGATCGTTAAACAACTTTCACATATGGGTGATTAAATTATCCAACTATCTAACTATAGAGCATCCCTGTGGGAATGTCATAATTCTGCACGATTTGGACCCAAATTGAGAATTTTCAGTTAACACTCACTTGACAATGTGTGTGGGAAATGAGCCTTAACTCGAAAGTCTACCCCACTGTTTCCTAATTGTAATTCCATAGTAAAACACCCCTAGGTATGTAAATAAGTGGCGGGGCAGGCATCTGGGGGTTGATGGGGAGGAGGTTGAGAGAAGAGGTGCTGAATAGAGCCCTTCAGCTGGAGCAGGCCTATGTAAGCAGTGGGGTAATCACTGAACCAGGCCAAAACTTTAATTAGTTTGAGGAAGGAGGGAGTGGAGGAGGAATCAATGCACTTTACAGCTTCCTCTCTCTCCGCCCGCCGCCTTCTTCCACATGTTTCCTTCCTCACACATAATCACTGAGCTCTATCTCTTTCGTCTGTGCTCTAGTTACCCCTCTCTGTCTTTATCCATCTCCAGTTGCCAACGTCCCTCCTTCTAGCTGTCCTTAACCTCATCCATCTCCAGACAACTGCATAATGGAATTAGGCTCAGATAGTGTAGAGTGACCCAGGCGTTGCAGGAGTAGGAGGCGGCAGAAACGACCCAAAATCCATTTTAACTGAATATTTGTTGCTGCCTGCAGTTAATAAGGCACTCAGATGTGTCAATACAAAGCAGTTAGGGGTCCATCTGGAGCTAGATAACGTGCTTGTTTGTCGATAGATGTAATGATACTATTATAATGAGACGTTTATATAAACATCCATCAAATATTTAAACATTTCTAACACATTTGAGAGACGAATAGGGGACTCTGGAGGTGTTTACATATAGATTCCTCGTTCAATTGTTTCTTTTGTTGTTTCCCAAATCTTATGGTGGGAATCCATCACAGATTTTTGGGGCAAAAGGCAGGAACACATTGAAAATGATCTCCGGCACACAACATTCATACAAGCACACAAAATGTACCCAGTCGGTCCACTCCTGGCTAACCTAAAATTTGGCTTTTTATTTCAAACATATTTCTTATTTATATCTTTTAAATAAATTATTGTTATTTTTTATTTATTTTAAAGTATTAAATGCTATAATATTATTGCATATGGTAATTATGGCCAGACAGTCGGATGTAGAAACCTCCCCGTCTGAAGTGTGACTCATGCTGTACGCTAGCAGCATCACAGAAAAAGCCTTTCTTACATCTGTGCACGAGTCAAAATGTTCTTCCTGTCAAATACTTTCTTCAAATGCAAATGATTGTTTGTGGCACATATGCTAACTCACTGATCCTCAGTGGGTTGGCATATTGCCTGGGTGCAATTTTCCGGATAAAAAAGTAGAAATTGGCTAAACAGAAACGACTAGACTAGACAAAGAATCATGTATAAAAGAAATTTGAAAACCAAATAACCCCAAACACTCTGGAGAGAGTGGGAGGAGAGACGAGAGTAAGTTCAGAAGTTCAGGTGAAATGTACGCTGGAGTTGAATCTATGGAAATGAACCTAATTCATTATAATATTGTTTAATATGTAGTAAATAAGGGTAACCAACTGATTTTCATGGGAGTATTCTGCTGTACCTTAGTTAGAATGTAAAACATAAGGGTTACATTTAGACCTTTTGAATTTTAATGGCGGTTTTCTGCCCCCATTGTGCCTTCTTGCCTGACCCACTTGATCCTACATGCAAATGTTTGAGCAATTTGTCAAGTGGTAAATGATAAAGTGGTTCAACAAATATTCAACATAATAAAAGCCTGACTCAACAGCAGTCATGTTTGTATCCATAAAGCACTAAAACAATCTTCTGCAACAATGAATTTGAATTAGCCATAATTGTAAAACTGCAGGATGAAGCCACACATTATCTGCTTTCAATAAAACGATGATACACTGGAGGCTGTTAGATGAGAGTCACTCAGGTAACATAAAAGTATAGAAGTCATTTCATAGTGCAGATAACAAAGTCAAAATCCGGATTGCTTGAAGTCACCACTTTCAATCTGTGGCATAATAAACAACAAATTAATATATATAACTAAAGCAACAGAGCTTTTTTATTTATAGACATGTCAATGCAAACCACAGTTTGAGTTTTGCTAGAGCACCTAAGCTAAAATCCCTCACATTGATGAATTGCTTTGAGGTAGGAAAATGTATCCATTTACATTTATTATCCTGGAATACAAAAAAGTAGGTCACGAAGGCCTCAGGTGGATTTTTATCATAGCAAAAATGCTTAATGGTCAGTGAATACAATAGAGCAGGTGTGAGTGATGAACTCTTTAGTGCAGGCCGAACCATATTCAAATGTATAATGACAGAAATTAACATAAGACAACAACACAAACAAACTAATAAAAAGTGGGATCACACTGCTAAATGTTAGCTTAGCCTAACAGTTTGTGTGTCAAATAGAAACGTCAAAGGAGGAACAATACAAATTATAGACATGCCACTAGTTGAAAGTAGAGCTTTGTACAAAGATCCACCCACATTAAAATATTGAAGTGGTTCTTTAAGGTCGTCCCCGTGCTACCAGTTTCTTAAACCAAAATGAATAAAACCACCAGTCGTGTGAGCCTGGCAGCCAGTGCCTGCAAAATCAGGTGATGGTTTTAAAGCAAAAGTAGAGCAGAGATTTCTTCCTGAGAGAAGATTCTCATTTATTCTATGCGATAATAATAAGTCTTAGTTAATATAGTTGTCGTAGTTTTAGTTCAGGTCTGGTCATACAACACATTTGTATGATAAAAAAAAGTATTATAGTGTAAATTGAAAGGTTTAATGATACATCACTACGTGACAGGATTACTGTTAATGTTACTGCTGTACAGTTCTTAAAGTTACAAATCGTAACTTTAAAAAAAAAGAACTGTATGATGAATATAAATATATGATCAATATCACATTTTATCTACAAACATAAATATGATAAAATACTCATGTTCATCTATTAAAACGTGTGAAAGTGTGTAATAATTTTGTTTAAAAAAAGCGATGTCTACCTTTTATGATACAAATATAACATTTTCCAGCCTCTAGTGGACACTCAATGATCTGCTGGTTTTTGCGTTGACTTCAATGTGCTGTTCTGTATCTGTTAGCCAAAATTAGGTTTGGTGTGAAACACAAACCCATATAAAAGAACATCATAACAGATTGCAGACACATGTTCTTACAACAGAGCATGCTGGGAGAATAAATCAAACACACGACCCAAGTACAGCCACACAGTTGTTCAGAGAGTGGAAACGGCTTCATGGCGATAGATGGCTCAGCCAAGTGGGTCATACTCTGAGAGTACAGTAACCTTGAATATATCACCTTTATGTCTGCTTTGTTGTTATCTAATTTGGCTCCTCAGTCCAGTTTTGATTTTGGTGTTCTTATAAATAAACAGTAAATGGTGACATTTTTCCACAACCGTATAACAAGCTAAACATCTTTATAGTCTCCAAATACTTTAATATTTTTAAACTTTTTACCAAGAAAATAAAACAAATGTAGTTGATGAAAGACACTCAATGAGTGAATCTATTTCCCAAGATTTTATTTCTGTTGTTTTTCCACTCCTTTCACAATATCATGATAGTTGTTTACAGACATCTGTGCTCCCTCTAGCTGGCAAAGTAATTGCTCTTCGGTTATTTCTGCTGCTATTTGGGTTGTGTGAGCGATTGACAACCACACACCTTCCCATGCAGGGAGAGGCAAACATTTATCCATGACTTCATGAAAGACTTGAAAATAACACTTGGCAGCACTGTTTTAAAGATTATATCTAGTAAATGTATTTCAATTTCTCTGCAGAAAAAACAATCTCTCAAATTCCCCCTTGAATTATGTTTGACCCTTAGGTTATCTAAGGGTCAAGGTGACCCGGAGGCCAGACGACCTCCCTGGCTTCCAGAAATGCATATGCAGTGGTGGAGGTTGTTCACCTTGACCCAGAGACAACACAAGGGATGATATTATTATATTAATTTGTTTAAGGGCCTTCGGGTCACCTTGACCCTAAAATCACACGAGGGTTAATATATTTTAGGATTCAGCACAACATATATTTTTAGTTGTATATTTTTTACTTAATAACAAATAAATGACAGACATAAATATGTGATATATGTGAGTCCGGCTGAACAAAAAGATCCTCTTCCTTCACTTACCAAAGACAAAAATGCCAACGCTACAGTGAGAACAATAGCCACAAATGTTTACGTGTTTGACATATTTGCATCTTTGTGTTGCTGCTCTGCAACTTGTACATGATTGTGTATAATAACATGTTCTTACTAATGAGGAAACCATAGTTACAACCTCACAAGAGCGGAGATGTCGTCGATGCTTGGAATTGAGCTGGAATTAAAATTAGTCTAAAGTAGTTCCCAAAGAGTTCACGAAAAAAATAATTTTATGATTTATTTTAATAAAATAATTTAAAATACCTTCTTTTTTGTACAAATACTCAATTATTTTTGAATAATTGAACCCCTATATGTCGGTTAGTAAGTCAGTAATTCATTTATGTTTATAGAGCACTTTTCCAGACCAGGGTCACAAAGCACTTAAACAATGAAAACAATACTCCATTAAATATATACTTAAAAGGTCAAGATAACACCGAGGCAACATAAGGGTTAAGCATTGATCTATTGAAGCAGTAGTATTCCTATAAGTTTAAATTTATATAATATTTCTGGCATTTAAAGATTTCAATTTTATGTAATGTCAGTTTTCAAGATCTATCAGACTTGAAGTCTTTCTGAGCTAAAAAAAATGGATTTACTTTCATTGGTTTTGTTTGAAGTAAAACTTAATTGCCATCTTACGTGTCATTAAAATAGTTTTATAAAATAATGTGCTGGAAACATTTGTGACAGTTAACTCAATCATTGTATTGTTTTGTTTTGTTTTTAAGGAAGGTTTTTATTCCAATACTTTTAGAAGGTACATTAATCCAGAATTTCTTTAGTATATAATGACATAAAAGTTATTTTCAATTGGGGTAGAAAACTCAGAAACATATTACTTTGGGAATTTTTTCACTTTCCCATCACATGTTATAGTTCTCAAGGGAACATCCATACAAGAGCTAGAATTCTATTTTCGAGCTGCAGCACACACATCGTAGTTTGGTAAAAGGTCAATAATAATATACAATTGAAAAGTCAGGAAAAGCAAATCCAATTGCAGTAATATAATCAGAAAGGAACAATGAGGCTTGTAATGTGAACGCTTTAATTCTACAGCTTCGACCTGACGAGGCCTTTTAGTTCCACTGACTCGCGATAGGGGAGTGCATAATAAATCAATAGCTTTCTCTTTTTAAAATGAAAATAGAAAGCAAGTGACTAAGCCGCAAATCCCCCAGGACTTCATAGCTCTCTGAGTGCCCAGGCATGCTAAATAAAATGTCCCAGTCCAATATTAAAATGCATTTTCACAGGTTTGGTCTAACAAGCCTGTGAGGTGGAGGAGAGATACTTGAACATTGAGCTGAAGGAGACGACTTAAAGTGGAGAAACTTTCTATGATGGTGCAAATTCAATATATCAACTTAATCAAGCGATAAACAAAATACAAGGTAAAAGATGATCTGCCTCATTGACTGGGGAGTAGAGCAACAAGATGAAGGATGTGGATTAGCTTTCATCACAGGAATTCAACAATTTTTGACAATTCTCTATGATATGAAAAACATAAAAGGCTCTTTAAAGCAGAATGTCTTAGTTTAAAACACTTGAAAGAGAGAATCCATTGTAAAGTCCCATGAGGTTTTAGACCTCTCAGGAGGGATTCTACTAAGATTTAGTTAGATCTGAAATTCTTCGTAGATATTTTACACCCTAAACAGCATTACACAACACAACTTAAAGGGCATCTAATGTGTTGATTTAAGTGTCTCTTAAATGGATCTTGGACCTCTATTGTACTCATCAGTATGTGTCTGTTTGTGTAAAACTCTCTTTTAATTTAAATATTTAAGTAAAAAAAATGCGCTTACTGTTCTTCCAGAGATTAAATCTAATTTACCATAACCAC
The DNA here is from genome assembly GCF_982586985.1 of Callionymus lyra. Lineage (NCBI taxonomy): Eukaryota > Metazoa > Chordata > Actinopteri > Syngnathiformes > Callionymidae > Callionymus > Callionymus lyra. The sequence continues at coordinate 19,305,997 of NC_141830.1, forward strand.
ACCTACTCCGCTGTGATTGGCCAAGCATTGATGTTTGTCACTGCGCATCATCTATCCCAGAAGTATCCACATCTAAGGGCATCTTTTTATTAACAAAGTTGGGCATGATTAACGCTGGCTACAGCCAATGGACTTCACTCTCGTAACCTCTCATTTGCTGAGATTTTCGACAGCATAGAACTTTACTTCATCATGATGAGGGACTTACTGAATGTTGGAGAAGAGGACTCGAAAGTTGGAAACGTGAGCAAATCAGAAATGTTCGGTTTTCATATTCATTTGCCTTTAAAGCAGCTCTATGCGATTTGAAGTCGAGCGACGCCAGTGGACTAAAGCAGTTGAGTTTAGACCACATTTCCCATGAGCACTCGCTAAACTTCGCAATAGTTGCCTTGTCTCAGTTTACAGCAGTTGGACGTATTTCCTTTTTCCAGACTTATATTGGCTGAATGAAGGATGGATACCGATGAGGTATTGAATCCGATTGTGGATTATGCAATATGATATTCATTATGACGGCGTTGTAAATAACATAACTTTAACTTTGTTTTTGTACTGAAATTCAGTGGTGTGACGCCTGTGCACAATGAGAATAAATGAGCACCTGCATTTGAAACATGATAAACATAGAGATGTGTTTATGCAAAACCTCTCTCGTGTCTAAAGAGATTGTAATTTCAAATTGATTCTGCTGTGAAGCTTTCAAGTAGCATATTTATTGAAGCGAATGCACAACCTGTGGTATAAAAGCTATTTTAAAAATGAGAGACTAAGTCAAGCCATGTTGTCCACACAAGCCATTAATTTAATCAGTCCCTAAATAGTCTTTCTTTTGAGTCTAATTTTCATTACCAAACCTTTTAAATCATCAGGTTGTCTTAATTATTCTCTATGCCACCATGAAAAGACACTTGACCTAAATTAAACATTATCCTAAAATTAAATAATTGGAAATAAAGTCAGGTAATTGACTTTTTAGAGTGGACACTACAGTATAATTTAGCCTAAATAGACACTAGAATTATTAAGTTTACTTGATACTTGATTGAATATCAGCCTAAGTGGCTATACTTCAACTGATGTTAACTTCTGTCACGGTGGATCATTTAATTTATATTTACAATGAATCATCTTGCTGAAAAAAATCATGACTAATCTCAGAACAGCCTTATTGGACTTCTGGACTGTGAAAAAGCAACTCTTTTTCTTTTTTTTCTCACAATGTCAGAATGAATATCCAACAGAGCAAAACAGTCATATCCGCCTAGACAGGGCAAATGTGCCAAAACTCCCACTGTGACATTTGCACACTCAGTGGCGCACACACAAGGTGAGTACGCTGAAAGCAACACAAGCGAAGCATTCACTCCCACCTAAACAGTTAAGCCACAAAACGTTGCTTCTGGACTCACACTCGGCCTTGGCGCAGACCAGACTGGCCGACGGATAACTGAAAGAGCGCAGGATGGCTCCTATGGCCAGGCTCAGGTCCTCGTTGCTGGGATACAGAGTGACGGAGGCAAAGCGGAGGTATGGAAGGCGAGGAGTCTCCTCTGGCCCAATCTTCACATGTGGGATCTGTGGAAGAAACACGATAATAGTGAAAATACAAAGAGTCCCGAGTTGCCGTGTCATAGCAGAGAGGGGGAACTGATTATCCTTCTTAAAAAACAACAGATGTGGTTTAATGTGAAAAATAGATGAGCTGCGTCAGAGAGACTTTTGAAGGGTAATGGGCTTCAATCTGTTGGCAACAAAAGTTAAAGTTGCATTACAACGTTTAGATTGTTTCACTGGGATTCCTCTCATTAGGTAACGAGTGAAATTAGTTACTGAGGCCCGGTAGGCAAAAGATAAAACATCAGAATTTAAAATCCTACAACTACTATTAATTTTCAAGTGTACTCCACGTCTTTTTGTTTTATTCTAACTCCTTTTCAATCGCTAACAAGCGCGTATATATACTTCAGATTCAAAGAGTCTTTATCACGCCTAAAAACCGCAATTGGCCAAAATTATCATTTTCTTTTAAAACAGACTTTTTGTTAGATATATAAAAACTACTCTCAAAATAAAGAACATCTTTCTCAACACACACACTTTCTTTACCAAAACACTCGAAATCTGACTTGAAAATATAATTACTCTGTCAAACCTTTCGCCTCAAAAGGTACATGCTGTCAAACAAAGTATCCCCACTTTCAAAAGATTATTGTTGACATAACAAAAACTGCATCCATGCAACATACAATTCACACACTACTGCACACTAAAGCCATAGCTGCAATAAGGGGGTGAGGGGTATTTATGTCTGTATTATTTTGTCAAGTTTTTACTTCTCTAATGTCCGGAATATTGTTTTTGCTATTTTTGGATGTTGTTGGACATTTTGTTAGGAAGTAGAGCTTGTCTGTGAAAATGTGTTAACTGACTTCATTTTGTGCGAAAACGACATGAAATGTGTGCTAATTGTGTTTAAAGTTATGCAAATGTGACAACATTACTTTTGGTTGATAATTGACGTCTCAGCAGGTAACTAACTAGCACTGAACCATCTGGAAAGAGCATCGTGTCACTGAATGCATCTAGAAATGTTTCAAATGTCTTCTACGAAAGCTGTTTCAAGACGTGATGATGTTTTAGACGACAGCACGGGCCAAGAACCAGGTGAAGGGCCGAGCTTGGGGACAATTTTGGCTATAAATCAAGCAGCTGTTGGTCAATGCCCAACAGATTTAAAGAAATGAAATAGTGAGATCAAATAAAAAAAACAACCCATTATAACACACAGGCAGGCAGAGAATAAGCAGATTTAATTCAATGTTATTTTTGGCAAATTATACACACAGAAGGTAAGAGCGACATGTCATTTCTTCATCTGTGTGTGCGTCAGTTTACCTCCTTTTCCCCACATATGTGACTGACAGTGGAGCCGGAGGCGGGGCTGGAGGCGGGACCGATCACAGCGACGACGCCTTTGGGTAAAATCTGACACACTGAGAAGAAAAAAGACAAGTAAACACATTAAATTCACTTTTGCTTCATGGGCTCAGGGTTGCGGGCAGGGGGGGAAATGTTCAAATCTGAAAGAGCAGCAAAAACTCAGAGGACATGCTGCGATTGTTATTTGACCACTGATGCTACAGTTGCAACAGATTCTGTCTCATTATGTGCGGATTTATTTTGAGTGGAACACTCCCTGGACAACAGTAGCAGAGCCACTGGGCTGTTGACCGTCGTTGTGGCTTTTAATGTTTCTCACAAACATTTCCTTTAGATCTACGATGGATGCTGAGTGTGAGTGATCAGCCCTTATGCTCGATGACGTTTAGGAGTCCAGGTTAAGTCTTTCTGTCCGAGAGCATGAAATCCACGAGGGGAGTGAGTGTTTCAATATGACATGTCTTTACTCAGTTAAATGATATAATAACGTTTCTTTGATTTAATAGAGTTCATCTCAATGAAGCGTTTTATAATACAGAACCCCTAATGTCTTTATTTAATTGAATGACTGTGATAATAAGATGGGCAACATTATTACTGTTTTTATTTCATTTTACATTTATTTTCCCCTTTGCATCATTTGTTGTTATTTGTTTTTGTAGATTACCTACCAGTTTGACATTATTTTCATTCCATTCTGTGTTCTACTATTGCAGTTTTTTTTACATTTTAATTAATCTCTTAGATCTTAGATAAGCACCCTAAGTTTGGGTCTTTTCAGGGAACAGTTGTATGTTGACTCAAGTGTGTCAAGCTGCTTGTGAAAATTAAGTGTTTTATTAAAACTGGATGGAATAACATCTATAACCATTTGTGTGTCAATAATTGTTCATACTTGTGATTGTACTTGAGTAATGTTAATTGGGTGGAACACGATACACGTTTTAATGTATTTGTTAATAAAAATCTAAACTTTTTAGAAGTGATTTACAGAGATAAATAATTATTGGCCGAAATAGAAAGAATAACTTTCAGCGACCATTGGATCTACCATTATTTGTATTTAGCACTGACATTTACCATAGTAATATATTGTGGTGGTGTTTTACTGTAGTAAGTCACACACCAACTTTAAGCTACTCATAGATATGTCTAGGCCTATAACTGAATAACTCTTGTGTGTGCGACTTTATTCTCATAGCCAAACAATGATCTTTATATTAACGTTCATATTCAGTGGCAGTGCAAAGGTCCGAATAGATCTCATGGATTACGACAGTTTTGCGCTACAGTTCAAGCAATATTGATGCATCATGTTGTAAGAGATGCAGCAGAGGAGCTGATCTCTATTAGGTGGTGGAGTAAATGTGTGACTGTGTGTGAATTGTGACTGGCGCCGAGCGACCACATACTCAAAAAGTATCTTAATTGTACTCAAACACCTCCAACAGACTGTAGCTATTTATTTGGCCTATTTTTTGTGCTTCGCTACTTTTTAGTCTTAAAACTTAACTTAACTAAGTATGGTCATGATTAGAAATTGACTAAAAGTTTGAACTAAAGAGGATTTTGATTCAAGATTGAGATTCTTGCCACACACACACACGCACATTCATTCTCGCTGCAGAGTTCTGAATCAACTGCAGACGAGACAGATCCTTCTTGTTAAGACATGAAAACAAACTGTTACAATAGTCTAAACGAGAAGACACAAACGCATGGATTATAAGCTCCAGATCGTGTTGTGACACCATTTTCCTAAGTTTAGAGATTTTCCTCAGTTGAAAGAAACAGTTTTAGTCAGTTTTTTAGTGTACTAGAGACATGTCTTTGTCAACCTAGGTTTCTACAAACGTGTCTCATATGGAGATTGTCTTGTCCAATGGGGGGTTTTACGACAAATTATTCTGCTGTATAAGGTCAATGACATGTCGGTTTCAGTTTTTAAAAAGATGTAAATTTGATTCATGCCTGAGGTGGAGAAATAATTTGCAGGTCATAAGGTAAATGTCTTCAAAATGTCCCCAATGATTGATATTAAATTTGCAAAGTGAAAGTGAGAGCAGTTTGTAGAATGTTGCTTGCCTCAGTTGCTAAGAAGTCTCTACACCCCTGCATCCACAACGTTATGAATAATTGATGGCGGGTGAAAGAACGGTTATTCTTAATAGCGCTTGTTGCCTGGTATTAATAACACTTTGTCAGACAACAGGGCAAAAGGTGATCGCATTGTAAATATACTCCTGTTCTGCTATCTCTGTGTCACGGACATTAAAGAGAAATACTGTCTGAAACTACAGCAAATAGATGAAATAGATCGAGCAGAGAAGAACATTTAGGAATTGAACGTGGACCAGATAAGACTAAACGACTGTTAGCACTTTCAGAACATTGGTGACACAGCGGATTTTATTTCTGTTTTGAGGAGAGAATGAGAGCGAGACGGAGCAAATGCACGACTGCAAAGGTCACATCAATGAACTAGATCCATACCGGCTTCTTGCTGATGCTAACTGACCGCAAACATCCAGCTGCACTGAAGGATCTGACCTGAACTTTGGAGAAACTCTGTCTCATATCTGAGGGATTTCCACAATCTTCCTTTGGCTGCTTCACCATTTTTGAATGCAGCATGACTAACAGCTAAGAGATTAGACTTTCTAATGTTTTCTCATAAATGATGCAACTGCGATTCCGGTTACTGATGAGTCCCACAACGTAGCAGTATCATCAGCATCTCAAACTCATGGCTGTGAGGGATCGTTGGATGAGTGTGCAATTAAGGACGAGAGCCCCGGACCACCATTCTTCCCTTCTTTGATCACAGCAGACGTTATAACTGTATGCCACACTTTTGTTTGATTGGCTGCCACTGTGTCATGTTAATATTTTAGTTTTATTTAACGTGTTTTTCAGGGTTTTTTTTTAATGATGCTACAAGAATATATCTCATGATTCATTATCACAGGGTCTAAAAAAGTAAAGTTCAGCAGCTACAGCTCATCTGACAACTACGAATGCTTTAAATATCTATCTTGCTAGATATTGAGTTAAATAGTTTAAATATCAAACTTTTATTTTGTAAAGTTATTCGCAATTTGTCTAGTGTTTCCCCTTGAGTCGTTGGCATTTGTCAGGGGTGGTTCCAGATGGTGGGTGGCAATGCCCCCTAATGATGCCAGTCGATGGCAATCAGCCAATCATCCAACGATTCATATACGCCAGATTTCCCACTGACCGGTGTTAGCGCATAGTATGACTGACTTCCATTGCGCCCTTTCTATTTGTTCCAATACTTTAGTCAAGTGGTTTGTGGATCTGGACGCCACCCCGTTTCTGAACTTGTTTATTTATGATTTATCCAAATTATCCAAATTTGTTTTTGCCATTTTCTTCTACTCCTGGGTCTACATTTTTAACGTTCACTGAGAAGCAAGCTAAGATTAGAAAAGGCAACAATTGATCAGGAATCTTTTATTAAGTTGATGTAGAACAACAAGCCCTGATGAAGAAACAGATATATGTTTGTGCTTGAAGTGGCAACAGATGTGACCACAGTGATTATTATATTCTGTTCAGAATCCAAGGCCATTTATTGAATGTTTAATTCATTTACATGTTTTATTGACCCCTCCAGTGTGGGCTATTTAACACTTTAGCCTTTCAAATCCAGGAGGCCATATAATGTATGTACTGTCAAGTATTCAGGTGTAGCCCACAGGATCTTTACATGTATACAAAAATTAAAAATAGCCTTAATGCTTGTCAATTTAACTGCTGTCAGAGATTAGTGTTTCAAGTTTTACCCATCTGTTTTATAGAAATGATGACAATAATTCTGGGAACTTTTAGAAAAGCTACTGCAGATGGAAGGGAACTTGATAGATGGAGACGGGGTGCATGTTTCTGCTCCAAGGAGAGGGGCTCTTGTGTTATGAGGCAGATGTGAAGGAAGACAGTTTATGTGTTTTGACACTAACTGCAGAGAATATTTATGCCAGCACACTTTGTTCTGATGTTTCTTTCCTTCTACAAGTGGAGAATCTAAGAGACCAATTAGTAAATATACACATTGTTAAGCCCACATCTTGTATTGCGAGATGGTTTGATTCAGGTGCAAGTATGTCAGAGCTGGTGGGCGGATAATGTGCAGAAGTTAAGATGGATGGAGGGCTTGAAATTGAAGTAAATTGAAAAAAAGGATTGCTGAATTACCATCATTTCTGGACTATAAGATGCTACTCATTTCACAAGCTTTCAACCCAGTGATTTAAACAAGGATGTGGATGCTTTTAAGTTAAAGCTGGTGCTCTATATGCATGTGAACTTGGCATCCAATAATAGATGGTGGGATGTTGGAGACGGCAAGTTTAACCCTTGTGTTATCTCCGGATCAAGATTTGTTTTTATTATTTCTTAAATATATTTGAATATATATATATATATATAATACTTACTTACTTATAGCTTATATTTAAAATGTTATTCACAATAATATGTATTGACATTTTATATCAATTTATTTTCTAAGCTTTTAGTAAATTAATGTAATAAATCTATGTGATAAATGGTAACAAATAATCTAGATTTACGTTTTTGCTCAGCCATTTTTTAATCTTAAAATTTTAGAAGATTAAAAACGTGTGTGAGACCGCTGATGATAGTTGACAACATTATTGATCACTTTCCACATGAAAGGACAGGTGTAGGTTATAATGATTGTCTGGCGACTCCACAATGCCAAATATTGATGAGCTCTGTGTGTTTTGTAAAAGCTCTGATGAACGAGAAAGAAATGGATGAATCATTGAAGCTTACCTACACCCGGGTTTTCCCCATTGCCATATGTCAAAACAAAAACACCTGGAAAGAAAATATGTATTGACCTGCCTTTAGTGTTCATGTGGAGCTGATCGATATCAGCAGCTCACTCACGTGTCTGAAAGAGAAAGCACTAGGAAACTATAAAATGCTTCATATTAAGTGTCGGCTATCAGTTGGTTGGCCAAACAGACCTGTTTTATTTATTTGGAATCTAACATTTCTCCTGCTGATTGTGAAAAAATACAAATAAATGGATGGTTTTCAAGAAGCTAGCCCTGACCACTGACTGATGTTGCATCATAAATTATTTTTATTTTAAATACAATTATTGTTTATTTGAACAGCTAATTAAATTGATTTTAGTTGTAATTTGGTTGTTTACATTTTTTTGTCCATAAATCTAAAACAAAAGAAAAACTAAAAATGAAGAGTATTTAATGTAGTGACTGGAGCTAGCTTTCTCTCTTTCTCTCTTAAAATGTATACTTATTAGAGTTTTTTCAGAACAATTTCTCATGTTCAGGCGGATTTTTTTAAGTGTCTTTTTGGACTATATATAAATATACAATATTAATATTGAAAGTATATTTAAATCTGTCATTATCCATGTCATGAGTGAAAATAAAACATATTTTTCTTACTTTTATCCCCTGAGGCACGATATTTAATAAGACAATGCACTAAGATACTAAGACAATGATACTAACTAAAAGAAACTTGTTTAAAAAAAAAGATGGCTGTGTCAGTGTTAATATAATACTGGTTCAAATGGTCTGTTCCTCAGATAGCTGTAAGATGATGCGATATAAAAAATAAATCAGCTGTGAGCAAATGAGCATGTCAGAGTCTCCTGCCCATCGGTCAAGGACATTAACACACGCCTGCAACTGAAACGTGCACACAAGCACACAAATTTGAGCACATTTGGCCGGTAGCTTGTCAGGCCGGCTGGGTCAGCGGCCTCATGGAATGTAAGCAGAGATTCTCATGCTGGAATCAGCAGCATTTCTTCATCGCTGCCTCTTTCTGAGTGTCCAGTTTTTCCGCTTTGGCCAGAACTGCTGATTATTATTTGATGATTTGTTTTGGTTGCAGCTTCAACGGGAGACTGAGACGCCACTGTTGTGGTCCACTGTAGTGGAGAACGACTGAGCAGCCATTACTGTTCTCTATTGAAGCATTAACTCATCAGTGCAAGCCCTCGCTTATTGCTAATCACAAGGAAGCGGCACATTTGGTTAATGTCAGTCATTATTAACTACAGTGAGCATGTTTCCTCAGCTCCAGGTGTCATTATTTTCAAGGAAAACCATCATTAAATACTTATACCTCCCAAGTTGCTGTTTCTGGCGCAGATAAAAATAAAAACAGCGTTGTGCTTCTCTTCAATAACAAGTGATTTCTGACAGATCCTCCCTCACCAATAACACTGCCTTGTAGCACAAAACAACACTTTGTCGGTCACTCGAAGAAATCTTTGTCAGTTCGCTGAGACACATATGATCTGCAAAATATAATTTGCCAGTGTTGTATGGTGTTTTAACTGTGATTGATCAAGATGCATAGTGTCAGATACATAATCCATACATTTATTTCAAAACCTTCCTGTTTCAGAAACTACATGTTTGTTGTTTAGTTGGTGGTTTATGTACATAACAGTCTTATTTTCAGCTAGACAAAGATACTAATCTTGACAGTGGGTTAAATAGGATCTTAGAAACAAGTGCAGCTGGGACTATTATCTACTGGTTAAGCTAGAAAGATTACCATTCACTTAAAATTGTCTTTCACTTTAAATACTGTTGAGAAAGTGCTTATGAATCTTGTCCAATTTTGTGGTCACTCATCTTCTTTGTCTGGCATCTGAAATATTAAAACATTTTTCTCAGTGCACACTATAAACTGTGACCAAGATGATTTTATATGTAGTTAATTATTAAGAGTAAACTACATACAAACTAAAATACTATATTGAATATAAATATAACTAATTTTAAATCACAGCTGAGGTAACGAAATTAAAAAAGTAAGAACAACATGTTGAATTTGTCAACATTGTGCTAGAGTATGAGTTGATATAGAGTATTATTGTAGCGACCAATCAACCGCCACTAAGGAGAATCCAGGGGAAATTACTGTTTGGTTGGCACCATAAGTGAGGTGGGTGCGGTAATTAGAACCTCCCACTAAGTTCTCTGCTCTGTGTTGACGTTTAGCACTATGTTTCTGTTTGAACAAAACTCTCTTTTGATTGACATAGTTGACCTAAAGTCACATCATCGTACCAGTTTGAACAAAAGACACGTAGTTCCAATAGCAATCGAAAGGTAAAAGGAGGACACAATTAAATTGCTTAAGTTTAAAAAAAGTCATCAGACACGTTTCTTTACTTACTGGTGTCAGTAGTATCGTACTGGGAATCTTTTAGTAGCTCGTAAATGTCCACTTCCACTCGAGCCCGGGCCGCACTGTCCATCAGGCTGTTGATGTTCTCCCGGGCCAGAGCCAGCGCCAGCCGCTCCCCACGCCCACACACTGACTGGTCATCCAAGATCGCCGCTGAGGTGAGGAGAAAGCAGAAGATGTGAAGAACTGTAAAGGTAAAACATTGCGTAAGAATATTTTATGTTTTTACGTGTGGGTGGAGGTGAGTAGGAAATGAAAGAGGAGCCAGCAAATGTATCACAACTATTGACTGAGGAAGCAAAATGAGACGGCCTGGCTCAAAATATCTTTGTCGCCGAGGGATATGAAAAATAAGAGAAAAGAAATCTACAATTTTTGGACACATTTTCAGTGTCTGGATGCTACTAAGGAATATTATATTGATATAGATCAAATCTGATCACAATTCATTTGCTTTCTTCTGGTCACTAGAGAAACCGTGTCGTGAGAGATTCTTCAGATGATCCTTTTGCTCCTAGATCATTCCTGTGGTCTTCTACTAGCCTGAGGCTGAAACATCTCTGAAGAAAGAAGCCTGACGACCTCTTGAATTCGTGGAAAGAACAATCATGATTCTAGTTTTACTTAAGAGCCAAATAAAAAGTATGTTTCTGAAAAATGTATTGAGCTTTTTGACGCTTCCGGATAGCACCAGATCTCTCTCGACTAATAAGGAAATTCTTTGATGGATAAAGATAGTTAAGCCAAAACATTAACTTTTTTTTTTAACCGGTGAAGAATCATCCGGTCCTTGAAGTCGCACAGCTTAGCATGAAATCCAAATTAGTGAGTGGTGGCTCATCACAGCTCTGGTGAACTTCAATTAACATTAATTGAAGATTATTTTTTTAATGAATACAGGAAGTTAAAGAAGCCAAACTGCAGGTAAATGAAATGACTGTTGTCACTGCTACAACAAAATGAAAGTTACGTTTTTCAAAAATCTATTTTAACATCATGGATAGATGAAGATAGTGTGATATGTGAGCAGTACGTTACAAAATACACACAAAATACAAACCAGATTGTTTTGCAAATGGTTCAAGAGTTACACAGGGAATGAGAGCAATAACTCCTGAACAAGTATTGTCATTAGATGAAGTTTGGAGAATAAGAAAACCAGAGCGTTCGGAAGAGTGTGTCATCTATGATTACGGTAATAATGCACTTAATGTAGGCTCAACGTTTGTTGAGTTAGAAAAGTGTTTTTACTTAGACGTTTGACCATACAAGACTAAAATTATTTACAAACAAATATGAGTTTCAGTATAGTAACTGAACCTAGTCGTACAAGAGCAGCTTAGCATACACCGTCATAGCACTTTGTAGAAAACAGTATATTAATAAAGGTTTAGCATTTTAATATGCAACAATTTATTTATTTATTTTGAAATTAATTTAAACTGTTATTACAAAATTCAAACAACTCTCAGATATTGACAATCTAACTGATTCATTTTCACATTTTTAAACGGGTTAATAGAGTTTAAAAAAAATCAATTTCCTCACCTCAATTGAAAAGTTTCTTAACTCTTAAACTGTTTCCATTCAGGACTGATTTTACTTTCTAAAACCCAATTGTGAGTTCAAATTTCATTATCTGATCCCTTGCTGATACATGGAACGTCTCTTGACAATAGGATGTCTCTGGTTGTTCATTTAATTACCATTCATCATTGTAGTTTCATTTAGCGGGAAAGATGGGACTTGATAAGCTAGCATAAGGTATTAATATATGTCAGAACTAATGTCGGCTACATTTGCAGATTGTGATCAAATTAATTCTCCTTCTCCCTGCCGACTGACTGATAAAGCCAATTACACTTTCTCTCGGCATCTTAATACGCCCCGCAGTGAAAACACAAAACAATCTGAAGCAAATGTTTGTTTTCTAAGCTTTCTTGCACTGGTGGTGTCTGACTTTAAGGTATAAAGAGGGTGTTTGCATCTATGTTGTTAAATATGGCTGCAAAATATGTGTCATGTCAAGACATGTTATTTCAACAGGCTTAACAACAAATGTATTTTGGTTCACCTTGACCCAGAGACAACACAAGGGATACCTTAGGCACAATTGTTTTCGGGGTCTTCGGGTCAACTAGACCCTGACAATGATTTTAAAACTTCTGAAGGCTGGAGAGCGCAAGTCTGCTACTGCAGCCACAACACAATACGAGTTCGAAAATGAGCGCGTAAAAATAACACCTGCAATTAAAGGGTCCGAATTGGTGTCCCCTCCCACTCGAACCTTCAGGGCTAATGACAAATTAAAAGTAAATTGAAAAAGACTTTTAATTTTAAGACTTCAAAAATACTTATTCAAGGACATGAATAAATTGCAAGTTAAAATTTATGTTTTTACAAATACACATTTATTTGTAACGATCAAAATACCAGTTACAGATATTACATTTACATTTGCGGTTATCAAAACACATGTGCAAACCATTGACTATTTGTAGATCAACCTCTGTGCATTTACAAATATGAATGACACAAATATAAGCCCATAAATCTGTGTCATTTCCTTGTGGACTCTGCATGTTGTCCCTGTGACTGCCTAGGTTTAATCCAGACACTCCAGTTTCTTCCCACACTCCAAAAACAGAGAGATAGATTGAGTATTTGAAATTGTGTGTATTGATGTTTATGGTCTCCTTGACAGGCTGGTGGTTTATTCAGGGGTTTTTCTGCCTTTGCCCTGACTTGCTCGGATAGGCTGCTAAATGAGGAAAAAGCAGTGGGAAAAAAAACAAAAAAAAAAACACAGGAGGCCTCTTTTTCCCCCATCTATAATTTTAATTGCTTTTTTTCCGATCTTGAAAAATACAAAAATATTCATGTGAATAACCTTTTTATTTTTTTTATTGTGCTTTTAATTGGTTCGTGTGATATTTGTTTTCTGGACATTCAATTCTGTGTTCAGTTGGACTGGAGAGACCATTTGAAAACGGAATCAGCGTAAGTGGATAGTTGTTTCACAGTGTAAAGGGTGCTCTCTTGTGAACTGTGCACAGAGAAACATTTATAACGCTCCATTGCACAACCCTGCTTAAGATTCTCTAACACATTTAGTCGTACTGCTACCTTACAGTTATAGTTCACCCAAAACTCTATTTTTACTCATTTTCTACTCACCCTCATGTTGACTAATGGTTGGAAAAAAGAGGTAATCTGTGTCTTTTTATAGTTATTTTTAGAGTATATTTTAAGGTTGTTTGCAGCGGATGCAAACAGTGTCTTAGAGTAAATGTTGCGCGAATTGCAAACATTGCGAATGTTCTCTTCTGCTACAAACAAGCTTAAAATATAGACTTATTTATTACGTTTTTGGAACGATTTCTCATGTTGTGGCTTTAATACAAGATTGACATTACAGACGAGCAGTACGAAGGTATTTGGATGTTTTGTTTTTTTTGTTTTTTTTGGATAAAAAAAGTAAGCACCGGTCACTACCGTCATATGGACACACTTTTTTGCTTTTAATTCCAAATAGGAACATGTTGTCTCTGAGCGAAAGTGAACGACCTCCACCACTGCACATGTATTTCTGGAAGCCGGTTTGACCCAGAGACAACACTAGATACCACAAACACATTAGTTTTGGGGCCTCTGGGTCACCTTGACCCTGAGATGGCACAAGGGTTTAAAACCCAAGAGATTGTGGGCCAGAACCAGCCGGGCGTTGGAAGTCTTCTGTGAGGATAAACTAAAATGATGAATCAAATCATGAGGAAGATACATTTTCAGTAGTGAAATGGATAAAACTACAACTTCCCCCCCGAAAGAAAAAGACGTGTTAGGCTGCCAGAAAGCATAAAAAACACGCAAGACCAGAAAATTGCTCCCTTTAATCCAAAACTCATGAAGGCAATCCAGCATTTCAGAGTATCGTCTAGTTTGGCTCCTGTGCGAAACAAACTTTGTAATCTCATACGGATTATACATTTTCCCAAAGAAAATGAAGGCGGTTAAAATGATTTGGTGGGAAAACAATGACTTTAAAGTAAATCACATAGCTTTTAAATTTGACTTAAGGAGCTTTAACCAGACTCGGATGCAGGTTTATTGATTATTAAGCAATAGGAAGCATCATTCATGTGTGGCTGAATATTCACATGAATGGGTCTGAAAACGATTATACGCCGAGTCATCGTAAAGAACGAAAAAGCCAAGAGAGGTGTCACTCACCCATGCGAACGGAGGAGAGCAGAGGAGTTTGACTGAGGGAGCGTGGCGGCATGGTGACTAGCAGGAAGGAGAGGACGTGTATCGACAGCAGCAGTGCTGGCAGAGCCGGCATCTTCTACTGCTCCTCATGGAGAACGGTCTGCTGGCTGCCTGTACCACCACCTGCAGGAGCAGAAGAGACAAACACCGGTTACTGGAAAACGTTGACGGCGTTCAACAAATGAATCCAACGTGTTCAGGGAGCGGCGGAGAAGTTTGACAAGACAATGAGTAGATTTAAGCGAGCAATGAAGATGTTCTCTGTCATGTTGGGCGCCGGCTCTGTTTTGTGCGGAAAAGCTTTTCCCGGGTTCTTATAAGACAGCACATCTCTATTCAGGTCTCCAGTGGAAACACAGCCGTTTAGAAATGACAGGAATCAGCCTTGAAGAGATCTCTGGAGGCATTTGAGATACAACGTCGAAAGAACTGGCACACACAAGGGGGATGTACTAAACTGTCTTATCCGGTCCTGACTCAGATACTTGTGATTAACACCTGGGACACGCTTCAATACCGGCGTTTAATTAATAAGCTGTATCCATCTCGGTGTGACTTCATCTGTAAAACGTCAGGGCCGTGTGTGTGTGTGTGTGTGTGACGCTCTGTGACAAAACTTGTGATTATGATATAATATTCCTGACTGTGCTCAGATAATAACTTCTATTACGGAGGAAGCCGAGGCCGGCGTCTATTAAGTACAGACGCCATCATGAATATGTAATATTGGCCAAAAATATTTGGCAAATAGGTGTGAATCTAAATTCTCTCCTCATCGTATTTGAGATTATTCTCGGTGTCTTGTAACACCGCGACACCTTTGACCTCTAAATCATGCCGTACTACCACACCACTGCCAGTCTGGTCCATTTCTAGAGCTCTCAAGACTGCCAGGTACTGTTTTTAAAAATGTGCAACAATGTTGCTTTAATATTATTTTAAATGTATATATTCATCCACATGTCCAAATAAAACCGTTTTCTCTTTACCACATTACTATATTAACATTCTGGCTTTTACAAAGACCTTGTTTGTCCAAAAGACAGAAGAGGACTTCACTCTTAAGTCTTTTCCTCTTGTCGTTAGATAAGATTTGTAAAACTTAATTTTACCATTTTGTAACACATAAAACCCTTTTTTTCATTTTCATCCCAATTGTAAAGTAAAGGAAATGTTTAAGCTAGCTTAGGTAGCCGATAACATTCTGAGGTGACGTTTACTAAACCAACAACGATATCAATTGAGTAAATCTCAAACTAATTTTTAATTTCTCACATAGATTTGAGGAAATTGTTGTAGTAATAAAATACTATTGAGAATTAATTGGTGGTAGTAAATATAGTAATCGGTATTATGCCTCAGCTGGGAATTGCCATCGTCAAAACGGCACCGGATTTAACATTTAAGTAAGTAAGTAAGTAATTTTTATTTGTATAGCGCTTTTCCAGACCAGGGTCACAAAGCGCTTAAACAATCAAAACAATACTCAATAAAGTATATACTTTAAAGGTCAAGATAAAACTGATAACACAACAGGAGTTCCAGAAAATCAAGGAAAAGCCTGAACAAATAAAAACATCTTAAGATGTTTCTTGAAGGAGTCAGTAGATCCATCAAGCGCAAAGAGAGAGGAAGATCGTTATTTGGTCCTACATGTTTATCTCGCAATATTATTTGCAAGTAACAGGTCCATTTCTGCTTCCAGAGCTGGCTTTGGCAGACACAAATCTAACACAACGGACAACCGACTTCAGTGACATTGAAACACCCACATACATCTGTACGTGCTTTCGTAACCGACAGACATCTGCAACCACTACAAAGCGCACACAATGATGCAGCTGAGCTCCATCAGAGCCAAGCAGACGTCACTTGGAGTGACAAAGCTTTACACCGACTGACAACCTGACACAGAATTGTAGAAGGACGGAGAGATGAAAGGATGGACGAGTAGAAAAAAAGGAGGGAAGGGTGACGTGGAGACGGTGGGCGGCGGGTGGACAGAGGTGAGGACTGTTGACCTGCAAATGTTTCCAACAACCGATCTGAGCTTTAGTCATGTCTGACAGGCAGCTGAACCAGTCAGTTCATGACCTCGATTTCACCCAAGTGGCAACACACAGGGGAGTCGTAGATCGCTGACCTTTGACCCTGGCAGCAGTCTGCAGGGGTGGACGTGCGTTTACATCCAAGATGCAGATGAATTGTACCGTCAGCCAGTGTGGCGAGCCGGCATCCCACCCGCCTCCTTAATCCACACCCCACCCCCTCGCACATTTTCACTTTCAGATCTTCATTTTCTTCTGTTTTTGAACCAGAGGTTGGCTTTGATGTGAAAACCTGGCGCCGCTTTGATCCGCTCTCTACATCTCGCAAACATAGCACGCTGCCTTTCTTCTTGGTTTCTTCCCACTTTCCACAATTACTGACCCCCTGCTCCTCCTGCGTAACTTCATGTCGCTCCCTCTTTGAGTTTGTCTTGTGTGTCAAAGGCTCGGCAAGTGTTTGCGTGCCGATGTGTTTGTGTTACTAATGACGTGCACCATAGCGTGCACACGGCTGTGATGCTCTCATTATGCTTAAAAAAGCTCGGAGTGAATGGCGACAAGGCTTTACCCGAACCCATCTGCATGTCTAAGAGGCGCGCAGTGTGTGTGATGTTTTCCCCAATTTTTCCAATCTACCAGTGTTCACACACAGCAGGAACAAAGACACGTTTTCACCACTTTACAGCGATGCCGTCGTTGTTGTTTAAGGTTAGGAAAGCAGCGCAGCAACGGGCCATCATCCAGAACACATCATGTTGCTAAGTGCTGTCAGAATCGTGCATTCGTGATAATGCTACGTGCATGATGAAGTGTAAAGAGAAATGTCCGCAGTTTAATTGTATATTGTCAAAAAATAAATAAAGGAAAAACTAGGTAGAACTACTTTACTGTTTCTAAAGGATAATTTGGAAAATAAAACAGTAAAAGCTAAAAAAAAAAGAAAAATATATATTATATTAAAAAGTTAGCGTAGAAATTATTTTAAGAATTTAAATATCAATCAATAAATGTGAGGAACGAGATGAATTCAAAAAGATCATGTTTTTGATCTTGAGTTCTGTCGAAAGATCAACATTTTGTAGCTGTTTGAACATCAAGTTTAAACAAAAAAAAAGACAAAAAAGACAAAAAATAAACATTTAAGTTAAAGTAACAATCACTAACTTAGAACAGTTTTAAGGAATGAACTAGAAAAGAAAATGTTCCATATATAACAATGAATTTGAAGGACATAGAAACATTGACAAAGAAGCCCATGCAGAGCGAAAAGAAAAGAAAAATTATAAATTCTGACAAGAAAATGAAAAATAAAAGAACAAAAGGTTTAGAGTCTATTAATCACCAGGACCTATATTGTGTTTTTTTCCTCATTGTTTTTCTTTAGAGTTCTCCAATTATTTGATCTTAATTGCATTCATTGATGACAACAAGCTCAATGGGACAGCAGGAGGTTGTAGCCTTCTAGAACTCGCTCGCACATTACACACAGTGGGAGCGAAGAAGAAAGCACTGCAGCTCCCTCCACGCACAGAGTGGTGAATTTTTCAGAAGATTGTGGATTCAGAGAGTGATCCACCAACATTTCCTGAAAGATCCAGTGAAATTGTTTAGTGCACACAGGCTGACAAATGCTGTCACAAAACCCTCCTGGCAGAGGAAATAAATTAACAAAACTTTTTTATATGACATTATAGTTAGGACTGGACCAGCTCTTAGTGATGTAGCCAATAGTGAGCTTGCCTGAGAAGTTCTTTACACACCAAGCCCTCCCTCTGTGTCTTTCTTTCTGCATCACCGTCTCATCACCTGAACACTTCTAACCCGCCTTCTTCCTCTCCATCTCCTCCCTGGAGCCCCAGTGCTCCCCCTCCTTTGACAGTACCTCCGTAGCATGATGTTGTATCCTTGACTTCCCTGCTGCCTTGACATTGTCAACAGATCCAGATCCTTTTCCAAGAGCCTCTCTTGTCCTGCTGCAGCTACTCTACACCCTTCTCTCTTCCCTCCATGTCTCTCCTCCCCCTCTCCTTCTCTCTCCATCCCCTTATCTTTCTTCTCCCACCCACCCGCTCACAGCAGACCGTTCACGTCGAGCCTGGTTCTGTTCCAGGTTTCTGCACCACTCCGGCTCATTGTGATTCTGTTGGTCCATTGAAGTAGAAGCAGATCTTCACACTCACAGATGTTGATAAGTAACATCCCGTGCATGTGTTAAGGAAATCCATTAAGTATCATTTAAAGTCATGAAAATGTTCAAGTGTCATTCTGACATGTTCTGAAAGCTTAAAATAAATGTTCACTCCCAAGGTTGCCGTGAGGAAGCTTTTGTTCTCTCTGAATAAGTTAGACCTGACAAAGAGCCCTCGTTCCATGAGAGCATGCAAAAAATGTTTGTACACTGGGATTTTCAAGACCATCGCTCAGTTCATAAAAAAAAACTTTTGAAGGCCTTTCATGAGAAACATCTTATCGAAGACATTTTAGCCAGCAGGCATCATGTGCTGACAAACCACACAAACAAGCAACCGTGCTGGTAGAAACAGAATGAAAGATTTAAAAATGCTTTCATAAATTTTGGTTTGATATTTTTTTTGTTACATGTACAGATGTGCAATAGCACCAAATAAAAACCTCACGTGTAATTGAATTTCCAAATTTATATTATGTTTCACGATTTCCTCATGACAATAAAGTAGCACTTATTATGGCTGTTGTTATAAGTAAGTAATATTTATTTATATAGCGCTTTTCGATCATGTGAAAGCAGCTATATAATTTCTAGTTTGTATTTTTATTGATTCTATGATACAAAAGCAACGTAGACAGTGTTGCGAAGAAATCCCATAACGCACTGCAACAATTCGTAAAATTGGATGTAATAGTAAAAGATTGCTTCTTTTAGAATAACTAGCAAATTAAAAACATTTGTTGACAATGACTTTAGCTTTAGTTTGTTTTCTTGCACTGCAAGCTGCAACTTCTTTAACAATCACTAGAACAAGTCAGCCTTTACTCTCATCATGATGTTTCCAGCTTCAGTTGTGGCATCGATGGGGAACATCTGAGTTTATAAAGGTCTCTGTCAAGTTGTTTTGGTCTTCACCCATTAAAGAAGGGCCCGCAGGCCATTGGAGCGGCCTCGGAAGTGGCCCAGGAAGTAAGGTTTCTGTGTAGCTGTCTTTAAAAATAGATCCGAGGTTGCACAGGCAGCCCACTCGTTTCACATTCAAGCCAGAGTTCATTGTTTGAAGTGCTGCTACCTTTGTTGAATCTTGTTTTTTGACAATATATCACACATCACATTTGATGTAACACAAATAAAAATACAATTTAATTTTTTTTAAGTTTAGCGTATATTAGGTTATCAATAAGCATTTGTCACTCTCAGTGGTGGAGAAGGAGCTGCCTGATTGCAAGATTTTAAATGCAAAAAACAGGTCAATAACAAGTTAAAAATATCGTTATGTTTTTCTTAATTAATAATTTGGTTCATGTCATGGTGTTGAAACTGGTGAAGAAATGTCCGGTGGAAAGGAAAGTCTTTGAAAGTCTTCTTTGGAAACTTCTTTTATGTCTTTCAGTAAAGATGTGTCTTCGCTATCAAAGTGTCCTTGTTTTCATGTTTCTCTTAAAACAACAAAGTCACATAAAGCCTCACAAAGAGACAGAAATGTATTGCATTTGATCCGTCTGGGGTACGTCTCTCGCTGGAACATCAGCAGTTGTGTCAGGATACACAACGTTCTGTTTTTGCAGGTAGTAACCGCTTGATTCCACTCTCTTCCCACACCAGCAACTTCTTACTTAATCTAGTCCTCACCAAGGTCTGCGTGTGTGTGTGTGCGTCTCAGTGTGTATGGGAAAATGCTCAGTTTATGTGAGCGGGATGCCGTATTGATCGGAGCCAGCTGAAGTGGAGGGCCCTCAGGTGCAGTCAATCAAACCAATGGGGAACCTATCATGGGAGCACTGCATATCACTGCCGCCATCTGATTGGCTATTACCAAGAAGCAGATTGCCATGATGACGAATACCATTCAAAATGGAGCTATGCCTCCGTCGATGACAGGGGGCGCAGCGGCGATATGTTATTGTTATTGAGAGCTATTGACAACCTTAGGAGACGTCCATACTCCGAAGGATTAGAGGGGAGGGCGACGGGGGCCGGGAGAGATGCAACACTGTGATAGAAGTCAGGAGAATGAGTGGGGAAGAAAGCAGAGCACAGGGAATAGGCAGGGGACGACCGGGGAATAAGGGAGAAAATTGAATACAGAGAGAAGAGATTGGAAAGTGTTACAACAGAATGAAAGGGCAGGATAGAGATGGAACGGCGACGGATCAGGAGTGCAGACGTGCAGGGTGCATTTGTTTAAGAAGACAAAGACTAATACCTTTTGGTTTATGTTTACGAAGACAAGCTTTCATCCACAAAACTAGTGATTCAAATGCAGCTCACACACACACACACACACACACACAGACACACCTATCAAGCATTGCATTGATTAATAACAACCATTAATTACACGTCTTTGTCGAAGAGGGATTTTAACAGTTATGAAACTTCCAGTTCATTTTGAAACACGTTTTTGACTGCCAACGATTCCAGCTTCTTTTCATTTCACTACAACTAAGCACTATTTAAACAAATATATACTGTATATCATGGGAGATTCGGCGCCATGTGGTGCAGCCTACTCCCATCAGTATGTGTGAATGGCTGTCAAAGCGCTTTGTGACCCTGGTCTAGAAAGGCGCTATATAAATAGAGATTATTATTATTATTATATACATATACTGTATATATATATACATATGTATACATATATATATATATATATATATATACTTTATATATATATATATATATATATATATATATATATATATATATATATATATATATATATATATATATATATATATATATATATATATATATATATAAAGGGACCTATTCAAAAATAAAATGCTGTATGAGCTCATTTAATCTAACAGGAGGAACAGCTTGGTGAATAGCGAATTCATGACTTTGGTAAGTTGTTATAAAAGCGACTTCTGCATCTGAGAGTAAGTCATGCAATCCTCGACTTCTCGTGAATCTGTTCTCTCCCTCCTCTCCAGTAATTTGCTGGCTCACCGGTCGACCAGTTGGATAAGCAGATGTGTAAAGTGTTTATTCACCATCCTTAATTCTTCTTGCCGGGGCGTTCATGGCCATCATGGGACCTTAGCTGACCAACTGCTCAGTGTTTGTCATTGTGTCATTTGAGAAGATGCCAAATAAGACACGGCAGAAGATAGAAAGATGGATCACATTTGAGCCTTTTAAGGGCTGTATGTTTTGGTAATTTACTCCTTACATGTTATTATTATGGTCATTCTGATGAATGAACCTTCTCGCTGCTGGATTGTAGCATCAGCCGCTTCACCACCGAGGCTGTCCTGTATTGTAAACTCCCTGATTCATTTAGGTTTTTGTTTTTGCAAATCATTTTCTATCCTAATAAACACAACAGTTAAGCTCACACTGAAACCTGTTCTCTTACACCACACTCTTTTCATCTGGCTCCCTCTCTGTGAACTAGACTTAGTAGTCAAGACCGCTGCCAAGATAAGAGAATGTCAAGATCAAGAAGAAAAATCTAATCAAGACAAGGACTTTCCAGATTGACACTGTGTTGAAGTTGATCATGAGATACATTCTGTCATTCGATCTCTGTTGAGTGGACTGTAAGGAGGCGTGTTTACATTTGTGTCATGTGTATCATTAAAGGAGATGAAATATGGTCCACAGTAATTGCAAACTGAGACTAAGACAAGACAAAGATCCAAACACCAAACCCCACCAAGTCATTAAAAGTGTCTTTCCAGGTGGCTGGCTTGGATCAGAGTAGATTAATGTTGATGTTTTTTTATTTAATCTTTATTTAACAAGGCATAAATCCATTGTGATTTAAAAAAACACACTGTTCATTGTCCTGGTTAAGAGACAACAAATTACACATTAAAAAGTTAAACATTTATAATTAATTAAAATAACAGGAGGAAGCATTAGAGAAGTACCTCAAATAAAACAAATATTTACGACCTCTAAAGATGCATACATTTAATATGAGATAAGAAAGAAAGATTATCGATTTACCTTGTTTAATTATTATTAATTATTATTATTTAATTATTAGTTGCTTGTGAAACTGGACACACAAACCTCATAATGGACCAACATATTCCGTTACTGTATTCAGAAGAATCACCCGCGCATTAAAAAACACATAAATCCGATATGAACACAAATATTTATATGGAGGCAGCTGCAGACGCTGCAGTGCTAAGAGACTGGGATGTCAAAGAAGACAAATGAAGACTAAAAAAACGCATCCAGTTGGTAATATAAATTAAAAACATTTCTGTGACACCGCCGTGAGAAACACTTTAGATCAACTCACACGGTTATTAATGAGAACATTCACTTAAGCTCAGAGTGATGTATTCAGACCGACAACCACAGACACGTGGGTGTTGCAGCAAATCAGACAAAACAACTGTCAAACTCAATTTCTGACAAAAGACGCATCAACGAGCGTTTAGAAAGATTGATTATATGTATGTGTTCAACAGAGGTGCAAGATCTTAAGATAGAAATTAATTCTGACTCACTTATCTACTCACATGATCTCCTAAAACTCGTCGGAGCTCAGTTCTTAGACATTCAATCTTTCTAACCATCAGATGAGCATCTTATGCCATCGATCTCTGAGCTCCTGAGCTTCCGTGCATCTCTTATCTCCTCCAAATCTTGCAACCTCAGTTTACGATACAATGACTCGGAGGCCATGTGACTTATGAGAGGAGTGTCACGTGATTGTTAGAGTCACAACTGAAGAGTATGTTCCCTCCACAGTCTGTTTTTTTAATTGCTGTTATCGTGTCTTCACTTTGTGACAGTTTCTTCTCTCCGAGTCTCATTATCAGCTAAATGATTAAAAGTGAATACAAAAATATTTTATTTCATTTGGTTTTGCTTTCAACTTGAATATGTGTTAAATTGATTGGACTTTAATGAAGGATTTAATCTGAACCAAGATGTTGTTTTTTTCTATCTTTTTTGATCGATGCTCAAGTGTTTCTTTTTATTTCAATTTTCTTTCGCCCGCAGGAACACAGGAACCAAAAAAAGAAAGTGGAAGTGCGACAGCAACATGTGGGGTGTAATATTACAATGTCTGAACTAATTTTGATTTGATTAGCCTTATAATTTTTTTACCGCATCAAAACCATCCATCTGTTCTGTAATCATTGGCCATATGTTTACGTTTATTTCTTACGAAGAAATGTGCCCTTCATGATTCTGTCAGAAGAGGTTTGCTTTAAAACAGACAGTTTAGATTTATGAAGAATCTATTTTGAAACAGTGGATGTAATGTCACGCTGGCATGTATGTTTCCTGATCCTCCACCTTGAGAAAATACTATAAAATCGATTGTCGAGAAATAAATCACTTCTTATATCTATATTTGAGATAGTGATAATTAAAGTAGACTTGTGTTTTAGCTTTTAACAGGGTCAATTATCCATCTTTCATTGATACATTTTTGATTATTCAAATTCAACCATTCACACATGCTGATGTGAGTAGGCATGCACACTTGCGCCAAGTTCACCATCAGGAGCAATCAGGGTGAAGTGTCTTGCTCAGGGACACAACGACACAAGCTTGTCTGGAGCTGGGATTGAACCTCCAACCCTTTGGACTGCAGGCAACCACTCTACCATCTGAGCTATGTCGCCTGCCTTTGTTTGGGGAGTAGACTCGCGAGCTAGCTAGCAGAGAGCTAAACAAAAGAAGAGATCTGTAAACGTTGTCACCGCAATAACAACAATTATTATTACTACATTTTCTTTTCAGGTTGTTATGGATTATTTCAGGGGTTTGTCAAGCAAAGGTACAGTAAATAGTATTTTATTGAGTGAAGTTTACAAAAAAAACTACGGAAATATTTAGCATCTACATTTAGCCGTAGCTTCTTTGTGAAATCTAAACTTGACTGGTGCTGTGTCTCAAATCGCATACTTCTCTTAGTATACTAGAAGTTAGTATGCATCAGGATAGTGTACATACTAAGTAGTACGCAAATTTTCAACATATAGTATGTTTTAAATCAAACACTGCTGCTACACACTAACAGGAAATGATGCGTCAGCTTCTTCTTCTACTACTATTTAACAATGGTTTCAACCAGCTGTAGGAACACTATCGCCACCTGCTGGCAGCACGTTTTGCAAGTTTGGAAAAATAAATAAAGAAAAAATATGAGAATCGAAATATTCGCGAGATATTTACGCCGGTATCAGCACCGAAGACGTCTCATCCTCCTACTGCTGCTGAAAATACACCTGTACGTATATGTATATATATGTATATATATGACGTAACTTCCGTTTAAAACGTCACTAAGATGGAGCCGTTTAGTGTAGATAGTGTCTATCGAACCATACTCAGTTTTGTGGGCGTTTTAGTACGCCACTTTAGTGTGCATGGCGCACTAAATTTCGCATACTAAGAATTGAGATGCACTTACGCACTAAAAATACTAACTTTGAGTACGCTAGTATGCGATTTGAGACACAGCATGGGAGTCAACCGTGTATCTTCCACCCAACATGACTTGCATCCTACCACTGGATTCCGTCTGATTCTGTATGTTTTTCTTATTCTGAGGCTGTGGTGGCATACAGTGGAGTGTGAGAAGCAGATGCACTCGAAAAGAGAAGCGTAGCAACACTGTTGCCATGTTTAATTAGCGATGACTGCACAGGCGCTCTCGCCAGAGCTCTTCCCGTCCGAGTTCATGGAGCAGTGAGGTGTCAGTCTACGAGGCGCTGGAGCAG
Source organism: Callionymus lyra (assembly GCF_982586985.1). Classification (NCBI taxonomy): domain Eukaryota; kingdom Metazoa; phylum Chordata; class Actinopteri; order Syngnathiformes; family Callionymidae; genus Callionymus; species Callionymus lyra. Next base: position 19,331,382 of record NC_141830.1, read on the forward strand.
CAAGATGGCCGAGGGATTCCTGAGTTGCCTGAGCTGCGGAAAATCACTGCCTCTATCTGCCTTTGCTGACTCTCTTTCTGCCACCCTGGTGTTTGTCACACCACTTTCTGTCAGCACGGAGATAGACACAAAAGCAAAAACACAAAAATAAGTGTGTGCATGTGTGTGTGTGTGCAGGAGTGTCAGAGAAAAATGCTTAAGTGTTGATCGTCAGGGGACGGATCATAACCTGAATACATCATGTTAATCGTCTTTAAATATTCAACCTTTATTCTTGTTCGCTATTAACTTCGTACACTTCGCCCTGATACGTCTGTTATCTAGTTTGCCCTTCGCTCGTGTCATGGAAACATGATAATCCAGCGTGAACCTCTGACCTGACCGCATTATGAGCCGGAGATTATCCTAATTTAAAATAGTGAGGTCGTTTTATATTGGCAGGTGGGAAGTTGCTGTTTATTTAAAGTGCAGCTCCTCACATCCTATCAACTTTACATGAAGCACAAACTACGAGAATGATTTTGGGGTTTTGTCTCGGAATTTCATAAAGCAGCGACAGGTTATTTCCTATTTTAAGTTTTCTAGATCATAGCTTTAGCAAGGCAATCAAACATTTACCAAAACAAATGTACAACTCTAATTGTAACCATAGGAAGAGAGTTAAAGCATGCTAGGGTCTTGTTCAAGTTTTAATTATTGACATTTGTTATTGAATCTTCAGTCCAATTTAATTGGCAAAATGGCAGGTAAATTATTCAAAAGAATATGCTATTGTGTACTGGAAGGCATCAGACTGACGTCAAACTGTGCATGTACAACTGAAGTGTTCTGTTCTGACTTTTTCGCTTACTGTTGTGATATTTAACACTGTTAAACTCAAATATATATATTAACCATTCAGGTGTTGTTGTTGGAGGCCTTTGGAGTAAAAATTCATTTTTTTCAAAATGTAAATGTTTAAGTACGTTCTTTTGTATTTTTAAAACATCATTTTTTTCATTTACTTTGATTTATATTAACATAAATTCCTCTGAATGTTAGGAACTATGATTAAATTAATACATTTTAATAACATTGTATATTTATTTACATACTATATGATTTGTTTAAATCACCCAAAATAATAGACATCCACTCACAACTGCCAGTAGAAATTGCTACGGGAAATGTGATTTCAAGCCTTGCTCAAGACCTTGTTGACTCACATATAGCTTCTACTCAAGATGAAGATCCTGGGCAGACCCCGGGCACGCCTGAAAGATAACCCCGAGTCATCCTATTCACCTTTATTACCTGGATATTGATCATGACCCGCGTGTTGAAAACCTGCAGGTGTGATTGTGTGTGATTCACATACAGCTCTGTAAAATCCAGCTTGAGGAAGATTCATTACAAAATATGAATCCAGGCACACTTCGTATATATTTATGTGTATGTATTAGCTGCCAAGTTGGCAGCACACTCACTGTCTGCCACGTCTATTACGGAAGAATGAAGCTTAAATTCCGAGACGTTAATTATCTCCAGAAATTGTAAAGAACAAGGTGGATATGTGGCGAGTGACAAGAGAAAAGAAAATCTGAAAAGCAGGAAATGCAATCTGGCTTCCTCCCTCAAGGCGGACGAAAGGATGAACGTAGAACAAGGCAAGGAAAGCTGGAAGGAGGGATGAGGAGTATGATGAGGGAAAGCAGCTAAGGGGAGAAGGGTGGTGACGCGGAGGGACGGCGGAAAGACAATCTTTTTTTTTTATCTATTCATTTCTGGCTTATTATGTGACACAAGAAAATCTGACAGTTATCATAATGGAAGGATGAATCATTGCTATAATTGAATTTGCGAGTGGAACGGTCTCAGTTGGCTGTGGATTGAAGGAGTGCTAGACACGATGAAAATGCCTTTTTTTTTTATTTCTTTACACAATTAATCATAATAGTTCATTATAAAGAAGCCGTCAATTCAGATGATTTGTTGTACTCCAGACAATAGGGATGAGCTGGGATGTCCTTTGCATGAGTGTGAGGTTCCAGTGAAAATATACCAAAGACCCCTCGCTGCTCCTTCAGCTTTTCTTCATTTTTTTTGCAAGGATTTAGGGTTTAATACTTTTCGCCTGCCAGGCTACACGTTGTTGCTCACATTGACTCAGCACTTTTTTTTTTTCATTTTCACCCCCACCACCTTCTCTCGCTTTGTTTTTATTCTCTTCATTTCTTCTTTTCCATTTTGACCAATTTCAACTTCCCATCATATCCTCCATGTTCTACCTTTTTTTGTTGCCTCGTCTATGTCCCTTCATTTGTCCCTCTTACCGCCTCCAACACTATCACTATAGATCCAGAGTTCTATTCAGAGTTCATTTGAGACAAAATATCCTTCATTCATTTGATGTTGCTTCACATACTGAACAGTATCCTGTTTACTTGGTCGCCGTTGTTAGTCGACGTCTTATCGGCTCTCAGGGGTAAAGAATAACAAGAAAATAATAATGCAGCGCTCAACTGTAATTGGTAGAGAAATCCTGGAGAAAAAATGTTTGTATTTTATAGCATCTGTAAAAGACTTTGATTTAGATTCCATTAAGTAAAATATATCTTTTTGGGCTAAAAATTACTCAAGTGTGTATTAAATTAGATGTTTTGGACTTTAACCCTTGTTTTGAGTCTGGGTCAACGGAGTTCACTAAAGAAAATGCTTTTGTATAAATACAGTTAATCTAACAACCAAAATGTTAAGGAAGGATTTAAATTAAATATCTGAGTCCCATTAGGGTAAAGTTAAAATGTAACCACCCAAAAAAGTATTGGAATTAATAAGAATTCCTTTGAAATGTTAAAATGCTGTTATAATTCAAGGTGTTTCTTTGTGTGTTTATAGCAAAATTTCCGAACAACCATAAAATAACAAATAGTTCATCTTAGATCAACAGTTCTACTATCCCACCATTCATATAAATGTGTTTTTATTCTAGATTCTGTATGAAAGTTTTCATCAAAAAAGTCATATTCAATAACCAGGTGTTTTATAAGGTTTTGAGTTGATTGATGTGTTTGTAGTGCTAAAAAAAAAGAAGGAGAAAGATTAGCAGTAGTTGTAAAATACCAATGTGTAAATAAATATTCAAATTATGATTAAAATTGATTGATTAAAACAGAATATTATTATTTTTAAATGCAGCTAAAATTAAAAAAATATATATATATAAATTACAATATAACTTCACAATAAAGTATACAGCACAATGACATCGGTTCGTACTAACATCTCCATCTATCACAGCTGTAAAGTTTATATTTCTAATGGATCCAAAAAAAGGGACAAACTCTCCATTTCGTAAGAATCATGCTACACAAAAGCTATTCTCCAGAATTCTCCTGTCCCTGCGTCAAATGTCAGGATTTGCCTGTTTCCCTCAGCGTAGATCTCTGCAAGAGGAATTTCTTTTGATCTCAAACAAAAGAAGCCATTTAGCAAAATCTCTTTGGCCTGTGGGAGAAGTACACTAGGCCTCTCTCTCTGCGACCTACTGCCAAAATCTACTCTAATACATGAATATATCATGAGAAAGGACAGATGCAAAACTAAAATGGTAAATACTAATTAAACAGGAGTAGAGGTCTGAATATGTATCCAATGGACATCATAGTTGAAGACAGTGTGTTATTGTCAACATAATGATAACCTCTATTTCTGAACATCTTTAGACTTTTCAGATGTCATCAGGATTTTTGTACTATCACAATTCACTCAGTTGATACAATAATATTTTGGAAATTTAAAGTGATAGTTGAATCAACCAGTGCTCACCTTTTCTTATCCAAAAAGACACTTAAAACAACAAAATATCTCATATTGCTCTGTAACTCCCATCTTGTTTTGGAGCATTGAAATGAGGAATTCTTTCGAAAAAATCAAATGAATCTATATTTTAAGCTTGTTGTTAGCGGAAGCTACCAGGCTTTCGGGGTAAATCTCAGGTGTGTCTTTTTTTGGCTAGGAACCCCTGGTGATGACCATCATGGACACACATGTCTGCCTGTGACTCCAAAACAGATTACTCTGAAAATAATCCCAACCATTTCTCAACATGAGGCTGAGTAGAAAATAAGTGAAGTTTGAATTCTGGGTGAACTATCACTGAAAATGACAATATTTCTGCTTCACAAACTGCAATTTATCTGTATAGCAAATGATTTAAAGAGAAGAAGAGAAGAGAAGAAGTAAAGTGATAGTTCAGCCAAAATTCAAACTTCACTCATTTTCTACTCACCCTCAAGTCTGAAGAGTAGGGGTTGTGATTACACGTTATTTTTTTGAGTTATAGACCAAAATGTATTTTTATTTGAATGAAGCGACCGGCACTCAGTGGACGGACTTCCTCCAAAAAGATACTAAAATATATATATATATATATATATATATATATATATATATATATATATATATATATATCTTTGCTTTCTCTGCTTGTATGAAATGTCCATTGTATTAAGGCATCGACAAGAAGAATTGTTCCGGAGAAAAATTTAACAACTGTATTTTACGCTTGTATGTGGTTTAAAGACATAAACCAAAAGTACTCCAGGGAAATACTGTGTGCCCTTTCAGTGTAGACAGTAGACTCACTGTGCTCTCTGTCGTACGGACATATGTGGAGGTTTGTAAGAATCTTCTTGGAGGAAGATTGCCCATCGGGCGCCAGCCGCTTTATAAAAAATGTGTCTATAATCTCTAAAAAGGAATGGATTACTATGATTATTGTGAAAATAAGTCCAAGCCTTGGTTAACATGAGGATGAGTAGAAACTCAGTGTAGTTTGAATTTTGGGTGAACTAACCCTATAAAGACCAAGTGGGTAGTGATGTGAATTTAGCTGTTGTTTCTCAAAATGTATGCAAAAGATTATGATGGGTCACTATCTTGACTCCTTTTTAGATTTATTCACTATTCTTTTTTCTTTTTCCATCCATCCCTCCACACATCTCCTCCAGCAGACCCTATGTCTATTTTGGCTTCTAGGAGAGTCTAGATGACTCTCTTCATTCCCACAAGTGCAGTCTGTGGACAACGATAAATCCATCCTAGTGTTCTTCTTGACAAAGAGGCCCTCAGCCGGTGACACCGCCTGCTTGGGGAACCTCCGTGCTCCTGTGACACTGTCACATCCGACTATGTCAAGTCCAAACACAGACGTCCGCCAGCGCTGCGCGCACACACACCACCAGGAAGATTCGTGGGAGCGTTTTTTGCCAATTTGTGGCGTGAGATGTCATTTTATTTGCTCTTGTTTGTCCGCCTGACGCATCCCTGCGCATCATTCATTTCATCCTATCCTGGATGCATATGTATCACCCGCTGCTCACATCACTGCAGAGGAGAGACTTGCTGCACTGATTTTCCCGCGAGCGCTGTTAAAAGACGTGTTCTTTAGAGTCACTGGCTGTTGACGCAGGTCCCACTTGTTGCAGCCGCAGCTTATGTAAGCACAGAGGTTTAATCACTATTAGGAAGATCTCCTTGAACCCGCGCTCCCCTCGGCTTGTTTGTAGAGTCGGATATTTGCATTCAAGCTGGGCGACCCAAAGAATGATATTATCGGAGCTGCGATGAAGAATTGATCATTACGGCGGGTTGTAACGTTTAATCTGAGGTAGCCATCGGGTCAAACAGTGTAGTAGCTCAATTGTGTAGTGACATAATCCTCCTTGCATTGTTGACTCTCTGTTCTACACACATGGACTATGTTCAGCACTTCCTTTATATCTGTCTCTTTCTACAACTGCTGCTTCACAGCGATGGCTGTACAAGGAGGAACGCTGTCTTTTTGAATTGCATCTCCTGAGGTTTCCTTTTTTTTTTTTCTTTTTCCCTGACTTGGAGCAGAGGCTGCTTTTCTTTGAGTGTGTGTACATTTTTTTTTTGTGGTCTCAGGGAGCCTTGCTCCAGTTCTTTGAACAGGGTTTGCCCATTGATACAAATGTATGCACTACAGGGCTCGGCGGAAAAAGAGTAGCCTTATTTGACCAGACACGAGCAGAGATGTCGGTGCGATATATGAAGTCATGCAATGGTAATGTAGTGTAGACAATTTGGTCTCTGGCCTGAACCTACTGTAGCGTTACGCCAGTCCTACTCAAATAGTGGGGGCGCGCTAGGAGGGCGATGTGCACGTGACCCTGGGGAAGACACTTTGCTGTACCAAAACAAAGTGTAATTGCACACACACTACAGTAGGTGGAATGGTTTTAGCACGTAGGCATGCAGTTCAGAAGAGTAAGTAAGTAAGTAAGTAATTTTTATTTATATAGCGCTTTTCCAGACCAGGGTCAGGGGACACCCTGGACAGTATGCCCCTCAGACACAACCATTTACACAGGCACGTTATTAAGTTGTTCTTTCTTGTAAGTTGATGTATTTTTTGTTTTCTTACTGTTATTTAATTTCAATAAGCATACAATGTTATGCAGAGACGCACAATTTTATTTACAAATGATTCTATTTATAGCCGCAGGGGAGAGTGGGGGAACAGGAAATGTTCTCTCCATTCTAGGGGGAGCATAGGAAAAAATAATTGAGCACTGCATTACGCAGACTAATGGCTGGTTCTTTTGTGTCCGCCCAGATGCTGCTTATGAAGATGGTTATGAATAACAAGAGCCTAAGAATGTCGTTTAGCTACACTTTGTTACGTGCTTTGCTTCCATAGAAATAGATGTAATCTCTTTTCTCTGTTATTCTCACACATAATAGCAGGGTAGTAATGGACACAATGGGATTTAGAAAACATGTTATTTCCCCCTGCTGTAAAAGAGATATTTTAGCTCCTCCTCTATAATCTTTTTTTTTTTTCACTTTTAGTTTCACGTTGAAAAAGCAATCTACCTTTTAACATTCACAAAATTATGTTGTCAAACGACTCAAAGCAACATTATTTTCTTGGGAATATTAAATTACAAGTTGGTGATGATCTATGACAGTAGAGAGTAGCAGTTGGATGAAAGGAGAGTCTTGACCCGTCAGATCCACCGAAAGCGATCGGTAATGATGTGTCACAGCTGTTCTTCAACCAGGCGCACAAATATAAAATATACTGATGTTTTTTTTTCATGCTTATGATCCTTTTAGAGTTGTGATCAATTCTCTGTCACAGCGTTAAGACTTCAAATTAATTGATTGATTGTTGAATTGAAAATTTCACCATAAGCTCATGCAACTCGATTCATTTGGTGGTGAGAAGCTATACAAGTGAAAAGGGAAATCTCGCTACAGTATATATAGAAGAAACCACATCTCAATAATAACTCAATAAGTTAGTCCATTTCTTAACAATCTTAAACATTTCTAGCCAATCTTAAACATTTCTTACCAATCTTAAACATTTCTAACAAATCTTAAACATTTCTAAACGATCTTAAACATTTTAAATCAATCTTGACCCTTTCTCATCAATCTTAAACATTTCTAACCAATCTTAAGAATTTATAACTAATCTTGAACATTTATAACCAATCATAACCATTTCTAAACAATCTTAAACATTTATAACAAATCTTAAACATTTCTTAAAATCTTGACCTTTTCTAACCAATCTTAAACATTTATAACCAATCTTAAACATTTCTTCAAATCTTGACCTTTTCTAACCAATCTTAAACATTTATAACCAATCTTAAACATTTCTTAAAATCTTGACCTTTTCTAACCAATCTTAAACATTTATAACCAATCTTAAACATTTATAACCAATCTTAAACATTTCTTCAAATCTTGACCTTTTCTTACCAATCTTAAACATTTATAACCAATCTTAAACATTTCTTAAAATCTTGACCTTTTCTAACCAATCTTAAACATTTATAACCAATCTTAAACATTTATAACCAATCTTAAACATTTCTTCAAATCTTGACCTTTTCTTACCAATCTTAAACATTTATAACAAATCTTGACCTTTTCTAACCAATCTGAAACATTTGTAACACATCTTAATCATTTCTAACACATCTTAATCATTTCTAACCAATCTGAAACGTGACTCACATGATCTCACTGTTGAGCTGTACTTTTCACAAGAAGCACCTCCTTAACAAGCTGTATCGGAGCAAAACTAACAGAATCTGAATCTCTGTTTTTCTGCCTGAATTATACGTACAAAATAAATCCTCTTAACATCAAATTCTCCTTTAATAATGCTGATAAAATGTCCAAAATAAAGTGTTACCAGTAAATGCTGTTCATCAGGTCAGTATTTCACATATAGGGATCGTTCAGCAGCCGCGCTGTTACACTCGTGACCAGTGCTCTCTTCCTGCAGCATGAAAGAGAGTCAAATAAGATACAATATAATTGAATAAATCTGAATACTTTCTTCTCCAAGGCTGTGTATCATCAAAGGGATTTTCTGAGTAAATATATTCTGCTCATTTCATTTCTTAAAACCCCACATGCTGAACACTGTCTTGTGTGTGTATGTTCAGTGCAGCTGCTGCATCACATCGATCCCAGCCAAACACAAAAATCTTCAGGAGAGTGTGAATGAATCCGTGTCAAGAACTACAACTTACACATACACACACACACGCTAACACAAACACACGCGCACACTAAAAAATAACATACACTTTTACAATCATACACACACCAGGACAAACACGCTAACAATAACACTAACACACTTAGAGACAAAAAACCTCATCTACACTAATACAATAACACTCTCACGCACACTAAGACACACAAACACTCACACACACTAAAACAAAAACACACACTAAGACCCTTAAACACATACAAATATACCCATACACACTAAGACACTCACACAATCACAGACGCACATACAATAATACACTCTCACTCACACACACCACAAGCGATTAACACAAAAAGGCACACATGCACTCACACTCATAGACACACACCAGTACCCCCACGGCGAGACACTCCTACACCTACACAAGCAAAAACTCTCACAAACACTAACCCACTCACACATGAATACAAATACACAAGATACTTACACACTAAGACACTCTTACACTATCAGACTATCACACACATACACTAACAACCGCAAAGTGATATAATGGACCCACAAACAAACACACACACACATCAAGACACTCTCTCACACATTGACTAACACATTTAGGCACAGGTAAACACACACACACACCAAGACACTCACTCACACTAACGCATGGATGCGAAAACCCACAAATACACTTACACACACACACACTTAGACACTCAGACACACCCTAACACACCTGCTCACATACAAACATTCAAATCCCTCACACTCCAAATACCAAAACACACAAACGCAAACACACTAAGAGACTCGGACACATATACAATAAATTCTCTCTCTCTCTCTCTCTCTCTCTCTCTCTCTCTCTCTCTCTCTCTCTCTCTCTCTCTCTCTCTCTCTCACACGCTCTGTCTCATTGTCAGGTTTGGCTGCCATGGCAACAGAGTCGAGGCCAGGAAGCAGAGGGTGTGCAGAGAAGAGGGTGTTGGTGGAACAGGTAGAAGAAGAGATTCATCGCAGGACTTGACTGCTGATGAAAGCGCAGATTATTCTGCATGTCGTACTGGCGTTCGTTCACTCGGCCACGTGTATCTAAAATGGTCGCCGGCATGAGTCAACAACAGCAGAGTCACTGTGATCTTCCAACAAGGGAGCGATTGATCGCTGTGGAGAGAATTCATTATTTCAATCTCCTCAGTAAAAGCAGCAAAGTTTCATCATTCATAAATTTTAAAACCGGCACGGCAAGACTAAAACAACAGGCTCTTGTTCAGAAAGTAAAACCCAGAATGAGTTTGGAATTAATATTCCAGTCATGAAAAAAAGTATTGTACGTCAATTATTTACAGCTCATCCCCAGATGCATATAAATGTGTCAGGAACTATCTCAGTCGTGACGTACATGTGGGCCCTCGGATCGGCTTTGTTTTATCGGGATGAACATGCTTTCAAATATGATCCAGAATCTCATCCAGCACTTGAAGAAAAAAAGTCGTTTTTCTTGGTTTGGCTGATGCAGCTTCGTTGCGAGTGCAAATGTAATCATTGAAATGCAATATGCTTTGAAAACTTTTATGGCTGTCTTCCAACTCGAACTTACTGGAAACTTAAGGATCTCAGGGAATTTCCATATAGTACAGTAGTTAACAAACGACTTGAGCTTGTCTACATTGAGCCACTAATTCAGCGTTAGCTCCCATCATGCCTTGCAAGAAGGAGCTGTCTCTTGATTCAGAACTCTGCAGCGAGAATTCTGAGCAGCTCTAGTAGAAGAACTCACATTTCTCCGATCCTTAAAACTCTTCACTGGCTTCCAGTTTCTTTCAGGATCAACTTTAAAATTCTGGTTCTTACTTTCAGATCTATTCATGGTCAGACTCCTCCTTACATCAGTGATCTGATCCAGCCTTACACCCCAGCTCGGGCTCTGAGGTCTGTGGATCAGAATCTACTGATGGTTCCTGGAAAATCCTTCCAGACTGTTGCTCCTAAGCTTTGAAACGATCTTCCTCTCTCTCTGTGTTTGATGATCTACTGACTCCGTCAAGAAACCTATTTAGACATTTTTATTTGTTCAGACTTTTCCTTGATTTTCTGGAACTCTTGTTGTGTTATCAGTTTTATCTTGACCTTTAAAGTATATACTTTATTGAATATTGTTTTGATTGTTTAAGCGCTTTGTGACCCTGGTCTGGAAAAGCGCTATACAAATAAAAATGACTTACTTACTTACTTACTTACGGACTTCTCATCCTATCATAGGAGGAGGAGTTAAGAGTCATCGCAAAACAGTCTACGTTCATTTAATTAAGCTAGCTGCTACTGCTAGGACAGTCGTCTCCACCTGTTCCGCCCCACCTTCACTCTCCCCATCGCCTATTCCCATTGATCTCTCATCCACTTCTAACGGAGTGTCACCGATGCACAAATCAACCTGCCCAGGTCATTTACAGTGTCTCTCCGGATGGGTGACTCAAATCAAAGTAGAAAAAAATAAATATATATATATATATATACTTGACCTTAAAAAATGCCTGTGTTGTCAACATATATCCAGAGACTTCAGATAAAGGTAAAAATTATGTTGAAAGTCATTAGCTTGGTGAGTGTTTGATAGATAAGAACAAATATAGAGATAAATACGTTATAATAAACATCAACAATTAAGAAATGACATCGCAGACTCATCGTTATTGTTTGGTACATTCTGGTAAATAAACATTTAGTTGCATTTAGTTTGGCCTCTTTTGTGAGTTTGCGAGTTTGACACCACTACTTTAAATGAAAATATATGAAATGTTTTTCCATCACAACTAGATGTATTAAAATTGTATCACATTTTAAATGTAATAAAGTTTTAACCCCCTATGAATATTTGATTACCCACTGTCCACTTGATGGTCAATTTGCATGATATACGACATAGTGCAGTTTAAGTATAGTAAAGTATTCCAACCAGAGGTCTCATTATATTCCTGGTTAATATGCAGGCGGAAAGAACTCAAGCAGCCTCCGGACTGAAACATAACTTCCTGCTGTGATGCAACATTGCCACATACTGTTCCACTAATTAAGTGATCATTTTATCCTTTTTGGTTTACCCAGTAATCACTGCAGATGTGCTGTTCTTATTTAAATACACTGCTTTTCGAGAAAACAGAGCATTTCTAGTACTGCTGCAAGAAGAATTCTACATGGAAATAGAAAAAAAAAAAAAAAAAAGCAAGGTAGCTACGAAAACATCCCATTTATCCACAACCCAACTTGATCAATATGCTAGTAGAGTATATGTTTTCTACCCTGAGCAATACAAACCCTGTTTTTACTGCTGCAAGATGAATGTATTTTTGATGCATGAAAGAAAGAAAAAAAAAACCTTCATGAGAAATGTTGAAGGGCCTTTCGTGCAGCTTATCCGTTTCATGTCCACTTAAATGTGACACATTTCATATCTTGAAGCTCAAAGAGACGATCAAATGAAGTATATCCTTGATTGACATTGTGACAAATGTAGTAATTATCTCTTTCTTTATCCTCCCTCTTCTGGAGGCTCTTTCCTCGGGAAAAAAAACATGCAGGAAATACATAATTTGCTCGGGATGCTGCTGTGAAAATAACGGGTTTGTTTTTGCGGCAGATGGCAAGAGGCTGAGTGTACATGTGTGTTCAGATGCACTGATATTAAAACTGGGTGGTAAGTCCAGTGGAAGTGAAGACAATGTTTGGCCGTGTGTTCTGATAAGGTTACCTCCACTAATAAATGTGTAAAATAAATCTGAGCACAGAGTCTCCTGCTGCCGCTGATGAATAAGACAATTGATCATTTTATGTATGAGCAATAAAAGCAGCAGCTCTTAAAAGACAGAAGGTCACAGAACTGAGGAGGAGAACGCACTATGATCCCCAGAGGATCCTCGGTTTAATTCATATTTCCAAAGCAGCACGGACACGGCTCACGACCTTGGCTTGTTTGCTCATCTACATCTTGTCATCTGCTCCCTCAATGATGTTAGTGCTAAACATCATTTGATTCAGAAACAACCCTCAATGTGTAAGAAACGCTTTTGTTAAAGGTCATATTTTAAAGTTGACTGATTCTGTCAAAATGGAGTGTGACTTCCTGAGTCAGATATTACAGGGTTGTTGCTTACAAGGTCTTTCATGGTGATGAAAGAGCTGACCCGGGAACAAAAGGTCTTCATTTACAAGTCGATATAAATGTGTGCTCTTAGAATTGATCATAAGGCTTTGGGTCGCGATCAAAAGCGCCTGAACCAGCGAGCGGCACATTCAGACTCCAGGATAAAAATGGTTGAAATGTATTTTTTCAAAGACGGTCCCTGAGAAACCGGGTTTCCTTTCAGGGTGCCGTCTTCTGAATGCTTTACACGTAAACAGATCCCTGTTGACTATTTTATATAGAAGTATTTGACACATCTTTTTATTTCCTGGTGTGCAGAATGCACTTGAAAGTCAGGTCACCTGAACATTGTTTAGTAAAGGTTGAGTCACAGCGCTGGAACACTATAATATACATGTGTCTCAATGTTTTACTAAGACAGGGTTAAGGACAGTCACCTCATTAAATGCATGACATTGAAAAAGAATATATGTATAGCTGGAAGTAAATAACCATGAAACTATCAGTACAAACCAACGGAAAAAAGCACTTCAAGAGCTTTTTTAAACGTCTTTTTCCTTTTGCATTTGCTGTAAATTGTTGTTCACATGTTGCATACTGTAAAATAACTAGAATTAGAATTCAAATTTAGTGTCATTGCACATGTTACAAGAACCCCCCAGAAATATCTGAAAACTAGAATATTCCATAGGTTAGACTTTGAATATGTTTGTACGTGAGTGATGGGTAAATAAAACAAAACCCAAAAGAAAGTGTAAGACTTAAAATCTGCGATCATTTAAAAACAATTGAACTAAAACTGATGTTATTGACCAGAAGAGATTGCCACATAAATATAATAATAATGTTCGCAAGACACATATGGAAAATGAAACTGTGTAAATAAAGTCAGAATTAAGTAACTTCCATAATAAATAAACCAAATAACATCAATTTAAGTAAGAAGTAAATATTCTGTTCAGTGAAATCAGAAAGTGAAAAAGCCCAGAAATCATAGTGAATGTTCTTCTCTCTGCTCCGTTTCAATAAAGAAATGAAAAATATCTTGTTTGATCAAATTTAAATTTGATGATTGAGATTATATACATTTTAATTTGTTTGATCAGTGTGGGGTTATAATAAAAAAAAAGTGCAACTGATGTAAAAGAAAAAAAAAAAGAAAATCATCTACTTTGCCCCCAAAAACCTATCCATGCTTATTATTCATAAACAACTTTAAAGCTTTTTCTTAGGAGTAAACATGCTGACGTGTTCTTTAAATATGAGTTCCCACTGTCAGCCTGTTATGCTAAGAGTGAAGAGAAATTCATTCAATTTCTCTGAAACAATGGTTTGATGGAACAATGTTCTTCTGCTCTTTGATCTTTTGGTCGTAATTAAAGATGTATCTGATAGAATATTGAAATGGATAAAGAATTAAATTGATTCAATGTCTTTTGTCAATTAGCAGTATTGAGTGATTCATGACATCTATCCTTTTAACGGCCTTTATGGTAATGGCAGCAGGTGAATTATGTAATTACATTGTTCTGTTGTAACCTATGGTCAAACTCTATCGTCACATTTATAATGTCAATCACTGCCAATGCCGCTGCCCTATTAGTGTCACAGTCACCGCACAGAGCCTTTAAACCGATCACCGCCATCAAGCACACTACAACGAGACGCCATCAACCAATCAGCGACACAGAAATAATCACGTTCCAAATTTCCAACATTAATTGAGCAGGAATGGCGTTTTGCTTTGCCGCTCGTGCATCTCCAGGAACATCATTGTCAACACGTTCTCATTTATTTCTCATTCCCTCTCTTGCTTGCAAACAGAGATGGGAGACGACATCAGAAACAACACTCAAAGCCAAAACTCTCGATCATGTATTATTAATGAAGATTGTCTCCAATAATTGGAACGACTGTTTGCATCACATGAAGGGAAGTATTTGTTGAGAGCTCACATCATGTGTACAAATAAATGGTTTTATAAACAACATGCTGATCGTAGTGTTCTGCTGATGCTCCATATATGAAGATTTATGATGTAATAAAATATTGATCTTGGAATAGAGTAGAAGATTATGTGCTTCATAGAGATGTTATAGAAGTGTTGAGCATATTCTTCATCTCAACTGAATACTGCAGACATATATAGTTCTAATTTGTGAGTGCATCCATATTAAATTCCATAAGTATAGTCATAGCATTTAACTTTTTTATGATTCTTTATATATATATGCTGACATTTCAGGTACAAATTACAAAATCAATAAAAAAAATTGGCCTGCACTTAAATCTAAAGGAGCACAGGTTAACCTCAACTACGATGATGAAAGAGTCGGAAATGATGACGATGATAAGAATTGCCCAGTGCAGAGTGAGCTCTTCAGACAAAAGCACTTCAAAAGGAGCTTTTTTGAGGAGCTTAAGTGACAGCATCCTTCCTCCCTGACAGATGGAGCACTACTTGAACTGTGGATTTTTGTTCATATTGATCTTTTTTGTTTTGTCAAGAAAATATTAATTTTACATCCAGGAATGATTAAAACCTAGTCATTCAATCCTGATAAAATAACCAGCGATATTGTAAAAACATTTTAAACTATTTAAACTACCTATTAAATCATTAGGACAGAAAAAGCATGTATGAATGACTCAAGGACTCATTCATTCCTCGGGCTATTAAATTGTGCAATTTTGACTTTGGGGCCAGGAGTGGAGTATAAGTATCAGGATGTTCTATTCAATGTTAGTCTTTGTATCCTTTGTCTTTGCTATTTTTCTTTGATCTATGTTATTTATCTTTAGACTTACATTGTATCTTCTTGTTCTTTCTCTTTATTTCTCTTTGTTCTTGTTCTTATTTTATTTTTATTTATTCGTTATGAAAATTGCTGAATTGCTGTGTCTAATTGAAAAAAAACCAATTTCAATAAAGTTCTACCTATACCTATACCTATGTATTACTTAATACCTTTCTATTACCCCTCACACACAAACAGTGCCTGTAGTTAACCCACACAAATGCAGGAAGAACGTACAAACTCCACACAGAAAGGAAACAATTTGCCTCAAGATGGATCTTCTTGCAGTGAAACACTACCTTGCTGACCTAACGGAAGATTTATCACCGAATAAATATCGATTCAATCAAAGATGAGACTCTGGCCGTGATCCACCGCTTAATGCTGGACTTTGAAGACAAGTTCTCAATGGGTTTGAGCCTGTAATACAATCTGCAGGCGTGAGACAAGCCTTTATGAATATATTTTAATGTCAAAAGAAAGAAATGAAACATATTTTACTTATTGTGTCAACAAAAGCTGCTTTGAAAACAACTTGGAAAGATTTTAAATGAAAAGATAAACAAATATAATATAAAGCTTTAAAAAAAATGACTGCTGAGGACATAATAAATCGGAATCTGACATTGAAAAACCTGCAAGGAACTGAATTACAAGCATAAATGAATATTGCTATTGCGAAGCACGGTCTTAATTAACGACTCATATTTCAAGCTGTATTAAATCAAAATGGTATGTATTAAACTCCAACATGGGCAATGAATATAATTTGAAGGTGGAGTTCAATGTCCCAATCATTTCCTGTCCATGAATTCAGACCTAAATATCAGAATATACAAATCCATGCAGGAATTCAAATTTACTGTCCAGAGCGTGTGAGCTCTCCATGGTGCTGAAGTGAAGGACCTGTCAAAACGAAGGTCCTGGTTGTCGCTGGAGTAAAAGCGTGTTTTTAAGTAAGAGACTCTTCAGAAAGAAGAGCGGACTGAGGTACGGAGCGACCAACTCTGTTGGTGACCTTAAGATGGCTGACGAGCCTTTTCCTGCTTCATTAACCTTGAGCTTTGAACTTTAAGTGAGAACATTTGAATCCCAGTGAGACGCGACAGGAATGTGTATTAGGATATTAGCTCTTATGCAACCAGCACTCTGTAGACAACCAGCGGAACACCTTAGCTTAGAGTCATGTAGAAGCAGCGTTGCATTAGCATACGTCAATTCTGCTCATGAGAGCACGAGTCTGGAAGAGTGGAAGATAAACATGCTGTTCTATTTACATTCCGTTTTTGAGAGAATTGAACTGACAGCACAAGGGATGAACTTTTGCCTGAAGACCTATCTGCTGGTCTGCGGTGATGAAAAGACAACCTGAGCAGTATTATGATAGACACGATACTGTCAGGAACATTTTAGACAAATATAAATAATGCCGGAGTAAGAGCTTCAACCGGTGATACTGAGGGAGAATCGTTCATGAGCCGGGATGGAAGGTTCCTAGGCTTTCGTGAAATTGGTTGAAATTGCATGGACAGGGATTCGAAACAGAGCCGGCTTCGATGACAACAGGACGGCATTGATGAGTCAGGAGATTACTCAGGAGGAGCGGGGGCGAAGGTGGGTTGTGAGTTGTTTGCAAGCTGTTGAGCCGGGCAGATGCGCAATTTGAATATCGACGTATTCAGCGAGTACGGAAAAAAAAACACGCTGACAAAACAAATCATCAATCTTATCTCAGAGCGCCTGAACTTATACACGCTAAGAAAGACTTCCTTAGGTGCTTACAGAGCTCTGGATGAAAATGGGAAAACGCTTCAATATGTGAGTCACTTCTACACCTTGAGTCCAAGGTCAGATGGGCCAAAGGTCGATGCATTACCATCGCTCATTTTGTCAAAAACATCCTATCTGACAAATGATGAATATTTTCCAGCCATTCGGCCCTGGTTCTGTCCTCAAGTCAATATTTAATATCCCTTTAGCAGAAGCACAGATTGGCTGTTGAGCTATTTTCATGTTTCATCGGGGCAACTGAGCCGAAGAGAAGAGGGGGAAAATAAAGTGTCATACCATTCAATTGTGAGCAATGCTAGTGACTTGGAACCAATCTGTGCGTGTCTGTGAGTGAGTGTACATCTTTATTATAAGAGTCTAACCTTCCCAATGTCAAAGAGGTGCTTTAGCTTGCTGTTCTCTGGTCAAACATTTCAGCACTCTGTTCTCTTCCCGCTCTATTCTTGGTCATGGCTCCGCAGGCTATATGCTAATGCGATGATAGCGTATGTTAAGAGGAATTTGTGGTGGAATATTAATGCAGCAGCACCATGTTTAATGTGGTGTTGGCATTTATTTGCTCTATTGTTTCGTAAATCAGCTGCAAGTGCGACTGAATTAATGCATAATGCATCTACTTAACTCGCGGTACATTAGCCTGTGAAATCCCTCAACTTACTGCAGAATTATGAATATCCGCATTGATTTTAATGAGGCTTATAACTAAAACCTTCTCTTCAAGTTAGTAGATCAAGGTCGGGCTTAACTCAATTATACAGGCACAACGGTTGTTATTAATTTGCTTGCTTATTTAAGAAAAAAGGGAGGCAATCGTTTTAATTTTGAATAACATTTGGCGGAGCACCATCACGTGGCCTGATGTGTCGGCCATAGTTATGAATTACTGTGCACCCACAGCGCTGGTTTCAAGATTCTGTGGTATTTATTGTGTGACTGCGACGAGCAGCTTCCGCAACAGACCAAAACATGTTTAGCTGAGGCTTGCAAGCTATTATCACAGAACTGCGCTAGTGTGTGTGTGTGTTGCATATGCCTGTGTGAGATAGTGTGTGTGTTTTGCCCATCTACATGTGTGTGTCAGTGTGTGATTAACAGCCGACAGTGTGTCCGTGTTTTTGCCTTGTTCTCATGCATCATCATGGGAAATGACAAAAAGATGGTCGAGGCTGTGGGTGGAAACAGTTTTGCCCTCGACGCATCCATCCAAGAACAGAAAATATGTTTTTCATCCTTCATGCTTCTGAAATATCCAGCCACATTTTTGACTGGCTTCTACGCGGGAGTCAAAACAATTGCTTCTAAATGGCATCTACATTTACAAAGGATAAATTAATAATTCAGTACATATTAGTAGGAGACTAACATTTAGTGTGGTAGCAGCTGGAAACTCTCCTCCCTTTCTTAATGGACCTAGTGTTTCTCTGGGCATTTGCGGAAACACCCCACAGTCCAAAAGTGTCCCTTTGTGATAATCGAAATGATTTCTTTTATGTGAAGTGCAATGAAATGTCAACTGGTGTGACCTAAATTTTACCCAATATAACAGGGCTGAGTAAAGCACCATACAGAAGGTTTCAACCGATAAAGTAAGTGGACATTCTAATCTCCTCACGTCGATCCTCTTCTTGTCCTTAATCGGTACATCTACAATTGGTCATCTTCCCTTTGTCTCATTCTTTCAGTGTCTCCTTCTGGCCTCCAGAACTTCATCACATGATGTACTCAAAAATATTCTTATAAAGAGAAAGAATCTTCGACATAACATTAAATAAATAAAAAAATAAGTCAAATTATCTTAAACCACTACAGCCAAGTTTAATAGACTATGCTTTAGACATTCCAAACAGTTATATTCAAATTAAAGACAATAGGTAGGTATAACAATGTGAAACCCCTTTGTCAGAAAAGTTTCACTGCAAAGCCATAAAATCTCTGATGTACCGTTGAAAAATACTGCAGATGCATTTGTTGCCAAAAAAAAAAAAGATATCATGTTGTCAGTTTCAGATTTCATCTTCCTGGTAAGCTCAAAAAGAATCTCAGTCCATATGAAAACACTGTTTCTGACCGACTGCTGTCACGACAGACATGGCGCTCCAAGATTGTCCATATTGGGATTTTTCACTAATATTTTTGCCCCATAGGCCTCAAGTGATCCGGGGATGCATCATAATGTAAGCCTCTGTTTCTTATTCCATTATTATCATTGTCAATTTATGAGTATGCTAATAAATGTCAACAAAACAATAACCCGCTGAGGTAATTGTTGCCACAGAGGAAGTGTCAGTAGATAGACCTTTTTAAGCAACCTTTCCAGTAACTATTTACCCCCAAAAAATTCAAAACTACGTGTTATAAAAGCAAACAAACAGAAAATGGGTAATCAAACTGTTTGTGTGCGGCAGGCTCACAACATCCTGCTATTTAGATGACAGACTTCATACTCCGTCTAAAACCAAATGTCACAGACTGCAGCATCAACATCACGAAAAAAGGGAATGCACCTTCTGAAAGAGCTGTGGCAAAAGGCTCTGCAATCATTATGCCATTGTCCAGAAAGTGCCAGAGAGGACAGACTCTGGCGCCAGGCTCACATAATATTACATTAAAACGTTGACTCACAACGTCGCACAAACTCTGTTACCGGCGATGAAAAGGAGAATGTTTTAATTGAATCACCCGATTTGCATTTTTACTGCTGAGTGTGTCTTACAGTGTCGTACTGTCTGTGCTGCAGTGGTGATAATTTAAAAGTAGGGCCGTGCGTTTGGCAAGCGCTTGCCTTTGACATTGTGTATGTGTGACACAAATGTTTGAGGGGGGAAAAACAATATGATATGACAGCCAGGCAGACTACGGTCAGAGTCATTCCTGAATTTACTCGTCTGTTTCATTGCCGACATTCTCAAATGGTGCTTCTAGTCAAAAACAAGTTCCCCGGGGAAGAAACAGAGTGTGATTTGAAAGTTGCCCTACATTTGGCTCAGTAGCTTTAAAATGCAGCCTGTCAAGCCGCACCGCATGCCGCTGCACCTCTCACTCTGCCCGCCTGCCAGCCCGGCGTGCCCGGAGGCCGTCCGCTTGGCCGGGTGAGTTATTGCCAGGACCGTTCCTTAAACACCCCCCTACACACACACATGCACACTTGAAGTCGTCCATTACTGTGCCTGTCAGCTGAGCGTCCAATCAATACTCCCTCTCCGACAGCGAGCACATATGTGATGGAAGGCAAAACAGGTGGAGAGGAGGACAGCAAGGGTAAAGAGGGGATGTTGGAGGGAGGATGGGGGCAGCAAGGCATGGGAGGAGGGAAGTGTTAGTGATGGGGGAGTGTAGGGCTCGGGGCATGGGGCGAAGGAACGGGGGGTGGGGGGGGAAGTGAGATGACAAGAATAATGTCCAGAGACCAGAGACAAACAACGCAGAGCAGCAATACATAACAAAGCACAGCGATGGTGAGAGTGTGGGAGTAGGTGATGGAGGACAGAGATGAGGAGTGGCAGAGAATAGATGGAACAAAAGAGAAAATATGTGTGAGGATGAAACGAGAGGATGGTGTGGGTGGAAGAGGAGAGGGCTATATATAATGCCAATCTTTCAGGAATAGATCAGCGATTCCAGTGATTACCTAACATCTGTCAACACAAGCCGCCACCAGCCCGTTCGAAGATCTCACACTCATTGACAAACATGGAAATAAGCTGGGCGGAACAACTCATCTCCATGGCAAACCAAACTTATTCCCCGCTAAAGAGCTTCTGTTGTCTGGCCTGCATTGATAACGGAACCAAACACTCAGAAACACAAACACTCGTTGGCCTTGCTACAAACACATCCACATGAAAAGATTCATAATTACTGAAAACACAGACATGGCCACGCTGTAAACAGCCCAACGTCACAGTCCCACAGCTCATTATGGGTACAACATACGACACACACAAAATCCTGATAAAGCTTTAAAGCCAATCTGTAATAAAAAACAAAAAAACACCACAGTGTAGCATTAATATTTTCACCATATAACCAAGATTGCCATTATTTTCTCTGCTAATGAGGTTTTTGGCCGTATTCAGTCGGCTTGATAACTCTACATCTGCAGCCAAGTCAAATAATTCACTTGTATGGGTTATAGCTGTTGCCGCTGCACGCACACCCAGGACTAATAAACCTCTGGACTCACTTGAATAAACCAAGTGACTGTAGTGACAAATTGTGTAGTTGTTTATTTTAAACTTTAGAAATATGTATCACAATTTTGGTTTTTGCCAGCACAACTATTGAACCATGGAAGTTGCTTTGATTTGATGCTATATTTCATGAAACCATTGTGTTATGCCCCTCTTGGCGGAGGGTTTATGCATTTTATTTATGATTTCATACTGTGTTTATCACATCTAGTTTGCAAGACATAAAAGGATCAGTATAATTCAGTCTTCAATGGTTTCTAAAAAAGAAAATACACCAAAAAATGAATGACTCAGAAACTCAAACTTGAGACCAACAGGCCAAATTCTTCCCACCAGTTGTCCAGACAAAGTTACATAGTAAAGGATTTTATAAAAACAATAACTGGATCTACTATATGAGTCAGGGCAGTTTAGAATTAAAACATCAATAAAGATATGAAAATAAAATGTCAAAATGTTACATATTTAAATTAATTAATAATTTAAATTAGTACCAAACAATCAAACACACGACTCAATAATAGCCAAACAATAGTATTGTTTTTATATAGAAGGATGTCAATCCAAGAAGCAATAAACCATATGGAATAATTCCTAATGTAGAAATGAGAGTAAACAGAGGTTTATTGAAGGTCTAATTATTAAATCATTGAGTAGTTAAAGGGATAGTTCACCCAAAATTCAAACTTGTTCATTTGAGTAATAGGTTCCTTTTATAGGCGTTATAGGCAAAAAATGTGAGTCCATTTTAACGTAGCGAGTGGTTCTCATCTTGAAATTGCTCCAAAATAACCCACCTAAAAACACCCAAATGCCTCCATGGTGCTCGTCTGTAACGTCCTTTGTGTATATAAGCCTCAACGTGAGGAACTGATCCGAAAAAACTCAAATGAGATGATATTTTAAGCTCGTTTGTGGTCGAGGATAAGCAATAACATGCTCAGAGACAAACACTTCCGGTAGACAGTAGACACTCTCAATGTTTACCCAAAGTACTTCCTGTTTGTGTAGCATGTTAGCCTTTAAACTTATGCTAGTAAGGAATTAAGATACATACATAATTTTTCTGCTCAATTCTTCATGTCCAGGCTTAATTACAAACTGGACATCACAAAGTTTGAATTTTGAGTGAACTAACCCTTAAAGCATCGTTTCAAAGTAATTAATTTGAAGATATGAGAGTACACATGTGGAAAGCCAACTTTCCTGAGGCGCCTGACCCGCCCAAAGCTGGCTAGTCTTTCACTTTGATTCCCAGAGAAAAAGAGTGCCAGTGTGCATGCTAATCTTTCCTGTCGTGTGTTTAGAAGAGATCTGAGTGCTTTTTTTTTTTCTCGTCTGAACCAGCAAGAGTGCTAGCAGGAAAAGTAAGAGGGCACAGGAGGATTCTCCTCTCGGCTTGGACAAGACTATGAACAAATGTCAACAGCCGCGATGTATCTGTGCGGCACAAATTTGCCGGTTTGGTGGCTTGATTTCTATGTTCACGCGGAGCAAGAGCGTGCCGCACACTCAAGGTGATCCCTGCTAGCCATTTCGCCCTGCATTTAGTATTCATTTTCCAGGCGATCAAACTCGATGCCGTTGGGGGCCTTGTGCGTGTGAACGTGTGCGTCAAGTGCATGTGTTCACGATTTATGTTTGTGCATCAGCTTCTAGAGGATCTTCTTGAGGTGGGTTTAAGCGGGATAAAGGCAAGGAAGTGAAGGGAGGAGCACCGTACGACCCTCAAAGACAAGGCAAGGCGTTCCAGCGCTCGTAGAAAGTTATGCGTTCAACAATAAATTAGCAGACGCATGATAATAAGAAGGCTGATTAGTCGCAGAGGGACGTATCCAGAATAGGCCAGGGGACAGCAGCTGTGATCAACGCTAAACACAGTAAACCTGGATGTGAGTTGCTTCCTGCTGGGACAGGATAAGGAGAAAGGGGGAATGCGGGAAGTAAAAGGGAGAGAAGGAACAAAGGAAACAGTAAAAGCAGGGAGAAGCAGAATGGGCGGAAGAAGTGGGTTCGGGGGGGAAAATACAAAACACTGCAGAGGATGAGTGGGAGAGAGGAGGAGGGACGACAAGCGATAACAGGCAGAACACGCACAAAGTGAAACCAATAGGGGGATAAGAAAAATGAATAAAGTTCTCTTTAGGAATAAAAAAGGAGGAACAGGGACCATTGACAAAAGAGCTGAGCAACACTTCCCCGGCAGCAAGTGGAGGAGGCAGGAAAGATGGCTGCAGGGGACACGACAACCAGCCAAATACGGCCATCAGGACCAGCTCTGTCCTACTTTTTCTAACCAGAGCCTGGACGTCGCAGGAAGAGCCATAAATGGTTGGTGGGTTGCAGCGTTGACTTCTGTCTTTTTGATGTGTCGCGCCAGAATGAGTGATGCAGGACTTGGGCCTCACATTCAAACGAAGCGCCAGCAGCACGCCTCCCCGCAGAAACACACACTCATCTCCATAATTCTCTTTTCATTCACGCTAAGAGAGGCGTGCTGAAGCCATCTAGACCAGAAGTGAGAAGAAAGACAGCCTTTCTCGAAAGTCTATTTGGTTTTGACTATATATTTCAAAGCACTTTTGGATTTCAATGTCACCAAAATTCTACTGAGGCTGCTAAAGACACTAGGATTTTCTGTTCAATCTGACCAAAGGTGTTCGCAGAAGATGAAAGCTGACACTTGACTTTAAGATTTCTCTGATTTGAAGTGGAAGGTTGTTATTGTTCTGTTACCAGACTGGAAGTTTTCTCGTAAATGGGGTTTTATCAGTGCAGCTCAGCTACCTGCCCTTTCTTCCATGTTCATGTTTTCAGATATTTCTTAAGACATTCACTTTATTTTTCCTACAACATGCAGAAATCACTTTAATCTCATCATTTTCGAGAGTAGATAGTTCATCTGAACAATGCCACAATGGAAAATATTAACTCCACTTAAAACATAATGGAATCATTAACGTTTCCTCATTTAAATATAGCCTTGCCTTATAGGTTGCAGAAACTTCTAACCTTCAAAATATATAGAAATGGAGTGACTGCAGTAAGAACTGATAACTGAGCTAGCAGAAATACAATCAAACATTTTCTTTACTCTACAACACAGTTACAAAATACATCAAATGTGATACAAATTTTAGCTTTAACTAACTATGAATAAGGAAATAATGCAATGAACTCTAATTGTATTTTTAAAGAAAGAGCGGTATCATAATCATTTATAATATGATTAATAAAAAAGGTATGTAACAATTGATTTAACAATCATGATCCATTGAAATACATATTTACATTGTCAAGAGCTTGGTAATTAAAAAAGCACAGGTTGGGAACTATGACTTGTAGATACTCTCTAGCCTTGAAAGAATCTACTGACAGCCTTTCTACGTTGTATTTTGTATCTGGTACTATTCTATTTCCTGATTAGACACCCCAATCAGCTGTGTGATTCAAGGCTATGCTTTGTTTGACACACAGTGGTGAACTGATCAAAACGCAGTTGTCCCAGCCAGGAAACAAATATGCCAACCCCTCAGCTCTGCCACCGCATCCATCCGATAGTTTTCACTTGTTGCTATGCGAGTTGCTACGACTACTGGGTCCACAAGCACAAAGTCCAATCCACAGTCATGAAAGAGAAGGATCTTAATTGTTGTCTCTGATGTCATGTCTTTACTAGCAACTAGTACTTTACAGAGAAGCGAAAATGAAGCGTTCCTTCATTAAACATTCCATATGTGCCCATAACAACAGAGTCTTAGAGCTGTTGCGACCTCACTGACTAACCATATCTGCTGTCAGTACAAACAAGCTGTTTGGAAAGCCTGGTAGGCGACATATGGATTCACACAAATGTGATTAAAGATTTATGGTTCAGAGGAGTGAACATACATCATATGGAGACTGCAATAAACATCCAGCATGCATGCACTCGCTCAGTGTAAATACTGGCAAAGATACTTGCAATAAGCGTCACATGTTCGTGACAACCACAGGCCTGAAGGGGGGGTTGGAAAGATATTGATTCACCATTAAAGCAGACACTGACTCGTTGGATACAGCTATCAGTGTGTAGCACCTTCCAATAAAAAGTGTCCCGAGTTATGAAACCAGGACTCAATTCCATCCTGAATCGTGTTCATCCTTCCTTTTCTGAAACCCCCAATGATAAAGCAGAGATTCTCTACAACCCTACAACACAGCACAGATTTGAACTGTTGATTCATTCATATCTCCTCAGCTTTGTTCAATATTTCATGTATATTTTGTTCATAAAGCGTAAAAGCGACACTAGTTAGGGATAAAAAGGGACATGAAAGGAAAGTGAGCTGATGAACTGAAGTTGAACTTGGTGGGGGCAGCAGTTTCATTTTTTTTTCTGTAGGCCATTAGACATTACATTTCTGGTGTCTGACTCTACATGAGTTTTAAACATCATATGACATCAGTGGGTAACGAGAAGTCTCACTGGGGGTGTTCCATTGTAGTACAGCTTTGGATGCTTATTTTACCGCGCACCCCCTGTGATCTTTGTTTGACACGTTTATCTATCAGGATCCCGACAGCAGTGCTGTGATGGCTGAGCTGCACGGATGACACCCTCTGTTGACAGCCAGCTAGCAGCGAGGACGCCAGTCATAACATAACAGCAGAAAGGTGGGAGGACGTCACCTCCGTGCAGGCACACAAACACGGTGACACGTTATGACACGGTGTAAAAGTCGTATCAAGGTCCTCATTTAGATTGGCTATCGTGTTTGACCTCTCTCCGTGCTCATCAGCTGGACCAGGCGGTTCCCTAGGACCAAACGGTGCAGCTGGTCCTCATGCAAGATGTCACAGTGCTTCATCAGTCAGGACAGCAACTAATGTATTTCGCCGGTGGGTTTCCTCCTGCCTGTGGTTGCTGTGTCGCGCCATAATCGACTGTTTGATTGACAAGCAGTCTGGCGCTTGATTGTTTTGTTTTTTTGCCAATAAGGAATCAGGTTCTAGATAAACCCATCCAGATTGATTTCTAAGAATCAAATATGTGACCCAAAGGGAGGGTGTGTTGTAATATGAGGCTCAGATGCACATCATATTCCTTGTGGTAGATACTAGAAATATTGTGAGAGCAGCCTAAACGAATTACTCAGTTACAGTTAAATTGATCTTGGACCTCTATTTGGCTGTTTATTGTATTTTGTGCAACATTTTTATTTAAATATTTACATTACAAAATGGTCCTAAGCCCCGCCTGCTGAAAACATTTTTTTCTGGAGTTAAAATCTTGTTTATTGCAACCATGTCAACTGTGCTGGACTTGTTGTATAAACAAATCAGGGAGTAATTACAGTTGGTCGGAGGAGGGGTGAAGTCAGCATTACTTCATAATGGACTCCGCTCTCATAACCTCTTGTTCATCGAGGTTTCAGACAGGAGAGAACTTTATAGAGATATAAATTCAAAACATGGTCATGATGAGGCATCTTGTAGAGGAAAACATTTGAAACATGTGAGAAAGTCAAGATATTTGGGTTTTCACATTAGTTGCCCTATAAGCCAATAATATATGAGGGGGTTAAAAACGTGATTACTTAAATCAATGATAATATCCTGCAAAGTTGTTAGACTTTTTTTAAACTGACAGTCGCAAAAAAAACAACCTTTATTGATTCAAGTTCTTCACTGAATCTTTGAAAAGCCTTCCATTGACACGTCTCCCAAAAACTTGAAAAGCTGAAGATGTGTCTCAATGAAACGAAAAATGTTGATAATCAGAAATTCCAATGTAGACAATTTGAGCTGTGAGCCATAACAAATGAATAGAGTTTTTTGGTATTATTATTAAATGACCTGTATGTTTTCTTTAATAAAAAAAACTTTTGTCTCACCCCTTATCCAGTCTACATGCTATTGGACCATTTCTCTTTTTCCCCGAGTTGTTGTGGATCTTCTGTAAAGCTCAAGTGGACTGAGTCAAATGGCCTCATGGTGACCCATCCTACTTACAACACCATGAGTAGCATGGCAAATTAAATATTTCTCCAAATATTACCACAAAGCTGTGAAGCAATCATTTAAGCACTGGCAACATTATCAATCATGTCACACCACAACCGCTGCATCATTTCACAACTTCAAGTGCTTAATAATCAACATGCTTACACGGGTTCTATTTCCCGACTAACTGTGCAGTACTTACTCATTTCACCCTTGACATCTTGTGCATAAAACAATGTTGTCATGAGCAGCAACATTTAGATTACAGGGGTTTTGTAAAGGTCCTGAAGATAACGGGCAAATTAACTTTCTTTTCTCCATCTTGTTTTTCACTGCAGTAGTAGCAACGTCAGCGAGGGACCGTGTGTGAAAGAGAGAGAGAAACTCTCAACAAAACCTCTGAGGAAGACAAGTGATTGATCTTGGGAAATATTTTTCAACTGGGACATACAGGCAGCACCAGGCCTTCCACAGATGTGCCCGCTTTGAATGTATTTAAGATTCTTAATCAGGCAACGTCATTAAGCGCCCCACTAGTCAATCTGTCGACCTCTAACTGGCAGCTGATGTATGATCTTGCATGTTAGCCTCATCAATCCAGCCTTTTTCCTACACTGTTCCTCCGAGAGCCGATGAATCTTGAAAAAAAACGCTAGCTTTACTGACAGCGCGGAATGCCTGGATCATACAGGCGTGCGGCGAGAAGACCTTGACATTTAGAGAATAGTTAAAGGTGGCGAGTGGCTGGAGACGGCTGCAGATCGTGAAGTCTGGCGGAGCTCCAGTGCTGACACAAGCGTCTGATTTGGGTTTGAATCAGGTCCGTGTCACGATTCCAGCCGCTCACATTTTGTTTTTCTTCTCGCTACCAAGGCCTGTCCAGAAAAGTTATATTAGTAATGATAACATGCCAGAGTCAAGTCTCCAGGTCCACTTCTCTTAAATGTCAGATGCCAAAAGTCGACTGGCCCTCGAGTAAGACCTGGAGTCAACATGAAGGTTGAAAAAAGGATAATCAAAGAATGTCTGACCTTATCCTGGACTGACACGGCCTGTCTTGCCTTTAATTATGGGTGAGAAACTGGGAAAGGGGTAAATTCATGGCCTTGGCAGGTCTTTTACCTGCAGGACAAAACCTTTCATTATCTCTTCCCGTCTTTCTTTCTTTGTTGGCGATTCAATTTCTCTTTCCCTTTTTGTCTCCTCCCCGTTTCTCTGTGCCTCTCAGTTCAAAGGGTCTTTATTAGCGTGACCACCCCTGTGGCTAAGTGCCAGCTCCGAGAGTGATCCGATGAAACATCTGCAAACCACAGGAGTCTGAGGACTCCTGCGAAAAAACCACGATGCCTGGATGTCTAGACACCGTTTTTCTCTCTACATGTGATCAAGTGATGATGATTGACATCCAGGTTTTTTTTTAGTTTATTAAGTCCGCTCGACTGAAAAATAACTGCAAAAATAAGAATCCAGGAGTGAGCCTCGTCTTACTGGCGTAAATGTTGTGTGTTCATGCATTAGTCATGTCAGCCAGGAGAACACATGAGTGGCATGCTAAGCAGATACTGCAGGAGCCGGAGCCGAGAGACAGAGGCGAAGGCAGTCATTGGCTGGACGATTGACTCCACAGAAACAAGGATAAGCATCTGTGACATCAGTCAAAGGGTCTGATGAAGTTTTAATGGCTTGAAAACAAAAAAATAACATAAGTTCCTGTTTTTTGTAACACAGACCCTGGTGGTAATCCCTTGTAACTGTAAATTCAGAAAAGTATTCAAATTCAAAAATCCCTTCATAAATCAGTCTTATGTGACAGAAAATGGGCTTCCATTTCACTTTTACCTAACCTCTATACCTCTCTGAGTAAATCCAATTTCTGTTCTCCAGGGAGGATTTCATCATTAGCGTAACTAAAATAACGGTGGAGGAAGACTGAACAGTAACAGACACATTGAGGAGTGACAGAAGTGTCCACACACTCATGGTCAGGTGGGATCTTCCCACCTTTCTAAAACCATGTTAAAAAACTATTTCAGCAGTTTCGACACAATTCTAAGGTACACTTGCCAACTGAACCAATAAGTACCTCATGATTTACTGGAAAGCTGACAAAATTTTACGCTGGCGGTCATCAAACTGGATCATGTAAGGGGCAGAGTTTCAAACTCAGTACTAGTCGTGGACCAAACAACATATTTATTTGTATCTATTGAAGTCTATAATAGAGATGAAGAACACAAACAAAATGGCAGATCCGTTAAACGCCAAATAGGAATCTATTTAATTGCAAATTATATAGTCTGAGGTTAAAAAATAAAAATAAAAGTGCCAAAAATTATACTTTTTCGCCAGAATAGCCACTTATTTAATTGAAGTAAAAATATAAATCCCCTCCAATCTTCATTTTCCAGTTATACATAAATATACAGACTTGTTTTAAATTGCTGTCTCAAAGCCTGTGACATCTAGAAATGGCAACAAAATATAAAATGTGGCAGCTGGACAGTCGAACCAGCACCTTGAGGGTTACCGCATATTTTCACAGAGACTCAACCACACAAAACGTTGCATTAAAAAGAGGCAGCTGGCTACTGACCTCTATAAAAAAAAAATGATGTCGATAACTCTTATCCAATTTGTTTCACGAGTCCTCCAACCTGCAACAAACACGCTCTAATCTGACAATCTCACGGTGGGCTTTGATATCAGGAAGCTCTGCATCATTTTACTAAGATTACTTGTAAAGATGAACTGAAGAAGATGCTGTTGACAAAGCTTTATAAATATATCTGTTGGGGGATTTGTGGATCTCGACCCGAATATACTATTCTGAAGCAAAGTTTTTTTTATTATTTTACCACTGGGCTGGAAACCAGTACCCTACATTTGTGACCGGGCTTGAAAGGTAATTTATATTAGGGAAAAAAAAGATTTTCCTTGCCTTAATGTTCATCTGTGCTGAGAACTTATTCATAAGGAGGACACTAATACATTTCTCACCATGATTTCAACACTCAAGGTGACTCAGAGGCCTAAAACCCCAAAACTAGGGATACCTCAAACACTTCAGGTCATCTTGACCCTGAGATGACGCAAGGGATAATGCCTTCATCAAACTGGTCAGTGGTAATTCTACATCATTTCTACATAATGTTAGTCCCTACGCTATACATAGAATCAAACCCATGATCTGAACACAATGTGGCGATAATTCCTACCTGTGCATTTTTACTAAGAACTTGCTTCCTCTTTGTGATTCAATAAAGCAATTACAGCCCAATGCATTCTCACTAATAGTTTTACACAGCAAAGTTCATCCATAAGTGGTTGGAACGCTTCCAAAACAAGTCAGCCTCTGAAAAGACTGCAAGCTAGTAAACAAACACGTTAGCGATGCTTAAATTTACAAATGTGTGGGGAGGACAGGGAGACATTCAGGACTGTAATTACACCTCACGAATTAATTGTGTAAACAAAACTTTATTTATAGGAGAGCTCCCCAGGTGGTGATTAACATGCAGATTTGCGGCGGTTAAAGTCGGAAATGGGGGAAGTTTCTTTGATCATGACGCGGGATTTTACAACTTAGGACACAAAAGAGGAATACATTACCGCCGCCGCAGATTTTGAATGTGTTAATCCTGAGTCTGTAATGAACTCCTTCAAAGATCTAATTTAATAACCGCTCCACCCAACACGATAATACACACTCTGCTATGAAATACAACTCACCACCAGGTGGTCTCGTATCGCCAATGTGTCTCACACCAGCTCATCAATTAGGAAACCAATCATGTTCAGCACCTGGGTGTCTAGAGCGTTTCGTGAGCCTCTAATCTAAATGTTTCACCTATAAATGTGCCATGTAGAAGGAAGAGAATCATGAACTGTGAAGAAATTAAGCAGCATCTACAAGGTGCTTTTCTATATATTGAAATAAATGGCTGCTATCAAGAATGTGCGTGTGCTTCATGTTGTTTTAGAGGACAATTACTGATCCAGAAACACCGACTGAGTTGAAGCGCACATTTCAGAGAGTGTAAAATTGGTGTGCTGAACGATCCTGCAGTGAAACAGAGGAGGCAGGCTGATTTCGAGACACTTGAGGGAAGGCTAGTCACCAGTAGAGAAAAAGCTACAAAGGTTTGTGAAACAAGAAGACTAATGAAACAGGGAGATGAGAAACATTCTTGCGGTGTAGGAACCGATTGTAGGTGTGGATGTATTTTCAATATTTTAATATTCATAGAACGAGTGAACAGAGAGATTTTGAGGACAGCTGGGAGACCCGTCTTGACGACGAGGAGGCAGAACTGCTGTAGATTTTAAGACACTGAGGAACGACAAGACCAGAAACAACTAGACCGGGGGGACAGCAAAGGAAGGGAAGTTTGGACACAGAAAAAATATATATTTTGGTCATGCGGAGACATGTTAGACAAATAATCTAGACGGAGATTACAGGTTAAATAACAGAAAGAATGATTGGGCTGAATGAAGACTTGAAGAAGATGGCGTGACTAGAAAATAGGATATAAAGATGACTGCTCTTGCAACCCCTCATGGGAAAAATCCATAGATCTAGGAAGTATAACTATGCATATTTTGGCATCCTAAAAGGCTGAAGAAAGGAAATGTAGCAAATAACTAAACCTTTTTATCGCATCCATTCTCAATAGGTCAGATGACCAGAAATGTGAGTCATCAGGTTAAGAACCTATTTATGCCGGACTTTAAAACAGCAGATGGTGACTTGTGAAGAAGGTCAAAGCGGCTGTAACCCTGTTGGTGCCTCTATATTGTTAACAATGGAGACCAGAGAGGACTGATTTGAACATGCATTACAGCAACACGGAGAGTCAGGCACATTAAAGGAGCGGAGCAGCATAATGCAATCGAACACAACAGCCTGCAACAACTGCGACTTTAAAGGGACATAAATTCAACAGAACATTATAAACCTCACAAAGGGATTGTGCGGCTTTTTCAGTGCAACAAGGTCGTTATTCTAATGTTGGCGGTGGAAGCAGATTGTACACATTGCTGCAAGGTCATTGGTGGGATGAGTGATGCGCCAAAGAATAATTGAGTGATTTGGAAGAAAGCTTAAGATTTGACTCTGCCAAGGAGCATTTGTTGTTGCTGCCTATCAGCGAAATAAATCCAGAAGTTTTAAAATGAACAACATGATGAAGTTTAAACAGTGGTGGTGTTGCAGAATACCATCTGCATCCAAGTATCTTTTGAAGGATACAGGTGGAATAAAGAAGATCCGATGAAAATGCATGACATTTAATTGAAGGGCAACAGACCAAATTATACTTAGGACAAAAATGAAAGTTATAGTATTATCAAAGAGTCTTACCACCAACACAGCTTACCACTGCTTCCAAAAATAAAGGATTTCTCTGAAAATAATATCAACCCTTAGTCAACATGAGGGTGAGTAGAAAATGTGAAAAACGGTAATTATGTGAACTATCCCTTTAAGGGTAAATATCACAAAATAAGTGAAAATTAGCTGCTTGGTAAAACGGTTGTAAACAAGGAGTCCGTTCCGGTCGCTCCAACACGCCGTCACTTCCCGTTCCGGTTCTTAATACTTCGCTTTGTGGAGAAAGATGGTAAATTCAGAGTGTGTCACACGTCGTTTATTCGCCGCTTCATGTCAAACAAAATACAAACTTTACGATCAATCGGACACACTTTCTCCCGGCGACTGTACAGGTCAATAGCCTCGGGCAGAAAAGGTCCCGATCTGTAGAAACATCGCTATATTTAAGGCAAATTTTCAAGTTCCCTCTGTCCCGATCCCCCATTGAGAGACATCCTGATTTATTTTCTTGTAATTGAATCATTCAAATGTTCTCGGGTGGGGGTTTCCATCTTTTAGCCCCCCTTTCCCGATGTGTCTTCCTTCGTTCTTTGATCAAGTATCAAGTATGGCGTATACGTATAGTGTATAATCATTTTAATCTAACATTGGGTAGGTCGGTGTTCTCTTAGTGCCTTTAAACAGTAGTTTACTCAGAATAACCAACCAGGTTTCAACAATTTGATGTTGAGCCAAACCCAGCTAGAATCATGTCGAAATACACACTTCCTGCAGTCAAGGTATGAAGAGCAACGCTAACATTGATCATGAACAGTATCTGATGAAACACTAGAGCAACTTCCTCGTTTCATTGAATGCTCTGCGTTATGGAACGCCCGACATCAAGAGCCGCCCGAAAAAAGTGAGTTACAGCTCCGAAACATGCGTCACAACCATCAGGTCATCCCGAGACCAGATAACCAGGGGGTTATGACACGTAGGTTATCATTTACCAGCTCTCGATTGGACACAGTAGTTAGAAGTTGAATAATTGAATTTCATGCCATGGCAGAAAATGGCTGTTACTCACAAAGCGTGACCTTATGGTTCACCTTCTCCACCTGTAACTCAACATGTGAGTTACTAATCACTTTTACGCTGCAGAGTGAAAAAGACGGAGAAGCGAGTGGAAACCGGTGGCGGCGTGATTAGCCTACCATCTCATCTCCCTGCCAGCGTGAGGAGAAAGGAACAGGTGAGCGACAGGAAATGTGAACAAGAGCTAATAAGATGTTTTTAAGAGTGAAAGAAAAGTGCGGAATAATCAGAAAGGAATTTCAACAAGCATAAACCGGCTGCTTTTTGTTACCCTGTGAAGAGAAGCAACAGTCCTTTAGAGGAAGCGTAAAAGGCAAACAATGGTTCTGGAAGGTCGAAAGCTTATTCATGAACAAGAATACTGTTTGGCTCTATTGAGGACACACAAAGACACACACACACACACACACACACAGACATAATATTTTATACAAACAGGCATTCATACTTATAGGTAAATATATGGTGAAGGTGTTCAGCGCAGCATTAAGAAGAATCTGTTGGGATTTGTGCTCGAGTACTGAAGCTATTATATTGACTCCACTAATGGCTCGTATCAACATTAAAGTGAGTGTAACTTTCTAAACTATTTAAAAAGGTGCGCACATCGCTGTAATATCTGTTAAAAATTAGCTTTAAAGCCAGGAAAAGGCTGACAGTGCTGAAACCAAGCATGCATTCATCACTCTGCTGACCACAAAAAAAAAAACCCAGACCTCATGCCAGCACTGAGCCAAGATGGCCGAACCAAACAACACTAACATCAGTGAAAAAATCAATTTTGAAGAAGTCGTAGACACATTTCAACACTTAATGATGGGAAGAAAAGTCACAAGGCACTATTATCAAGGTGGAGTAATTGTATTCTTGAGGCTTGATGCTCCAGAAAGTAATTTTGGTTTCAGAGCCTTGCTCAAGGACAACATGACATAACCCTATATGGAGACAGGTGACTAAGATAGTTTTGTTTGTGTGTGTGCGTGTGTGTGTATTTGTGACTTAATTTTTTTTAAATGTTTCCCTAAATATAACTTAAAGGACACTGTTAAGTTATAGAAATCATCTTTACAAATTTAAACAAATGTATATTGTAAAGCGTCTACGCAGACCAGGGTCAGAAAAGCGCTTAAATAAAAAACCAAAACACTGTTAAAAATACATACAAATTAAAAAACTTTAAAAGGTCAAGACAACACAGATCAATGATCAATGATGTCATACTTTATAAGACATGGTCTATAATTAAATGGATAATACAAATGTTCATGATTCAAGAAGTGTGTTGAAGGAAAATGTGTCCACGTCATTTTTAAAATGGAATTTAATTTGACTCTGCACTAACAAATTTATGATACTTGCTCCGTGAGTTACTTGTCTTGGTGTACCTACTGTAACATGACACATTTGTTGCTAGAAAATATAGTAAATAGAGGATTCATGAAGCAACGTGTGACTGAACTACATTTTGAAGGATCTCTTTGCGCAAGATAATCAGTTAGACTTACTATATAAAAACAACAATAAAGTACTAAGACGAAATAATATTTGCAGCAAAGGATCCAATTAAAGGAGAATTTTGGAGAAATTACGCCAAATCCCTTCACAGTGAAGGAACGAGAGCAACAGATAGTACGTGCCTGGAGGCCACCGCTATATTTATACTCTACTATGCAATTATTTATTTATTTCTCCCCCTTTTTCAGTTTCTCTTGTTCTCTTTGACGGGCAAGTTTTAATAACATCCATATCTTTGTTCTTTCTTTTGATTAAAGGAGGAAAATTGGAGGGATGGTGCCTCGGGGCCCACGCTGCTCTCTCACTTCTCTTTTCCAATAATCCCTCCATCCATTTATCTCTCCTCCACTCACTCTACCTTCCCCCCTTTTTTCCTATGAATCTGCCTCCAATCACTGCTCTCTCCCCTCCTTCACCCAGCACTGCATCCTTCTGCAACGCCATGTCCCTTGTTCCCTCGTCTCCTCGCCGCCATGTTCCTCTCGGCGTGCACAATCCCCCCTCGTTCCCTCATTTATAAGATAGAAAAATCAAAGTTAAAAGTGTAAACGACTGTAGGATAGATATCACAATTCTATTAAGCTCATTCTGATATTGATCTACATTAGAATAAGGCGGCGTACACGCTTAACCACATGCACGGTGCTCGCTCAACGTACCATGTTCCACTTTTATGTGAGATGCCACTAAGAACTCTTCACACCTATTCAAGTTTCACAGATTTTCTCCGATGTGTTGTTTGAATTAGGTGGGAACTGACTTTTCTTTTTCGTTCCTCTATTGAAAAGATGACAAATCCATTTTCATGTGCAGATCATAATTTTTTTTTCTTTTTGAAGTCTTTCTCTCTGTCGCCCGGAGGACATTGTATGCTGATGAACGTTTCTATTTGAATTGAATCTTCAGAGCTGGAGTTGAATTATCTGTGAAATTCTAAGGGAAAGTTTTAAAGACGCTAGCGATTTTTTCTTTCTTTTTTTTTCAGCCCGCTGGCAATTCAAACAATTACATAAGCTGAAAATTATAACAAATTAATAACAAATTAACTTTTTTTTTTAAAACGTATGTCAAGGTTTTCATTCAACACATCTTGAATCTAAATAAAAGATACTAACATTAAGGGATTTTATCATCCAATTTCCGGTGAGATTAAAAATATAAAACATTTATAACCCATCATAATAAACTAATATCTTGATAGCTAGGTCCAATGTACTCTTAATTAAATCAATTTTGGCTTTTGATCACCATTATGGTTAATATAATTTTCTTAGTGTGAGATTTGGATAAAAAATAAGAAGCTGAATTACCAAATGTCCAAATGATTAATTGATGCAAAAACCTAACTTACACTTGTAGATTAATTTTGCCACCCTAATGGAGCAAAGCGCACTTTATACACACCCAAAACATAATCGATATAATAAGCCTACCGCTTTCTTTTAGATTCAAACATTTGTCAAAGAAAACGACAGTCTCATAAGCGAAGATAGCCTTCGCCAAATTCCTGACAGACATAATCGATCATTCATAGAGAATATACTGACAGTGAATAATGGTGTCGCTAATGCTAAATAGTGGGTAGTTCATTCCAACGTGACAAAGTTAACTTCCGGGACACACATGGTTTCTTCTCTTTATTCCTTGAGGTGTCACTCTTCCATGCAAAACTGTCAACTAATCAATGAAAGCACATCTAGAATAATGTTGTACGTGGTAATAGCATGTGATTAAAGTTAATTAGATATCATTTGTCACCTGACTGGTGTAGGACAGACACATAGTATTACTTTAAAAAAGGAATGCAAACAAACAGATCTCCAAACAAGCCAAGTCCCATTAAGCACAGCAACAGTCAAAGCTCCAGGAATGTTCCTGAGGTTTTAATAGAGCGTGTAAATAAGCTCAAATTAAGACAAATCAAGATATGTTTAGAAAACCCTAAAAACCCTCAGGATTTTTACTAGCAGACAGAGGCCCTCCATGGTATCATTGGTATATTTTAGACTTTATTTATAACCTCACATCAGATACCTTTGCTGGAGAATCTCTTAAGGGCATTTATTGTGAAACGAAGCGCTCACAAATTAAAAACTACTCATCTCACACTGGTAGACCCAAGTAAACAAGCTGATTGCTCCACACCCTTCCTTGCCAACTCATCCTGTTGGTAATAAACCAAATCTCTGGCCCCGCTGGCACATTAGCTTGACAGCCGTCAGCACCTCTTTGCACCGTGGCCTTTGAGCTTCGAGTCCGTAAGAGTTTGTGAACGTATGTGTCAAGATGTGGTGAGGCATGTGGGGTTGAGTTGACTGAGCCGGATTTAGAAGCAGAACTTGGTAGTAAAAGTACTTGTTTATCTCTGTGGACATTTCGTGCTTCTCAGAAAATGTGATGCAAGTTTAAAAAAAACTGCTGTAATTGATGAGAGGAGGCAAGTACGTCACATCATTGAGCAGGCAGGTAGCAGAAGAAAAGTGGGTAAATGAAATGGAGTGAAAGAAACAGGGGGGTGTCTTAAGGTGGACACATTATACTTTATAGCACTCAAGCTGTGTTTATTGAATACTAAGACCACAGCTTTCTGCCTTGTACTTCAGCAGGCGTCACCACAGCAACAGGAGCCAGACACAGCCTTCCTTGGCATCTCCTTCTATTGGTCTAATAAAGACGAAACAAAAACATGGCGCCTGCAAACAGCTGGTGCAGACAAATAAACGTTTATATGGATAAACGACCATCAAGGATTGCTTGGCTAACAATTAAACGTCTGTCTCGTGTCTATGTCCAAGTCCATCACGATCTCAAATGACTCATATTCTTAAGCACCATAATGTACCGTGTCTATCTTCTCCCATCGTTCCTTCTCCTGGCAATTTTACGCCAGCTATCTCATGGAGTGTCTTCTTTTTTTCTTTTTTTTTTCTTCTACCCTTAAGCCTGTAAGACATGCATGCCCACACTTACACACTCACACACACACACGCATTATCCGATTGTGGATGTGCTGACACAAGGATTCTTTCTTCTGCATGATCCTCCTCCTCTAAGCTCAGGGTCAACACAGTGCATATTGCATCCACATACACCAGTTGAGAAAAAAAACTGGTCAACAACCAACATGAACGGTGAAGCAGACACACAGCTTTGTATTGACTGCAATCGTAACTCATTCTTAATGGTCCAAATGTCGATACAGAAAAATGTCTTCATCCGGGCTTACACAATTCTATTATTCATATTCTGGAAACGTTTTTTGAATTATAAATGATCTGCTGCTTCATGTGAAACTTTATGTCAGTTAACCAAAAGGAGACTGTGAAACTACTTCCTGCTCTATAAAATCTATAGGGCAATAGCCTGGTTAATTGAGAGTCCTCAAGTCACCCCTGTAGGTTCTTGGACTGTAAGAAGAACCGAAGAAATGACACACAGAACTCTAACCGAGAGTCACCTCAAGCTGGATGCATCTTCTTGATCTTGTTGTGAGGCTTAACATTCAATTGAAGACGGAAACCATAAGCATCAAGTATTTTTATTTTGTTCAGTGGTTTTGTCATTGATTTTCTTAGCAACAAACATTTATCACTGTATAATGAAATTGCGCTTAAGGGTGGCTGTGTTTCGTCCCTCCTGGGCGACCAAGGGAAGCGTTATTTCTCTGAGTCTCACCTACATCTGCCTGTTATTTCCCACCTTGTTCCTCCCTTTTCACTCACAGCAGCCAGTGTGGCTACAAGGTGTTACAAGTGACTGTAAACATGTCCTGGGTGGGCGACTCAGCAAAAAGATACCAAAAGTTAACAATCAAGTGTGTGATTTCAACAGCTCTGAACTTGTTGTGGTGAAGCTTAACAACAAGTACATTTACAAAAAAATACTAAATGCTAACGTATCTGCTAAAGGGGGAAAATTAGCGCCATTTTCAGTGGCACACACATGTTGTATTCCTTATTATTCACAAATAATTTTGTTATAACGGATGTTGTAGTTTTATTTCATTCATTTATCACTGGTTATTGAGTATAAGTGCACGTTTTTCTATGCAGAAAGACTGTCTTCATGTTGAACCCAAGGGTTGAATGTGTTTTTTGTTCACCTTGACCCAGAGGCAACGCAAACGATACCACAAACACATTTTCTTTCGGGGCTTTGGGCCACCTTGACCGTGATATAACACAAGAGTTAATAGCTACATGTACTTTGTTATGAAATGTATTTGCAAAAAGTTGAGAAATTACAAAAAAAAAAAACATAAAATAAATAACTTAAAAATAGAAAAGATATACACCAAATGAAGAAAAAAAAAAAAAAAAAGCAGTATTACTATACATTAGATAAATGAGTATATGAAGGTAAAATTGACGTTAATAATAAGTCCAAATTAGTCAAGGCATGAATCTTAATGATCCAGATCACCAATGTGCAATATTAAATGTGTTAAATATAGTGATATATTTATACTGTAAACATGTCCACCACACACACAATAAAAAAAAGAGAAATAATCTTCATTGATTGATGTTTTTACATGCAAAAACAATATATCACAGTGACAAGCTTTTTTTTCCAACCAGTAGCTCGAGCTTAAGATTGATTGTAAAATTATTTTGTGGATCCATTTTTTAATTTGTCAAGATGCTCAGTTGTTTTCTGTAGGAACCATTTTGGGAGAGTTCTCAGAATCACTGTCATGACCCTATTTTGAAATAAATGTATTTATGATTATCTACAGAAACTGACACAAAAACCGAAAAAAAGGAACATAAACCTGTGTTTTTTTGGTAACAATCCCCATCTGAAGTAACAGAAAGATCCTTTATTTTGAAGGATAACCAAATAAAACGTATTTTGCAGGAACCAGGACAATAGAGCGTATAACAAGTTTTGTTTTGATTTTTTGAGATGGAATTTTCTATATTAATTTGACCTTTTATTGACTAATGGTTTAATTATAAACAAGGTATTAAAATTATTTATCTAAACACATTGATGAAGCTATAAAACAAAGTATCATAATGGACAACATGACACTGTTTCCTCCTGGTGCAAAGGTGAAAAGCTCCAGAGAAAAAAAAAAGGCAGAAGAGGGAGGGGACAGAAGCGAATCCATGGGTGATGTTTTTCAATTGGGTTGATTTATGGCTGGCTGTTACCATTACTTTGACATTTTCTCCAGCGGGAGCAACAGCAAGGCAAGACTGTCTCAACCACAAGAGAGAGAGAGAGAGAGGAAGAGGAGAGGAGCCATAGGAAATATAGTAAGGAGGACATGATGAAGAAGAATGCTGCCAGGCTTTTGGGATGCAGACAACCAGAGAGAGAGGGAGCGAGAGAAAGAGAAAGAGGAAGGCGCCGGAGAGAGACTGGAGGGAATGAAAAAGTAAAACTGTGAGTGGGAGAAAGATAAGTAGATGCGGAGGGGAGAGCAAAGGAGCTTAATGAATGTAAAGGCTTTTAACAATGAAGTGAGGTAAATTGTCCATTAACTCGAGAGTTCCTCATCCGTGTGTGTTGGCTCACCATAACATTCTAATTTAGTGGGTTACAGTCTGATGCTTCCTGGCCAGAGACATGCAAACACACCTGCAGGATGCAGAGCCAGACTAAAGTAAGACAGACAGGAGTGATTAAGGCTGCAGGATCAAGAATTAAAAAAAGGAATTGGGGGGAAACAAGGGAGGACAGCTGGACAGGGACAGAAGGATGGCCCGAGATGCTGTGGTTCCCGAGAGATAAGTAGGGCGTGGGGGCTCGGGGAAGTAAAAGTGCAAGTTTCGAGAGGAGAAGAATAGTTAATTTAGCTGGATGGAAGGGAAACTCACAAGGGGTGGCGATAGCATCAGCTCTTCAGATGCAGAGGGAGATAACCGCTGCGGAGGGACGGGATCCTGATTTCAATATACACCCGAAAGGAACAGAGAGAAGCACATTATCACACACTCTTATTGCTTTCAACAGCCCCTGAGAGGGAAACAAAAAACAAAGAGAGCAACCATGACCCTCCATAATCGGCTCCACGATCCAGCGACAAGTCAGAGTCTGGAGCCGGATGGGAGGCGGCTCCTTTGTAATTGTTGTGTGCTATCAGTGATGGAGGATCATCACTGGAGGGAGAGAATGACTTCTCCCTCAGAGCCCTCCTGACAAGACAAATTAGCTCATATTATTGTGACAATGGAATATCGCACGTCAAATATCGATGCATGTGTAATGGTAGAGCGAAGGGAGAACACCTTAAAGTAAAGAACATTTGCATACAACACCTCTTGACAGTAGTGAAGACAGACATTTGGCAGCCCTCTGATAACG
This sequence comes from Callionymus lyra, assembly GCF_982586985.1. Classification (NCBI taxonomy): domain Eukaryota; kingdom Metazoa; phylum Chordata; class Actinopteri; order Syngnathiformes; family Callionymidae; genus Callionymus; species Callionymus lyra. The sequence goes on from NC_141830.1 coordinate 19,373,059, forward strand.
CAAACCAAACATGAAGTGACACCTGTCAGCGTCACTTAAAAATGAGTCGATTTGGTGTCTAAGCAGCTTCCGGCATAACGCCAGGAACATCCACACGTGTCCTGTTAGCACCTTAGCCGGGAGCTCGTGTTTCTGGCCGGGGTCAAGAGTTAATTTGGCTCCCGATGCTTTGATAGTTGGACACACGTCGGGACAGATAGTGACATGATTTGATGATTTAGAAGAGTTGCCAGGGAAGAATCCAGGACAACTGACGAGATGCAAAAGATCATTTCAGTGTTGAGACGTAATGGATCGCTTTTCATGACGTCGAACATGCTTGCTTGAAAATAATAGAAACGGTATACATCAGTATGGTTTAGCTCATTACATGGTAAGTACTTGTCTTTTTTGTGTTTTGCAGGTCTTTTTCTCATATCATGAGTCCTCGAAAAAGTGAAATATTTAAAAACGTTTACTAAAACATAAATATAGCAGCTTAACTGAGTGCTTTACTGCTCTTACTTAGCTCTTGGTTAACTAGTAAATACACAGATAAATACTCAATAATTACATGATAAGTGAACGATGGAGATGGACTACATTCTGATATCAGGAAAACTAAAATAACAATAAGATAATAACTACTTGGAGTATAACCTACAAAAACTCCAAGGACAACTACACATTAACATCTTTATTGACATCAACAAGGTCAGTAACAAAAACGTAAACAAAAAATAATAATATAGATGAACTTTGAAGTAAACCCAGTTAATAGGGAAATAGAAAATAGGACTAAAATAATGACTGTTCTTCTCTGCGCTCCTTCTCAAGCTCTATAGTCCTGGTGATAGCAGTAGATATAAGTGAATGATTTCATGATGTTGTGACAAGATGATGTTGAAATAAACGCTAAATGTTGAGTAAAAGCCTTACATATTTCAAGCCTTGGTATTAGCTGCTTGAGATGATGGCTAGTTACATGGAGTTTAAAGTTCAATTATTATCCCTGCACTATTTAAAAAGGTAATTCTTAAACTGTCTTAAAGGCCGGGAAATCATGGATACGCCTAATATAAAGAACTATTTAATGGCAGGCTCCAATTGAAAAAGAATAAATCCAATAATCGCGTAATTTACAGACAGCTTTACACAGCGTGGAAGTGAAGATCCCTGAAGGGATAATAACCTATGATATTCCCTTCACAAATATCTAACAGGAATAATTCAAGCCTAGACACATAGAAATGGTTACACATTCATGAGAGCGAATCAATCATTAGGCAATGGACAGTAGCACAGCTTTTATCAGAATGAATAGTGTTGTTGTTATGCATTTACTTAATTAGTTTTTGGAATTTTTACCACGGTTTCAAACCACAGATTACTAAGTGTACATAAGCACCACGTATAGTAGACAATATTCAAGACTAGATACCAGATGTTTTAGAATAGTTCACTGCCAACATTACAGGATATTTCCCCAAACACTATTCAGCCCACGACGAAGGCGACTCTAATTCCTGTCTCTCACTATGTAGTTCATAAGTTAACATTTGTGTAATGTTTCCAATCTTCCCACGTGTATTCTTAAATGAGCAGACAAACACCGTGTTAAAGGGATTTTCTGGTTGTTATGGGAGAGCTGTCACTCATCTGAAAGACCCAAAACCATTTCCCCTCCTTTCCTCCTTCACCCAGTGTTGCTTAATCTCCTCCCGGATTCACTTGAAAACGACTTAAGGGCTATTACTGATTCTCCTCATGCCTCCTGATGAACTCCATACTCTGACGCATATTCAGATAACTGCCCGCCAGAATTCAGATAACGGCAGAATAGAATGCGACCCAAAATAGTACCGTAATGGCACAGAGCGTTTATGAAATGTTTCAATCGTGGAGCGACACGTCACAGCAGGTAATACAGCTACATTTTCAGGTCCACTTGAATCCATGATTTAAATCCTGATTTAAATCGTTTTGTCACTGCCCCTTCTACAGACCTTGAAGTCAAACCTGAAATAAATATAATAAAACCTATGAGTGTAATTTCTCCCTCCCAGCCCTGGGTCGCTTTGCTTTATGCTAAATCTTTTTTTAAATGTTGTCTGTAGCGTCTGAATTTCTGAAAAGGTTTTTTTTGTTGACAAAAAAAAAGTTAAAAAGATCTTCTTCTCTTAGTGATTTGGTTTTATTTACTTGGTATCTTAAAAATATCTTTTATTATTTTAGATGGAAAAATCTCCCTCTCTCCCTGTGGTCTAGGCGACTATTTTTCAAATAGCTTCTTATTATTTCTTTAAATTGTTTCTTAATGTTCTTCTTCTTCAGCAATTTCCCGACAACAAGTCAGTCATTCATCTTTACTTTAATATCATCCCTATAGTATCTTCTTCCATGAACCTCATTAACTGCTCTCTGGCCTATTCCCCTTTTTCATGTCTTTTTTTCCCTTCCTTTCCTTCTATTCTCCACATGCCATCTAAGCTCTTTATCCTCGTCTTCGAATTTCACAAACCTCGGTAGTTTTCTCTGGTCATGATTCACACAGTTAAGAAGAAAATATGTTAGAAGAAGAATTATAAAGACATATATGACAAACTTTCTTCAGCTGAAAGGTTAAGACTATCCACACTTTAAGAGTGACTCACTCCATAAATGTTTCATGTCTATACGAGAGCCTGGATTGTTCGATCCCCTGCTGAACGCAGCAGACTCGGTTTCCTCAGTGATATGAAGCAGCAGTCTGACTCAGACAATCAAACTCCATCAAGTGAAATTTCTACTAGGAAGGATTTTCTAATCACACCACACAAACAGCTCATATTTCCAGCCCCGGAGGCAGAGACGGGGTTAATATTGTGCCTATACGTGAGTTATGACTGAGACTCGAGGTGTTGGAAGAGTTATGTCACTCGCGGCGTCGTTATCAGCCGTAATAGACATCGTCGCCGGTTCGTTCCCTCAGACTAAGGCGATAAATGCCATTATTGAGAAGCACCAGCAATTATTATGAATGTTTCCTCTAATAAACACGCTGATCAACAGCAGTGCCGTGCAGATGGCAACATAATTGCTTGATAACTTTGAATAAGTGTGAACGGATCACAAGACGATCCGAGTTTTTTTAATGCAGTCGCGGCACACTTGAGGATCTTAGATTTCTGCTCTTTAATTATCGCCTCATCCTTTCATGATGCATGATTTGACAAGCACAAGGTTTATTAGGATAAATACTTGTGGATGAACTCGCACTGATTATCAATTCTAGTAAGTAAACAGTCGCAGTCACAGCCTCTCGCTTTCTAATGAGCACACATCTTCCATGTTGCTCCGCTGGAGAGCAAACATGGGTCATGTTTATTCATTATATGCCAATATGGGCCACTTCAAAAGGCTGTCCAGTTGGTCCCCCTGGGAATCGCTCTCTCTCTCTCCCTTCCTCTCTATCTATCCATCTCTTTCTGAGTTACAGTACATTTCCTTTGGCTCAGACAGCCGCACCTGTCTGTCTGCCAGGACTCCAGCTTTATTCACTGTAAAGCTTTCACAGATAAACACAGCAACCCCGCAGCAGCCATGACTCGCATACACACAGCAGAAATGAAAACACTCGCATTTCAGAAACCTCCCTTAGTCTGGCTTACGATCAGAGCAGAACCAAACATGACTGTTCTGGGAGCGCTCCGTTGTTTGATTCCCACTTTTCTGTGTCGATCGCGCTCCCTCTCCACACTTTTCTCATTTTCCTTTTAACTAAAACGTCTCAGTCACACCTGGAGCATCCACAGAGAGCAGGCCGGGCACACCAGGAGGCGCTGGAGAGAAAAGGAATAGAGCCACGGTCCGACTCAGAGCTCGAGTTCATCTCAAACTGTCATTTGTTACATAGCTCACGAAGTGGAATGTCTAAAAGCATACCTAACCCTGATGGGTAGCTGGTGCACTGCATTGCAGCCAACTGAGGGAAACTTTAGCTACAATAGTAAGATACGTTAAGAGTAGATACAGGCCTGACTGAATAAACATTAACACATATAAAAATGTTGAGAAAATACAATAAATCTTGACAGTAAAATGTTACATAATAATGACCTGTTAAGATCAGGAAAGTACAATCAATATAGAAACTTCTGAAAATAAAGGGATAATAATAAAACAATGTAAACAACGCTGATACAATTTCTGGATATTACGAAGGTTATCAAAACTCACCTTTATTATTATGATAATAGACATCACTCAGCATTTGGGAACATTAGGAAAATGAGAGGAAAATCAAGATACAAAATAATAATGTCAACTAGTTAATTTGGAAAAAGTGTAAAAAAGGACGACTCAGTGTTGAGAGAGAAAAATATATATACTTAAATATTCTTATCCGTCATTAAAGATGTGCCATATAATGACAGATAATGGAACTAATCACCGTCCACGTGCACTTAAATGACACTTAAGCCTCTCAGTTCAAGCATTGTTTGATCATCTATCCTCATATGTTGGTAAAGTTGAGCACTTTATTCTGTCATCATGTATATCCTTGTGCTTCATCCTCTCCTAGTTGTTTTCCCAGTAGTTTTTCGAGTGTGTGAATTTCATGTGTTTTCTGTAAACTCTCTATTTGTTCCTACAGATAGGGGTTTGACCTCTACATGACTTTCAGTTTGTTTTTCATTTCTTTGAGTTTGAATTCTAAAGTGTGTTCACTTATTTCTGTCAGGTCTGAATACCATAATGTGTTCAATTCATGCACTCCCGTTTGAGTGTATCACGTCTCAGATCTTCTCTTTCCATCCTCCAGTGTTTCCTGAATACATCAAAGATCGATATGCTGGGGTTCTCCCTGGTGACTGAAGCTCAGGCAGAGTCTGGGGTGAATCCAGGGAACATTGCGTCTACCTTCAAGAAGAGAGAGAAGCAGCCAAGCAAATTGACTTGACAATGGAGCCCATAGCTCATTCATGCTGCGCTATGCAGTTTTCCCATTCCCTCTACACCCTCAGAAATGCTTTTAAGAACGTTGCTGTACACACATTCAGTCCACTTAAATAACTGGATTAGAGTTTACTTACTAAATGGATTACTGCATAGGGACACAATAGTAAATAAAATGCCAGGCGGGCAGATAAGGTTAGTGAATACTCCTATTGAAGTCATATTTTATCAGCGACCTTTTCTTTCATGCAGGTGTTGGTAGTTTATAAGGCTTGTTTTTACTCAAAATCAAACATGATCTTAAAGATAAAAATAAAAATCAGCTGTAAAAAGATGAATTATTATGAGTTAAATGGTGACATTACTAATTTTCTTAGATATATTAAGTTATGATGTCAAAAGATTAAAACAATTTACAGATATATGGATTATGGTCTGTAGTTACTGATCTTATTCATCTCATCTAAAGAAAATGTGTTTGTTTTTTCTTTCAAATTGATGATTGTTTCAGATTAAAAATGGATATATAATCCAAGGGGTCTCCATTAAGTTATATATAGTTCTAAACAGACTTGAAAAGATAAAGTTCTGGTCATTGATATTCTGCTGTATTTGACACTCGGGGTTTGCTGAAAACATTAGTTTTCACCAGCAGGACGAGAAATGGTTATTTTGTCTGAATAACTAGTAAGAAAACAAAGTGATGTCAGTTAAAACTTCAAAAATCTATCAATATTTGATATATTTATGACCATTGCTTTCACCCCTGCCCAACTCAAGTACAAGAAAAACACAAAAACATATTTTACATGAAGAGAACTTGCAAACGGAAACTGTAAAGTTTAAGAATAAATTGTAATGAAATGCAATATTAGATTCAAGTTACCAAATAACATGATGCTAATATGAGGATTTAAACGTTCGAATAGCATTTGTTTTGTATCATCTAGTAACTCTGGTTTCCAAATATCATATTAATTTAATAGTTATTAAAATATGTGAGTGTGCATGTTGTTTGTCCTAAATGCCTTTTTATTTATTGCAACCTGTCCTTGTCGTCCCTTGTCTTTCTGATGTCAAAACAATAACACATAACAATAGCACATTAATTGACAAAATGAATATGTTCATACAACCAATATTATACTGTGATACCTCAACAGCAACAACGAACCGCAGGACTCCACGTTGACCGTTTTTTTGCCTTTTGACCACAAGTGAGCATTAAATTATTGGTCCAGTTACGGGTATCGACAGCATGCAGGGGCTGAAATAATCAGGCGACGATGCCAGTCAGGCAAGCAATCGGAGAAAGTGTGCAAACACACAGCGAGACAATGAAACACATTGCAGGCCTCCAAATGGCACATTGATCTCCGCAGCAGCATGGTCAGACACATCTGATTGCCAAATGAAAACAAAGGCCGTGTGTACAAAGCTGACACACACCATCAGTCACAGATAGCCCGCGGTCCCAATAATTACCTGCAGTATGTAAATCCATAGAGCAATAAGGCAGGTTATCCCTTCATGAGACCCTGTTGTTATTATCCCAGACAGCCAAGTGCCACCGGCCAACTGCTGGTGAATGATTACGTCCCACAGAGACCAGATAGTGAAATTGGAAAACGCTGAAATCGAGAGGTTGCGTGATTTTCAGAATAGCCTTTCTAGTTTGTCTTCATTTGTCGGCAGCATCAAGAGAGATAACGGCGGCGGCTCATCAGCGCATCTTAACATCTTTTGACAACACAATCAGACACGTGGGTTTCCGCAGAAGAAAAAGTTTACGAATGTATTTTGCTTAAAAATTGAATTCTGTTTTCTCTCGGTGGGAATGTTTATCTGAGCTCTGACCTTCTAAGATTTTTTTAGGTTAAGCCACATATTCCCTGACCAAAGAGAACCTGCGGTCATACCTCGAGGCACAGCATGGGAAACATTAACATTTGTACCAGTCACTTAAGACACCAACAGTCGGTCCTTCAGTCTGAAATACATTTCCATATCATTGGCTCCACTCACATTCATGTCTTGCTCTCAGTATGATGAAACACTCGGTCCTGCTTTGAATTCTTCCCATAAAATGTCCACTCAATAATAATGGAAGCACTTATATCTACAGAATATATTGTTCGCACTTTTTCTGGTTCCATGAAATAATGTCGTTTCATAAAAAGGACCAAAAAAGAACCAGAATTTGTTCTCTGCAGTAGTTCTCATAATGGAAAATTGGTTACATCACTGCTACAAAAGCTACTGAGCAGGATTTGACATTTACATTTCAAGTTATCAGAACTTCAAAAGAGTTGCTAGCATGATAATGTAGAGATCTGGGCGCTCATATAACTGACATTACAGTGGCCCTGAGAACCTCTGCGTCAGCACTACCCAAACACACACCAGCTGCTTCTGCATGTGCGTCAAGAGTCACCCAGACTCACAAAAATAGAAGTTGTGACGTGAAGTTACTTTTCCCCATTGGAAAATAGTGCAAAAAGGATGGACTTCTGTGTTTTTTCCACACTGAGCAGGAAATCGGTGACGAAAATAAAGTGTGGCTGATGAATAAAAAAAAATAACAAAGGCTATTACAGAGAGAGTTTGACATCACGGATGAAGAGAATTTGGAGGTCCAGAGTCCCCAATTTTGTTCCAATTGGGAGTAAATTACTGCTTGAAGCAGCAGTGGTGACTTCAGAGAGAGGGAGCTGGATGAAAATAGAGAGATGTTGTGGTGTTTATTAAAGCTAATCCTTCAGGATCTTCATATATTTTATATACACTCTTGCTCGGATGCTACAGACACTGGACGCCACGGTGCGTGATTGAAATCAACAATGTCAGAGCCTGTAAAATCTTTTCACTGTCTATTTTGAGAATTTAATGTCTGACAATCAAGAAGAGTCTCCAAGCTTTCCACTGCAAATGCTTTCAAAGAGCGGTGACACTAAACAGGGGGCGCAAACCTCACGCCGTAAAAACTCAATTTCAATTCGGTCCTGCCACGTCAGCTAAAAACACCTGCACACTATACTTGGCAGGAAAAGTGAATAATAAAAGTTCAGGAGGAAAACTTTATGATGAATATGAGATAAGGTTCAAATTGTACACATTACACATTCTATATTTGACTGTAGGTATTGAAAGTTTGTAATGGCAAATTATATTTGATCATTTCACAGCCAACAAAATCAAAAGTAAATATCTGAAAGGAATCATGTTAGTGAAGTAAAAAAGCGTACCGTCACACTATGAACGATCACCAGCTGCTGAGGACTCTTTATTTATTTTATTCAGCATTGCAGACGATTAGTCGCCCACTGAAGAAATAAGCGCAACTATCAAGGGATAATGAGGGAATTTAGGCAAGCCAGCAAAAATGGACGGGCAGCTGATGTCTGGGATGCTCCCTGTGGACCTGAAGACGTTCCACAGATTGATCAGAAGCAGATCGAGGGGCTGTTGGGATTACAGACTAACTCCCAATCCTTGACAGGGTAAGTGGAGCTTCTTTCATTATTTAAGAGAAACAGTGTGTTTTGTTCCTGTCCAGCAGATTTTCTCTCATTATATTCTGGTAGTGGCCTGCAAACATCAGAGCGGCGCCTGGCTGCGGGTGCTAATGGGCTGCTATTGCTAGTCTACATCAGGAGTTTTTGTTCTCTCCGCCGGCTTTACTTAGGATCAAAGCCAGCCTGAAATACTCCATGTTTTCTCAGCATGACTACAACTCAACCTGGGTGAAACACATATACTGTGACACCTCGGCCGCACAGATGCAAATGTATACAAAATCAGTATGCACGTGACATTGTTGTTTTTCTGTGCAGAGACACGGGGAAAAAACATATTGTCACAGGTGAAAAAAAAATTGGGACAAGAGTGACAGCAGATACGGAAATCACGATACCTTCCCGTAATAATCTATCATCGCTACACAGTTAGATATCTATGTTGGCAAATGAAAGACAGATTTTTTTCTGATTCTGAGAAAAGCCTCGGCTAAATAATTAACTCCTGACTTTGATTCTGGAGCAACAGAAACGCTCTGGAGGAGAAGAAAGAAGGAGAGATGAAACAACTCTGTGGATTACATCAAGTACAGCTGAAAGAGAGACAAAAAAGCTTTTTATTCCAACCGCTGGGAAGATGTGCTCATTATTTAAGTAAAGTGGAGGAACCGTTTCCCTCAGGAAGATATCATATCATCGGAAGAATGACTATTGTTCAACAAAGCATCTTTACTTATCGTCAAGCAACATTTGAACCTGAGCCTAATTATAGTCAACACTTTCCCTCTCCGGGCGAATCTCTGCTACTCACTGCCATTTCAAGGAAGAACAGTGTTTAATGTTTCACCTCCAGTGGGCCATGGAACAGACACTTTCTCACGTTTCCTCACGTCTGTATGCCACAGAAGCAGGGGGAACTATTGTGCTTGCATTCATTCATAGCTGATGCAGTAAAAAAAACTATGAAAAATCTTCTTTTTTCTGCAGAAATTAAAAGTAAATAATCTTGTAATGTATTTTTTCAGAGCAGTGCTTGTGTCACAGCAATAACATGGCTTGATAAAAATCAGCCACCATAATAGTCATTATTAAGTTCAGGTAAGTTCTTGTATCCTTCCAATCATTTTTCTTTTGCATTAGTTCTTTACGCTGCCGTCTCTGAAGTCTTGTAACTAGTTTATTTGTGCTAAATTCACAGGTTTTTACCTCTTAAACAAAGCTGCATAATCTGTCTTTCTCTGTGTCTTCAATCCTAACCGTGTGTGAATTGTGGTGTTGAGTTTATACCCTATAGTTGAATAAAAACAGTTTTTCAAAAATGATATTTTCAAACGATCCACGTGAAATTTTGGGAAATAAATCTGATTAAGAATATTTTAAGAGCCTCTTGCCAACTGCTACTTAACCTTTCTGTACAGTGGGTTTCGAAGACGTTCCTTTGTGATACTGAATTATTTTCCTAAACGCCGACTCACAGTCCTTGAAGTATCTGTTCCTTCTTGAAAGAATGTCTTTGAAACTTGTTGCTGAACACTTTGACGGCCTCACTGTGCTCCTGTTCTCTTCAAGTTTGTTGTTTATTTATTTTACTTCTCAAGGACCTATTTTAACACCTGGTGTGAATTCATCATCTGAATAAGGCCATTTCGTATTAGCATTGAAAAAAATCTTTCTTATTTTGTGCTTGAGTGGTTGGGGTGAAAAAAATGGTCAGGCATACACTGAAGTGGACATTGATTGGTCAGATGAATGGTAAAATATTTGGTCACTTGATATTTTATTTTTTATTTTCTAGTTATTGACAAAAATATAACAACTCAATATTAAGCCCTTCAGGTGAAACTTAAGGTTCGGGAAACACAGCAGAATGTAAACGATTAAAACAGTTTAAAAGTATGTTCAATGCAATACATTTATTAAGGTGATGATTTTTCTTATTTATCAGCCTTTTCATTCATGCATTTGAATTAGGAATTTAAAACAATAAAAAACAAACAGTTCTCAGCTATTTTTGCGTTGATAAATTCGATCAATTATTTCAGAAAATAATGAATGAATCATTTTTTTGATCACTTGACTGCAATAGTCAATACAAACATACATTGTCCATGTGATGCATTTTAAATGCAAATGCTCTTGACTAGGACGGAGGTTTAATAATCCTTTTTTATAACGGCATAAACATTTTATTTCATAATGAACGACAGCTATAATGAAATCCTGTCAGCTGTGACATGAAGGGGTTGGGGGGGCTTGGGTTCAGCCAATAAAGGGCATTGCAAAACATGTTAAGGGCTTGCGTGAGTTTTTGCTTGTCTTATGGATCAGAATGCGTGTTCCAGACTTCTGTTAGAATAAAATTGTTGTATACATATATGCCATACTCAAAAAGTACAATTTACTTGTCTGATCTAAGAGCGGTAAACCTTTGTCCACACGCACTCACATTTCAATCAACATCAACACAATTCTCGCATACTGATTACTGGTTTGAGACCAGCTTGAATCAGAATCCCGGTCAAAAACACCGGTAGGATCACCATTTGTGTGCCTGAATACACACCTTAATTTGTAAACAAAAGACATAGCCGGCGAGACCCCAGGGGGGGAGCAGAAAACAGGAAAACAACGCCCACAACATGTGATCTCCGCCCGAGAACATTTGAATAATTAGATTTACAGCAAACGGAATAGGAACTCTCTCAGCGGGGGATCAGTGACACAGTAAACTTTCAAAGAATAATTTGGCCGGAAGAATACGACCTCCTGGGCAGAGAATTTGACTTAAATAGAGCGAGCCTTCCAAAGCTGGGGACCATTCTGTCCGGGACTGTCAATCTGTGAGTCGCTGTAAGAAGTAGTCCGGTCAATCGTTATAAGAAGCTTGTATTTTCTGAATAAAGCGACCCAAATGTACTCTGGATTGTTTATCTCTCTACACAAAACGAAGCATAAGACCCGGGACGGAAGTGACGTCGTGTTTGATCCTTTTACTTTGATCCTACTTATGCACTTGCATATTTTGACAGTCATAGATCACTGGAAATTACAGTTAGTTATAACACAATTATCCATCTCAAAAGTGTTATTTATAGCAGACAAAAGTCTTCAGCAGATAAGACGTTTTCTTCTTCTCTCACTGATCTACATGTTAGAAAATTGTCCCAATTCTTTACTGTGGGTCAAAAGTGCAGGCGCATGCTGTATTGAGAACTAACTCCGAGAAACAACCTAGGGGAAGAAAATAATTGTTCCGTCTTAATGTCTTCTTTTTATTTGTTTCTGCAATCAGTAGAAGCCTGAGTGCAGGTTGAAATTAACAGTTGATGACTTGCTGAGTCGAGTCCTACACAAACTGGGCTCCGTGCAATCACCATTGAATTATTTTTTCTCACAATTATTTCATTCAACTACTTCTCATCAAAGACAAGTGCTTCTCCAAAGCCATCCCTGGTGTCTTTAACTACGTTGAAAACCAAAGCATTTGAAGTGAAATAGAAGCAAACTCGCATTAAATTGTTGAGAATTTAAAATAGAAATGGTATACATCTATGAGGTCTATGAGAATACACTGCTTTGCATTATCTTTACTGAGATCTACAAACAAATATGATAAAAGGCTTTGAAATATAGTGAGTCAAGCTGAGCATGTTGATGTATTCACAGTTGTGCGTAGATGGCCTGTAAATGTCATGATAAGTGTTATTACACCTGGAAGCAAACTGTGAGCAGCAGGGAAACAGTTTAATGTAAAATGGACTCACTTGAGGCTGACAGTGTTGATACCTGAGTGATTTTGAATTCTTTCATCCAAAATGTGAAAAGTGGTTCTCTGCAAGTGCCGACAACAGTTTAGAATTCAAAAGTGATGTTGTTGTTTTCTTAAACTCATCTTCAGAATTCTACTGATGCATTTTATATTTAAATGTGGCCGCATCAATTTATTTTGTACCGTCATCAAACCTCCTTGGTAGAATTATTTTACAAACAAGAATCCAAATATGAATCCCCAGAATGACCGCAGCTACCTCAGATCTGCTGCAACAATGTGTGTGTTACTCAAACATAACAAAAAAAGCCAGCAGAAGGGCTCAGTTGAAAACAATGCTAATAGCCTGTAGCGCAAATCTTCCTTCGAATGATAAAGAATAGGTTGTCAAAATTCATCGAAATTTCTCACAGCTTTTCATGCCACCTGAGAACTGAAACCAAAGAATCTTCATCTTACGTTTGTTTGATTAGGACATAATCACAGTAATATTTCACTTTCCATCCAAGATCATGCTCACATTTGTCACTTGCCACGGCTTCACGTCCAGTTCAGAAGCTTCTGACTCCAACTAACGTTGTGATCAGCGAAAGGGTTTTCAGATGTTTACTCCATCTTTACACACACAGGTGATTCAACTTCAGTGTGTTTTTATGTCCTTAATTGTAGAATATTTCCTCTTAATCTCAAAAATGTTTTACTGTTCCCTCAAAGGTGGCTAGAGGATCATGCGAAAAGAGGTTTTTAATGGGTGGGAAAAAAAACGGACAACATCATAAAGAGTGATCAATTGTTTTTTATTAGTTGTCCTTTTTATTTGTTTTTTTCAGTAAATATCAAAGTGCTAAACAATAATATTGTTTTTCTTTGTTTAAATAATATTCCATAACTATGAGATACAATTTGTATTTCTCCATTCCACCTGCGCTTCTTTCAATGACACCTCCCATTATCTTTAAGCCAACAGAACTGCTGGTCTCAGAAAAAGATGGAAGTGCTTCATGAAGCTTCACCAGCACATCATCATAAGCGGGACAAATGAAAGTTTTGTTTGATTAACATGTCACCATCCAATTATTTTTAAATGTTTTAAACATATAACTAATGCACTTTCCATGTATATATTCGAGTATGTAAATCATTTGGTGTAATTGGAGTGTGAAGGGGAGTTAAAAAAAATACTTATACAGGCAACAAAATGGTCTACCTTTTATACAAAACCACCCTGACCGATTATTTGAGATGATATCATCCTCTTCTACGGCAAATCAATCTTTTTAAGCCCCCTGCTCTTCAGTCAGTGGTGACGGATTGATTAGCAACTGCTGAGAGTTTATTTTCCAGCTGCAGACTTCACCTGTCCATCAAATGATTAGATAAACTCCTTATTCACGCCAGCAAACTCGCAGTCGATACCGTGTTGATATCGTTAAGAACAAAAGACACCATCCTACTACATTTAATCCCACTCACTCCGTCCAAAAATGTAATTTTAGAATCTCCCGCTGCCTGGCCTGGAAGCAGATGAATATATTCAATACCCGGGAGGACGGCGGAGATTTTATGAATGAATTCATACACCATTGTAAACAGAGGAGTGAAATTAATTACGGATGTGAGGATTTTTTTATACACTGTATGAAAACTGTCCAATGAAAACCCAGTCAGATGTGGCAATTGATCGAAACTGTGCCGGGTTGTTTTCAAAGCACAACTGAAGGAGGTAAAGACAGACTGTTAACTCCGTTAATCTGGTAAAACTTAAAAAATAGAAAAAAAGGAGCACACAGATCTATCCTGAGTATCCTGAGGTCCTTAAACAACCCCCCGGATGAGCTTTAGACATATTTTTCACTTCCACACACAGAGGAAGCAATCAGGCGCTGGAGTCTTGATTTTTTAGAAGCACCAACAGATGGCTGGTTAGGAGTCTGTCGGGTCAGAACTGATCACCTGAGCCTCAGACTGGATTACAATGACAGACTGTGACCTTTTCTACTAATGCCTGTGATGCTGCTGCCTTTTAGTGGAGTCCGGCGCGGCGCTGCTGATGCGTTAAATAAGAAAAAAAATACACGTTACAGTAACAGTAATCATATGCAACTTATCACACTTTGGCCACTCAGCATGCAAGATCCACATTGCTTTTATCTTTTCACAATACAAACTAAATGACTCCATTAACTATGAGGCCATTAGTGGCGTTCGCTTTACGGGCCGCCAAACCGCTCAGCGGGGAGCGCATTATAGAAAGGGCATGTCTCTCCTAATGTCCACTTCTTGTCACCTTGCTTGCGCACACACTCGCTCACTCAATCTCTCCCTCAAGGCCTGCTCGCCCACAGCAGGCAGGAGTGGACAGACAACTAAGTAAACAGGGCCATTTTTTTGTGCTCCATTAGGCAATGAGGGCCAGAGCTGGAGTGCGAGCCACAGAGGCAGGCTGTGCCGGTCAAATGGCCCAGGATTGCAGGGAGAGTGGTCTGAAGTGCTGCTCGGTGTAACGTGGGGAGCTCATATTCCAAATTAAAATATCTCACTCAGGGAAAAAGGGGCCAGAAGAGGAAACCCCAGAGCACATTAGCAGGAGGGAGATTGGAGAAAACGAGAGACAGGCTTTTGCCAACATTTTGGGTCAAACATCATACCCCGAAATGATTTAATGAAGCGGCAGCGCAGCACAATGAGAGGAAGAAGCACCGGTAATGTCTGAATTAGGTCACATGTGATGTGATGGTACACCTTAATAGTAATTCTCCCTTACCCATTTGCTTAAGTCATGTTTGAGAACATGTTGGTCATAAACTTCCCGCAACTAGTGTGAGAACCCAACTGTCCTGACTTGATTCAAAAGTCTTCTTCTCCAACATGCAGTAAGTCCCTCATCATGACGATGTTTTGAAGTTAGTACTTTATAAAAGTCTCCAGCGTCAACGAGATTAAGCCCATTATGACGTAATAATGGTCTTCACTCATTCCTGCAGCAACGAAGAACGGCCGCTTCTTATTTTTGACGTCCCTTGGAGGTGGAGACTTCCTCCTGCCGGATTCATGACGCTGCGTGACAAACATCGATGCTTGACCAATCACAGCAGAGTGGGTGTGGTTATGGTAAACAAGATTCTAGCTTTAGAACAATGATTCCCAACCTGTTGGCCACAAAATCGTTTCCAAAATGGTATCATTCTTTTGTGGGAGGATTTATTATATAAAAAATTAAAATACACATAATAATTTTAAATGTTAAAACTTGTTAAGTTTAAAAGGATATTAAACATTTTCAAATATTGTTTTCGTTATATTGTTTTTCCTTCGAGTATTATACATGTGACAAGGAAAGTTGTTGTTGTCGACCAAACCACTTTGCAGCATTGCACTTCACTTTACGTTTGATGTTGAGAGCAGAAACTGGAGTAAAAAAAATACAAGTCGCTGCAATGGATAGAATGCGATGCATTTCTATATTGTTGAAGGATACCGTTTTTTATTAATCATTGGTTTATTATCTTGTACAGACAGCCCTCTGCTTGTCATTTCTCATGTGTTGTGCTGATGGACACGATTGATGGTAGTTTGTATGTGTGTCTGTGTGTGCCTGTGTGTGTATGCGTGCACGTGTGTATGCGTGTGTGTGTGTGTGTGCGTCTAATACTGAAGGTGTTGCAACATGTTACAGATGCTGTGTTCGTGACTGTGAAGCTTCCAATATGTTCAATCTTCAATAAAAAAAAAAGTGCTGTGAGAACGCATTATACTGCCTTCGTATTTATGGAGTCGGAGGTGGTCCGCAAAAGTTTTTGAGACTTAAAAGTGGACCCTGAGTTGGAAAAGGTTGGGGACCACTGCTTTAGAAAAACCAAGTGTTTTCAGTGGGCGGGGCTTAAGCAAATTTTCCAATGTAAATATTTCAATGAAAAGACAGTTTTGTCCAAACAGACACATACTGATGATACAATAGAGGTCCAAGATTAATTTAAGTGAAACTCAAATCAATAGATTAGTTTCCCTTTAATCTCTGGTGGTAAATGTACAGGAGTAGACAATAGACTTTACCTGAAACCCTTCTAACACGGTGTTACCTCCCCAGCCTTCTGTCAGAAAATAATTTCTCAACTTAGTCGGCTTGTTCGGCGCTGGTAACTCACTGTCTGAATATTTTGGATGAAGATTGTCACAGGAGAGTCTTCTGAGGAACCACAACTTTGCTGGCTTGACTGGTTTTTTAATTGACTATTATTAATTACAGGTTTTTCTCGACCAAAACAAAAACACGCGCACGCCAACATCCGCCCACAAGAGGAGCGCTGGTCAGTAACAACGGATTGCTACTGATTATTAAAAAATCATAAAATAATGACCTGAAAAAGAATCGTTACAACACCACACAATCATTTTAAACCGGGGCATTGTACCCCAGCCTTTCACCCCTCTCAATTTTCAGTGTCAGTGTCACAACACTAGAGGCGTGGCTTAAAGTGATAGTTCACCCAAAATAAACCTTCCAGCGCCACATGGCATTGTGGGTCAGGTCAGAGGTCACTTCGAATGAGCAAAGCAAAGCAGTATTTTTAAAAGTATATTTTAGGCCGCGGGCCGCATGGAATCTGCTAAAGGGCCGCAAAACATTATAACTTTTTTTAAATAAATTGTATTTGGTGCGTTTTTTTTTTATAAGAAATATAAATCCCATAGTAACGTACGAATTAATGGTTTCGATATTACGAAATAAAAATGTATAACATGACATATGCGTATACGGCTGTAAACGGTGTTTAGGCCAATGTTTAAAGTCATCCAGTGATGTTTTTGTATCTCGGTCTCCCTGGAACGCCCGCCAGTGTTATGATCTGAAGTGACATTGACCTTTGACCTGCACCAGTCATGCGCAGTCAGATCTGTGAGGAGGCTTATTCAAACTTCACTACCTTTTTCTTCTCACCGTTTCCATCATGTACAGTGGTAGTGTTCAAGAAATGATTATTCTTACTGTTAGTTATGGTGCTGAAGAAAATCGTTATCTAATACATGAACTAATTAAACTCCCTGCTTTCATCTCTTGTGTCGATTGAAGGTTTTAAGATCAAATTAACTAAAAAAAAAAATTGTTATAGAGGGTGAAAGTGCAATTATATTTATTTTAAGTAATTATACATGGAAGACGAATATTCTTGGTTCTTTGTGTTGTTACCCTTGAAGGTTCTGACGCATTCACCACACACAGAATACAAAGAATAAGAAGGATCTCTGACTATAAAGCAGTTCAAACAGACGACTCAGTATTACGGCACTTTATGCCTCAAAAGTTGAGTCGGAGCATATTTTCTGTCAAGACCGACTAGTCTCTTGGTTTAAGAAGTGAGCACTTGCTGCCTCGTGAGCAGGAAAGAGCAACCTTTAAAGACCCAGCAGCTGCTCACAGCAAATTGCTGCATCGTGATTGATGGTGCAAACAATGTAGAAACGTGTTCCCGCTACAAAAGAAGAGAAGGCGGTATCAACGCACAACACGTAAATACAAATCCAGGACAGCGATTAAAGGTCTCAACCCCTTGGGGACGACGAGTCCTCTGATCTAAAAAGGACCTGACTGGTGCATCCAGGATCGCCCGAAAATATGGTCTCATGAACCATGTGATTTTCCGCCACAGTTTAGTGCAAGTCAAGTGAAAGCAGCGCTGCATACTTTAGCAACACAATATAGTGCCAGCGAGAGAGAGAGGACCCCTCCAGCACTCATCCACACCACAGCAGTTCATTTTCTCAAATCTGTGAAGACTCTCGGGAGGTCGAAATGATGGAGAATATTCTTTTTATTTTAGCATGTGTTATAGAAAACTCAAGCTGGAGACTGACGAATGAATAAAGAATTGAATCATAGCTAGTCCTGTAAAGATTTTAAGTATGAAGAGATTCCTCGTGTATTTAATTTGCTTGAATTCCTTTTACTTTTAATCTCAACCCAAAAATGTTGCTTTATCTTATTTTAATTGAAATAATTGGATTAACGTTATTAAAAAAGTAAAGCGATAATTATGACTGTTGCTATCTGCGCCTTGTTCTCTCAAACTAAAGTACAGATCTGCACTAGACCACTGGGCATGGCTGCTTGACATTCTGCACTCACTTCCCTTTTTTTTTTGTTCCTGATTATTTGTTACTATTCAACACCAGCACATGCCTAATGTGTTTTTTATGTTTCCTGCGCCGAGGTAATCTTGAACTCGGCAGGCAAACGCTTGCTCCCGCTGAGAGGGGTTTTGATCACAGCACAGAGCTGACATTAGCGTACCTCTCTCTGGGGCAGAGGTTGTTCTCCACGTGCTTTACTTCCGTTGAGCAGGACTGGACAACGCTTTCCGTTGTCTGTTTGCTCTTTCTCTGCTCCCGAGGGCTGGTGGACCATTTATCAGCTACACGAAGAACAACCGTCAATGTGCAACGCTGCCTGGGAATCCAGCGTTTTATTACACTTTAAACCGCAAGGTCAACCTGGCAAGAATCTATGTCAAAGCTTGTCAAGCGTGAAAATGTGACAGCGACGGTGAAGGCGGAGACCGTTTGGGTAAACACCAGCGACTTTATGTTCGCATGTGCATAAAAAGATTTGACTTGTGTGGACGGTTTTCATCTGAGTTGACAGTAAAGTAGATGAGAAGACCAGGCAAGTTGCACTCTATCTCAGGTTTGAAAATTATGACCACATCCATCTATTTGACGAGTTTTAAATCTGGCTATATATTTGTCCTCCATCTTCTGGTTTATGACCACTTGTCATATAAAACGCTACATCCACTCCTTCCTGGTTTATGCCTGATGTGTAAAATCTGTACATTTTGGGGTTTGAGCCAAACTGAAGCACCATTGAGTGCCATCTAAGAATAAGAGTTTTAATGGGTATCTTAAGCGCCCAATGTCAGGGTTTCATTTATTTTATTTCTTACTGTGATGTAACGATTTCATTTCATGAACCATCTCCACACACCATTGATGCACAAGGAGACAATCAACAATCAACACTAGCTCTTATGGAAAACTAACCCTTAGAATATTGTGTGTCTCCAGCACTCGCAACAGAAATGATGCCCAGCTGACGTCTTGTTCAAAATTCAAGGCATGGTATAGTTTAGCATAGTAATTTAAAGCCCACAAAAAACTAGACATAGACAATGGAAAATCATGCTCATCATTATCTGTTAGTTATTCATGAAGATCACAGTGTCAAAGCTCTTGCTGTTTTCAAGAGATTTTAAAGATTTTTTTATTAGCAAATTAGTTGCTTTTGTTTTAAATAGTGCCCCCTTCTCTTCTTGTACTTTCCTTTGCTTAAAAAAGAAACATTTGTACTTCGCTCTATTCTGTGAGATTCTCGTGGCAGATGATGGTCATAAGTGAGTTCAGTTTAAGTTCCATTTTTTAACTGTTGGTTTGTTTCAAACGTTAATCACTGAATTGTAAATATTATTTTTGGCTCCCCGTTGTGTCCAAACAGTGTAACTGCAATGTTGTAACTCCGTTAAGCAGTTCTCACATGTGGAAATCATATAAAAACGTTGAGTCTTCAACCACGTTTGGTATCGTGGACATAAAAATCAATGTTTTAGTTGTAGTTCAGTCGCTACTCTAACTATTACAAACATATGCATTTATCACAAAGAACACAAACTATGAAACTACGACTCAAATCATTTTTCTTTCTGTTTAGAAAATATGAAAGTGCATCATTACCAGGGTTTTAAACCGGTGCAGACATTTGGTCCTGCCCCGTTGTAAACATAAGAATCGGAAATATTTTTCTCCTTGACATATTACGGTTCAATGGCAAAACTACTTAAATTCTACAGATGAGACCATTTCAAGTGAATAGCGCATTTAAACCGTATTTTCACAAGGACTTAATAAGACTTTATAAATCTTCACCTTGATATTTGCCCGTTGACTGACTCACATTTGCATTTGAAAGTTGAGAAAATATATCGTGGACACTTGGATGGTGCATAGGAATAACTAGCCAGTCAAGTTCTGCATTTGTTACTGAGATGCCTTTTTTCTTCTTCTTGCTTTGGCTCTTTTGACATTGACAACCCGGATCAGCAGACGAGCGTTATCGCTGTGCAGCTGCGGTAATCGTATTATTTAGTAATCTTAACTCTGAGAGGCTGACCAACAATGTGAACACAGCGGGGCCTTGCTAAGCCCGTCGGAGCGTTCCAACGGAGCCAAAGGTCTCCTCCTGCTCCGCCGCCCCTCTTGACTTACACCGGATTCTCCTTCTCCGAGTCCACCTCCCTTCAAGGAGTCCCCCTCCTCTCCCTCCCTTCTAGGGTGATTCGCTCACATGTGCTCCTCATCCCTGCGCCCGCCCAATCGTTCTGTCTCGGTGAGAACGCGAGCTGGAAGTTTGTGTAAAGGCGTTATTCACAGTTCATTGGTCTGTTTGAAGGGACTATCTTGATTGAGCGTCTCCTGGTGCCGGGCCTGGTGACTGCGGGAGTGTATAAAGAAGTGTCAGTGGAGATAGATGAACTGAGTAATATGCAGGACATCACCGCGACGGAGTCTCTGGGGTTTCATCCCGAGCAACACATTTCCAGATTAAAAGGGGGATGAAATTTTATGCAGCTGTGTTTTTACCGCTCAGAGCACGGGTCGTGAAATGGAAGCAACAAAAGACGTAGTCAGAGAATCACAGCCATTTTCATTAGCTAGTTTCCAACATCCACACATCCCCTCGCCGTCTAATGAACGAAGCACACTGACACAACTGGAGCAAAAAAAGTGCTCTGAGAGGCAAAAATGCTTGCCACTAATTAGTTCAAATTAACCTCAGGACCAATATGTAGGCGAACACAAACACCCACTCACACACACACAGAGAAACCCCCTCCTCAGCTCCTCCTGACACCATCCTGATGCTCTTGTAAGCTTGGCTGTAAGATCAAAATCTGTGTCTTTGGCAGACACGCACATACACACCGACATACACGCACACACTCTCCAATCGCCCGAGGCGGAGGAAGCACCGAGAAAGCAAATCTGAAACCATGAAACCATTAAAAGGAAAATCGTAAAAACCAACTGCCGCAAGACAGATCACCTTTGTGTGTCAGCAAATCGCATGATCCGATTCATGCTAATGACACGAACATGTGAACACGCCAGCAGAGAAATGCTTACTTACAGATCGAATCACACGTAAGAAGCGTGGTCGTGGTGAGTCAACACGGGAGTCAAAATGTGAGACCACAGGGATGTTTTGCACGTTTGCCTTCAGGGGGTTGTGGGCAGGAATCATGTGCATTTATTCGGGGGGGACAGAGGGATTGTAGCAGATTCCAGTGTTTGTTTTCTGACAGAGAAAATGATGCCTTTAGAAAAGGGCAAGAGGAATCAACAATTGATGAGAGAAGAGGTTCAATTCTGTATACAAAGAGAATGAGGGATTGATCGGGAGCTTGTTTTTCTCCACTCGGGTTATAATTTAATAGCAAAAAAAAAAAAGCGTGAAGACATCTTGGCGAATAAGAAAAGGAACAACCGGGAGAGTAAATCTCAGTCAATCAAAACGTATCTCTTGTTATTCTGCCTATTTTTCCCTGCTCTCCTCTGACCGGCTCCTGCTTTCCACGGGACCGTGTCGGGCCAGCATCAGAAGAAAACCAATCACCTCGCCAGACGACGGCAGAACATAAAAGAGTAAATGACAAGCAGATGAAGGGGAGGATTTCAGACACCTGCTCTCTCCCTCTGTTTCCAGCCCAGCCTCCCTTCCTGTCTCACTCTCTAGCCTCCACTGCCTTTCTAGTAACCGCTAGAAACCCTCTCCTCACACCCGTTCTTGTTTCCAGTGCAGAGGCTGCACGCGGTGCCGCAGACGATGAAGAAGCAAAAAACACTTCAACATCCCTTTATTCTTTTGTTCACTTTTTTCTCAACACGCAGAGAAGAATGACAATGAACTGATGGCTGTTTTCTGGAGGGCCTCTCTCTCTCTCTCTCTCTCTCTCTCTCTCTCTCTCTCTCTCTCTCTCTCTCTCTCTCTCTCTCACCCGTCTGTTGTTCTATGTGTCTCTCTTAAAGGCTTCAAATATCTCTAATCTCGAGAGGTTAACCGGGCAATGCATACCGTAGTTAAAGGGACAGTTTTAAGACGCGAGTCTGGCTTGTCCAGTTCCAACCCGGCCGCACAGGTGGCAGGTCAGAGCGTGGAAAGTTAGCTCCCGGAGGATTGGGGTCCATGTTGTCCTTCGGTATCCACATCGGCAAGACCTCAAATCTATAGGGGAGGCGGAAGAGCAACAAAGTAGAGGAGAGAGAGCGCATGAAAGGTTAGCCCGGTGACATTTGTGTCACTCTGCCTTATCACGTACGTCATTCTCCTCCTCGTCACACTCCGCCCTGTCCTTCGTCTTGCCGTCTATTCTGTCCTTGTCACTCTTCCGCCGACTTTGACGCTTGTTTGCTCCTTCCTCCTCGCCACTCGCTCTATGATTTGATCCTTTTACTCTCTCCCATCAAGCTCATCTTCAAACACTCCACCCTGTCACATCCATCTTCTCTCCCCTCCATCCAATTTTATATTTACACCTCTTCTGCTTTCATCCAATACTCTTCCTCATCCCTTCCTTGGGTTCCTAGCTCGCTGTCCATCATGGCGCACTGTATCGGAGACGTGATGCATTTCAGGGACTACAATGAAGGATAGCCCTGCACCTCTGGAAGGTTAATGTGCCTGAGGCTTGAAGACTGAAAACTGAAGACGTTGCAAATGCTTTGCTTTATACTGTAGAAAGAGTTCACTTGGGACGTTAACTTCCGCTCAAAAATCTTTTAAAATCTTCAGTTTACTCATAGCAAAAGTTAAAATCTGACAAAGTCGTGTTGGAAAAATGTTAGTTCTCCCCTTGTTTTGTGGGTTTAGTCCTGGCACTCCGGTTTCCTCCCATAGTTTAAAAACATGTTGATTTGGAACTTGATTGTACGTATGAGTGTGTGTGTGTGTGTGAATGGTTGTGTGTCTTTGTGTGCCCTGCGACAGACTGGCATCCTGTCCAGGGTGTCCCCCGCCTCACGGCCGAAGAAACTGGAATAGGCTCCAGCCCCCCCGGTATAATCTATCTATCTATCTATGTATAAATGGAACTTTAGTAAGCTTGGTTACCCTCTCAAAGGTGGTGTAGGGGTTCTACAGAAAATGGCCGCCATGAACTGCCGTGTGCCTAAAATGCAGAAAACGCTTGTGCACCAACTTCTCCTTGATTATCAGTATTACATTAGTGTTGTTAAAATAGGAGCATTTTCTTCGTCTCATTCAAAGGGAGGTTTTAAACTAAGTCAAATTAAAGATGAGGCAAGAAAAAGTCTCAAGTCCTCCCACATTGACCTCCACAAATCTTTTCGAAATCTGTCACAGTCGGCCGGAAATTGACGCTAGGAACAAGAAAACATTAAAATCTAAATGTCATGGCTATTGCATATTTAATTTAAAATTCATTTAACATGATTTTTGCAGGTCCTTTGGTCAACGTGGAGTACGTCAACTAGTTTATTATAGAGCAGTAATACTGTAATACTGTAGTTATTTGTAAAGCGCCTTTCTAGACCAGGGTCACAAAGCGCTTGAACAAGCAAAAGCAATACACATTTAAGAATTTATAAACACAGGAAGCCAAGAAAATCAGGGAAACGCCTCCACAAATAAAAATGTCTTCAGATGTTTCTTGAAGGAGTCAGAAGATCCATTAAGCCCGGAGGGAGAACGAGATGGTCCAAAGCTTAGGAGCAACAGCCTGGAAGGATTTCTCTCCTGAACCGTGTGCGCGGAACCATCAGTAGATTCTGATCCACAGACCTCAGAGCCCGAGCTGGGGTGTAAGGCTGGATCAGATCAGTGATTTAAGGAGGAGTCTGACCATGAATAGATCTGAAAGTAAGAACTAGAATTTTTTAATTGATCATGAAAGAAACTGGCAGCCAGTGAAGAGATTTAAGGATCGGAGAAATGTGAGTTCTTCTACTGGAGCAGGTCAGAATTCTAACTGCAGAGTTTTGTATTAACTGCAGGCGAGACAGATCCTTCGTGTTTAAAAATGAAAAAAAAAACTGTTACAATAGTCTAAACAAAAATACATTTTTCTCTCTTATCTTTAGGTCACCTTGACCCAGAGGCGAAAAACAAATGTGTTTGTGGTATCCCTTGTGTTGCCTCTGGGTCAAGTTGAACAACCTCCACCACTGAATATGTATTTCTGGAAGCCAGGGAGGTCGTTTACCTTCACCCAGAGCAACACAACGGATCAAAGTTAATCATTGATTATTAAAGCAATATTACCATAGATTAAGCTACGTATTGTGTTTGTATTGTGATGCACTTCTGAACTAAAACACTGTGTTAATGTTGACCAGATGTCATCCATCTCTTGCTTAGCGATAAAAGTTTATTGCACAATTATCAATCCATACATTCCTCTTATCTGCTTGTTCCAAAGCCCTCAGAGCACTGCAGTAGATCCAGTTTCAATTTAAAATCATACATTCCGGGCGATAAAACAATGCCAAAGGGTCCATCCCTTTGATTCCATCATTTAAATAATTGCCAAATATCAAGCTTCTTAGTCCTTTGGCTCGCTTCTTCCTGCATAAAGACGTTGTGGCTGAGAGCCCTGGCCGGCTCATGAATCTAACAAATGAAGAAACTTTCTGATAAAAACTGATCTAATTACCGTGGTCACATGAAGGGCGAGCAGCTGATAAAGCATTGCTGGCAAGTTGAAATATAACTGGCAGGAGAAAATGGAAATTTTTTGAATGTCAAAATAACAATGAACAAATGAAAACATGACTCTCTGGCATGTTTGTAAACCTCTATTTAACGGCCACAAACTTTGAGTCACTAGTTTCTGTTAATGAGGAAATTAAGTCGCACTTGATCTTCTCTGTGTTTGTTCAATTTCAATTCAAAATTAATGAAACAAGCTGTTAATTTGTTTTATATACACCGAGCGCTGCTGAGAGGCTCATTTTTTAAAGCTAAAAATATAAACTTACAAATTGGCTAAAAGTCATGAATACCCCGGTTAGTGTTGGGTTTTTTTGCAGTGGATATGAAACTTAGAGCTGGAATAAGTTGAAGTTCAGGTAGGAGAAAAAGTGAATACTTTCATATACTATGTGAAGTCCAAGTAGTCATACCAAAGACCTCTTGCTAGAATCGTTATATGAAATTTTCTTGCTGAATGTATGCAACATTTTGCATTCATTGCTGGGAATGATAATTTAATTATTTTCAATAGTTTTAACTCAAAAGGTTCTTACACATCAGTACTTTTTTCATGACTCGAGCACCTTCCTACATTCCTGTTATATGGAAGTGCCAGGTTAGTTGGAGGAGTGTTGGGCGTACGAACATTTTTTAGGTTTTGTTTCTCCTTTAAACCTTAAACCATGGCTTTCCAATTGGAAATTGGAATTAGAATGGCCCAAATTTTAGCCCAGCCTAGGGGGCATTCAACCCCTTTCCTACTATGTTCTATTGAATATAAGGGAGGTTAATGTTAGATACACATTGTTATGAAGCATTTATAACTGTTGAAATAGCAACATCTAAGTATCTCCTCAGTTTATACCTCTTGTTGACAGCGAAGACATCGTGACACAAAGGATCATTGGAAGTCATTTGCTTTACTGTTTGTACCCAATACAACCAAACATAGAAAGAAACTAAAAGACAGATGGACTAATTTCACTCTTGTCAAATGTATAGGTTTTATTATCTGAGGATCACTTTTTTCATCTATGTCAAACACTTATTAACAGAATGTCAAGGTAATGTAGCATTACCGAAAGGAATGTTATGTGAAAATTATCAGATGTTTGATTTTACAAACATTCTTAAACAATATCAGTCTGAGTAAGAAACTGACCAGGAGAAGCAGGAAATGTATTCTACACTGTGAAAACACAAATATAAAATAACATTAAAAGTTACTTACCAGAAGATAAGGCATTAACAAAATTTCTACTAATGTGAAAACCAAACTCTTCTGACTGACTCCCGAATTTCAATGTTCAAATGTTGGAACTCCAAGATGCAGTAAGTCCCTCATCATGTTGATGTTTTGAACTAATTACTTTAAAAAGTTCTTCCTCGTCTGAAATCTTGCTGAACAAGAGGTTACGAGAGCGAAAAGCACTATTACCTAACAATGGTCTTCACTCCATTTCCAGCCAAATGTAATCACGCCCCACTTTGTTTATATAACGAGTCCCTTGAAGGTGGAGATTTCCAGGATTGATGACGCTGCATGACAAACCTCAATACATGACTAATCACAGCAGAGAGGGTGTGGTTATGGTTAACATATTTCATGTACATAAAATCCAAATGTTTTCTGTGGGCGGGGCTTAAGGATGTTTTGAATATTGAATGAATATTTCAATGAAAAGAGAGTTTTCTACTAACAGACACCTACTGATACAATAGAGGTCCATGATCAATGAACTTAAATCAACACATGCGGATGCCCTTTAAGAACAAGTGCCATGAATAAAATTGTAAAACCAGTCGATTTAACTCCTGTTGAACTTTTAAGTCAAAATTCTTCTCTGCAAATAAAGCCCTCCAAATTATGCACAAGCTGGTGCTGAAAGCCCCGCCTTATATTCAAAGTATCGACTTATGAAACTGTGCCATGACAAACCTATCTTAGTTCAGAGGAAGAATGTTTGATTAGTCACTAAACATTCACGTCAAACTTGAACCATCACCCACGAGGAACCAAAAACAAGGATCATACAGTTACATACCAGTTGAATGTGTGAATCTGCCCCCTCTCTAACCCAAACAAAATAGGTCATTGACTACAAGTAGAAAAAAAGTCTTATACTTCACATAAGATACACAATTTGCATCATGTCTCCTCGCTCACACTTTTCAACACTGAGAGCGATTTTCAGACATGGTTGATTTTCAATAGACGAAATCCCCCTCAATAAGAATTCCTCAAAATTGTTCTTTGGATCAGACTATAGATCACATAAACGGTTTAATCAAAATCTAATCATCTCTACATTAAATTAACTTCTGAAAGGTTCAATTGACTTTTCAAGGGCATGAGTTTCTTGGTGCCACCTTTTTTTTCTGGAGTGTTGACTGAACGAAAATCAGACAGAACAGTGTGAAGCCAACAGACCAGTGTAGCTCAGGACACGACCAGATCTTTTAAGATGATGGAGACTGAACCGGACATGTTACAAGAACCCCCTCGTCTCTGGACACAAAACTGGTCTTTTGGTCAACTTCTCTGTCGGTCGACATCAACACGAGAGGAAAATCCCTTCTATCTCTCTCGTGTTGCATATTAATTTCCATTCTTTTGAATCCTATAATGTTTAGTCAACATCCATTTTCTCTAATGCATGTTGTCATGATCGTGTCTGGTTCGCTAATGTGCGGCGACTTGTCCTTTCATCCTTATGAAAAGAAAATGTTGTGCAGTCTGTTTTGGGCTCATGTCGACGGTACAACTAATATAGGTGTAAGCTTATGAGCGCGTGAAGACGGGAAAACATCTAATGAAACAAATTGTTTCCAGGCAAGGATTTGCATCTATTTATGTATATTACTGGCGTTTTTTGTAAAAATTGTGATGTCTAAAAGGTCTAATTCGAGGCCACAAAGAAAATGAATAACCGTAAGCATGTTTACCCAGAAAAAGTGACTGATAATTATCTCCGCTACGAGGTGTAAGAAAAATGATAAAATTCACTGACTTTCTTTTTTTTTCCCCTTTAGCGCGCAGTGAGGATGTGAGCCCTATAAAAAGAAACATTAAAGGCCTTTCAGAGCTTCAGCACCAATCAATACAGCGGTGTGGATAGAAGTGACCCGCCACTGACATCCATATTCTCATAGGACCATTTAGGCCAGTCAATGTGTGTGTTCTTGGTATTTGCACCATTCAGATGATGCACTTGCACAGGTGATAGAACCAGTGGGTGGGTGTGAATTGATGTGTGCAAGTTTGATCAGCAAGGAACCCGACAAGATGGAAGCGCATGTGCTACGAATTACAAAGGTGTGTGTCTTTCGCCGGCGCCAGTGTGTACATTTTTGTCACAGCTGTCTCGCCTGAGGCAATTTAACACGTTGATCTATGCACATCTCCTGATGCTTCGGCCCTCAGGGAGATGCGGATGAACTATCACCTCTGCACTCTCTGCATTGTGCAAATAGTTCACATGCATCAAGCTGAATTAAACCGGGTGACTCCGGTAGCATCGTGGTAATTATTTCATGGACACAAAGTCACACTTACGTCACTGGAGAAGACATTACGCTGAGTGATAACAACTTCCTGAAGTCCACACACACTACACTTCCAGCCACAAACTCTCAGTCTAACAACCTTCCGTAATAGAAGCCTCAACGCCGGAGGTCAAGGAAAAATGAGTCATAACAAAGAATGTGTCTCTCGGAATCAGACTTTGAATACTTTTTAAAATAACAAGGACAAGAGGTTTCAATTGAATAAATATTTTAAAAAGAAAAAAAAAACATAATGTGATTATGTGAGACATGGATTTATTCTACAACATGTAATTCGATCAATAGCAGAGCTTTTCCAACATCTGATCAATCGTCATTTATCAAACATGCTCGAAACGAACCTGTCTGTGCATATGTTACACAGCTGCAACCAAGGAGCACATTTAACTAACTCTCTGAAATGTTGCGAGGAATAGTTCACGATGACAAGTAAACATTAGCGCAGCCACACAAATACCTTTTGGGCAAAACTAACTCAAAACGCGCTGAGCGTATTTAAATGACATTTTCAGGAGTTGTTTACAAAGGTCTCGGGAACAGATGAGGGAATTTTGTTTCATTTGGACTTACATAAAATATTGATTCGTAGCTTGCAGCTGCTACGAGTAAAAACTATGGTGGCCTTGGAGGACAACAACCTTTGTTGTAGAAAAACACAAGAGTAATCAATAACCAAAATAAAAATGAAGAATCAACGCTACTTTAATAACAAAATGTTTTGTTATTGTCTATTTCACACTGTTTTAAGACACCAAATATAAAGCAACACACCTAGAATTGATGGAGATTTTTAGTTATTCCACTGGACTTTCACAGTAAATGTGTTCTATTCGGACTAACAACATTGACTCGTAATGCCCAAAATATGGACCCTGGATGGACTATGTTGTACACATAACAGCTGAATTAAAATTAATAAAGACATGTTTATTGTAATGCTGGAAAGAAAATGATAACCAAAATTACCTTTTTTAAAATTACAAATCTAGAGTTGTTGTTTTTTTACTGACAATGTTGTGTTATTTTTTGTTTGTTTTCATTTGCCTAATTTTGATTGAGTTTTTCAGGGCATGGGTTTGAATTTCACTGAGGGCTTTAGATTTGTCTTCAACATGGAAATAATGGAATGTTATTATGTTATGTTCTTTTGAACGAAAGCACTTTGTAAAAGTCAAAAAAACGAGAGGACTATCTCTAAATAACAATAAGAGAAGAAAGAAAAAGGACATTTATTATTATTGACATTTAAACAAATGGATCAAACCAGAATTCTGCAGACAACTCTTTTTTACATCCAACTATACTTTTGTCCTCCCATGTGAGTCACACAGATGCTTATAATATGTGCCGTTGCTTTAAAAAACACTAAGAATTTGTCCCGTATCACCAGACTTTTGTCCATCTTCTAAGAAAATAATTTCCTCTCAAGGGCACTAATAAAGCCTTATCTTATCCTATGTGTTCACCTAGAAACGTGCTTGGTGTGAAAAGGAGCATGAAGGTACGTATATACATCCCATTTCCCTCTGTTGCTGTGTGATGATTATTGTTGTTAAATAGAAATTAAACTCTTGGCACAGTCTTCAACCCGTCTCGACAGCCATGGTGTGAAAGTGATGTCGTGAAAGAAGAGAGTTTCTTTTTCTTTTGCTCATTACTGCTTTTACGGAGAATATTTCCCTTGGATTTGTTCATCCCAATTTTTTCTCTACAGTTTTCTTTAACTTTTGTGATCGTGTTACTGGCACCTAGCTTTAGAGATCTTTGACCATCTCTGACTCATGACTACTTCCTGCCACTTGGATCAGTGATTGAAAAACACTTTTTGTATGAAAGATAAAAAAAATATATTGCATCAAAGAAAAAACTCAGAATGGTGGCGTTTTTCTACCACAAACACAAGGATCCACACTGACACCTGCGCACAGGTGTTGGCCGCGGGAAGACCACTCAAGCATGACGATGAAACTCCACAACACTTCATCCGCTTGTCGCCAAAACCATCAACCCTCGAGATCCCATCTTAACATATTCATTTGGATTTCAATAAGGAAGGGATCCTTGGCGTGACGTGCCAATATCATGACATGCAACCACCCTCACTGATGTTAAGTTAACGACTTAATAAATATGAGAGGGTCGTGAAGAGAAGAAGGGGGGAGGGGTCACGCAGTCAAGGCAAGGGGGCAGCGAGTAGGGGAGTCAGGAAAAGCAACAATTGGAGTGAGCCTTTTTCCCCATTTCCAGTCTGTCATGTTTATTTTCCTACGTGCTGCAGTGGGACTGAGGCATCTTGGATGGACGGCTGAAGGAAGGATGAAGGGGAACAGGTGGGGGGGTGGGAAGAGAAGTGATGGGTGAGGGGTGAGGGGGGAAGCCAAGAGACACGAGGACCGCGAAGAAAAAACACATGAAGGGAGAAAAAAGCTTGGAATATAGCCACGGACAGAAAGGCACAAGAAGAAAAACGCGAGAAGAAGAAGAAGAAGAAGTCGTGAAAGAAGGAAGAGAGGAAGGACAGACACTCACCCATCTCAGTGGTCTCTCCACAGGCGAGCACAATCCCTGCTCTGTGATCCCATCCTGGGGAAAGGCGCAGCGAGATCCTGGAGCTCCCTCCACTGAATACCAATGAGTCTGCTATTATCAGCGAACGCACACATACACACGGACACACAAACACCGGCACTCTGGAGAAAAGGCACAAACACAACAGCGTCAAGTCTGGGGCAGTAGTTTCTCAAATCTTCACAGCTGTTCAGTAACAGCACAGTCGCAACTGAGACATTGCAGCAACTGCATTTGCATTCCCGTCTTCTTCTCAACAAGAAAAAAAAAAAAAAGGAGGCAGCGTGCCCAAAGCCAGCAGCATTAATCCACACACACTGACATTTACAGCTCTGTAATATACTTACTTTGAATATGCCTAATCCAATCCAAGAGCCGACACGTTGTCTCGTCTCTAGGTTCCAAGGCTGAGAAACGACTTGTCCGTAATTCTCCTCCGGCTCACCATTGGTTTCATCACAGTGGTTTCTGATGCAGAGATAAAAGGATTTTCTTTTTATGAAGGAGCTTCCTGTACTCCCGTCAAGTCCTCACATGCTGGGATGATTCACTTTTTTCTATATCCAAGTGTTGATTCAGATCCAATCCATTCCACCTCCTGGAGACTTCACAATGATTCGGGCGACACACGATGGCAAACTGCATTCACTTAGTCACCCTCCCCTCATGCCTCTCTCCTCTCTGTCTCTCCCCTTGCTCAGAAGCATACCTCCTTTCTCCAATCTAATCAACTCTCTCTCTCTCTCTCTCTCTCTCTCCACCTCTCCCTCTCTCTGCACCCTCCCACTCCATCCCCTCCCTCCTGCTTCCCAACACCCACTCCTCTACTGTCTCTCCTTTTTTTTCCTGAGTCTAAAAGATGAATATCAACTCACCCGCAACCCTTTTCATCCTCTGTCAATCCGTGCGATAAGCATTTGGAAATAAAAAAATACCTGTCTTGAGGAAAACACACACTGTCTGGAAAGAAAGGGAAAAGAGTGAGAGAGGAAATCACAGGGATGTTTCCACCAGCGCCAGAGTAAACCAGCCTGACAGAGTTTGACATGGCAACATGCTCAGGGTGACAAACAATATCACACCACCACCATCAGCCGGCCTCCCGTCCAAGCACACGCGTCGCACGCATAAACATATATTCACATCAACGCACGGATGAATGGAATGAAAACAGGACACTCGGATTCACATGCATATTGACGTAGTCAGGCAGATGTTCTCCAACTCTCTGTGCATATTTATTAGGCCTACATGAGGTGTTTATAAAGGCAACAGTTCGTCAGTAAATTACGTCCATGTTGATTGTGGGAATTTCTCTATTAACATTTTTGTGTATTTATTCACTCTGGTTATTATTTCCATCCATTCATTTTTTTAACAATAATGCAAACACTAAAAACATAGTATCTTTACAAATAACTTGCTTTAGTATTTATATTATCATGATGATAAATATAAGTATTTAGGATTAAAGGCGCCGACGAGGACGGCTGCCTCTCCAGTAGCTCCGCAGCAATAATCTATAACTTTCTGTTTTTTTTCATTTTTTTTAGAATATTTTTTTTAATGGATACTTTTGAACATTGAGAGAATAGTCTTGTTTACTCAAATAAATATTTTTACTGTTGAAAAATAATTAGAGAATTATAGTATCATGATTTTCTGTTCTATGTTTATCTTTGTATCCTTTGTTTTTGTTATTTTTATATGATCTATGTTCTTTATCTTTAGACTAGATTGTATGATCTTGTTCTTTCTCTTTACTTCTCTTTGTTCTTGTTCTTATTTTATTTTTATTTATTTTTTATGAAAAATTGCTGTATTTGGAAAAAAAACTATTTAGTTAAGTTAAAGTTCTACCTAACCTTTAATAAATTGTATAGTTCATAAAGTAATTCAAATAATGATTTGCTTTTTTATTGAAAACATAAATATTATTTTTATATACACATATTAACTGATTTGTATTGTCAATAGTGAAAAGCTTTTTTTCCATTTTGTATATAATTATTATATTTATGTACTGAAATTTTTTTCAAAACAGAACGTTAGAAGATACGCAAATTACAATACAAGAACATTCTGTAAATTAAACATAGTTTGATTACAAAGTAAATATTTGAAATATAAAAGCAGATATGGGAAGTGTTGGCAAAAATAAGCCCTCAAAGATAAACACATTTATAACGACTAAGACTTCCAACCCATAATAATATTATTTTATTCACTTAATATATTTTCAATCTATAACGTTTTTTTTAATAATCATTATTACTCAAATGAGCTGAGCTTTGGACAGCAGGTGGCAGTAACATTCTGGACACATTGTATGAAGAAGAAACCATTCAAATCTGTCCGTCAAATCCTTCAAAAGACTCCGGCGTCCAGACGGTAAACTGTAATTACCTGTTCCTTGTACCACTCAACAACAAATACGCAAAGGCTTTTGGTCACATAAGATAATAATAAATAGGTGGTCTAAGCCCCTTTTTTAAATCACCAATATATATATTATATATGTAGTTGCTAGTGACAGTGGTTAGCTGTAGCGCTGTGACAGTGGTTAGCTGTAGCGCTACCATGAATGTGATGCTAAACCGCATGATGGGTCTTAATGTCACCTTTAATACCTGCTGTGGAACCATGGTTAACATAAATTGCTGGACAATTCCTCCGTTTATACAAGATTTATAAACAACATCCACTCCAGATGTTATTATATTTATATATAATTGTTTCCTGTTGATATGGTGAGCTATAAATTGAATAAAGCTAAAATAATAACAAAGATTATGGTTTTCAACAATTATATAAAGGCTCTCAATAACAGTAAAACTAGAGTATTTTATGTCAAAATATGTTTGTCACTTGTATAGGAGTTTGACGAGGAGTGTTTCTAAGGTGCACCGCGTCAGAAGACTAACAAATGAGCTATGACCAGAATATATGTACTATATTTATATATGTACTGTATGTATGACATGAGTAATACTGTTGCGTTATTCAACAGTATTGAAAGAACCCTTATTTTAAATGAATAAAGCATCAAGAAACTTAGAGTTTAATGATGTTTTGTCATTCTGCAGTCAGTCAAACCCCCTCCCCATCAACACCTCCCATGAATGCCCCTGTGAACAGAAATTCTTTTCAATGACAAAAAACATTTGCAATGCAAATATTAAATATGTATTTGATATAACCTCACACTTCCAGTCGTATTCAGAAGGCAATCGTTCTTCTCCCATGATGGAGTTATTGTATTCAGACATGCAGCTCACACAATAGACGGTGGTACGACCAACACAATGCTTCGTCTCTCAACCCCAAACAGGTGGCAGATTATTCTGATCATTACCCAACTAATAAATAATAATTCATTAACTAGACAACTTCTCTGGGTCTTCGCTCTTCTGATCCGAGTCCTCCAAGGCCAATAAACACTCCACTGGGTGTTGAACCATTGATTTTGTCTCTGTGTTCATGAAGTGTATCTGTAATTGGAGAAAACACGTTGATGCCGTAGCAGAGTAATGTCACTTTAAGAAGGCAGTTGCGAAAAAGTGACTTTACTAATGCAGCATTACTGACTCGATGGAGGAAACATATGGCCGTGGATATTCTGCAACACCATTAGACAAAGAATAAAAGGCTGAACCTCGCACTAGGGAGCGGCCAGACAAGAATATTTATCAATTAAGATTCACAGACTGTTGAGGGAAATGTTAGGAGGCACTCGTTTCAATATTTTTATAAGCTCAGTGATGGACGTTGATGCAGTGGAACAATTTGACAGTATTGATCCCTGACCTTTTCGTTCTTTCAAAGAATTTCATCGCTGCATCTTAGTCCAGATGGTGTTTTTTTACGAGTGTTTTTTTGGTCTGATGAAAGTGTTGCATTTTAACAGTCCAAGTGGATTATTGGACCAAGGTTAATTTCAAAATCCTTCTCAAAATAGAAGACTGAGCATTTATTTGGGTTTCAAGGTGATGGTTGTTGATCTCCCAAACCCCGGCAAAATTTACAGTCCTGTAAATCATATTTTATTCATGAATTGAACGCACAAAAAAACCTTTTTATAAACTCTATTTCGAAACAAATTCCGAACGATTTGTCAGCGCTAAACCTTGCTCCAGCTGGCTGAAGGCTTTATCTTAGGGTGTCTTTCGGTGGATTACCTGTTTTATCATGCATGTTGCATATGCTTGTCTCAAACATTGAACCACCTACAAGTCGCAGCAGGCATTGCCAGCGTTTAAAGGTTCGACTGGCTCTTCTTCAGGTGCTGAAGTGACAGCAAAACCTTCTATGTTATTGTCTTCAATAGGTTACTTCTACCTTTAATCAAGGTAAATGTGTATATTTTATTGCATATCCAAGGTTGGGTCCATTTTACCAGAGACATCTTGTAGCTCTTTGAGGAGAACAGAAAGGTGTTTCCTTGCCTAGTGGCCGATATATGATATCCTACACAGGGAGGCATCCTAAAACGGTGCCCTTAACTGGGTCACGATGTAAAGGAGCAGCAATTCCTAAGGGTCATGCTGACGAAGGTTAGATTGCCTCAGGAGTTCTTTACACACCAAGCGCTCTCTGTGTGTTTTGCTTTCCTGCATCATGTCTCATCACCTGCACACACTTTAACCCACCCTCTTCCTCTCCATCTCCCCCCCCGGAGACCCAACACTTCACTCTTTTTCATCCCCCTTCGCAGCATGCTGGTGGATCCAGGATCTCCTTGACCTTGCCATGAATGTTTCAACGGATCCAGATTATTTTCCATTTGTCACCCTTATTCCCCCTGACCATGCCACACTTGTTCTACACTGTTCTTACTTGTCTCTCCTCCCCTTCTTCTAGTCTTTCCTGCCTCTGTTTCCCCTTTCCCTCCTAGCCAGTCACACTAAGTCTGGTTGTGCTCTAGGTTTCTGTCACCTAAAGGATGTTTTTTCTTGCTACTTTGCGCATTCTAATCCTCGTTTTTCTCTTCTCTTATTAAAACTGTCAAGTGTTTTGAAAATACTTTGTCATGATTTAACACTTTAAACAAAACCGAATTGTAGTGAATTGAGACGATTTTGTTGAATTTTGGCAACTTACTCACTCAGGAACTTCCTAACATTTTCCACCACAGATTAAATAAGGATTATATCCTAATATTTAGAAATCCCTATTTATCAGTGACTGCTCTGCTCATCCTAAACTTCGGCGATGAAGTGTATGGAATTAGCCAGTGTAGTTAAGATAGAAACATGCTTCGACCTTTTGTCCAGGACCCAAGACGACCTCACAGGGTCAAGATAGATGGTGGTTTTAAAACATTTAATACAAGTCAGTAGAAAAGTAATCCATGCAATCTTAATGTGGATCTAGTTTGTCAATCCGCATGGATCAATATATGTTGGTATTGTTTACAGGTGAATTATTTAGGGTTTTGATTTATTTTTGTTTTGTTTTTCTGTGTTACACTCATACACTGAAATTCCAAAAAGGCAGCAGTTGATTTATTTGCCTTTCAATGTTGCTATTTTAGACATAAATGTAGAAAAATACCAGTGGTAGACTTTCAGTGATGTACATTTAAATAAAATTGTGCTGCCATCCCTTGACTCTAAATACTGGTTTACTGTTGCCGTCTGACCTCAGCCTTTGGAAACATCAAGTCGGCGATGTCTACTAAGCTGTCCCCAAGTCAAAAGTAGCAGCATTATACAATGTGACATTGCTGAGCTGTCTCCTCTGCTCTGGCCTCGAACACCCCTCCACCCATTCCTTCATCATGTTTTCACCTATTCACTTTGCATCTTGTAAAACAATGCACATCTCAAGATGTCTTTGTCCAGTGGGCGGACAGAGCACGAGCACCAATTACTCACTCATGTTGGAGCCTATTAGACTGCAGCCATGTCACGCCAGAGGTTTCCTCTGGGGATGGAATTTTGTTTGTGTGTTCCCAACTGACTCCATCAGCATCCTTGGAATTCTAAATTATTTTAGCTCCCAATGTTTGTGTTTGAGGGGATTCATGGAATATATTCCCAACTATTTCTGGAGGATGTTTTACCATGTTTTGTCTTTAAGAATGATTTTGAAATTCAGGCCACGTCACATATGATAACATTCAGGTTATACAAAGAGAGAGAAAAATAATCTTTCTGCCCAATTCTAGGACATTCCCCTTAAAAAAAGAAAAAACTATTTCTTTGGCAAGAAAAAAAATCTATTCTACTCAACAGATAGAATTGCTGTTGTTAACTTTTCTGTAGCTTTTAAATCAAATATTTCTTACATAAAGGCGGCACTTTGTGAGTTTGACATGTCGGCAGAACATTCAAGTGAAGGTGACAATCTTCACTCCAGATTACACCCACGCCCTAGTCAACACTTGAAATCCCCATCTAAAAACTGAATACAGCTGAACAAAGTGGCTCTTGACGAAGCTTTGCTGCCCAAGTTTCTGGGAGATGCAGCCATGAAAAGAAAACCTGCTGTACCAGGAGACACGAAAGGCACATTAGGAGGAAGAAGGGCAGCAAACCTCCGTCCTAACGTCCATTAACCTTAATTAAAGAATTGTGTGTCGAGCTCCTTACTTGTTGAAAATAATGGCACTTAAGGGTCTGAAGAAAAGTCATTTTAAAAAAGGAGATGGAAAAGTGTTAACCCGGGTGTTATCCCTGGGTTAGGGTGACTCAAAAATATGGATTTTAATTCATTTGAATTGCACATGTTTGGATTTTCATGGGTGTATGCTGCCCCATTTTTCTACCTTACAAAATCCTAGAAATCTACAATATTTCCATCAAATATGTATGTATCTGAATTCTAACTGGGATTTTCTGGCTCCTTTTACCTGATCTTATTGCCTTCACTAAATCTTCACTGGTCAGTTCTTTATGCTGAAAACTAGCCAGGATGCATTCCCCTCTCTGGAGGGTTACAGGTCTGACTGAGAATGGACCGATTGTTTCATGGCCCTGTTTGGTATGCTTTTATGTCTTTTGACTTACTATTTACCCTGGCTGGAATCAACAACCCTGCTGGTTCTTTTAAAGCTTCCTGGTTCCAGTCCATCAGATGGTCCATACTATGCTGGTAACATTGACTGACCCATTGGTAGTAATTTGTTCTTGTGCGTATCTACTGCCGCATTATGCCTTTCTTGATTCTTCAAGTGTGTTTCTGAAAATCTTAACCCTTTTATTTGTCCACTTTCCTATCGTACTATGACATCTGACATTGTAATTTACTATTTTCTTGGTGCATGTATTTATCTCTCAGTTACTCCTCCTTCAAAAATGGTTTGGTGTTTTAATACTGTCTAAATAAACGGCTAACTTACCAACTCATCTTGTTCTTTCATGCCTTTTATATATTCAAAAACTCATTTAAATGTTGCTGCATTCACGTGTATAGGATTTAGAAGACAATCATTTAAAATGAAGAAAAGAACTGTCAGCTAATGTAGAAATCAGTTATGCGCTGACAGATTTCTTTGCTGACACTTGAATGCTGGCATGAAAGAGGCAAACATTGAACAATCGGGACGCCTTTGTAAAATTTGGCGACAGAAAATCATGTCCTGGATCAAGTTTCTGCAGACAAAACGATATTCAGTTGGAGGAAAACAAGAGGATTTGGTTAAATGAGGAAGGTTGCATAACAAATATTTAGAGAATTAAAACTTTACACATGCTTTTAAAGACAAGCAGTGAATCATCAAACAGAATTTTCCTTAACAACGATATGCTGCTTAGAACAAGAACATTTTTAGTTTTTTCAATAAAGTATTACATAAAATCCAAGGATGACTTCAGAGTTTTATTGAGGAAAATTATATTTCAACCTATTTTTTACTCATTTACTGGTAAAAAAAAAAAAAAAAAAATAAAATGCTCTTCATAGTTCTGGATGGTTTTCATGCACGCAAAATTTGAGTTTTGGGGAATTTTTTATGTTTAATTCAGCCACACACCCTGCTTCACCTATTTGCCTTTCAATTTCAGTAGAACGAACCCTTTGGATGATAAAATATAATTTCATACTAAATATTAATGCATATGCCTTCATTGTGATGGCAAAAGTATGTTCCTGGAATTTCACCATTTTTAACCTGTGGGTGAAATATAATGCAAGTGCATCAAGACATAAAATCCGCACACATGAACATAACATCCCTCCTCGAAGGGAGTCTCAATTCCCTCTCTTGACAGCATGGATGAAAAGAGGTTTAGTCTGGAGGTCCAGAGTCGCCAATTTTGCCGACACCAGGGCTTCGGTTTAATCCAGCCATGTTTGAAACAACAAATCAGCTGTTTTAATTGACATTTGACTGATCCGATGCAATCTTTCAGCACTCAATATAATGTTGGTTTATTTTCCATACAGTAAATAAAAGTAATGTCAGGTAAAATTATACCCATTATATATATTTATTGATTTTACTTTTTTTTATGAGTAGTTGATTTTTTATATGTGGTTACATTAGGTTATTATGAAATTTAAATTAGGTCTTATAATTAAATTTCACTTCAAATTTTTGTTTTGGTGATTATTTTTGTCTGAATTTCATGTGTGGGCGAACAGATTTTCACTAGTTAAAAGTAGGAGACCCTTGACAGAATGTCGTATGACTCACACAAGGTAATGCAGCCATACTGCATTAAGTCATGTTAGATCACATCCCATTATTAGAGAGAAAACTTGCTTTTTTAACTCCTTTCTTTAATTATTTTGGCAAGACTTATTGTAAAACAATATAAAAGTGGAGTCTGAGAAGAGAAAACATAATCTAGAGTTCATTCGGAGTTGAAGAAGCTGATGCTCATGTGGATTTAGCGAAAGTGAAGTAGGAGTGTATCGTGCTGGGTTCACGATCGTGCTTCCAAAAAACAGACTTCAATGATGAATGTTTTAACTCCATTGTTTAAAGTTATTTTTTATCAAATTGAGCTCTTCTGCCTTGCAAGGAAGTGTGTGTGTGAGTGTTCATCACTTGGTTCGTTCTATCCCTGAAAGAACCAAGTCTATAACACAAAGAAAGAGTTAAAATCCTGATGTTAGCTGGCCACAAATAAATAAGAGAAGGTAAATAAATATATGTCCAGCAAAATAGGATCAACATCATCACTTGAACATGTTTAACCGTTTCATCTGATCCATCACTGCTCCATGCTCACTTTTAATAAATATCTTAAGCTAATCCCAGCTGTAGGATACAAATATAGAGAACCATTCTCACAACACTTTAAGTCATGGTTGTTAAACGCCATGACATGAAACCAGTTCTGCATTACAGAGGGCAATTTACGATTTGTGCCGTTAGTAAGATAGTTGTGGAGAGAAGGCGCTCTAACACACATGACCAGAAAGGGAGATCAATACATGAAAATTGTCCTGAAGCATATATTAAAATCTATATTTTAAATTTTAAGTGATCCCTTAAACTATTCGACAAAATTGTTTGGAAACTAGCTTGTAGACTACTAACCTTTCGGTGCAGATTTTAGAGGGAAGGGGTATGGGGGCAAAAAACACCATTACATTTCAAATACATTCAATTTTGTTGAGGTTTAATCCATTTGGAAATCCATACCATGTTAAGAATTTCAGCCACTTTCTTTAACCATTGTGTTGCCCCTAGGTCGAAGTGAGCCAGAGCCCCGAAAAAACTAATGTGTTTGAGGTATCCTATGTGTTGCCCTTGGGTCAATATATTTATTTCTAGCAGCCAGGGACCCACTTCATATATTTAAATATGGCCAATTCCAATTATACCATAATCAATACATGTTAAAAAATGAATTCTGCAGGACCTGAGGCAGGAAACCGGAATGAACTTATCATCAATGATGCGGGTGGAGGAGGTGGTCTGGAGGCTGGAACTAGGTCAGAAGTTTGGGCAGGCTTGAGACGGGAAAAGTGGAAGGTGGGATGGATAGATGAAGGAAGGCTTAGACGGACAGATACCGGGTTGATGAGTTTAGAGATGGGAAAGGGACCAAAGGGAGCCAGCTTTCGGCAGGGGTGACTGAGCTGAATGTCTCTTGTAGATAGCCATACCCGTTGACCAGGGCTGTAGGAGGGTGCATCTGTGCGACCTCGATCAGCTGCAATCTTGAAGGCGGCACAAGATTTCCGCAGCTTCTGCTGGGCACAGAGCAAGGTGAGGCGGCATCTCTGAACCAGGGCCATGGCAGAATGAACCTGAACCTCTCCCTCCAAAGCTGGAAAGAGGGATGGTTGGTAGCCATAAGTCCAGTGGAATGGAGAGAGACTAGTGGAGGAGCAGACAAGCGAGTTGTGGGCATATTTCACAATGGGAAGCTCCTTGGTCCAGGAGCTAGGGCGACGAGAGACCAGGCAGAGGAGGGAGGTCTCAAGGTCTTGGTTGACCCTCTCTGTCTGGCCGTTTGATTGGGGGTGGTAGCCAGAGGAAAGGAGGCGGCAAAACACGCCGCAGAACCAGGAGGTGAACTGGGGACCCTGTTCATAAACGATGTCTCAAGGAAGACCTTGGATGCAAAAGATGTTCTGCAGAGCGACATCAGCGGTCTCCTTGGCACTTGGGAGCTTTGGCAGGGGTATGAAGTGTGCCAGCTTGGTAAAACAGTCCACAACTGTGAGGATTGTTGCCATGCCCACTGGTCACAAAGTACAGAGATATGTGTATGAAGTATGGAAATAGATATGAAGTTTACCTGTCGGTTGCATTCTGAAAGACTTGCTGGCAGCGCAGACTGGGCAGGCGGCGACATACTCCCGGGTATCCTTGAGCATGCTAGGCCACCAGAAACATTGACTTGCTGGAGCCAACAGGATCAAACTGACACGACAGGGCATCAGCTTTACAGTTCTTGGAACCTCGGCGGTAGGTGACTGTGGAATGGAATCTGCTAAAGAACAGGGACCAACAAGATTGACGGGGTTTGAGTCGCTGAGCAGCACGCAGATAATCCAGATTGCGATGATCTGTCCACACTACAAAAGGATACTCAGACTCCTCACACAAAGCGATTAAGGGAGTCATGTAGAACGTCATTTATAAGGAGTATTAAACGCGGTGTTCCCTTCGTCTCCTTGTCTAATGCGCACTAGATGATAAGCATTAAGGAGATCAAGCTTGGTAAATATTTTTGGCCCATTTTAGCAGTCCAAAAATAGGACGACATGAGAAGTAAATGATAGCGATTCTTAACAGAGATGTTATTAAGTGCATGGTAGTCGATGCAGAGATGTAATAAACCATCCTTCTTACCTACAAAGAAAAAAACAGCACCAGTCAGTATGCGGGATTTACTGAAAACCTCCCGGAGGTCGTAGTAGCAGGAAGGACAAGTCAACCGAAGACAGCACGGGAGAAACAACAGACGAAGACCTAAGGACAGGGGAAAAACACCTCTGACCACAGACATCCCCTCCTGCTCTTTCAGCAATAGAGTTAAATGACCAGCTCACCCGAGGATCATGCAGCTGGAGCCAGGAAAGCCCCAGGATGATAGGATGAAGCGAGTAGTTGAGGACATGCAGGAATACTTTCCGTGTGGCTGTCATGGAAGCGGAGGCTGACAAAAGAGGTTTGATGAGCCACTCGACTGAGTAGGTAGCCCTCCAGGGCAAGATCCTCCATTGGTGAAGGGAGCGGCAAGAGATTGATGCCCAGCTGTTCCACTATCTGAGCGGAGATGAAGTTGCCATCAGTCCCAGAGTCAATGAGCGCTTGCAGTGGCGTCGTTCCACCACTGGAGGTGAGTATGACAGAAATAAGGGAGGAGGAGGAACCGGGAAGAATGAGGGCTGAGCTCACCAGTGTCCTCCTTACTGGTGAGCATGGGCTTTTAAAAGGACAGGAAGAGCCAAGATGTCCTAAACCTCCGCAGTAAAGTCATAATCCTTTGGAAAAGCGGCGCTCCATCTCTGCTGGATCCAAGCGAGTACGACCCAACTGCATGGGCTCTTCTGATGGAGTGGAAGCAGCAGACGGTGGAGAGTCGAGATATGTTGAGCCACCAAAACGCAGAGAAGGCCTCCTGTCCTGGAGGTGGTGGTTGTGGAGGGCAGAGGTAGACTTCTCCTGGAGCCGTCTTGCTTCCTCCCCGAGACGGTTCTCAACCCGGATGATGGTGGAGACAATGGAGTCAAAGTCTCTTGGAAGGTCGAGGGTGATGAGTTGTTGTCTTAACTGGGGAGACAAGCCCTGCAGGAAGGCATCAATCTGCACCTTCTCATTCCACCCACTGCCCGCTGCCAAAATGCAGAAGTGGATGGCGAAGTCACTCAGTCTCTCCTAGCGCATGTGCAAAAGAGTTCGGCTGCCTCTGGGCCGGGAGCCACATTGTGGAAGGTAGTCTTGAAAATGTCTTTGAATTCAAACACAGGGTTGCGAATTGAAGACTGCCTTTCCCATTCTGAAATGGCCCACGACTCAGCTTGGCCACTGAGGCATGAAATGATGAACGCCACCTTGGCACGTCCAGAGAGAAAGGCAGCAGCATTTAACTTAAACTGCAGCCGGCACATGATCAAGAATGGGCCAGCATTGTCACAGAAACTGCTGGGAAAATGTCTGTAGTGGCTTGGACCGGAGCTTTCACCTGGCGAGCTGAGCTTGAAATGACCAGGGCTTGGACCTGGGTCGTGAGTGAGGCCATCTGGTCGGAGAGTGCTTGAGACAAGGAGTCATGCTGAAGTGCCATCTCGCTCACCCCATGTTGCAGGTTAGACAGGATTGCGAGTGATCTTCTCCTCGGCGGACTCAGGGTTCTTTTTTTCTGCTGGGCTCATTGTGGTCGTAACGTTCTGTCAGGACTCGAGGCAGGAAACCGGAATGAATAAGTAACTTTATTAACAAAAAGAGCAGGCAAAAAAAGGCGCTGACAAAAGGCACAAAACAATGGCCAGAACTGAATACTTGACTCAGGCAAAAACACATACCTTAGAGGTTTGATGTCCTGACAAAGACTAGCAGACAAGGGAGGGGTTTTAAACACACAACAATCGAGGGGAACTGTGATCAGGTGAGACAATGACACAGGTGACACAAATCAGCGCAATCAGTTCAGGAGCACAAAAGGAAGTAAACAGCTCGGCAGTAATTGATCATTTAATTAGGGGGTTTTCATCAGTATTGTGCAAGAAGACATGTAAGTAGATAAAAATACAGATAAGTATTACTTTTGTGCAAACTACAAGAGCTGTTCAACAACATTGATCAAAGAGTAAGCTGTGAAGCTCACGCAACTTGTAAAGTCTGCTTTCCGGTCGTTTAGTGTGAACCTTTCTGATCCTATTTAAACATTTTAAACAACAATCACTCAGTTGCTACCACTGCACGCACCTCTGTGCCACTGTATCACTGAGAGGGATGTAACAGAACTAAAAATATAATTCAAATAAAAAAATAAACAATTGTAGCAGGACAAGGTTGTTTGCATTCCAGCCAATCCCGTCTTAGCCTGCTGGTTAAAGGGGGGCGG
Source organism: Callionymus lyra (assembly GCF_982586985.1). NCBI lineage: Eukaryota > Metazoa > Chordata > Actinopteri > Syngnathiformes > Callionymidae > Callionymus > Callionymus lyra. Next base: position 19,417,627 of record NC_141830.1, read on the forward strand.
TGCACACACTTCTCTCTTGCTCTGAATGGCTGGAGGCTGAGTTCCCACCTCAATCAGCGTCCTACGCTTCCGCTTCCGGGGTCAGAGGTAGGCTGTTGGCGTTGGCTGTGTTTCTCTCGTTGTGTTCTGTCCAGCTCTGTGGTAAGCTCATTGATCCTTTTGATAGATTCCTCCATGGGTGTGTGCTTGGCTGCGTGTTGCTTCCCCTCTGCAACTTCGTTACGAAGTGGGTGACGCCGTTTCGTGCCGTGCTCCCCAGGAATGTTTTGATCGGTATGTGGCTAGGTGATTAGCACATATTGAGCTTTCCTCCTCCGGTTTTTTAGTTTATTTTTAACTCTGCTTTTATTGATCGCCCTAGGTCACTTAGCGCAGCCTCCGCTAAGACCACCCGCTTAACTCACTGCTGTTTTGTCTTGGGTAGTTTATTTAATCTTCACCCAGAACTGCTGGGACGGATCGGGTGGCAACGATTCGCCCTCCCGACCACCTCTGTGTCCCGACGGCCGACTGTGCGTGTGTGTGATTGGCTAATCGCACTAAGTCAAGCGAGCGACAGCGGACTGAGGCTCTGTGTCGCAGTTCACCCCGGACTCTTGAGTTCTTACTTGTGTTCATTTTTGTTTACGTTTATTTCAACTGTCTGTTTCATTCCGTGTGACTATTATGATCATTCTGTGATTTACTGATTTGTCATTTGTTTAGTTTTACAAAGTATTAAAGTATATTCATTTGAATTTTGTTCGTCGTTGTCGTCACTCATTGTTAAAGTTTCACTCTCTATCTGCTCAGGAGCTGCCGTACTGCGGCGTCGGATTGGTGTCCCGGTGGTGGTGTTTCCCCCCCTTCTTTTGCACTTGGGTTTTGTTTGTTTTGTAGTGTTCCCAGGGATCCCCCCTTTTCGTCGGACATCTCTCACCGTAGGTGTCAGCCCTGAGCAAGGTAGTCGTAACCAGCATTGTCTTTCTATTGTGGTAAAATAATATAAATAATAAATATTCTTACTGAATTACTGTCTCTGCTCCTTTCCCACGAATGAACCTATGTGCTTACCTTTACATTAATATCCTCTGGGTGAAATTCCCAGGGTGGCGTTGTTGATGAACACACAATTACATAAGCAATACTGTATCCGTGCTCGTGCTGCCACACAAGCATCTCTTTGATCTCATCTGTTCACTCCATCGCGACTGTCCTGTCTCGATTAATAGAATCATTGATAAATAATTATCGGTCATACCTGATGAATAAAAGGAGTAAATTATTGCGTTTAAACAAACCTAACATTGTCATCATGACAGAATAAGTTTGATCATTAATTAATCAATTATCTGCCTTATAAGTTCTTTTTATGTGTCGTCTTTCATGGCTCTCTTGAAACGCTCCCGTCATTTGATTTAATAACCTCATATCTGAAATCGCCATGATGCTATAAAAGCCCTCGATCGCTGCTGCTATAGTGTAAAAAGAGCATGTAAATAGGTTTAAATTGATCGTATAACAGTCAATGACAACTCTGTGTACTGCATGTTTGGCTGAATCGCAGATATCGAGAGGGGAGAAAATCAGTGTGCAGTTGTGGACAGGGTCTACAGTCAGAAAGGCAATAAGTCAATGTAACACATTAGTGCTGGTTTAGAGCTGACTATGTGCACTGAAAGTTTAATGCATCGCTCTATTCTGGTCTGCCACCTCTTCCTCTCTCTCTCTAAATATGCATTCAACAGCTGTCTCCCTCTCACTTTTACTCATCTCCATCCTACACCTCTCTGCTCTTGACAAATTGATGTGGAGCACTTTTACATAACAAATACATGCGAGCGCACGTGCCGGCACGAAAACCTCACTTTCACGTATGCTTCTCTGCTGCAGTCGACTTTCGGTCAAGTGTTGCCTACTTTTAACTCGCAGGAGAACGTTACCCAACGTGTTAACTGTTGCTTGTGAGGAATGCAAAGATGGGAATGCGAAGGGAGGGGATTGACATTCAGCCCGAGCGATGCTTCGCTGGTGGAATAATGATTAGTTCCCTCAGTATTCTAGGCACATATGCTTCACTATCAATGAGAGGGAGAGGGTGAGAGATGGGGGAGACAGTGAGGGTGAAGGAGGAGAAAATAAAAGGGGAGGGGACAGGGAGGGAGGAGATAGTGGAAGGAGAAGTTGTGGGGGTGAGGGTGGGGGTGTACAAGGTGAAAAAGGGAGCAGGCGATGAAAAAGTGAGGGTAATGGAGGAAGAGTATGACATAAGCTAAGACCAGGAGAATGCTGCAGTGTGCTCGTGCAAACACATCATTACCTCAGAGGACACAACATTCAGACATGTCCTGATTCCCAGTAGACGTATCTCGATCATAATATTCATCTCACCTCAACCTTTTTGCAAAGACTGTCTCGTACAGAGGAGGTCGTTTTTTTTGGGAATGACGTAGACCTGGAACGCAAATAAATTCTAATGTCCATTTGCTTTTGAAAACAATGTTCTCAAGTTTTTTTCCCAGTTTTTGCACCAGTGGATTTTCTCTTTTTTTCACAACCCATCTCCTGACAAGCTCCTACGGCAGGGCCACATTAAATTCTGTGAATGTTTTTTAGGGGCCGTCAAGCCAAAAGAAAAACAAAAAAAGGACATTCTTCATTAGGGTGTGACTTTTATTAAGCTAAATAAGCTGCAATTTTATTGTTGTATATATGAGTTTTTTTCAAAACATTTCTTCAACTAACTTATAAAAAATGTTTTAATGGATTAATATATACTCGAAAAATTACACACAAAAAGTAGTTATTCTTATGTTGAAACTTAAATGAATAATAAATACCAAATACATTCGTTAATGCATTAGAACCATTTATAGATGAGATAACTTAGAACGGGCCTCTTAAAATGACAGTTTTTTTTTTAAGTACTGTATGTTACACAGGTGACTTAAATGTTTTATTTTTGTGTGAAAGCATTTGATTAAGTTGACAAAATCAGAAAGGAATTGTATGCAATGTAGTAAAATGTTTTTCGGGAACCCTTGAAAATAGAGTATATGCAAGTTAGAAAGTGCTACCGTATAGTATATATTATAATATATATAGTATATAATATAATCATAACGCATGTACATGCATTCTTTTAAGGCATTTGATGATGACTTTTGTGTTACTTGTGAGTGATGTAATGTTTTCTTTCTTCCAAAAAATATGAACCAAGAAGCAAACAAGCAAAGCCATCAGAATCAGGGCAGGTTCCTCAAACCTTGTTGTGCACACTTGAACCACTCACACGGACATAGTAACAAGAAATACACTACGATACGCACGGAGGCCACTTTGTCAAAGTCACGGCGGATACAGCAAACTCAGCAAAGAGCAGCTGAAGCCACGATGTCGCAGGAGAGGAGAGCAGCGGAAACTGGCGGTGATTGGACAAGAAAAGAGAGATAAAATTGTGGACTCACAACACAATCATACAGTACATGGAGAGTGATAAATCCATGCTATTGCTTAAATAGGTCAATCATACATAAATAACTATGGTATTAGAGTTGGGAAGTCAGCTGTGGCAGACTGCGTTGCTTAAGTGCACACACTTAGTCAAACACAAAGAGAGAGCGTTTGTTTCGAGAGGCCAGGCTTCAGCCCCCGCTTCATTAAAACTGACAGTTTTGTCAAAACGTCCACAATAAACCAGCTAAAGGGCTCCAGAGAAGTTTTGCTTCATAATACTATGGATGAGTTGGTTTTTTTTAAAGGAACTGGACAAGCCAGCCGTACTGTTGTCCGACTCTATTGACACATGTTTTCTGTTGGCATAGTGGCGAGTGACAAAAGTTGATATAAACAATAATTTTGAAAAGTAAAATATAGAAAAAGGAGAGAAGAGTGTACAATTATGTGGAATATGGGCTTTACAATTGAAGAATGGAGTTGAAATTGCCCTGTTCTGTCATTTATGTTCCCTTTGGTCTCACTTCCTGTTCTATCTAAGTGACCAGAATTATGCCATGTCCTGTCTTTTATGTGCCCTCTAGTCCACTTCCTGCTTTGATGGAGCAGCCCTGATCCTGATCTTGTCAACTTCCTCTTGTGGTCCTGACCTGATTTGGCCAGGTTTTGTGTCACCTATGTATTAGTCCAACCTTCTCCCTGTTACTCTTGATTGTCGTGCGCATAAAAAGGCTACTTTGTCTCTGTCGTGGCGTTATAAAATTTCTGGTAGGTGCTCTATTTTGTAGTTTTTGAGAAGTATGTATTCAGTACGACTAGCCTATGTTTTTGTGCCCTGTACTTCTTATTTTTGTTAGCCTTTGATAAATAAAGTAGTTTATTATTTAATGTAATATGTTCCAAGCAGCTTCCATGACAGTGCTAGCCCAACCAATGGTGACACTGGTGACTGCAGACCATTCCTGACCAAGTGCTGGGTGTAGTTTTTGGCCCTGAACCACTTCAGAATGGGACGGGCGTCTGCAACTTTGCGGTTAAATTCAATACCTTACACCATGTGGCTCCAGGCCGAGAGGCACCTCCGAGTTCTCGTCCACATGTGGCAAGGCATACACACAGTGATTGACTTCGCTGTCCACTTCTCGCGCTTTGGCCACGGAGAGTGGGCGACGAGTGCAGCCTGCCTAGCTGAGGTGACAACTAATCACCCTCGAACTTGCAAGAGACTTCAACTTCCTCTTTACAACGGTCATCTGTATTGAGAACCGTCTCCAGGAGGAAGATAACTGGCTACGGGAGGAAGAGAAACGTCTCCAGGAGGAAGAGAACCGTCTCCGGGAGGAAGAGAACCGTCTCCGGGAGGAAGAGAACTGGCTACGGGAGGAAGAGAACTGTCTCCAGGAGGAAGAGAACCGTCTCCGGGAGGAAGAGAACCGTCTCCGGGAGGAAGAGAACCGTCTCCGGGAGGAAGAGAACCGGCTACGGGAGGAAGAGAACCGTCTCCAGGAGGAAGAAAACCGTGTCCAGGAGGAAGAGAACCGTCTCCAGGAGGAAGAGAACCGTCTCCGGGAGTAAGAGAACCGTCTCCAGGAGGAAGAGAACCGTCTCCAGTAGGAAGAGAACCGTCTCCAGGAGGAAGAGAACCGTCTACGGGGGGAAGAGAACCGTCTCCAGGAGGAAGAGAACCGTCTCCGGTAGGAAGAGAACCGTCTCCAGGAGGAAGAGAACCGTCTACGGAAAGAAGAGAACTGGCTACGGGAGGAAGAGAACCGTCTCAAGGAGGAAGAGAACTGGCTACGGGAGGAAGAGAACCATCTCCAGGAGGAAGAGAACTGGCTACGGGAGGAAGAGAACTGTCTCCAGGAGGAAGAGAACCGTCTCCAGGAGGAAGAGAACCGTCTCCAAGAGGAAGGGAACCGTCTCCAGGAGGAAGAGAACCGTCTCCAGGAGGAAGAGAACTGGCTACGGGAGGAAGAGAACTGTCTCCAGGAGGAAGAGAACCGTCTCCAGGAGGAAGAGAACCGTCTCCAGGAGGAAGAGAACCGTCTCCAGGAGGAAGAGAACCGTCTCCAGGAGGAAGAGAACTGGCTACGGGAGGAAGAGAACTGTCTCCAGGAGGAAGAGAACCGTCTCCAGGAGGAAGAGAACCGTCTCCAGGAGGAAGGGAACCGTCTCCAGGAGGAAGAGAACCATCTCCAGGAGGAAGAGAACTGGCTACGGGAGGAAGAGAACTGTCTCCGGGAGGAAGAGAACCGTCTCCAGGAGGAAGAGAACCGTCTCCAGGAGGAAGAGAACTGGATACGGGAGGAAGAGAACTGTCTCCAGGAGGAAGAGAACAGTCTCCAGGAGGAAGAGAACCGTCTCCAGGAGGAAGAGAACCGTCTCCAAGAGGAAGAGAACCGTCTCCAGGAGGAAGAGAACTGGCTACGGGAGGAAGAGAACTGTCTCCAGGAGGAAGAGAACCGTCTCCAGGAGGAAGAGAACCGTCTCCAGGAGGAAGAAAACCGTGTCCAGGAGGAAGAGAACCGTCTCCAGGAGGAAGAGAACCGTCTCCGGGAGGAAGAGAACCGTCTCCGGGAGGAAGAGAACCGTCTCCAGGAGGAAGAGAACCGTCTCCAGTAGGAAGAGAACCGTCTCCAAGAGGAAGAGAACCGTCTACGGGAGGAAGAGAACCGTCTCCAGGAGGAAGAGAACCGTCTCCGGTAGGAAGAGAACCGTCTCCAGGAGGAAGAGAACCGTCTACGGGAGGAAGAGAACCGGCTACGGGAGGAAGAGAACCGTCTCCAGGAGGAAGAGAACCGTCTCCAGGAGGAAGAGAACCGTCTACAGAAGGAAGAGAACTGGCTACGGGAGGAAGAGAACCGTCTCCAGGAGGAAGAGAACTGGCTACGGGAGGAAGAGAACCGTCTCCAGGAGGAAGAGCACTGGCTACGGGAGGAAGAAAACCGTCTCCAGGAGGAAGAGAACCGTCTCCAGGAGGAAGAGAACCGTCTCCAAGAGGAAGGGAACCGTCTCCAGGAGGAAGAGAACCGTCTCCAGGAGGAAGAGAACTGGCTACGGGAGGAAGAGAACTGTCTCCAACAGGAAGAGAACCATCTCCAGGAGGAAGAGAACCGTCTCCAGGAGGAAGAGAACCGTCTCCAGGAGGAAGAGAACCGTCTCCAGGAGGAAGAGAACTGGCTACGGGAGGAAGAGAACTGTCTCCAGGAGGAAGAGAACCGTCTCCAGGAGGAAGAGAACCGTCTCCAGGAGGAAGGGAACCGTCTCCAGGAGGAAGAGAACCGTCTCCAGGAGGAAGAGAACTGGCTACGGGAGGAAGAGAACTGTCTCCAGGAGGAAGAGAACCGTCTCCAGGAGGAAGAGAACCGTCTCCAGGAGGAAGAGAACCATCTCCAGGAGGAAGAGAACTGGCTACGGGAGGAAGAGAACTGTCTCCAGGAGGAAGAGAACCGTCTCCAGGAGGAAGAGAACCGTCTCCAGGAGGAAGAGAACCGTCTCCAGGAGGAAGAGAACCGTCTCCAGGAGGAAGAGAACTGGCTACGGGAGGAAGAGAACTGTCTCCAGGAGGAAGAAAACCGTCTCCAGGAGGAAGAGAACCGTCTCCAGGAGGAAGGGAACCGTCTCCGGGAGGAAGAGACCCGTCTCCAGGAGGAAGAGAACTGGCTACGGGAGGAAGAGAACTGTCTCCAGGAGGAAGAGAACCGTCTCCAGGAGGAAGAGAACCGTCTCCAGGAGGAAGAGAACTGTCTCCAGGAGGAAGAGAACCGTCTCCAGGAGGAAGAGAACCGTCTCCAGGAGGAAGAGAACCGTCTCCAGGAGGAAGAGAACCGTCTCCAGGAGGAGTCCCCCTCTGTGTTCCCGCAACAACCACCACCAGGACAGGAGACCTCGCTGGCGCATTGGCGGCTCAACACATCTCCACCCCCCGCCTGCCTGCTGCCTCCACTCAAGTGATAGATCCTATGCCATTGGGTCATACCCGCTTGAATCCAGCAGTGGGGAGCGCCGCTTTTCCGAGGGTTTATCCTTGTACTGTGGCGTATTTGCGCTTCCTGTCCTTTAAAAGTCCACACTCACCAGTAAGGCGGACACTTGTAAGCTCAACCTATTATTCTCCCTGGTTAGTCGCCTCACGATGTGCTGGGACGCCGCTGCAGGTGCTTATTGACTCCGGGCCAACATCATCTCCGATCAGATTATGGAATAGCTGGGGATTGATCTTTTGCCACCCATGGAGGCCCTTTCCCTGGATGGCTACTCAGTCAACTGAGTTATCAGACCTCTCCTGTCAGTCTCACTTTTTCATAACAGCAAAACGGAAAGTATCCAGCTGCATGTCCTCGACTCCTCGTTCCACCCACTGCATGATCCTCAGGTTAGGTTGTCATCGAACCCCTTTGCCTTTAGGGGGGACTGTGGTCAGGTATTTTTCTGGTTTCTCATTCTTGAGGTGTTTGTCTGGGGTTTCTCTCGCACCGTTTGATTCTCAGGTTGACCCGTCCACTGTCCCTTCCTGCTACCACGACCTCTGCGACCTCTTTCAGTCAGTTCCGTGCAGTTTACCCCCCTAATCGTCCCTATGACCGTGCTTATATATAGATATACGTCTCATGTCATCTTTTGAACTCCTCAAAGGAGCCAAATTCTTTACCAAGCTATCTCTGAAATGCTTATCATCTAGTATGCATAAGACGAATAAAAGAATGTGTTTAATACGTCTCTGGCAAATACGAATAACTAGTAATCCTGTTTCGCATAACCAATGCCCCCCACTGTATTTCAGAATTATATTAATGACGTCCTACATGACTTCCTCATCGCTTTGTGTTGGACAACGTCCTCATTTTCTTCCCATAAGATAAGTTTTCTCACAGCGACCGTGTTACGGCATCAGGTGAAGTCAACCGTTCATTAAGGCAGAGAAATGTGAATTTCATGTACAGTCAGTCACCTTTCTAGGTTACATTACTCGTCCAGGCAGCGTCACGTGGATCCTGAGAAGGTTTTGTGCGGTCTCAGATTTATGGGTTCCAACCTCGCGATACAAATGGAAATCTAAGCTGTTATCCTCTTTACACCCTCACCTCTGATTCACAGCCCTTTCACTGTAGTGCAGCGGCGACAGTCCAGGACGTCCGGAAACACTTCACCCCGGCCATAATCCTCCGCCAACCAGACAGGCTGGAGTCGCGTGTCTTTAAGTCGGCACTGGGGGACTGTAGGCATTGGCTGGAGGGGTCCGAGCACCCTTTTTTGGGTATTGACGGATCATAGCAATCTGGAGTATTTGTGCGCGGCCCTGTGATTCAACCCCGTCAATCGCGTGGAACCATGTTCTGTAGCAGATTGTATATTACTGGCAATTACCGCCCAGAGCGAACGCCCTGTTGCGTCGTTTCGATTCTGATGCTTCCAGTGCAGCTGGCAAGCAACGGTGTCGAAATATTTGAGCCTGTTCTCTGAGTTTGATATTAATGCCCCGGTGTCCTACATTATTTGTTGCTAATTGTAAGCATGTACATTTATGTACAAAACAAAAAAAAGGCTCTTGTGTCAATTGTGGTTTTTATCTTATCTTTTAGATATTCTTATCATCGTTAGAGTTCTACATGAGTTATTACTGTTGAAAATAAGAAAACAGTAAATACAGAGATTTTGATGAAATACCATATATTATTGCTTTTAGTAAACGTAAGTAAGTAAGTTTAATTATGGTAGTAAGTCATTTTTATTTATATAGCGCTTTTCCAGACCGGGGTCACAAAGCGCTTAAACAATCAAAACAATACTCAATAAAGTATATACTTTAAAGGTCAAGATAAAACTGATAACACAACAGGAGTTCCAGAAAGTCAAGGAAAAGCCTGAACAAATAAAAACGTCTTAAGATGTTTCTAGAAAACGTGAAAATGTTTACAATTTGAGACTTCAAATTATTAGCTTGAGCCGTCCAGCTGTGTCCTCAACATTTAAGCTTTTAATTCATTCTACTTTGATAAATCAAACATCGATTTTTTTTTTTTAAATAATGGTTGTTTTTCTGTGAAACATAACTTAACTCTGCTTCAATAACAAACCTCGACCTCAGGATGAGTCCGCCCTCTGGTATTTAATTCTAGCTGATGAGGTTTTCAATGGTGTCGACCTCTTCCCCCCATCATCAGAAGGCAGCAGTGATCTCGCAGCGGCTTCCACAGCAATTTCCTTATCAGCGTTGTTGTTTAATAAGACTAATGAAAATCAGGTCGGTTGCCTCATTATCGTGGCAAACACTGAGACGTGCGATCCCGATCGAGATTATTCAATTAGCACTAGAATCAATCACCGATTGATTATACATGCTAATGACACACTGTAAACACGATTACACGCATGCAGCGTAACAGATGTACATACACGTGAATGGTAAAGTTAGTTTATTGCTTTACCTCATTACCATGGAAACGCAGGCACGTAAAAGGCGTCGATACAACTCAACGGTCTATAGTAGAGAGTCGAGCTACATTTGAAATGGATCGATTGAAATTTAGAATCTTTACCCTTGTGTTATCTCTGGGTCAAGGTCGTTGGTGGCGGTCGTTCGAGGGCTTAAACAATTACATTTATTTTCGGTGCCATTGGGTGAACTTGACCCTGAGACAAGGGTTAATAATATTGACATTAAGAGGTTAAATAGTTTAGATGATTATATGGAAATATATCATAATATTGAATTGCTGAATTTAACCTTTAAAACATATTTATGTTGTTTGATTTTCCAATTCCATTAATATGAACAAATAAATAAATACATATTAACAATCTAAATTCAATATTTTTTTATTCATAGCCTTTGAAATTAAATCTAAAAGTGTTCGTGTAATATTGCCACAGGATGATACTGAATTTAAAAGTCTTAGACTAAACATTTGTTTTAATGATTGTAATATTATAGCAAACTATGTGTATAAAAAAATGCATTCATGAAGAAATATTGTAATTTTTTTTTTTAATTTCAATTTCAACCTTTCGATATACAAATTATTGAATCAAACATTTTTACATTTTAATGAAGGAATTAAAGTAACATATGGGATGTTCTTCCATTCGCTCAACATTCTGATGACACTGATGTATACATATTTGTCTGTAGCAACGTGGCTAATACGTGATGAACTTCTATGGTGTTTATCACCAAAGCATTCACTCCCACATGATGTAGAATCTGAACCACAACACAGTCATCGACGCCTTGAGAGCAGCTGCTGTTCCTACCTGGAGGTTTGGACCACGAACCGGGCTCCTGGTGTCCTCCACTTGTGCGGGACATTGTGATGTCAGCGAGTTTACCGCACTGGGAGCTGAATGTGCACATTTCCTCTTGAGGGTCACCTGGATATTTTTAGTGTTTATGATTTCGAAAAAGGAGGGAGAAGTGGCGTGAAGAAGAGGGATGCCCAGGGTGAGAGCGGCGTGTGAAGGACGTCCCAGGATCAGTTACTGCTCTTTAATTCACCGTCGTACACAACTCACATGTTTTAAGAGGCTTTAAATCTTCCTACAAACGTGTTGTATCCGTCAGCGGGGTTTCACTTGTGAATAATTCATTGTGAATTTTTGGGGGTTTTTGGAACAATTTTCATAAGAAAAACTGATGTAGCAGCTGAATCTCACCATATAGAGAGTTACCTTATGAACACATGCAGCTCTCAAATCTATATGTACATTTTATAAGTGGACATTTTAGAGGAAATAAAGAGCATTTTCATGTCTCTGTTTATTAGTCTGCACGGATTAGGACCGAATAAAAAGACGAATAAACTGTGAATGGTGATTAATAATTTACTTTAATGCGTAAAAAAAACTTCTTATCGCTCGCTAATAACTCTCCGTATGTAACAAAATGTAATAATTAATTTCAAAACCTTATATTTATTATGCATTATTCTGGAAAATTTGTATTTTATTTAAGTGTTACTGGTTGATATACTGTATATACATATACACACATATATATGTTATATCTTTAACTGAGCTGAATTAAATATAATTTTCTGTTTGACTTATGTTGAAGTCCCTCATCATGACCTTGTGTTGGAGTTATTACTTTATAAAGGTCTCCAAGAACAGATATATGATGCTTTAAAATGAAAATTTGTATTAAGTAAGTAAGTAATTTGGATTTATATAGCGCTTTTCCAGACCAGGGTCACAAAGCACTTAAACAATCAAAACAATGTTCAATAAAGTATATACTTTAAAGGTCAAGATTAAACTGATAACACAACAGGAGTTCCAGAAAATTAATGAAAAGTCTGAACAAATAAAAACGTCTTAAGGTGTTTCTTAAAGGAGTCAGTGGATCCAACAAGCGCAAAGAGAGAGGAAGATCAAAAATGAAATGGATTAAAATCTGGTTAGAATATGAGAATTTAGAATTCATTTGGTAATATAGTGATCATTTACATATTATCTTTGAAAATGATTAAAAATCAGCATTAAAACATGCTTGGTCATTTTCCATGAAGTCAATGATAATATTTATATGAATATATTTTAACGGCACCAGGTTCCTACATTGCTCTTTCTAGAACGTATAAAGTTTTGTTTTCCTGCAATTATCACCGTCATCGACTTGTGTAAACTCAGCCCAGATATTTACAACTGCTCGCCTCCCCTGAGCCCCAGAGAACCTGATCCCCTCCAGCAGCCTCATTTTTACGGGCCTGTTGTGAGGACTGAGCTTCCACGCGAGGCGGCACCAGCGATGATAGATGGGAGCGTTCAGCAAACGCTTGGAGGAGGAATCAACAATGTGTATTTATCAAGCATTTGCCTGAAAACAGGCGACGAAGAGTCGCCTGAACTCTGGCCAATGGGCTCCTTTCAATCCTCCAGAGACCCTCACATCCTGGTTCGGTTTCCCTCGTCGCAGATATTCCTTATTTCGGTTCCCTCAAGTCATCAGCATTTCTTCCCTCATGACGTGAAAACAAACGAAGAGCGAGTGGCTTTATGTGTGTGTGTTCCACCCTCGGTCACCAATCACCAGCTGCCATAAACTGGTCCTGATGATGTGCTTCTGCCGAGCCGAGGAACCTTCCATTAAGACTCTTCACCGGCAGGATTTTAATAACAGAGCAGGCAGAGGATGATTCCTTTACTGCCTGATCCTAAACAAACATTCATTAATACTGCCACGTCGCTACAGCGGTGATAAAAAATAATGAATGGTGATTATAATGAGCTGTAAATTATTCGAAAGACTTCGCCGCGGAGACCAGAGAGAACCCGTGTCCACGTTATTAAACCTGATGAGGCGCTCGAGAAGGTGCGACGAAGGGTCATGAGAGTCACTGATCTTGATAGACTTTGAGGCCATATATGTTGAACCGTTTTGAAGCCGAGGTCGACAGAAAGTTGATCCGTGCTTCGGCGATAAACGACAGATGTTGCGCTGAAAGCCTCGGAAAAAAGTGATGAGCCGGCAAATCTGTTCGGAGAAGCTCTTGAAGAAAAAGGTGCAGATGAAGATAACGGAGGTGAAAAGAGGGAGATGTTTAATGACCTTCTGGGAATCTGTGTTTTTTTCCTTCTTCAAAGATCAAAATAAAGACTTTAATCATAGGCTGCTTTTCCAACTATACTGTGACATCATGGAGGGAATAGAGATCAACTCAACAAAGGACTTGGCGAGCGCAGACCTCTGCCAAACTGCTCTTAAAGGGCAATATTTTTTTAGTTTTTGGCCCATATTTTCTCAAACATAATGAATTTACCAAGTCTTTCACAGTTTAGAGTTTATGGACAAAAATGCCAGAGAATATGTTTTTACAGCAGCTCTGTCTACACAGTGACAAATCCCTAAAAGAGTTTATGGATCCAGATGGTAACACTATTTTTGGTAACACATTTTTTTTTTAGAAGCTTTGTCCCGATAATCAAGACCGTTAGTTATTCTTCTAGCAGACGATCAAATCACCTCCTGATAAAACTTGCTATTAATAATATCTAGAGATTTAAAATAACAATTTAAACGAAACAGGACGACTCAAGATAAATGAGTAGCGTTGAGAATAGATGATGAACCGTTTAATCTAATTGCAGTTTTATCTGTTTACCAATATTGCGATAAAGTAAACACCAACACAAGATTTTATGGAACCAATATATATAAAGCTCCTTCCCCTCCTGCCAGACTTGAATTTCATAATGAAACAAGAGTCATTTAAGCAATTGGTTGGAAAAATATGAATAAAACCTTTAAATGTACAGAGCACGGAAAACCCTTGTGTGTGTCCAAGCAATTAATATTCCCTGAAAATCAGATTAAAATATTACTTTTTGACCTTCAGTGAACATTTTATTTGTCAAACCTCTTGTGGTTTCATTTAGATTCTCCCCCAATTAATAGGTTTGATGAAAAATCAATACTCTACCCGAGTTACAATCAATGACGTAGAATATGTCTAGACTACTGTCCTAGAAAATACCATATCAATGTAGAGGTTCAGAAAAATTGATAAATCTAGTGTAATATTTGAGCTACAACGCCAGGATCACTCCACTTGGCAAAAGATGCAAAGATTTAAGCTATAAATCAATAATTTTCCCCAAGTTATGATCAACGACTGCCGTAAATCTCCTCTAGAAGTCGAGTATCGCACAAATAATATAACATTTGAATGTAGTTTCAATTCGTTTTTTTTGGCCGAGTGCATCATGAAACTCATCTCAATCGTCATTTTCCTCATCAGTTCTACGTTGCATCATGAACGTCAGTGTACAGCTGTGGAGACTCTTGATCATCCGTTCGTCCAAAGACGGCACGTTCTCCTCAGATAACTCAGTCAGAGGTGGGCAGACACGCTTTATACGAGTGACTATAAAGGGCACTCTGCTGAATGGAACAGGGGTCACTGACCCTCTGTCACCCCCCCTTTTTAAAATGATTGAGGTTCATAAATGTAAAAGCTGATGTGTTTTCTTACACAGAAAGACATTTTCCAGCAGCTCTGAACTCCTCTCTTCACCATGAGCAGTCTTTTATTCGACCCGCCTGCGATGACTCATCATGTCAGATCATTCAGTTTCAGGTCAGTCGTTTCAAGCCATTGATTTGGTGTTTGAATTTAATCAGCAAATTCTGGATTACATGGACACTGAAGCCAAAAATATACACACACACATGAAAGTAAAAAAAAAGATCCGCCGACGGTCAAGTCCATCTTCTAGACCGTCTCCTCCACGATGAACTCGATGGCGTGCTGTGGCGACTGGCTGGTGGTCACCATGGTGATCTCGCCGTCATCCATGGAGATGCCGGGGACTGTGATTGTCTGAGCGTCCAGCATGGAGGAGGGCAGGATGACGACCTGCGAGGCTCCCTCGATGCCGCTGAGGTGATCGGCCGGGATCATGACAGCCTCACCGCCGCCCGCCTCCTGCAGCACGTAGATGGTCTGCACGGCCCCGGCGTCCATCTCGCTCGTCGCCAGCGAGGAGAGCACCTTGGCCCCTTCCAGCACCTTCTGCACGTGAGCCGCCTCCAGTGCCTGGATGGCCACCTCCGTGGACTCGGGCGGCAGGTCCTCGTGCTGCAGGATGTGCTTGTCCAGGTTGGAGCGGGAGCGGAAGGCGGCCGAGCAGTGCGGGCACGGGTACGGCTTCTCGCCGCTGTGGGTGCGGGCGTGCTCGGTGAGGCGGGCCGCCACGCTGAAGCTCTTGCCGCAGATCCAGCAGCAGAAGGGCCTGGCGCCGCTGTGGATGCGCTCGTGGTCCTGCAGGTGGGGGAGCTGGCGGAAGCGTTTCCCGCACGTGGCGCACTGGAGGGACACAAGGATAACAACCGATTCAGCAACAACATCACAAACACCTCGTCGTTTTCTTAAAAGTACAGCGGAAACCAAACAATGCCGTCATCATCTCGACACAGAACATGTCCAGCAGTGAAGCCAGTTTCCCACTCGGAGCCGTGACCCACATTTTCGAGCTATTGTTGTCCAACAGAGAAACTCGCCTTCTCGGTTTTGCATCTTTGCAACGTTCCAGAATACAATGTGTCGTGATGCAATTTATGTTCTTTATCGTTAGACTTAGATTGTATCATCTTGTTCTTTCCCTTCATTTCTCTTTGATCTTGTTCTTATTTTATTTTGATTTTTTTTTTTTAATTTTATGCAAAAATTGCTTGATTTGCTGTGGATAATTGGAAAAAAAACTATTTAGTTATAAAGTTCTACCTTACCTTACCTTAACAAGTCATTTTATATCATATATTTGTCTACTGTGATGGTCTTTTCCACTATGAGGTTAAAGTATTCTTTGGCTTGTGCTTCCTCTTGTTGTTGCTAACACAACTGACTACACAATAGAACTCTTGGAACATGAGAGACTACAACATACTGTATACTAGTTATCCCGACAACAACCTTCTCAGTAATGGTGACCCCTGAATGGCTCCCAAAATGTTTTGCCGCCAAGCCAAACAATCACAGGTGACGAACATTTTGTCGTAGCATTATTAGTGTTGGCTTTAGTTATGTAGCGATCAATCAGCCACGACTAAATAGAGCAGCGTGTATGAAGGAACTATGGGGGTTCATTTTGTTGGCACCATAAGTACAGTGCAGTACAGTTCTGTGGTCGTGTTGGAGATGATCTGCTCTTCAAACAAAAGCCCAATTTTTGTAACTGAGTGACAAAGAGAAAAAGCTTTGAAATGACTGAGTGGCTGCAGCTTGATACATTTCATCATCAGAATCAGAAACCTTTATTTCCAGTGCTGTAAACCTCAACGTAGGTTATGCAGTACCGTGCGAAAAAAAAAAAAACCCTAAAAAAATCAACAACAGAAGGTGAGACACGAAATGAAGAGGTACCACTGTTTTCACCTTTGTAGGGAAAACATAGGAATGACTAAGCGTAGTAAAACAAAAAGAGATCATTTGCTTTCATGGGGTCCTGGGGGGGGCTGGAGTCTGTATTCAGGCTAGTTGAAGCTGAGAGACGCGCGTCTGTCGGACCATATCGACAAAAAGCCTTTCACGCACACACTCACACCTACAGTCGATTTAAAGTCATCGAAAACCTCCTGATTTAACCACTACGTTATCATTTTGACTCGCCCCCTGATGAAAACTTCCTCAAAGGGAACTTTTGACTGAATATTGATATTATGAAAGGTCAGCTTGAACTGAAATGCAATGTGACCGACTAATATACTGTATTAGTAAGTGGACTCACTACTGGACTCGAGGGTGTCAAATCAAAGCGTTGCTACTGCATCATAAACTAATTCAAAGCCGAAACTAATGACTTCAATTATAAAATTCAGTTGCAATTCTTGGTTTGTCCTTCCCATTTTCTGCTGATGCAGCATTTCTGACTGGAGTACAGGACAAGGTGAAACACTAAAATACACACAAAATGTGCGCAACACAGATTCTAGTGGATCACTTTTACACACACACACAAACACTAAAGGTGAACCCAGGCAGGCCACAGTGGGCGACCACACGCTTCACCAACCCACTTGATTATAGTCGAAGCACTAGTGACTGCTGTGTTTGGCTTAACATGGGAGCACAATTCAGTTTTCTCAAGTGTGTGTGTGTGTGTGTGTGTGTGTGTGTGTGTGTGTGTGTGTGTGTGTGGTCAGCAGCTTTACACAGTGGGGTGACAAAAATGAGGAATCAAAGCAGGTGCACACATTTGAGAAAGCTGTTGATGTTTACACAGTCACTGGTTTTTCCTTCCTTCCTTCCTCCTTCCTTCCTTCCTTCCTTCCTTCCCCTTCCTTCCTTCCTTCGCCCAGTGCTGTGTCTCAAATCGCATACTTCTCTTAGTATACTAGAAGTTAGTATGCATCAGGATAGTGTACATACTAACTAGTACGCAAATTCTCCACAGATAGTATGTCTCAAATCAAACACTGCTGCTACACACTAACAGGAAATTAACAACAGCTTCTTCTTCTACTTCTATTTAACGATTGTTCCAACTAGCTGTTTGAACGCTATCGCCACCTGCTGGCAGCACGTTTTGCAAGTTTGGAAAAATGACAAAAATATGAAAATATGACGTTTACAACGTCACTAAGATGGAGCCGTTTAGGGTAGATAGTGTCCATACCATACTAGCTTTAGTACGCCAATTTAGTGTGCATGGCGCACTAAATTTCGCATACTAAGAATTGAGACGCACTTAAGCACTAAAAATACTAACTTTGAGTACGCAAGTATGCGATTTGAGACACAGCATAGTAGATATTGCAGTTTGATAAACACAAGGAAAGGGAGTGATGGAGGTAGTTGGATATTTGTTGTTGTCGTTTTTTTTTTTTTACATCCATCAATTTAATTTATTCTCCTTTCAACGCTGACGCAAGAAAATTAATTTAGCAACAAAATGTATCGACACATGTACTGATGCGCCACATGATTGTAATCGACTTCTGCAAAGGCTTTGCTACGTAGTTTTAATTCATGCAACAAAGTGTAATTAAGTTACACCCAAGTGAATATAAATGATATCAGCGTTTGTAGCAGCCAGTTCAAACAAGTTTGTCTCCCGCAGGCATTTTTTGAGCGTTTGTCTTTCCGTGTCACTCAGTGCGACAGTCGGTGACAAGACTGACACCGCGTCAAGAGTTGTCACAGTGTCTCAAATAATGAGGATTACACTTTACTGCGGTTGCACAACATTTGAACTTTAAAAAGCAATAACAGTTGCCACGAAGCAGCCGGACGGCAGGACAGAAGTGCATAGTTTATATGATTACGTGTATTAACGTGTAATCATGTCCTCATTGAATGCGCTGGTAACGTTATGGAACCCATTGCATTAAATGAAATCCGAAATTTAACTTAAATAGATGCATTAATTTGATCTTGCAAGCTCAACAATGCATCCAAGGTAACATCCCTCTCAAAAACCATTCTCAGTAACAGTAACCTGAGCAGCTCCCATAACACTTTGCCGCCCAGCAAAAAAAAAAAACGATCTCAGCTTCTGCCATTTTGTTTAACCTGGACTTCATCCCTGGACCTAAGCCCGTAAAAGTTAGGTCTCAGAGGCGTCTTATTTCTGCCGATACTGCAGAGAGTTTTCCAGCCATATTTGACCCTCTTTTCTTCAATGATTTCCTTAACGTGGACATGTTTGTTCAATGTTTTAATACTTTTTGTATTGAAATACTGGATCAAGTGGCACCTGTCAAATCGATAAGAAAAACCCTAAAGTGTTGTACACAATAAATTATCTTGTGTGTCCTGCTGCTCCAGTCATGCCCGTCTTCTGTGACAGCAATGTCTAAGTATTTTTTATATCGTCTTGTCATTTTAATGTGCTCATTAACAGTTTTCAAATTATACATTTTTCCACTTGTGTTTTTTTACTTAAGAATTCTATTCTTTGTGAAAGAAAAAAAAATACTGAATGCAACTCATGGATACGTTCATAAGATTGAAGATTTGATCCAGGGTGAAGTCTGACACAGCTTTTCTTTTCTTTTAAAACCCTGCCATCACCTTGGAAATGAAAATAGACTGAGCTAAAAAATGTTTTAAAAAAAGCATAGAGGTAAGACTGCGATCGACAAAGGATCCAATTCCCGATTATTATACTCCTATTTTTTATTTCTACTGCTACGAAGCTTTTCAACAGCTCAATTGACTGACTCATATTCATAAAGAACTCTAAGGTTACTTTCATTTTACATATGAATTTTGAAATTTTTTGCTTCGAATATACCGGAAATATCATTTTAATTTATAGTTAAATGAATGGAAAGACTTACTAATAAATCAAGATTAAAACAGCATTGTACAGAGAAAAGATGAGATAAAAGGCATGAGTATTAACGACAGAGGGATTAATAAAGTCAATCTTTCTTTCTCCTTCAAGAAACATCTTCAGACATTATTATTTGTGCAGGCTTTTCTCTGATTCTCTGGGAATCCTTTGTTTGTCTTATGTGTCTTGGCCCTTTATAGTATATTGTTTTAACAGTGATTGTAAAAGGGCTTTGTGACCCTAGTCCAGAAAGCGCTTTAAAATAACCATTACTTTCTATCCATCTATCCATCCATCTACAACAACAAGAAACAGATTTTTTTTTTTTTAGTTTTAGTTTTAATCTGCACAGTTTGAGAACTTCATTCATGTTTTTTTTATTTTCACTGCACTGCACTTTTTTAGTTTCTTCAATTATTATCATTTATTAATTTCTTTTGCCAATGTCCAAATATAAATATATTGTAGTTACAAATATATACCAACTGTGAAACACTTTTAATAGATTCATGTTCCAGGAACTTTCCTATATGAATCTCATATTTTATAAGAGAAACAATGTTAAAATGAAATAATATAATTCATATAATATGTATTTTTTATATATTTAAAAGTGGTTTAATTAACTATGACTACATTAGGAACATAATCCAATGGATTATACAAATGACAGACAAAAAAAGGCAGATTAACTCAACATTAAGCGAACGAAGATCGTCATCGCTGTTAAAGTGGAGCCGCTTTGTTATTAAATGTCACTGCATGCAAAATGAACTGCATGTTTCATTTGAGGGTGAAAATATGTGCCGTCCATGTTCCATCAAGCATATATAGATATACAGGTTTATTGCCTGAAGGCACATCGGATACTTGATAATTATGAATTCAAATCCTTAACACATGATCGCACCCGTGTTGGAAAAAAAACAAAAAGGAGCTTTCTGTGTCACTAGCTTTCGCCGGCATGACAGATAAGACATCAAATCAATTTTCACAGTCCAATGTGCTATGATGGACTTTGGTGGGTCTATAGTTGATGGCACGCTTCTTCACCGGTGCAGGAGACGGAGCGAGGAGACGAGTCCCAGAATAGTAACAGGCACAGAGGGGAGTTGACAGGCCCTAACTCAGTCCTGTCATTAATCACAGGTGCGCAGGGAGGGAGGGAACACCCGCAGGACAAACACCGCTCAGATGGCCAAGAGACCGGAACTAGAAAGATGACCACAGCTAGGAGCGAGCGAGACCTCGGCAGGCTGAGACGGAATGTGTGGAAATATCCAGGCTCTTCTTATGCTAAAATGTGAATTTAAAAAAAGTCGGGGATTTTTTTTTTTCCCCAGCAATCATACGGACCAAGACTTCTTACCTCGAAGGGACGCTCGTCAGTGTGTGTCCTCATGTGAACTTTGAAGGTGGAATTGTAGGCAAATTCCTTTTTGCATATCTGGCATTGGAAACGGGATCTGGCTTTGGGTTTTTGGAGGCTTCCTTGGAAGTGGGCCAGTACGTGCTCCTCCAGAGTTTTGTTGCAGGTGAAGCGGCGGCGGCAAGGCCTGATGGGACATTTGAGCGGCGTCTGGCCAGTGTGGGATAATCGATGGAGGTCCAGGCCCTCTTGAGTCATGCAGCGGTGGCCGCAAAGGTCACACTCGATCTACAGAACGTGAGAATTAAAGAAGGACATAAAGATGAGACTCATGAGGCTAAACTGAGGAACTTCACATACTTTTGTGCTGACTTTTTGTATCACTTTCTTCCTTCGAACAGATTCCTACACTATGTTATTTCACCAGATTGAACTTGCTGGTATAGTTGGCTTCATTTAATTTGACATTTGCAATGCTATCATACTAAATTATTCTTCAGACCTGCCAATTAATTATGCTTTCATAGATGCTTAATTTAAAGTTTAATCTTGTAATTAAGCTTTAAAAGTGTATAAAAAGACAGTGCATACTAATTTTTATTTCCAAAAAAAAAACTTCGCCATTCAAAGACTTTTAAAAGGTCACACTTTAAAGTTGAACACTTGAAAATATTTTTAATCACGATATATACAAAGCAACATTTTTCATTTGTTATACAGATCGCTATGGTGTATTTTGAATTCTATCTTTTTTAACCTACAAGATTAGGGACAACATGTTACTAACAAATTAATTTAACTATAAAAATGTTATTACTCAGTTATTAATAAGTATTTGTATCTTGTTCAGCATGACTTCTTCTACCTTAAATAATATTAAAGAATTTTCTATAAAGAACATCCTGATTACCGCACTGTAAATGAAGGAAGTATAAATATGAAAGTTCTTTTCTGAGGCGTTTCTTTAGCTCTATGGACATCATTTCTATTGCTTAAACAATTGTACATAACATAAGGAATAATAGGGGGAGTGTGCATAGTTTAATGAAAGACTGAATATGACATTTTAATTATTCTATTCATATTACTTTGAATGAATGTTAGCAAGACATTGTAAAAACTGTATCATTAATCGATTCAAATTTAGTTATTTGCTGCTTCAACCTCTAAAAATTTTTTTTTTTTTGTGTGACGTTGTGTTCACCTGTCCAGTGGAGCGTCCTCGTCCCTGACCACGTCCACGGCCAGTATTCCGCTCTTCTTCTGTGGTAGGACATCGCTGCAGGTGGATGTCCAGCACAGACTGGTTGATAAATTGGGAACCACAGTGCGGACATATCACCGGCTTCTTGTCTGTGATATAAAGGGGTAAAAAAAAAAACAGTTAGGTGCGTCTTAAGAGGGTCTTAAATAAACGTTTTTGTAAATATTTAATCAAAGACAAATGTGTCCCATTAGGTGTACTTTCTTAATAGGACTATGCTGGGGAAGAGGACAGGTTGTGTTTTGACGCTACGCGGTTGAATGAAGTGAATAATAAATGAATATGTCAGGGTTTCCTCTCATTATTCATGCGAGATGAAGTAAAACCAGGTGAGTCACTCCACAGTGATGCTGCATACTTAAGGTGTCGTAATGTGATATTGTCAGTAAAGGGAACGATCGAACCAATGTCATTACACACAAAGCACTGAACTATCATCACTTCTTCTGAATTGAGAAGATGAATGTGGTGAAAATGATGTTCTCCTCCGATGATGATGACTTGCATAACACCCTCTTTAAAGAAATAAAAAGGATGAGAAACTGTTTTTCTTAGAGCGTCTTCAGCCGATGATGCAATCACCGCCCTTCTGCAAAAGGTCAACAAAAAAAGTATACTTGTTTATTTGGGCCTCGTTGGATGTTTGTAATGTTAAACCAACCGATGGAACGGAGGTGAAGTATGTTGTATAGCTAGAGACCAATAAAGGGTCGATGCTAATCCTTCTCAACACACAGGAACAAAATGATTGGACAGGTGAGGATAAAGAAGATAGAAATCAGCAAACATCACCTTTTCTGCGGCACACTAGTCCAAATAACAAGGGTCTTAGTGTTGCAGTGGACAGGGGTCGGGAGTGACTAACCGACGTGACTTACTTATAGTGATGACCTAATGCAGGTCTATTGAGCATTAGATCATAATCAATAAAAAAAAGTTAATTGAAAAATGTTTCAAAAATGATAAGCATTGTTTTATATTTAGCTTTTTTAAAACTGATAACAAAAATACATCGACACCTGCAGTTTCTAGTTGTTACAACTGATGACTTCTGAATCTCGAGCTCAAGCTCCTGCTGAGGGAGGAGTTATAATACTCCATCTATGAATAAGTGGATTAAGGAACTATTGAACTGTATCAGGCTGGACACAAGTTGAGATTACGAAGGGCAAACGGAAAGACTTTTGCCCGGCTCCGGAAAACCGTACATCAATATCCGCCGGTATTGACGTATAATCCCTTCCTGAGAAGTGGAGTGAAAGTGAGAAAGAGTTCGGCCTTGTTTGTCTCTTTCCTAACAAAGTACATACTTAAAATTGTGTTCGTCGTCATTTTTGCCGATTCATTATGTTGTATCAAAAGTGAACTAAGCTGCGTCAATGATTATCCATGAAATATTATTGGTATATAAGTATTTATGTTCAGAACTTTGCTCCAATTAATATGAACTTATTTAACTGGTGTATTATGTATGAAGGACGATAAATGACAGAAGAATAAATAAATGTATAAATGCATAACTAAATGTATAAATAAATTACTTCTGATTTTATTTTAGCTGAAGTATGGTATTTTTTTCTGTATATATATATATATATATATATATATATATATATATTTATTTATACAATTTTGACTTGTATTTATTTTGACATTTAATTATTTAAGTATTTCCATATTTCAACATGTATGCATTTATACATTTCATCTGTTATTTATTTATGCATCTATACATTTTGTCTTTTATTAATTTCAACATTTCATTGTTAGTATGCAAATTACTATGCGGTTATAGCGATGTCATCGGATCAACTACTACTTCCTTAAGGAGCATCACACCTTCATCGCTTACTCTGGATAATCCTAGGAAGATGGGACACGTGTCATTGCTAGTGATCTATGATCAGCGCTGATCTAGATGTGGAATAAGATTATATCACAGTCCGGCAAATATTGTTTATAATGCGTTCGGTTGAACTGCCTTTACGTTTGTGTCCTGGTAAATACGTTGTTATTTGGATCAGAGTACATGAGTTATTGCTCATAACAGCTGGGGAAGCAAACCACAATGTAATATCTCTCTTGAAGTCTAACAATACACATTATATATATATATACACATGTATGTATATATACATATATATATACATATATGTATATATACATATATAAGTAAGTAAGTAAGTAATATTTATTTATATAGCGCTTTTCAAGACCAGGGTCACAAAGCGTTTAACCATCAAAACAATACTCAAAAAAGTACATACTTTAAAGATCAAGATAATACTGAGAACAACACAGGAGTTCGAGAAATTCAAGGAAAAGCCTGAACAAATAGAAACGTCTTAAGATGTTTCTTAAAGGAGTCAGTAGACTCCATCAAGCGCAAAGAGAGAGGAAGATCGTTCCAAAGCTTAGGAGCAACAGCCTGAAAAGATTTCTCTCCTCTGGTCCTGAGCCGTGTGCGTGGAACCATAAGTAGATTCTGATCCACAGACCTCAGAGCCCGAGCTGGGGTGTAAGGCTGGATAAGATCAGTGATGTAAGGAGGAGCCTGACCATGAATAGCTCTGAAAGTAAGAACCAGAATTTTAAAGTTGATCATGAAAGAAACTGGAAGCCAGTGAAGAGTTTTAAGGACCGGAGAAATGTGAGTTCTTCTACTAGAGCGGGTCAGAATTCTCGCTACAGAGTTCTGAATCAACTGCAGGCGAGACAGCTCCTTCTTGTTAAGACATGAAAACAAACTGTTACAATAGTCCAGACGAGAAGAAACAAACGCATGGATTACAAGCTCCAGATCATGTTCCGACAACATTTTCCTAAGTTTAGAGATTTTTCTCAGTTGAAGGAAACAGCTTCAAATACAACACCCAGGTTTCTCAGGCTCAGTTTGACAGACTGACCTAAGTCACCCAAGTACTGACTCAACCCTGGAATTTTATCATCAGGAGCAATCACCAGTGTTTCAGTTTTGTCCACATTTAGCTGTAGAGTGTTTTCACTTAGCCATTGTTTGATTTCTAGCAAACAATTGACTAAGCTGTTCAGCCTCTGGGGCTCAGTTGGATCAAAAGAGCAGTAGAGCTGGATGTCATCAGCAAAAATTTGATAAGAAACATCTGGAAATCTCTGAATGATTTTACCGAGGGGAACTAAGTACAGCAAAAACAATAAAGGACCCAGAACAGAACCTTGAGGGACTCCACACAACAGATCTGCCGATTCAGACCTCATTTGATTGGCAGATACACTAAAACTGCGCCCAGAAAGGTAAGATGAGAACCATTCTAACACAGACCCAGACAGTCCCACTTCATCCCTCAGTCTTCTCAGCAGGATCTGGTGATCAACTGTGTCAAGGGCTGAGGACAGATCCAAGAGAACCAGAACAGTGAATTTACCAGAGTCAGCCGACATCATGATGTCACTGGACACTTTCAATAAAGCTGTCTCCGTAGAGAGATGTTTACGGAAGCCAGACTGAAACTTCTCATGGATGTCGCTCTGATCCAGGAACAAAGACAGCTGCTCAGACACCACCTTCTCCAAGATCTTGGACAAGAAAGGGAGCTTAGAAATAGGCCTGAAATTACTGAGGTCAGTTGGGTCTAAGCCTGGTTTTTTGAGCAGAGGCTCCACAATGGCATGTTTAAATGCATTGGGAAAAACCCCTGTGGAAAGGGAGAGGTTCACCATATTGGTAACCCAGGGGCCAATTACATCAAATACTTTGATAAAAAGCCTACAAGGAAGGACATCATCTGAGCAAGAGGAGGGTTTCATCTTGTTCACTAGTGCTGAAATATCACCCAAAGATACAGCAGTGAAGGAGGACCAAGAGGAGGGGAGGGGCTCAGAGACAGTAGGGGTTCCAAACAAAGGGGGAGAGATTTTCTCTTTGATCAATTTAATTTTGTCAATGAAAAATCTCAACAATGCATTGCTGTCAGCTTCACAGAAGACAATGTATATATACATATAAATATACATATAAATATACATATACACATATATATACACATATATATATATATATATATATATATATAGAAAAGCATGATTCTTCGTCCTGCAACAGAGTCTGTGAGAATCTTTTCAGACTGAAACCACGAGTACGAAGCTGAAGTCGCCAGCAAAGGAAAAGTTATATAAAAGGAAATGTCAACGGGCCCTTTGAGGATACTTAAAACCTCCCAGCTTTTGTCATATTAAATCATAATTCATGTATCCACCATTACAGCGAGTGGATATTACAATGTTCAATTCCACGCTAATGAAACCAGCCGTGGGTCATTTTTCTGAAAGAAGACCAGCTTGTTCCTAATTACTCACCACTCTCATCACCTCCACCCTTTCATCCACTCATCCTCTGAGTTCTGTCAACTTCTCCAATTATCAAAGTTTTTGACATGTCAGTCATGTTCCTCAGAATCTAATCTGAATGTTAACATTTGTGATCTCACCTTCACCGACTAGTGGTTTGCTCTTAATTGTAATAACTGTTGCTATCCTAAAAAAGGAATGAATAATCTGTACGTTTAAAATAACTACTTTTTAGTGCTGGTCACCTAAGAGGGTGTGGATTTTCACTGCCAGTTGTGCTCCAATTATTCAAAGGCATTTGCTTGGATTCAGAAAAGAAAGTTATAATGTACTTTTGAAATGAAACAAAGGAAATCATCATTTATCAAATCAGATGAATCACTTTTGAAAATGATCCTTTTGTCACTAGAGGTAAAGTTGTTTACATATTTGAACATTTATTCTCGCATATTTCTCTCCATCTTGTCAAAAATGTATTAACATCAATCAAACGTTACAGGTCTAATGATTATTTTTGGGTTTCCCCGGCCCACACTCAGACTTTACTCTTCATCGATCTTTGTAAACGTTCTCTATGGCTTCCACAATAAGAAACACTCATTATTTCATTTTACTTGTTCAATAAATCATCATGTTTTGTTAATAAGAAGGAGGCACTATATTTTCTCGCTACATCTTACATATTTTATCAGGTAACACAGGAGGGGAGGGGCTACTGAAAAGCACTTCTCACTGCAATAAATAACAGATTCTGAAACATATTATAACAAGCGGAGCTAATCAATAAACTATTGCATTCAAGTATTAATTGTCTGCCTCAGGTGCATTTTGGCAGACCTAACCAGCTTCTCCCTGCGTTTGCTCTTGAAGTCCTGGCAGTGAAATTGCTGACAGGGATGGTTCATCAGCATGTTCATAGGTCGCCACGCCAACATCTTGCAATCTGCTAACCATCTGTGCCGTCTCCCCCAGTAGGAACCATTCACTCTGCTCCCCATTGGGACTCCCTAATTAAACCTTTAATAAAGACAATCTCACCCAATGGCCCTGGACTGATCAATGGATCAATCTCTACAATCATCTCTCTCTGAGGAGTCCGGTACCTCTGACCTCTGCTGCATGTGGACTCTTCAAGCTTGACTAATGAGGGCCTCCACCCCCTGATTAAGATGAAGAGACAGCATGCTGACCCAATTCATTTACCTCCACCTTCCTGTGCCATCCCACATGAGACACGGATCAATGGAAAGCCATCGACTTAATGCATCAGAAGAACAATGCACGTATAACGCACAGCAATGTTTGTGGAGAAATTAAGATAAGCTTCTGAGGGGAGCAGATGGAGATATTTAATCGTGCTCTTTACATCACTCAATAGTGTTTTTCTGTGTGAACCGAACGTCATCACTAATTGCTTAGTTTTCTTTAATGAGACAAATTGTACGTGACGTTTTCTGTCCATTAGTAACGAGCCAACAGCAAGGTGTTGAAAAGATGGTGGATGTTAGACTTGCTGCAGTAAAGGCAAGGCTGCACCATATTGTCAGCTCTAAATGCAGCTGGATGTTGTGCCGTGTTGACCCCTGGCCTCTTACCTTGATGAGTAAGGGAATGCAGGTCGAGGTCCTTCCGGCGTTTGAAAGGTTCTCCACATTCACCGCAGGGGAACGGGTGGCTGGTATGAAGCAGCCTTTAAAAAACACACAATGGAAAAAACATTAGTTATAATTGTGATTGCATTTATAATACAATCTAAAAATTTAACAGCACAAAAATTATGATAGCATCAACACTATGCTCTAGACCAAAAATGTGAAGCAGCCTTATAAAAAGTCAACACAATTAACAAGTAGAAAC
The DNA here is from genome assembly GCF_982586985.1 of Callionymus lyra. Classification (NCBI taxonomy): domain Eukaryota; kingdom Metazoa; phylum Chordata; class Actinopteri; order Syngnathiformes; family Callionymidae; genus Callionymus; species Callionymus lyra. The sequence goes on from NC_141830.1 coordinate 19,445,652, forward strand.
TTTGTACCATAATTTGTGGCAAATGGACAAACATTTGATCAAGAACTAGATCGAGCAACCACGATAGTTAACATTGAGTGACCATTAACCGCGTCATGCAAATACTTAAAGGCCCGTCCAAAACGTTTTTGTAGTTCTGGTGTCAGAAGAGTGTAGCTGCATTAGTATAGTGTGTTACATTTGTTATCAAATGTTAAAAAAAGGCTTGAGTTCCTCGAATTGGGACTCACTGATGCAAAGGTTTGCCTGCCAAAATGAAAAATTATAAAGATTTTGATTAATTGCTCTTTAAACCAACTCATCTCATAATGTTTCGCCTTAATAAATTCAAAATATTGATACATGCATTTTTCCCCTCAGGTCTTAGTCAAGGCCATAGTAAAGCATTAAATTAGATGGTTGTCCAAGGAAGTCTGTATCCACGAATATATTAAGGAAGTATCATCAAGATTATAGGTTGCAAATGTGCCAGAAAGCGTTTTTTAACCCTATTTTGATTCCTTATTCTGGTTTCCAAAGCAAGGAATATCCTCAAACATTAATGTACAAGTAAACACATGAAACCTTACATTCAGTTTGTGTCTGGATCCTGTTTGTTTACACTCAACACAGAAGGCTAAATGTCAGATTTAATCATCAGCTGCATGGGGTTGTGTCAACTAAACTCAAAACAGACGGACCAAGATATTTGGTGGTTAATGGGTTTATAAAAGTGAGAATGATTTAGGTGTTGTGAACTAAATTTAACCCCTTTTTTATTTAACTTTAGTAGCCACTGTCATTGTTGCCTATTTTGCCACCTAAATTAGGAATTGTGTGCGACAAACTAAAATAATAACAACGTGAGCTAGATTAGTTATATTTAGATAAACATATCTCATTAACTGGAATATAATGAACGTGCCATTTTAAATAAAAATAACTCTAAAAACTAACCTTAAAAAAATAAAAGCAGACATAAAATGAGAACGAACAGCCGTGTAAAAAACATATGCGTTAAGCTGTGCTGCACATCAAATAAGGGGAATTAGAGGAGAGCATAAGGGATGGAGATAAAAGAGCAGCGGTGAAGAAGGAGGAGTCAGAGTTAGGACATGAAAGACTATTTTCTCCCATTTTGTAATAATACGATGCTTATAGCCTTTGGGAAGGAGAGAAGTGTTCACCTCATGCTGATTCAGTCCTGCACTCTCCGAGTGTAAAAATAAAACTAAAGATTCTGGATTGTACAATCGAACAAAACAGAGGACATTTATGGCTCAGACAGAGATGAAACATTGGCGTCTTCACTTTAAAATATTTGGGCAGTTATGGTATGTCACAAAAACTCTATTTGCTAATAAAAAAGACTAAATGGTACAGATTACTATTCTGCAAATGATCTTTTTATGGGATCATTTTCAAAGTTTGCCGCAGTCAAAAGCCCCAAGACACTTTTTGTCTTTTAAATTTGCAATGTTTTAACTAAAACTTGCATCGATTTGAAATAAAAGTTTAACCATTTTCCACTTCGCAGCTAATGGGATACAATAAAATAAAACACATTATCACCCTTTTTATTGTCAAACATTAACTGGATTAAAATGTCATCTGTTCAAAAAGACAGATATCGACTAAGGATATCAGACTTTGGAGAGCGATATAAGAGCCATAAGGCAGGGATTCAGTCGTACAAATCCCCCATATGAGCTCCTGGACAAGTCTCTGACTATCTTTGCTATTTTTCTCCGTTTTCATTCACCCTACTGGTTAATGCAGACTTGAGCCAAGCATGACATCACTAAATAGCTTTTATTTTTTAATATCTATCCATCCATTTATATCATTTATTACTCTTTCCATTCTGATGTTAAAATGTAATGGTTTAAAGATGTATATTTTCTTCAGTAAATGTTTAATTAGTTCTTGTCCATCATGTTAAACTTTTGTATTTGTGACTTAACATAAAATGGCTTCCAATTTGGTTCTTTTCTTTGTGTCTTTATTTTTTATGTGTGAATTTTTTTTAAATAATATTCTGCTATTTTTACTCCTTGTTTGCACTTTTAGATTAGATTTTTTTTTTAATTTTGTAAAATAGTTTGTGTTTCATGCATTCAGGTTAATTTATTCAACCATTAAAAAAGTGCAACTGAAAAGACGGTGTTATCATACTAAGCTTGAAAATACAGACCATTTGTAAGTGTGGCTTTTGCCAATCCCCCGTTCAACTGTGCAGCTTTTGGTGCATCTCTAAGCCACAAGACAGGGATTTGTTTGTGAGCTGACATTTTTAGATAAATCTGCACGAGGGTTGAGGAAGGAACTGTCACTGCTGGCAAACAATTACGGTAGTTCAACATTGTATAGTAAAGCTTTTTGCGATAAGATTCCAGAATATTAACTCCACTGTTCATATAGCTGGGAATATTGCAGATTTCAGATTGCAAACACTACTGCATGACTTCAAATCATGTGTATCATCTCCAATTTAATGGGAGGATTCCATCATATGAGTGAAAATTGGATGCACTGTGACTGCTATCATCAGTTACAATAGGCAGATTCAAAACTTTATTTTTTTTCCCATTTATTTTGTATCAATAGTGACGGAAAAAACAGTGGATTGAATCATTTCGTGAACCATCATAAAATACAATACTGCCAAACAGAAAAAAAAAAAAAAAACACAAAAAAATTGTAAGTGCAAATTATTACATTTTGCATGTTTAATGATTCCACTATTACATATCTAAATATAAGGAAAAGGTAAGGCCGAACGTTAAACATCTAAATTCTGAACCACAATATTAGGATAAGTGAAAAATGTTATTTTATCGTCAGTGACACAGAGCACCATGAATTTGATGATTTGAGTTTTACGAGCGCATAAACTGACGTGGCACTCCACAAAATATCAGGCAGATACCAGCATCACTATTTCCTATAATAAACGATAAGTCCTAATGAACCATCTGATGTGGTTAACCACTCAAGTACAAAGGAGACAAGCAAGGGGCTCTCAAGACCTATTTACAGGAGAATGCTGGGCTGCGACCGTTCCTTGTTAAACAGATAATAAAAAAAGAAAATCAATATTTCAGGGACAGCTGACCCTGAGGCAACTGGGAGAATTAGAATTTCAGTCAGGGTCACCTCTACACCCGACCACATGCTATCTAATGAGTGAGGATGACACTGTACATCTAGAGGAATTGGCCAGCACAGCCGTTCTAGTAAATTATTTAAACATGTGTTGCCAGTTGATCCAAGTTTCACTAGAACTAGTAATGGTGGTGAATTTAAAGAATAAAATAACCACAGGCAAGGCCGAGATGGTCAGAGAAAAGTCTGCTGTGCTGCATTCAATGTGTGCTGAAGGTCAGAAGCTCAGCCCATTGTCAATGCAGCCTTGCTACCTTGAACTGGGAGGCATTCTGGGAACCAACTCGGGGGAAAAAGTCCACAAGTGATGATATAAACGGCGAATAAGAAAGTGCAAGTTGTCAAAACATAAAGTAGTCATCATGAGGGATTACCTTGAATAAATGCGATTATTAGGGCACAGAGAGATGCAGCACTATATTGGATGTGGAAGACTGCAAAAACAATCTTGCAAAACTGGACACCATCTTGCAATAAATTACAAGATGGTGTCCAGTGCACTTCTTAATGCTAGAGAATATTAATTAAGAAATACACGAAAGCAAGCAGTACTTTGGCAATGCTTCATGTCGTTGCAGAGAGCTCAGGGCTTTGACAGAGTCCACAATGGGGTACAATCTTTTCCTTAATGACAATTTCTTGTTCAACATTCGACAGCAGGCACAGCCCAGCTACACAGCAGCCAGCATTCTGTGTTTGCTTTGAGGCAAACACCAGAGTCACAGACTCAACAAGCTGGAGATGAGTCAAACAGGTTTGCCTCAAGGAAGTGGCAAGTTAGTGGAGAGGGAAATGTAATGATGTCGCTTTATTAAAGAAACTTCAGAATTGTTTTTTTTTCTTAAAGTGTATACACAATAACAGTCTTCAAGCTTTAAAGTTTCCACTTTTATCAGTTCTGTTTCTTATTAAATGTGCCGCAGTCTAAAGTAATCAAACGTAGCCAGACGCTATAAATCTTCTGCTGCTTGCTCAACCAGGTAGGACATGCGCCGCTCTTCCCACCGCCCTGGATTGTTATCGTTGTCATCTTAATTTACTTTGCTTCTGTCTGTCAGTCATATGTGGCAGAAGCTCAAGGGCACCAAGACGTCTCATTCAATTTTTTCGCAACAAAGCTCAAGCGGAAGGACACAGATCAGCTACAGAAGTGTTGCTCGGAGGAAATGTTCCTAAATCCCCAACTTCACTTTGCAATGCATTAAAAAGTAAACACCGTCGGTAAATACTTCTAAAGCCGTTCAGTTACACGGAAAAGGAGATTGCGTTCCTTCCATCTCCTGTATATTTGGTTGCGTTAGGAAATGTTTAGAAACATTTGTACCAAGTGGGATTTTAGTGCTCTTACTTGTGATGGTTGAGTTGATCTTCTGTGATAAATCTTGATGGGCATTGAGGACAGTCGAACAGATGTGCAGCTCCTTCGCTGTCCACTCGATATGCCTTCGCAAACAGATTCACACAGGAAATCAACATCGCACAAAACCAGCAGAACAAATCGATTTCATACATAAGATACATTGCAGAAGAGAACTATACCGGTTTCCGTCCACGTTTGCGAGGAGGCTCTGTGGACATGTGAATGTGTTTGTGCCTCCGGAGGGCGGCGGCCTGGGAAAAGCTCTTTCCACAAACATCGCAGGTGAAGGGCTTGATGCCCCGGTGGCTCATGCTGTGGCGCAAGAGGCTCTGGGAATTGGTGAAGGACTTTGTGCACACCTTCACAGCATCAGCAGACGAAAAAAAAAAAATCAAGTTACAGTCAGACTGTACTACTGTCAGAATCACAATAATGTTGACATTTAAAAATGATTGTTCTAATTATTTCATATCGGAAGCATTTCTTTTTTCTAACAAACTGAATATTTACATTCTAGATGTTGGGAATCTTTGTTAATGTCAATGATTTTAATCTATACAGTTTTTTTGGTTTTAATATTTTGGTATTTGCCATTGAATTGTCATGGTCTTTGTCTCGTGTTGCCTCTACTGCTGATGTTTTTCATTCATATACCCATTTTGCAACGTCGTTTTCTCATAAAGTTTTAATAGCAAGACGGAAACGTTTACCAGTTTATGGATTTTTCAATCAGCAATACTTTTTTCACGGGTCAATTGGACTGCAGTCACCAAGCTTGACACCCTTTATTATGACACGTGACCAACTTAAAGGAAAGCCGGAGGGTTCCATCACCAAGAACCCCCTCTAAATGTGTCAGTAATACCGATTCGTAATAATGTCTGCTTGCTTTTATTCTAAACTAACACAGTAACATAAAATCAATAGCAATGCTCTTACTGAGTAAAGGGCTGTGGTATGTTAAAGGCAGTAGTCTAAGATCCTTTAAAGATCACTCAAACACACACACTCGTCAAACTCGTGTTTAATAAATCATGAGTTTAAGCCCTAACTGAAGTACCTTCTGTCTATAATCATCATTCCAAATCATTAATTGGAAAATTATTTTGTAAAAAAAGAAAGAAATAAACACTTTGACATAAGCAGAGACAATATAACATCACCAAAACAGATCTTGAATATAATATGCCAGACTTTAATTTTGTTTTTGTTTTGTTTGATCAAAGCATTGGGTTTGCATAAATGTGGCCATAACAAAGTAAAATGTAAATATCCAAATTCTTTATTAAAAGGTGAGTGCCAAAATCACTGGTGTGTTGTATGAAAAAAAAAAAAAACACTATTTATTCTATTGTTTTATTTTTACGCTTCTGTAATTGTTTTGCTAGCTCAGCATCATAAGATACTTGAAGAAAAACTTTTCATTTTTAAAACAGCATGTGTAACACCATGGCAAATTCAATCAAGTGATGTGCTGATGAAGCTCTATGAAACATTGCCCTCATTTTCAGAGCCAACTAGATGGCACTATTTGCTTTATATTAATTGAATATTAAACAACCATTTTAATGAACCCCCATCATTTTTAAGGCAAGAGGGCTTTGCTGGGATCAGAAAATGACACTGCATCGTGACTCTTTACGAGTCCATCCCTGGCTTTTACAAACATCCAGAAATGTTTGTTTTGGTATGCAGCCATTTAAAAGCAAGTTGAACATGAGATTTAGGATGAATGTAGCAGAGCAGGTTTTAATTTTAAATATACTGAAAAAGTCATACACACACTAGTTACTATTGTGTTGACCGTGTTCAATCTGATAATGCCAAAGAACTTAATTCATACAAGAGATTTACTGAATCTTTACCTTGCATGTAAAGAGTTTTTCCCCGGTGTGACTGAACACATGCGTGCGAAGGAAGACTCGTCGGGTGAAAGTTTTGCCACAGTAGGGACAGACGTGTGGTAGAGGTGTTCTCGCCCAGTCCTGCATCAGCTTGGCAGGAGGGGGCAGGTTTTTGTTGTCAGGGTCCGTGTTGCCTTCGGAGTCCTCTTTAGACCCTAAAACTTTGGTTACTTTAAAACGTAAAAGAAGGTTTGATTAAAAAACATCTTTGTTTAAACGGTTCACCATTGAAAGACTCACCCTGCGTTGACTGCATGTTGCTCGTGATCCTGATTAGCGGCCGACTTCTTTTGGAAGAAGGTGAGCCAGACTCGGAAGGTGATAAAAGTGGTCGTTTTGAGCTCTCGTGTGGCGTTGTGGTGACCATTTCCTCGACGGTTTCAGCGCCATCGGCTTCTTCTATCGGTGACATGTAGTTGTGGTGGCGGCGGTGATACAGATAGAGGGTGGTGTTCATGAAGTTCTCTCCGCAATGTATGCATGTGTGCAGCGACTCCTCCAGGTTGTGTTGCTTTTTACGGTGAGTTAACAGCCCTGCATCGTCGCTAAAGCTCTCCCCACATTCGGTGCACATAAACAACTCGGGTTGAACGAAGGTTATGTTTGCCAGAGCGGCGTTCTGCACCGGCTCCACTATGGCATTACCCTCGACACAGCTCTCCGTCTCTGGGACCAGGTCCACATTTTCCTCTCCTTGCTGCCGGTGCTGTTTGCGGTGGTAGAGGAAGAGGGTGGTGTTCAGAAAGCACTCTCCGCACACGGAGCAACGGTGCAGCGCCTCTTCAAACCCGTGCTGGTTCTTGCGGTGAGCCACAAGCTCGGAAACAAAACTGAAACACGAGCCGCAGTCCACGCACAGCAGCACTGGCTCAGGTTTGGGTTTTTTATTAGCCCCTCTTCTCCTTGGGGATGAATCATCTGCATTGGGGTTAACAGTGATCACCTCTGAAACAGGAGCATCTGGGCTCTGGGCCTCATCCTCCTCCTCCTCCTCCTCCTCCACAATTCTCTGCATCGGTTCAGTCCTAGCAACATCGCCAACGTCAAACTCCTGGTCATCGGGATATTCTGCTTGTACGAAGTCTGAAGTAGAGGTAGACGCTTGCTCTTGCTGTTCATCTGGAACCGACTCACCACAAGCGTCACCCTGATGACATGTGCCTTCTTTACGGTGATGCTGCCAGAGGACCAGGCTGTTGAAGAGTTCATTGCAATCCCCACACTGGTAAAGGATCCTGGGCTGGTCTGTGCACAGCTCCGTGAGATCCTCTTCCTGAACTATACTTGTTCCTTGTTCCAAGGTCCCAATGGAAACCTCTGGGACTTCAACAGTCCCCGATACAGCTAGTAAGTGTTGCTGTGGAGATTAAAAAAGGAAAAAGCAGAAAAATAAAATTAGCTTCGAAGCTGGTGTATTCAAGTCCAGACAATTTAATATGCAGGGTTTTTGTATCCATAAAATTATTCATAGCATGCGAGAGATAATTCAATGTTTGGGCTACTGAGGTCAATTAGAGCAGCGTGTGATTAGAAGCGAGGTTCTTCTGAGAGCTCCAGACAGCAGAGATAAGACAGCGACTGGCCTGATCATATCACAATCCCATCATGCTTGACTGGGTCTCTGCACTGGATATTACATTTGTGCTCGGACGATGAAAGTGGTTCAGATGTGATTTTCAGCTGCGATCTAAAAAGTTCAATGTGTCTCAGGTCCAGGAATAATTATGATTATTAGAAATACTGATGGGGTACAATAATAAATTAGCAACCTATAAAAGATAAAACTGTACCTCATTGTCATCTAGAGATTAGGTTCAGCAAACTCAATCAGCATTAGAAAAATAAATACAGGTAGTTATAAAATATACAAGTAATACTTAGATGGTGTGAAAGATGAACTTTATCAACTTAAATATATTACTCAGGTTAAAACGGCAAATGCAGTCCAGTCCCATTCAATTTACAGTATGAAATAACACATGTATGCCTTTGATTTAACATTTGAAGTGCTGGTGGATTGGTAAATTCAACATTTTGGGAATTTATTCTACCCAGGAGGTATACAGTTGTGTTCAAAATATTAGCAGTCCCACAGCATTAGCAAGATAAACCGCTGTTTTTGTTAGAATTGTTAGAAGTTTCTAGAAGGAGAAGGTTAGAATTAACTGAAAGAGGTGTGTTCAAAAAAATAGCAATGCTGATTCAATTGTTTTTTTTTTTATGTGGAAAATATAATGGTTAAAAATGTGGCCCTTATTTAAAGATCAAGGCAACTGATGCTGCATAGACTGATTGTGTATTCGTCCTTTGAAAACAGAGTAACATGGGTCTTCGAGACACTGTTCAGAAGAAGAATGTTCTTGGATTAAGAAATTAATAAAAGATGGGAAAACCTATACAGAAGTGAATAAAATGATAGGCTGTTCTGCTAAAATGAAATATACTTGGATGGAACCAAAACCAGAAAAGTGGGGAAGAAAAACAACTATTTTAATGGATCGCAAAGTAAACAATCTGGCAAAGGCTTAGCCAATGATGAGCTCCAGTAGGATCTAGAAGATCCAGGATTGCCTGCGAGTACTGTAACAATCAAACAACGTTTATGTGAAGACAAGCAACCATGGTTAAAAAAAAAAAAAAAAAGGTTTTAATTCATTAGATAAAATGTATTTTACTCACCTTTTTAAACACACTGCTATTATTATGAACATAAATGTATGTTTTAAAAGCAATATCCTTCAATCATTTGTAATAATTAATAAAACATTGACTTTTAGGCTTCAATGAAATAAGACACATACTGGAAATTATGTGCTACATAGCCTTTCATTATGGGACGTTACGTATATTATTTTGGAGAAAATACAAGGATCAAGACAAAATCCCTCATAGATGTGTGGTCCAAAATAAACAGGGTTGTTCCAAAATAAAAAAGAACAGAAACAGACTTGTTTAGATGTCTTAAAAAACCACTAATACATGGTGGAATTCAGTGGACATTTATGACTTCGCACTGCTAACCTGCCGACAGCTTTTTATGTAAAAAACGATTGAGATATTTCACTTAACACAAATTATGTAAAATAATGTGTTAATAAAGATGATTACAAATCCCCCAAAGAGTAAGTGTAAGAGAACTGTGGAATTACCTTTTAAGGACCCCAAGCCACCAAAAAACAGCAACTCTGATGTGATATTTGAGTTCCATTTTTTTTTTTAAATATGTAATTACTTCATTGAGTGTGTAAAACCCAACAGATTGTTATTATTTGAGCTGCTTCTCTTTCTATCATTACTTTCGCAGAGAGTATCATGCATTTTTAATCAGCATAGATTCATATAAGCGATCTCTGCGTGTAAATAATATCAAAGGCGTATATAAATAGTGAGCCGGAGCAAATAAAGATCTTGCGAACCACTTAGAAAACTACACCAAAGTTCACTATATTGTACGATTATCTCTATTTAGTGTTTGGTAGCAGTACGGCTGCAATTCTTGCAGGTTATTTTCACATTTTGTTTCATCATCCTCAACTTATATAAATGATCAGATCCAAGTTTATTTCCATTTACTTTCACTTTTATTTACTATGGAATTTACCATGCATTTGCTGTGAGGTCAAACAACAGATATACATATTTTACCATGAACCCATGACTATGAATATTTTATATTTTTTAAGTATATTTTACAACAAACTTCAACTTGGTATAAAATCCCTTGGTTTCACTTACCACCCAATTGCCTGGTTCAAATTGACCTGACAAGGTTTTCCAGTGAACTAGTTTAATACATAGCAGTGGTTGTAAAATAAATCCAATACAGATGTTTTGACATGTGTCATCTAAAATGACATCAATGCTTGGTGCTCAGCACAGTGTCTAGTTGGAAATAAAGTCAAAAGGTCGGAGCAAGAAGCTATAAACAGAAAAATATTAGGAAAGGTAATCCTCCAACTCGCTTATCCGAACCAATTGAAGTTTCTATATTGTGTACACACAAGCAAAGAGTATACAAAGCTTGTTGATGGAAGAAAGAGGAAGAGGTTGTCTTAGTTTCCTGAAGTCAAGCCGTTCTTTATTCAGTAGTAATATTAGAATCAAATTTTCTATAGAACCACGTCAAAACAATGTCCAACAAGTCAAAAAACAAAAAACTGGTGTCAGAGAAGTCAAGAATTATTATAGAAGTATTTAAAAAAAAGCACACAAAAATGACTGAGTAAGCAAGAGATGTCAGTCAATCAGGAACCATGATTACATGTATGTATACATTCCAGTATATTCTGGGCTCTGATTGGTTAACAGACTTGTCATCCAAACTTAGATATTTCAACTTAAGTTTTTAATACTACTTATGCGTTGTGATAAACACAATTGGAGACGAGATAGGTGTTTCACATCCAGAAATCCCATATAGTAGCAAAGCATAGCAGTTTTTGTCCTATTAATAGTTCCTGTACATTTAAATCAGTCGTCTATCATGTTTGGCATAAATGTCCCAGAAGACCAAGGGAAGAATGAGGCTTCAAAACATGATTAAACTTTTAAAAAAAAAACTTATATATATATATATATATATATATATATATGAAAACACTATATTTATGTACACTATATTATAGCATTGTTATTAATTATTAGTTCAGTTTAATATAAACATTTCCTTTACAGGTTGAAATATTACATTGTTTTAATAGAGAATATATAAAATAAATTAAATTGTTTACGGGATACAGTTTAATGGTAAGTAAGTAAGTCATTTATATTTGTAGAGCGCTTTTCCAGACCAGCTTAAACTGAAACTTTCTCACATACTATGGGTGTTTGAGTCTGGGGTGTTGCAATGAATATTAGATGAAGAGCTTTTTTTATATGACATTAAAATTAAAAAAGGTACAAGAGGATATTTTCTCTTTTATTACACCGAGCACAGCACGGAAGCCGAGACGGGATAACAGGATTATAGGCGGTTCTTAATCAGAAATCCTTGTACTCGTAACGTTGTAATTGTCTCCTCTACAGAACGTAGAGGTTTAGTAGTTAGTTTCAGGAATAAATGATGGCTATAGAAAAAGTGTGAATCCTGGGTCGTATAGATGCTCGGTGTGACCAACACGCAGGCACAATTCTCTCGTTACAATCAGTGACTAACGGGAATTAAAGGAGGCACATGAGTCACGTCTATCGATCCATTCAATCTTGGTTGTTGGCCAGTTGCAATCACAATTTCAATCATCTCCAGAAATGCTAGTGAATCTAAATGACAATGTACCAATAGAAGTTCCCATCATATTGACAATTATAACTAATGAGATTGATTAGGGACACTTCCCTATATCGATAGCTTGTCCTTCCTATGATGTTGTCAAGGACAAACAATTATTGCCGTCTCATCGCTGGTTAGTCATCAATATACAGTTTTTCAAAATCAATGTCCTCTTTAATCACGGTCTGTTTCATATACATTAACAACTTACTCCGTAGTTCACTCTCGTTTCTGTTCTTATACATGTATATATCGCATTTTCCGGACTATAAGTCGCAGTTTTTTTCATAGTTTGGCCGGGATGTGACTTATACTCTGGAGCGACTTATGTGTGAAATTATTACCGGTATATCATTTCACATGTTATTTTCACACTAAACCACAAGAGGGCGCTCTAGGCCTGTGTTGATAATTTCTACGTAGAAAAGGAAGCGCCGCATCTTCTACCTCCGGAGTTAGCGGAGTTGTTTAAAAGTGACACCGAGGATGAAGATTTCATTGGATTTTAGTTATTTGGAGTTACACGGATGGTTTGGTAAACTTCTTAGCATGTTATTTATGCTATAGTTATCTGAATAACTCTTAATATGTTATGTTAACATACCAGGCACGTTCTCAGTTGTGTCATGTAACGTAACATACAATTATTCAGCCTGTTGTTGCCGCTATTCTATTTTTATTTTAAATTGCCTTTCAAGATGACATGTCTGTTCCTAGTGTTGGATTTTGTATAATAAATTTCCCCCAAAAATGCGACTTATACTCCAGTGCGACTTATATATGTGTTTTTTCCTTCTTTATTATGCATTTTATGGCTGGTGCGACTTGTACTCCGGTTGTGTTTTTGTTCCAATTTCATCAGTATACATTAACGTAGATCTTCCAAGTTCAAATCAACACCTAGTTTGTTGATTGAGTTTCTTGGTCCAAAGTTACTTTTTAATACAGAAATTTAACATGTACATAAAAAGTAATACGAGTCTAAATATTACTTATACACAGTAGGACTGTGAATAAAAAAAAAACGTATTGCCAAATAACTTTTCCTCTACATTATTAATATAAGATACAGTGGAAAGTCTGACCGATTAAAGCGTCAGATGTATAATGCTTTTCAAAATAGCTGATTGAAAGAATTGTTTCTAAATATTGCTTTTGCTTTTCCAAGAGTAAAAGCTACAAATAAAGACAATGTTTTAGGGTTTACAATTATTCAGGGGATTTCAGCACCAGCATCATTTTAAAAGTCTAGGTTTGGCACTGGCATAAGATAACATTTAAACATTTATACCCATGACTGTGTCAGGAACATCCAACAATTTGGTGTTGGATGTGATGTGGTCTCCTACAAGCAGACATTTCTACAAGTGTAAAATCCAAAAGGCAGAAGACTCTACTCCAATGCTGTGTCTCAAATCGCATACTTCTCTTAGTATACTAGAAGTTAGTATGCATCAGGATAGTGTACATACTAACTGGTACGCAAATTCTCAACAGATAGTATGTCTCAAATCAAACACTGCTGCTACACACTAACAGGAAATGACGTGACAGCTTCTTCTTCTACTTCTATTTAACGATGGTTTCAACCAGCTGTTGGAAACGCTATCGCCACCTTCTGGCAGAATGTTTTGCAAGTTTGGAAGAAGAAATAAAGAAAAAATATGAGAATCTAAATATTCGCAAGATATTTAAGCTGGTATCAGCACCGAAGACGTGTCATCTTTCTACTGCTGCTGAAAATGCACCTGTAAGTATATGCATAAATATATACAGTGCCTTGCGAAAGTATTCGGCCCCCTTGAACCTTTCAACATTTTGCCACATTTCAGGCTTCAAACATAAAGATATAAAAATTTTAATTTTTTGTCATGAATCAACAACAAGTGGGACACAATCGTGAAGTGGAACGAAATTTATTGGATCATTTAAACTTTTTTAACAAATAAAAAACTGAAAAGTGGGGCGTGCAATATTATTCGGCCCCTTTACTTTCAGTGCAGCAAACTCACTCCAGAAGTTCAGTGAGGATCTTTGAATGATCCAATGTTGTCCTAAATGACTGATGATAAATAGAATGCACCTGTGTGTAATCAAGTCTCCATATAAATGCACCTGCTCTTTGATAGTCTCAGGGTTCTGTTTAAAGCGCAGAGAGAACCATGAAGACAAAGGAACACACCAGGCAGGTCCGAGATACTGTTGTGGAGAAGTTTAAAGCTGGATTTGGATACAAAAAGATTTCCCAAGCTTTAAACATCTCAAGGAGCACTGTGCAAGCAATTATATTGAAATGGAAGGAGTATCAGACCACTGCAAATCTACCAAGACCCGCCGTCCCTCCAAACTTTCATCTCAAACAAGGAGAAGACTGATCAGAGATGCAGCCAAGAGGCCCATCATCACTCTGGATGAACTGCAGATAACTACAGCTGAGGTGGGAGAGTCTGTCCATAGGACAACAGTCGTGCACTGCACAAATCTGGCCTTATGGAAGAGTGGCAAGAAGAAAGCCATTTCTCAAAGATATCCATAAAAAGTCTCGTTTAAAGTTTGCCACAAGCCACCTGGGAGACACACCAAACATGTGGAAGAAGGTGCTCTGGTCAGATGAAACCAAAATCAAACTTTTTGGCCACAATGCAAAACGATATGTTTGGCGTAAAAGCAACACAGCTCATCACCCTGAACACACCATCCCCACTGTCAAACATGGTGGTGGCAGCATCATGGTTTGGGCCTGCTTTTCTTCAGCAGGGACAGGGAAGATGGCTAAAATTGATGGGAAGATGGATGGAGCCAAATACAGGACCATTCTGGAAGAAAACCTGTTGGAGTCTGCAAAAGACCCGAGACTGGGACGGAGATTTATCTTCCAACAGGACAATGATCCAAAACATAAAGCCAAATCTACAATGAATGGTTCACAAATAGACGTATCCAGGTGTTAGAATGGCCAAGTCAAAGTCCAGACCTGAATCCAATCGAGAATCTGTGGAAAGAGCTGAAGACTGCTGTTCACAAACGCTCTCCATCCAACCTCACTGAGCTCGAGCTGTTTTGCAAGGAAGAATGGGCAAGAATTCCAGTCTCTCGATGTGCAAAACTGATAGAGACATACCCCAAGCGACTTGCAGCTGTAATTGCAGCAAAAGGTGGCGCTACAAAGTATTAGCGCAAGGGGGCCGAATAATATTGCACGCCCCACTTTTCAGTTTTTTATTTGTTAAAAAAGTTTAAATTATCCAATAAATTTCGTTCCACTTCACGATTGTGTCCCACCTGTTGTTGATTCATGACAAAAAATTAAAATTTTATATCTTTATGTTTGAAGCCTGAAATGTGGCGAAATGTTGAAAGGTTCAAGGGGGCCGAATACTTTCGCAAGGCACTGTATGTATATATATATATATATATATATATATATATATATATATATATATGACATGCATGGAGCACTAAATTTCGCATACTAAGAATTGAGACGCACTTACGCACTAAAAATACTAACTTTGAGTACGAAAGTATGCGATTTGAGACACAACACAAGTCTTAAGATAATGACGAGCCAACCAATTTAGGAAACCAGTAATTGTCTGAACAAAATAAATGATTAATATTAATAACACAAATATTACTAAGATTTACGGAGAAAAAAATAAACTTCCACCGTCCGGCCTGAAAGAATTAAGAGTAACCAATCAGACATCGATTTAATATGTACTAGCTTTATAGCCCTGTTACATTATGTATAGAGAGACAATGGTGCAATAAACATCAGGCTGTTTGTAGTAAAGCAGCACATGGCCATGCCCGGGCCAAATGTATAATAAAATCCATCTGGGGTTTACAGTGATTCTCAGATTGAGGGAGGGACGGCCTGCAGGCAGTTGACAGGGGAGCTGATGCAGTTCATAGTCACTTTGCCATCGCCAAAAACCAGTGGCAATCCGTCATGAGTGTCATCGCGCTTTGTACGAGAGTTTGGGGTTTGGGTTTTTTGTATCCGAGCACCCTTCTGGTGTATCCTTCTATCAACACATTCGTCCCTCAATCTGCTCCATGACCTCATCACATGAGAAGTTATCCCGTTCATTCTTGAGTTTTCAAAACATTTCAACCATTTTCCAAATCAGCTAACTAATGGACAGAATCCGTTCCTAATCACAACTTCCTGTTTCCATCATTTGCCCATTATTAACAAGTGTTAATATCCGATATCTGTCAACTGTGCTTGGCAAAGTAAAGTAATACAACTCCGCCTGGCGAAGTAATACAACTGAACATAGCGAAATACTACAACTGAACATAGCGAAGTACTACAACTGAACATAGCGAAGTACTACAACTGCACCTGGCGAAGTACTACAACTGCACCTGGTGGAACACTACAACAGTGCCAAAGTAATAAAGTTCTGGGGGCAAATTGCTTAGTTAGTTGTGGATATATGGAGGACAAGCACAGAAACAATTAAGATGTGTTAAGCCTCATAGAATATCAAAATCACAATACACTTATATATTGTTTGCCTGGCAACTCAGACGGCAATTTTGGTCCCTTGTGCGAGTTCGACACCCATGGTTTAAGGTGTTCTTTTGTGTCTATATATTTGAACTACAACCAGGTATTATTAACATAAACACATTCAACACCAGTTACTTTAAAATGTGCACATGTTCAATCAACAGTAATAATGATTCAACACTGTGATAAATGATGTCGTTTACCTGAGTCGCCACATCAGAAAAGTTGGCAGGCACAGGTACAGACGGGTCCTCCTCTGCGGTGCATGTCAACTGGTGCTTTATAACCTCCTCTAGAGTGTCAAACTCCTTGTAGCAGGGAAAGCACATGAACACTGACGAGGTCTCCATGGCTGCAACAAGAATGGAAACATATTACCAAATATGATTCATCATGCAGTAAAGCAAAACTGATTTAAATGAAGCTACAACACTTCACAAATCCCAGTGCATGCCATGAATATTTAAGTCATCACACAGCAAAACATTAACACAGCGACCCAGAAGTGTATCAGAAGTTGGGATGTGAACATTGCCCTCTCTTGATGAGAAGAAGCGCCTGCATATTTTATCTCGACAGCAGCTCAGACTCATGTGCCAGTGGACCACGCCGGGCTCTGCCAAGATGACTCACCATGTGCCGAGTCTGAGCTAATTGTTATTTTTCACCATGCAGGTCGCCGCTCAAGCAGGTAATGACCACGCCAAGTCTCTCTTCCTGCCTCTGCCATTTTCGGGGAGCGAAGCGGACGTTTAACAACAACATCAATTAGATATTTGTTAGGAAGAGGGACCCACTGGAAAATACCAGTGAGAAAACAATATCAGAAAACTTGGAATCACACCGAGTAATTGGCTAAAACTACATTAATTAGGCACTAAATAGAAAAAAACAAACATTTTAATTGTCATTGAGACAGGATGGGACATGATGGCAGACCATTGCTGCCGATTCTCTACAGCATTAGCAGTTTCTTTTGGCAAACAAATATCCACTTTTGTGCAGTTTCTGCTTAGATTGTTTATGAAATGTTTATGGGATGTTGGCACATGTTGTACCTACGGGAGTATATTGACTATAGATATACATTACAATATAATAAAATACTTTAGGACAAACGATACATTTGTAGTATTGCCTGGAATCGACTGTATCCTCTCATCCTCAGTCATTGCCTGGATCTCGTTGGATTTGATTGTTACTTTAGCTGTGGAGGACATAATAATGAATGGTGCCACCTAGAGGCCTGAAGTTTGCAACACAAGAATGATCAATTAAATATTATATATATTGTTAATTAATCACAGGTCGCAGACATGCGAAGAACAATAGACTAAGAAGCCCAGCAAACTGCCAGGGACTCAGAAAAGAGCTGTTGCTCTAAGGGGCGCCCGCTGTTATGGGGGACATTACTTCAGAACGAACACTCCAGTGGACGTCAGTTTGGTGTGTTCCAGGGCATTTTTTTTACCGACTCGGGGGCAACAGGACCTGACTGACGAGCCTGACTAAGTTTCTGCCGACGGTCTTAAGGCCTACAGCACAGACAGGAGCATGCTGGCTTCTCATGAGAATGCTACTTGGTCACCCTGACGCTAAAGGCTTTCTCCTGCAGCTAAAAGGCCATGGAGCAGACGGAGGGTATATAATTCTCTCAGCTGGGTCCGGGTGAGGTGCTTGAGAGAATGGATGTCTTTAATTCCCTGATTAAACCATGTGTTCAACCTGGCAACCGATTAAGATCACATTTTTAATTTACACCTCACACTTCACTCTTAATCCTTCGATGCCAATGTGTGTTTAAATATTCTGACATTTCCAACTGTGATAATTCGTCCAGAATTTTTTTTTTTTAAAGTGTCCCAATTTTGAGGGGGTAAAGGAAAAGAAATTCTCTCAATAAGCGATTTCATGTCACCAGCAGTAAATGGCTTTGTAGACAAAGAGATGTCAATTAAACTGGATTGAAAAGGACTTTCTCAATTCAGTAAAAATAAAGTCTTCACGCTGGATGTATCAATGAGAACAATAATCATGGTTCGTTCCAATAATTATTCCGGAAAGTCATGGCACTAATTCAGAATCCACAATAGCTGAGCACTGTAACTGGCTGATGTCAATCAATGGCTGCCAGGCTTTGTTGTCGTTATTAATATTCCTCTAATTTTCCTGTTGACATGCCACATTTTCTGCTGAAAGGAGTTTTACTTACATCACTGGAAGAGGGTGAGGGGAAGCAGTCATTAACTCTGATGTGCATTTACTGAAAGATTACGATAAATGAATCAAAGAATTCAATGCGATCATTAAATAAAAATTGGCAATTAAAATGGACGTCCCTATTTCTACAAGTGCAACATCAAGTATAACCATAACTGTAATGCATGATTAAAAGCTGTAACAAAACAAAACACTTTTTTTGCTGCGCAGTTATTTTTATTGTATTTTATTGAAGGACTGTAGACCACTAGACCACTTTGAGAAACACTGACCAATTGACAAACAAGTTAGGTTTTGTTTTTCTTTTGTTTCATCATTGCCATTTCTGTTTGTTAACAAATACATGAAAACAATGGCATTATTTTTGTATTTGCCACTCACAGTCTTATTTGATACCTACACAAACATTACCGTCTACATATTACAAGTCTTCAAGCAGATAAGACAAAAAAGGACAGCTGTTCATAATTCTATGTGCATGCACAGTATCTCACATTTTAGGTTGATGGTGTGCCTCATTATCCAATTTATCAATTGGCATTTTTGGGCCTTCAACTAATAAAGTACATTTTATTTGCCTTTTTCCAACAGGGATTTTTATCCTTAGAAGTATCCTTTGAGAATTCCTCCATCCTAGTAACAAACCCTCAAAAATGAATTAAGATTTTATATTCAAGATTCAAGACAACACAGACAGAATGAATCAACACAAAATATTGACATTTATAACAACTTTACCATGTATTATAACCGGGAAAATGGACATTTGTATGATTTGGATATCAACTTTGTTTAACCCGTCAATGTCCAGTTAGTTCAATTGACTGAATTACGGTAGATATGATTTTGTACTCTTAGTAAATATTTTATACTTTCTTTAATGCTACCATGACTTCCTCCCACAGTTTAGTATGGTCTCTTGCCTTTAATTATTTGGATTTTTTTTTTTATCCTTGAATGCAAATAAAGGAAATTGATGGAAGGAGATAACTGTGTATTGCTACCAGATTAAAAAAATGTTGAAAGATTAATGCTGTTGTTGAATTGCTGGGATTTGTTTTTTACTTTCTCCACTATAGTCTTACTTCAACTGTAAAGTGTCTTGAGATAACTTTGTAATGATAAGACACTTTAAATAAAATTGAATTGAATTAATACATTAAAAACAAAACTTGCTAGGGAAGCTTACTGCTAGCAGGGCACAGAAGTACAAGAAGCCTGGTTTAACAACAACATGCCAGACCCGACCATCCAGATCAATGGTGGACAGCTCTTATGGGCAGACTAATGCCTACTTCCTCCATCATGCTCCATGATGTTGCTCATGTTTTGTTCGACGTTCAGTTGTATCGCTGTCATTCCCTTCTTCCTTCCAGAAATGATGGTTGCGTTGATACCGTAGCTGGGTTCCCTGCTCTGATCCCCGTGCCTCTACCTCTCTAGGACAACAATTGATACAACTCAGGCAAGTGAGGCAAGAACATCTTTGCTGCCTTTAAATAGCAAGTTTATTTTTGTGGGGTTTCCTCCCCACAAACTCCCCCCCCTCTATCAATTGTGAACCTGTGTAAAGGGTCCCCCGACTCCTACCCAAGCAGCTGGCTGACTACTGACTAGTTATATCCATCTATTCAATCATCAATTGTTACAAAGAGAATCAAATAATTCAGTTGGAGCTCAATGTAAAGCCATTTGTGAACATTTAAATACTTAAAGAAATACAGTAGGTACATGTGCTTCTACTGCTTCCTGGATATCAGCAGTGGGCAACCAGCGCATTTCCCGTTTGACCACGCAAACTGAATATCCACTGGACTGCTGTATTCCCCGTCTAACTAACTTTGCGTTGTTTTCGTCACCACTATACACAAGTACTGATGACGTAGAACATTAGTCCTAGTTTATGAAAAAGTTTTCCCTTGCAAAAAATGGTAAATTGTTAAGCGCTTCATGACCCTGGTCTTGAAAAGCGTTATGTAAATACAAATTACCTTCTTACTATTATAAGATATACATTTATATGTGAATCTGCCAAATATCTTTTAAATTATTACATTTGTATTTTTGGACCCACCAACTAGCCTGGTCCAGTCCGACCAGCCATGTGTACTGGAATTATACTTCAGCTTATTTCATGAATTAATTCAATATAAGTACGAGGTAATTGTGCTTTATGTTTCGATTGCTGCATATTTAAACAACTTATGGTGCGTTTGTTTAATCTGAAGTTATTAATTCTCTTTTTCTATGCATATTTTGACAGCCAGTACTTCATTCAGTGAAATATTAACATAATTATCACATAATTAAACTTTCTGATTCTCCGTTAAGCCAGTTTGCTGATGATAACCTTTTTAAAAAGTCGGATACAACAAAAAGGTCACACCTAAAATATTGAACTGTATTCACTAAATATTACTTGGGTCGACCAAAAAAAATTGTGGAATTTCACCTGTTATAATAATCCATAACTTTCTTTTTATTTATCATAGGAAAAATGATTCCGGTATCACTTTCTGCTTAATATAAAATTCAAGATTCAAAGTGTTTATTGTCATAGGTACTACGTACCATGAAATTCTTACTTTGTACCCCCAACAAAAGTGCACAGTAAAAATAAACATATATATCTATATATACATTTGAAAGAATACAAATCTAAAAAAAAACAGAGCAACAAAAGTACAAGTAGTGCAAAAGGTAAACGTGGTTTTAACTGTTGAGGAGTCTGATGGCGGTTGGAAAGAAAAAAATAGATTATCTTTACAATTTTCCACACGTACATAAATACATATAACTTCCCATTTCTAGTCGCAACAATAACAGGCATGTAGGTTGCACTTGTTTGTTTTACTCTTTTCTTTTTTTTTTAAATAACAATTTGTATGTGCCACAAATTAATGATTTAATGTAACTTGTTTGTACTGAATTATATTTCTGAATATAATTTTAAATGTTTTTCAGTGGGTTTGTGAAGTATTCCCAGACGAAGAGCGGCACAGCTACTAGTAGCTAACACCTAGCTAGCCGTTTGTGTTCGACAAGGATCAGCAGAAAATGTCCACCCCTGGCCTCGCTTCTCTCTACGTACGACAACGTTAGCTTCCCCCGTTAGCTCGTGTGTTCCAAGGCCCGTGACTTGTCATTTGAGGCGACATGTTTCCAATTAAATGTTCGTCTCAATATAGCCAGCGGTCGCCAACTATCTGTGAGCGGAGACGAACTAAAAGGTGGGAGACGAAGAAGAAGAAGCAGACGGCGAAGAAGAAGAACCCTAACAAGGGAAGGCGGGCTTCGCTTCTTCGGTGGTATAATGGCGGCGGTCGTCTCAAAGTAATGCTTTGCTGTCTCCCCCTCCGTCGAAAACCTCCACGCGTATCCCCAAAATTTGCGAAATATGACACTTAAAGTGGAATTTGGCAGATAAATAATTTTCAATTTTCACATTTCTTACCTCAGTCCGATGACAGCGTTTGGAGAAGACTCGACAGCTACAGCGGTGTTTTCGGCATCATTTAAAGGTTTGATCCTATTGGACGACACTGTTGCTTGACCCGCCTATAGCGTGGCTCGACACAAGCGAGTCTGGACTTCTGTAGTCCGGAAGAAGGGTCCTCTGTAGTCCATCTCGCTGTCCGTTAGTTTAACTTTTGAACAGCGCAAAGATAAATACATGATTATAAAGATAATAATAATAAGGTTTTTATGCGGCTCATCCAATTGTAACAGCTAGAAAGAGAAAACAAATTGTTTTATTTTTGGAATAAAAACCTGAAAAGAAATCTTGTGCAGTTAGTTTGAGTTTAGTAAGACATCTAAATGCTGTCCTAGTGTGACTTGCGTAAATCCACAGACAACTAGTGCTGTGTCTCAAATCGCATACTTCTCTTAGTATACTAGAAGTTAGTATGCATCAGGATAGTGTACATACTAACTAGTACGCAAATCCTCCACAGATAGTATGTCTCAAATCAAACTCTGCTGCTACACACTAACAGGAATTGACGCGACAGCTTCTTCTTCTACTACTATTTAACGATGGTTTCAACCAGCTGTAGGAACACTATCGCCAACACCTGCTGGCAGCACGTTTTGCAAGTTTGGAAGAAGAAATAAAGAAAAAATACAAGAATCGAAATATTGGCGAGATATTTAAGCTGGTATCAGCAGCGAAGACGTCTCAATCTTCTACTGCTGATGAAAATACACTTGTATGTATATGAATATATATATGTATATATAAATTACGTAACTTCCGTTTACAACGTCACTAAGATGGAGCTGTTTAGTGTAGATAGTGTCCATCGAACCATACTCAGTTTTGTGGTCGTTTTAGTGACAATTTAGTGTGCATGGAGCACTACATTTTGCATACTAAGAATTGAGACGTACTTACGCACTAAAAATACTAACTTTGAGTACCCTAGTATGCGATTTCAGACACAGCACTGGAAGGACAGATTTTTATTTTAACTGAACATTATAATCAGGCTGTGATGAAACTCAGTATTCGAGCTCCAGGCAGCAGAGGTTCTATGCAAGAGCCCATAAATATTTTCTGTGGACGGGATGAGAGGAAAGAAAGATCGTGGATGCTGAGAGACTTCCTTATACCGTTCTCCTCCGCCGGAGCATATTTTGTTTGGATAAAATTATCAAGGTCACCGAGACAGCCTGGAATACCTGAAAACGTGTGAATCCTTTAAAAAACCCATTTGAATAACTGTCACACAAATGTGAGTGAGTTGTGTTCACTGTCATTATTGTCAAGCTCATCACTCTCTGCTCTCTGAATATTTTGTCATGAAGCAGCAGTGGGAACGGAGCAAGAGAGCTTGGGGGGGGGGGGGCTTTTAAAATCAATAATTAAAGACTGATGGGTCTTGGAGAAGATCTAAAAGATACTTGACTGAGGGTGTCTCAACCTAGGAAAAAGTGGGAGCCTTATACCAAAGCTTTCATGTGAGTTACACACCATGTTTAGGATCAACTTTCCAGGTAAAACCGGTAAAAAAAAAGGTGAGTTCCAGTCGTACCATCTAGGAAATCTAAGTAAGGCTTTCCGAAGCCAGAACTCTCTCCACGGAAGCCGATCCAAGATGCCTTTTCTAGGTCTGAACTCGACCCATTTTCCTTTTTTTGCCCCTGATACCAGATACCAAAAAACTCACTTTTTTCTCATCACATTTGGGATATTTTTCCTCGATGCCTCATAGCCGGAAGGTTGTCGGTTCGCTTCCAGGTCAGGAGGGACAACTTGTGATTTCTCATGTTCTCCCCGTGTTGCGTGGGTTTAATCCAAGAACTCCGGTTTCCTCCCACAGGCCAAAAACATAGAGAGATTGATGGGGAACTTGGTGAAATTGTCTGTAGGTATGAGTGTGTGTGTGTGTGAGTGGTTGTCTGGCATCCTTTCGAGGGTGTCCCCCGCCTCTCGCATGAAGAAACCGGGATAGGCTCCAGCCATCCCCCCATGATCCCCATAATGGATTATTCGGCATAGAAAATTAATAAATGAAAATGTGTCCATAAAAACAAATGAAACAGGATTAAAAGTACCACGGATGTCAACTCTTCCCAAACAAACACACGAGTAGCCAGATCTGTCTGTTTGCTTCGAACATAAAAAGAAGCTCAAGTGTGCAAGATTTTTATCACTCAATGTCGAAAATGTTTTCCAGCGACATTTGCAGCTGCACGAGTTCCCATAACAACGGCTCTGACTTCATCGCTCGGTAACAGGGTTCACTGATCCGGCGGCCACGGCGGAGAAGGATTCAGCGCCTGATCTGTGAAAAGGTTTCAAAACAAACAAGGAATAATGTGACTCATTCCCGAGTTCAACTCAAAAACACCAAAACACTTCCTGTGGGTGCTTTTGCTTCACCATCACTTGCATTGATAGACTGTGATCAACACTAAGCTAGATAAACAAAGTTACATTTTTGAGACATTAAAGACCAAAAATGAGACATAAAAACCGAGAACTTCCCATTAAAGCAAACATTTTTTTATAGGTACCAGACAGGAGCCCTCAGAGAAACATACATGGCCCCAAAACTACACAATTGTTTCCATATAACACAGATGGTTGGGGTTTTATGGGACTTGGGGTGGAAAAAAGAAACATTTAAATATCGCTATTTTGTTGTCAAGAAACCGCATCAATATTAAACTGCACTGTGTCGAACTTTATTTATACATTTTTGGCTTCATCTTTTATTTCTATCAATCCTTTTATAGCTTATATTTGAATAACACCTGTATAAAAGATAAAATACAGTACAGTTATTCGATTAAATTTAATTTTATTGAGAATAATCATGCACTCATAGCGTTCACTTTTGTGTATCAATTAAACCTCTCCCCGCTAGATGGCAGTAATCACATCTTCTGCAGCTCAAAGAACAATGGAATCCTTGGAGATCCCGTACATAGAGATGACCAAGGATGAGAGGATACAGTCGACGATTGGGAATATACAGTATGTATATACATTTTTTTTTTAAAGTAGTTAGGACTTCGTAAAGTCATTTAAGAATATAAAGTTGGTGATAATCAAGTCTTAATTTTCATGTTTATTAGGGCAGATTCATATCAAGCGAGCTATTGTCATTGGCTGCTACAGGGTTTCAAAGTTATTCAAAAACCACTCACTTCAAAGTATGCTGCACTTATTCAATATTTACCATTTTTACCAACACAAATGTATTTTATGCTCAATAACCTCACAAATTCGATCAGAGTACATCCTTTCCTTTCCAAACGCATAAACTACATCTATTCCAAAAACATGCCATTTTTAAACTAAATGTGAGGGATTGGTAAAAAAAAAAAAAGAAGCCTTGCAGGGCTTTGAGCGTAGCTTTCCTGGGACAAGAAAAGGTCACATCAACGTCAATACGGAACTCGACTGAGGCAGTAAATTTGAAAAAAAGTAGTTGCGAGTCTGGCGACATTCAGAGCCAAAAGTTGTTGAAAATAATAGAATAAGATACTTAAAACTCCTATATCTGCTGAACAATGATCATTTTTTAAAGTTCACACCGTCCTCCTGAAAGTCTGTTAGGATTTCAAATGATTTCTGAACTTTACCTCCTTTTAGACATTAACCACATAATGTGAAAGATGACTCAACCCTTTTGGTGCCAGATGGAAAACTTAAAGCTCAAATGAGGGTGTAGAACAAATTCATAAAATGAGAATATTATTAGTTTTATTCCGTTTTTTCTTCCTAGTGCCTCCTCTAATCAACAGAAAACACCACAAGCCCGAAACAGTTTTATCACTTTATTAATGAGTTTAATTATTTATACCAACAAAAACTTCTCTCTCCCTCTATCCCTCACTCTTCAACATGTCCTTCATCCAACTGTTCTGTTCCACCAGACTCCTTTGATTTTGGGTGAAAACCTTTGGGTCTTTATTGACGCATCAGTCGATGAAGAAAAAAAAAACGAAGCTTGACGTCGCACATTTAAACTTGAGTACAGATCATTTTCACTGTAGTTTGTTTGGACATATTTATAGAGATGATGCCAGAGACAGTTAGACACAGGAGATGGAAGGTGTTAATGTTTGACTCATTATCCCCTTGAAACCACACATTCTCACACACACACACACGCTCACACACACACAGACATGCTCCCACCTGACAGCGAATTATTTTCCAGAGAGCTTTTATAACATTCCCTTCACATTGAAGTAAAAACCAAAAACTGGAGTCTCTGTTTAATCAGCACACAACTCAGACAAAAACAATAAGAACACAGACGCACAGAAGACTGATCAAGTACAGTATCTCAGATGTGAATTACGCAACACTGTTGAACTAATATGAAATTAAAAAAAAAAAGAATAAACCCCTAAAATTCATTACCGCCGCAGTGGGATAGAACGGCCCCACCCTTCCCATGAAACACAACAATAAATAAAACAGTTAAGACGACATCGACATGGAAATTAACAAAAAAAACAAAAAAACAGGGAGCACCGCCGAGAGAAACGGAGGGAGAGAGAGATTCAAAAAATAAAACAAAAAAAAAAACATTTTGTTCTGTCTTTCCCTGACTGAATCGGGGACTGAAATGAATCGTATTTACAGACTGCAACTGAGGATAAACAGTCCGGCCACTGCTGCGACAGGCTGTTAGAGAAAAAAAAAAAAAATTACAAGAACAACATTATAACAACAATAATAACAAAATAAAATAAAAGGTACTTGATATTTACAGAGTAGCAGTGAAAAAGGGGAGGAAGGAGCAGAGGCATGAGGACAGAGAGGAATGGGACTGAGGCTCCAAAGAAAGAAAAAAAAAAGAAGGAATACAGCCGTTTCAGCAAAGATGTGGTGCTAACGTGAGGTCGACTCGAGTACAGAATGCATGTTTGAATGGTGGATGACGGAAGAATGCTGACAGTTGGACTGCTAAATCATTCAAGATCAGTTCCTGACCACTGGACAGGAAGGCGGAGAGGTGGGTGGTTTGGGAAGACGGTGAAGAGGGATCCGACACTTAAAGAAAAAAGATGACCGTTCAAAGATGATTTCATCGGGTCAGCGAAGGTTCGTGTCGTATGATTCCCACAAATTAAAGTGACATGAGTTGCGCTTTCACTCCAGAGCTTTGAGGAAGTTGGAGGTTTTGGATGCAGATGGAGCCTCACACCTACTGCTCCCTCTGGCATTTGTCACACACATAAATAGCACAGCACTTAGCTTAAGCCTCTACTCTCTTTGGATATGTGCAATACCCACATTTACACTAGAAACATTGAGCTTCATCGGTGAAGTTACCAGGTTACAGTGAAGGAAACGCACGGTTCCTTCCGTCGGATACATAAAAAGGCCATTTTAGGAGCCAAAATAAAAAGGGAAACAAAATGGAGAAAGTGGTCCTCGCCTTTGTCGCACATTTTTAAAATCACAGCCTAAAATGACGAAGCAGTGAATGAGCCAAGTGAAGAAAAGCCACAAGGAGGTTTTTTTGGGTTCAACACTGCGACTAGTTCAAGTTAAATCCCAATTTTTAGGACCGTCTTCTCGGGTGATTGTCAGTAAGGAGTCTGGCTTTAACCGCCACCATTTCAAAAAGCCAAACTGACCTAATGACTGCAGCCACAGATAAAATCAACAGTTAAAATGAAACACAATAAAAGGGATAAAATGCCACATAGCATTTACACCTCCCCCCCCTCCCTCCCTCTCATCTCCTCCCAAACAACCTCCCCGGCTAGTTTCCTTATTCCAGCAGGCCCGGAATACATGACAAGTAATGTTTTCAGCTTGATAAAAATTTTGAATGTTCCCCACATCTTCCTTTAACGCCAGTCGGGGAGACCGGCTGGACGTGTGTGTACATGTGTCTAGTATCTTCATTTGGAACGGGGGGGGGGGGGGTTGGAGCCAGGAGGGAGGATGAGGAGAGCAGGAGAGAAGATGGAAAGTGGGGAAGACAAAAAGAAAGAATGAGACTGATGGATGCTCAGGTGCTATTGATGGATCCGGGTGCTGAGCTGGGCTGGGCGGTACTGTCTGACACACCGCCCTCTGTGGAGAAGACGAGTATTAAATCAGTCACGTGGAGCGGCAGAAACGGAAAATATGTGCATGTGATTCAACAGAATTCTGTTTAAACATTAGCATTGTTGAGGCAGCACATTGGTAAAGAGCACATCATTCATTTTTGTTCATATTTTATGGGTTTAAGTGAGCCCTCATATCTGCGGCTGCATAAAACATCTCCACTCCTTCAAGGATAACAAGTGTATAAGGTGCCACGTGGACCTTGGCCGTGCTTAAGCAAGTGTCCTTCTCCTCACATTATCATTTTCAAGTCCTTCATGGACAGTCTGGCAGTTATGGGTAACAAGATCATCGTGAATCAAAAGGACAGGCCGACTTAACGACGCCATTGAAGGAAGCAAGTCTATAAACCCATTATTTATACATTAAAGACTAAAACTGTTCACACACGTGTTTGTCCAATTCTTACTCACCGTCCCCTTGGGAAAGCTAATTTACACATATTGTTATAAGTTGTTCACTTGGAAGTGATTCCGAAATATTTTCTCAACAAACATAGCCTGTGAGTTCCCAAAAACTTTATTTTATCGTATTACATGACATTAGAATCTGCTTTATCTGGGAATAATAAATTAAAGAAGTCAATTTACAATTTAGGGAGATAAGGGTGTGTACACACCATGAGAGGCAGGCGATGTCTGTGCACGAGCGTGAGGAGGAATGAGTGTCGAATTCAACTGGGGCTGGATAGACAGCTCTGAGAACGGAAAGACAAAGATTACATACAAAAAAAACAACATTATGGCTGAAGTTTGAAGGAAGACAACTGACCAACAGGGCTGAAGTTGAAGAGCAGCGGCAGTTCTCGTCCGCTGGGAAGGCGGGTGTTGGGCTGACGCAGCTCATCGAAGAAGGCGTGTGAACACGCCTCCAGAGGAGACAGTCGGGTCACGGGGGTGTATTCCAGCAATCGAGAGCAGAGTGCAATGGCCTCAGGTGGAGTACGAGGCTTGAACACCTGAGTCAAGAGACGAGTTAAGAATACAGATTGCCAAATGTAGAGCAGAAGATGGGGATGAGTCACCACAGGTCTTTCAATAAAATAAATTATTCATTACGTGCCGATCAAGAGAGCCATTAGACCGGTCTGTTGTTTTATGACAAAATAAAACTACTCTAGAGGGTGTGCAACAAGAAAACGGTGACGTCATTGCAAACATGATGTCGTTTTTGTCCTCCACCCGTCACCTTCTTTCAACACCAGTGTGAGCCGATGTTAAAAGACGAGCTCCAAAATGAGAACAGCAACACAGAATCTGAATGAAAAAGATCTTGGATCCATTTATCAGACAAGCGTGTACCTTTGTCCAAGGGTGTGCTTTGATCTGTGGGAATTTGAACTCTGTGTAGTTGGGGTTCATCTCTCGAATCTGCTCCCTCGTTGGTGTCCCCAGAACCTGGTGAAGGAAGCAAAGCGTGCTTTAGAATACTTGCTCCATCCAGCAGGGGCTGACTGAGCCAATCATAGTTTAGGAATGTCCAACACAAATGTCCTAGTTTCCCATTTTAGAAGTTCCATTGACTAAAAGCATTACAGAGATGCATGTAAATGAAAAGATGAAATGTGACAATATATCACTTTTGCATAGCAAATTTACTTTTAATATACCAAAAAAAAAGTTTATAAATAGGTCTACTTTGCCCCCCCCACCAAAGCCATCATGAAAGAAACATCCCATGATCCGCACGGCTCACACCTTAATGATCTCGACTAGCTGGTCCACCCCGCTGTCACCAGGGAAGATGGGCTGACCCAGCAGCAGCTCTGCCAGCACGCAGCCAGCCGACCAGATGTCGATGTTAGACGTGTAGTCGGTGGCACCAAAGATGAGCTCCGGGGCGCGATAGTACCGCGAGCAGATATAGGACACATTAGGCTCCCCCCGAACGAGCTGCTTTGCACTGTGAAGATAAAACAACTCTGTAAGAAACCCTAAAAGGTTTTGACTCAAATCCACAGTATTGCACTGTACAAAAAAAAAATGACATCATCATTACAGACAGTATCAGGACGGACAGTCCGCACTGACAAGGATGAGGAGACAAACATGTCTGTAAGCAATATCCGCTACCAACCTGCCAAAGTCACAGAGTTTGAGGATGGCGGTCTCTGGGTCCACCAGGAGGTTCTGTGGCTTGATGTCTCTGTGACACACGCCCTGGGAATGGATATAAGCCAGACTGCGGAACAGCTGGTACATGTACACCTGCAGGGGTGGAAGAGCATAACCAAGAATATATCAAAAAACAGTCGGAAATGTCAGAACAGCCATTCCAGGAACAAAATGTTACTTTTTTTTTTTTAAACGAACTGGGTAAGATGAACCTGGTAGAACAAACAAATTCAACTAGCTTTAGGATTATAAACCAGAAAATTCTATCTTGTATTAGGTTATGTAGTGTTGATGTGTTCAAATACTGTTGGAAAATTTAAGACACACATCAGAAATGGAACCTTTTTGTTTCTGTATTTTTTGCCATGTAAACCTTTAAAATCTTCAGCATCCATGAGTTTTGCATTCTTTGAAGGATTGCAGAACTTTTTTTGAAAGATCATAGTTGTGACTCATTTTAACCTCAGTGTGCAAGTAAATTACAAGTCAAGGGTAACTTGTATACCCCATGGATCAGACAAAAGCATGGTGCAATGTCAAATTCAATAACCAGGTTTCATGTCAGTAAAGACCATTAAACAACCCTTAAAAGTCTGCTTGCTTTACGTCACTCCAAAAAAAATTGTCAACGTCAGAAATGCCTAAATTCGTCTGCCGAGTGCAGACGGTAAGAACCCTAATGTGACAAATCACCGTCATCATCGCCATTATGATCATTATTGTCACAGAATGTGCTGACAGTGGGCCGTCAACGCATCACAAAATGATTGCGGACAAGTTGACGGAGTGATGAGAGATGATGTTAAAATGGGGGCAGAGAGGAAGGAAGAACAGTTAAGGGAAGCACGTCTCTAGAGGATGAAGGGATTGCAGACGAATGGAAGAGTGAGCAAGATGAGTGGGGATCTTACAGCCACAGGAAATGGCACGCCGAGGTAAGGAAATGGGCCATGAGTCGTTCAAAAGGCCCTCTCTAGTGTTATAACTCACTATTCACAAAAACAAGTTGAGAGACAATAATGTCCTGAAAAAATGATTAAACACATTAAAACTAAAGGCAAAAACCTCATTAGCCACAAGACTAAGAATAACTCAATGTCACAGACACATTTGAGGAAAAAAAAAATCAATTTTAATTCATTTGGCAGAAGCGCACAGCGGTTAAAAATCAAGGTTTAGGTGGGTGGAAAACGTTTGAGAAATTGATAGTGTCAGTGTTTTTAAAAAAGATCAAATGATTAACAAATAACAGCCCAACACAAAGAAAGTTCCCTAAAGTACAGGAATACAGCTGCTTGAAGCAACAAGGCTGGTGATTATTTTTCCTTTCAGAACACATTTTTCACATGACAATTATTTCACTACAAATTGAAACCCTGAAAACAATTACAAAACACACAAGAGAAATCCATCTTGAAGTCTAATCAATTAATTCATAAATTATAAAATTAAAAAGTGTATTCTACTGAGAATTATTATAAAAGAGATTTAAATCCATGTTGAGAAACATTTATTTTAATCAGATTGTCTGTGAGAGCTACATAGCATGTTTGTGTTAAAAACAGAACACCAAGATTTAAATCAACTTTAGGTACACACAGTTAAAATGAGTTAAACTAGATAAAGATTAATGTTTAATTACTCATTGAATACACTCAACGTGCATTAAAATGCAGAATGGCATGTATAAAGATTGTTTGAAATAACAAAATGCATTTGGAAAAATAAACTGCATTTGATTGCAGTTTTATATTCTGCCACTGGGGGGAAGCAAATTCCCCTGTGAAAAAGGAAGTCTACCCTCACTAGGAAGTGGTAAAGGAACATAAGGGACGATTTTGCAATCCACAGACAAAAAGTTTGGATTCAGTAAACAAGTGTTATAATTAACAGCAAACTTGGAACAATGGATCACTGTAAATATTTTGTCTTTCATGTAACATCACTTGAATGAGCGATAAATAATAGCGAACAGTGTTATCAAATAATGTGCAACTGGAGAAGCGTTAAGGTCAAATATAGTTGATCTATATTCAATTTACACTCTGTATTTCGCCTATTTTTTCAAAAAGAATCATTAATTATATAAAATGGTGACACGCAATGGTCACTATAAAGGTTGTAGTTCATAAAATAAAAATATGTTTAGATGCACATTTTCAGTCACCCTTGAAGCCCTTTAATGTCAAGGCAGGTGGATATTACTCTAGTCTGTGTTTCAAAATTAAATAATAATAATAATAATAATAATAATAATATATGTAATGTCAATTGTATATGAATTTTCCCTTTCTTGCATGTACCAACCTTAACATATATGATGGGGATTGTTGTCTTGGCCTTGTTGAAGTGTCGAGCCACCCTGTAGACCGTCTCAGGGACAAAGTCCAACACCAGATTCAAGTACACCTCATCTTTCTGTAAAGAGGGAAAAAAGTCAAGAAGTCAGAGTCGAGTCTTCAAGTCAGGAATACAATTCCTTAATGTAAATGTGAGCCCAAGTATATTATAACTTCACATCCAGAAGTAGGATGATCCTGCTGATTCCTTATATGAACATTCTACTGTGACTTTATATCATATAGCAATAATAGACACTTTAGTTAAAACACCTAATATGGGTTGATGAGGTTTCATGAATCAGATGACTAGTCTTCATTATACATATTATGATACCATTTCCTAATTTTCAAAGGCCGTAAGATGGCATTCTGTACTGTATAACCTTTAATCATGAAACATAATCAACCTATCAGTAGAAAACAATGGCTGGGATGCAAAACACTTGTCTAGCAGCTTTCATATGAAAACTTGAAACACTTCCCTCATTTTTGGATAGAAACATTTTTTGAGTTTACTAGGGTGTCTTGTTTTATAAAGCATTACAATTTGACTAATTGTGGAAAAAATATATATATATATATATATGTATATATATATTAGTAACAATATTAATAGCCTACCGGTAATTGAGTTAAAGGATTTTCAAAAACGACTTTCTGTACAATGAAAAGCAGTAAAGGATATTAGTACTTGTGTTTCAAGTCCTAAGCAGAAGAGTTAAGGACGTCAATACAATTTCCTTAAGGTGTGGAATTGTATTGCATCCTAAACATTTGACTGCCACAGAATATCTTTCAAGTTTTTGGCGTTTTTTGTCAAATAATATAAAACCATCGAAGAGACAACTCAAAGAGAACATCGACAAGTACCAACCTTTTCACCACTGGAGTAGAAGAAGTACCGTAGCCTAACAATGTTGCAGTGGTCCAATTTCCTCATTATTTGCAGTTCTCTATTCTAAAAAAGAGAAATTAGGTGTGAGAAAGGTTACGTTTTTTAAGGAGGCAATGTGTGCCCCCACAATAGTCATAGATGTCATTTATGGTATAGATAAATACATCAATATTCTGAGCTGTGGCACATACCTTAAACCTCCTGTCTTGGAGAACCTTCTTAATCGCCACCATCTCCTGGCTGTCAATGAGGCGGGCCTGGTAGACCACGCCAAAGGAGCCATTACCTATAACCTTCGTGTCCGTGTATGACACTTCCTGCGGACAGTCTGGGCCTTGACCTGGTGTGGCTGCCACAGTCGTCACTTTACCACTGTCACCTGCAAATTAAAGAATAGTTCAGTTTTAGATTTTCCTAAAAAGCACATGTCATAAGCAACCCTTTAATCAAATAAAGATCTTGTATACACCCTCATTAATAAATTAAATTGATTGACAACTATTGATGATAAAAAAAAACAACACTTCTGCTTTTTGTTAAGAATGACAAATGTAATTTTCCACAAGTCTTTACCCATTTGTCTCGCGGTCATTCGTCAAAGCCTTTTCCTATTCAAATATAATGGAAGTAATTCATATCAATAAAGTTTATTTGTCCATCTATCTATATCTAGAGTGGTTGATATTTGCAGGTTTATCAGAACTCTAAGATGCAAATGTAATTACATGCTAAAAAGTGTTTGTATCCTGTGGTTATTAATCAAATATGGAAGTCAATACACCTTTTACACCTACAGTGGCCCCACTGAAACGCATTTCAAACATTGATTAAAAATCGATCTTTCCTGTGCAATGTCAATATCCTTCCTTTTTTGTGGACTTCAAGTGTCTATGTGCCAGACGGAACCGATGCTCCGGGGTAAGAGAAAGCTAAAGGCTGGTTTAAAAATCTGTTTCCAAGATTAGAATTGAATTTGACAGTCTCCACATTTGTCTGCAATTGTTTATCCTCTTCACAGTAAAAAATCTGCACTTCGAACTGAAGAAGATGAATAGGCATAATACAGAAAGCACTGTTATTTTTATAAGGATGAAAACTAAAACCATCCTATAAGTTAAAAAGTATGGATCTTCAGCAAGAGGACACCGCGACTGATATATGATGCCGAAGAAACATCATACCTGCCAGCAGCTTTGAGGAACTAGGTCAGCTAACAGAAGTTGACATATTCATATCGTGAAAAAAACTGTCAAGTTAAGCATACACCCAATATCCCGCCTCTTCAGCAGATTACTTACTCAAATCGACATTGTTGCCGGTGAAATCCATTTTTCCACCAAGTTCCTCCGAGTAGCTTCCTTTTGTTAGCCTCCACGGCACTCCAATAATACAACATCTGATTTAAGGCTGTCTTTTTGCCAGGTTTGTGTATGACATATGCATTTTTTGGCTGTTTTAAATCATCAACAAAGGCATTTGCATGGGTCTCTTACACCCTACATACCTTTCATAGGTAAATGCAGTGGCACTATAATAGCGAGGGTACATAGACGAAAAACTCTTTGTCTTAACAAAGTTACAGCAACTTTCATGTATGGACAGACCGACTACAAGCAGACTTAAATCACAAGTCACCACCAACGTGGTGCCGACAGGTACCAAAGAAATGTCACATGGGCCTGTTAAAAAAAAACAAACATTTTATATAATAGCAATCTTATTGTGTTTGATTTTTGTTTTCTTTCTTGTTTCCCTAATGGTAATTGTTGAGGAAACAATGATGTGTAAATGTCTTATTGGTGTATTAGAGGAATATAATTTATCGTACACAATAATATGTACAATTTATTTTTGGATTGTGTACCAAAATGATAGTAGCACTTCTGGTCACATGGTGCCCTTGGAGTAGTTTGCAGCCACATTATTCCTGAGGCATGATAACATTAATAATTCTAAATAGAGAGTGTTGTTTGTAGTAAAATGTGTTAATTTGTCTTGATCTTATTAAGAAAATTATTTTGTCTTCTTTATCAAAAGGCTCTTGACACCAAGACACAATGTGTCGTTTGGTGTGAAGCTCATCCTTGTCCGGAGGAATAGTGGATGCTTACCAGTTTCAAATGAAAAGGTTCTGCTGGACCTTTACAGGTCGGAACACATCTGTACACTGAACATTTAAGAACCTTTTAATAAAGACAATTTATTTGTGATTTTAATAACTTTTAGCCACAGTTTCATTTAATCCTTCAGTAAGCACAGTATAGTGATTTTACTGAGTGTGATTAAAATTCTTCTATTGCAAACCACCATTTCACAAATGTGTCAGGTGTATTAGGCAACAAATCAAACTTGCAAAAAGTAGTATAACTAATTAAAGTTACCCATTATGATATATTGAGATATGTTGAGACATTTTGAGAATTGGGAGAAAAAAAAATTAATAACTGATCAAAAATTAATTATGGGCACTGGTTAGTTAAACTACTTCTTGGAGACATTTGGCAACTTTTTTGTCATACATACATCCTTAACTTAACTTATTGTCATACATACATGACCTCAACATTAGATGTTTAACCATACAGTAAGTTGCAACATGACAAATTGAAGTAAAGTTCACACTCTGAGCCCATGAACATTCATTTTCAGATAGAATTACAGAAGTCAGACGGAAGTATTGCAAACAATTCTAGAAACATCAGCTCTGAACAAGATATACAAGCAATTCATTCTCATATCCAAGTGCTTATTTTGCTCATGACTGTCTGAGTGACCAGTTCCAGAAGAAGTGTGACTAGAAAATAACTGGAGAAGGGGAGTTGCCAAAAGGCTTGTCAGAGCCTGTGATGAAATTGCGTGGACAGTGGCTCACTCAGAGGTGCTACCATTTCAAGGGTTTGTTCGCTTCGCCTGTCTCAACAAGACCCTTCCAGGTTTCAGAGAGGTCTGATAATGGAGAATTCAAGAGTATTGTGGCAGTTTCATGTGGAAAATGTGTTGTTCTATAAAAGCATTTTACCAACTTTTTTTTAATGCAAAAAAGGCGTTTCCCTGATTTACTTGATGTATTTAAAGAAAATGACTTCAGTTTCCATTGACAGAAATTTCACATGATAAGCCTGTTGTGATCTCATCACAGCCCTGGGGTCAGCAGGAGATGTTCCATTTTAAGATCAATCCCGGTGCTGTTCGACTGTAGTCCATCTGTACTTTTTCTGCTCCTCTATAATTTTCTTTGGGATGTACCATTCAGTTCTCAAATTTAGAACATACAAATGCTACATTTATCAAGTGTTGCAAGGAAGAAAAAAAAAAAAAAGTACAAATGTGTGCACTGTATTCTGTGTTTGTTAACATCTTAAACTTATCCCAAGATACTTTTTATTACCATTTAATCACCAGAATTGTATGCTCTAAAAGTTTGGGACGACATCATGTAAGAAGAAGGCGTTTTACAGTTTTATTTTAAAGTTCATAATCTATAGAACAATTCCATGAAAATAATTTGATAAAATCTATGCAAAAGTTATCAATAACCACCATAGAACAATTCCATGAAAATAATTTGATAAAATCTAAGCAAAAGTTATCAAGAACCACCAGAAAGAGTCGATACTCTACACGGGCATTATTTAGCAACAGCGTACTGTTGAAAATATACGTTTTATAATTACTCAAATGAAATTTCATGACAACGTCCTGTCAATTTTTT
This sequence comes from Callionymus lyra, assembly GCF_982586985.1. Classification (NCBI taxonomy): domain Eukaryota; kingdom Metazoa; phylum Chordata; class Actinopteri; order Syngnathiformes; family Callionymidae; genus Callionymus; species Callionymus lyra. The sequence continues at coordinate 19,482,726 of NC_141830.1, forward strand.
GGTACACACAAGGCTTCCTTAGGAAAAAAAACACAGGAGGTGTCCAGAACAACCTTCAACCTGTATTTAGTGTTCATAGCTGCTGATGTACACACAAGATGGTGATCAAAAATAGTAGACATTGAAGTAATTGTTACCCTTAATTGTGTTTCACAGCTTAGTGGAATCATCGCTTAATTCCTTATTTAATGATTAGGGTTTTTAAAATATTTTTATAAATTCGATTCCTTGTCTAAAATGACTAATGAATATAGTGATAATTGTGGACACAGTTTAATATTTTCATATTTATATTTCAGCACCTTTCTATGGATTTCTGCCTATTATTTTACAATGTGTAGTTAAAAAACAAGGATTCGTCTGATTTATGTAGATTAAAAAAAAAATCAAGTTTCAATTTACAGAACCAAAAAAACTTTCTAATATCCTTCATAAATGACAAGGGTCATCAATTTGTCCAGCATTCTGACAATGGTCATAAGTAAATCGTATCATTGATGGAGTTACTGGACACATTTACCTCAGTACCGCCAGATTGTATTCACTACTACAATTAAAAGCATTCAGTCTGACTTCAAATGGCTGTCTTAATCTATCGTGGCGATTGAAGAGACTTCAGTCTGTGATATAACATTGAAAAAATCCCAAAGAGTATTCACAATTTTATAACATTACTTTATCGTTTATATTTCGCAGCTCTTAAATTAAACAAGGTGTATTATTTCGGGCGAAATTCAACCAAAATGCTTCGGCTAACGACGAACCGATGCTAACCTAGATCATGCTAATAGTCAGACAAACGCTCGGCAATGACAAAACGGTTTTAATTCTTCTGTCGAATCCGTGAACTTACTTTAGACACGACACGAGCACCGGGTGGTTGAATTTTTAATCGTTTTTGTCGGTTACCAATTGCGTTCGCTACTAAAAAACACGACTAGCGTTAGCCGCTAGCACACAAGCTCGGCGGCTAGCCTTGCTAGCTCAGATTAGCTCTAACCATAATGTTCGACATTTAGTTTAAGAAATATCGACATTTTAGTTTCGTGTATTTAACAAAAACAACTCTTGGATCTGACCTTTTTAATCGAAGAATCAGAAAAAATGTATTAAATCACTTACGGGTCATTTTCACATTTCCAAAACCCGTCGAGCTGCTTCCACTGGCTTGCGAAGCCCCAGGTTTTCCTGCGGAGCTTCCGCTGGCTCCCGATGATCCGGCACCGGCTGCAGCGGCTCCGGGAGCTCCGGGAGGCTCAGCGAAGGAGCTGGTCCTGGCCCGCCCGCCGCTCATATTTGTGTGAACTAAGACCGGGGGTCGAGCGCGGACGTTAGCGACAGCTACAAGAATGAAAGTATCGCGCTCTCTACAACTATTTTAAATTTCCATTTAAACAATTAAAACTGCACTTACGGCGTTCAGTGCAAGCTGCCCTTCTCCCCCTTTCTTCCTCTGTGCAACGGTGATGGTGGGGGAACTGGTGGAGGTGACGCACGACTACGTGCAACACCGCAATGCTCTCTGGGTAATGGAGTACATAAACGGCATAACAGAGTTGGAACTGTACGTCGAGAAGACTACAACTCCAAAGATTCACACTGTTAAGCACACATGTGTGGCTATAAATGCAATTGTTTTAATGTATATATTTTACTGACATCACAACACGGATTGTGTCTCCTATATAAGGAAATAAAGTTATTTTAGAATTTGCTAAAAAAAAATGTAAGTAAGTCATTTTTATTTGTATAGCGCTTTTCCAGACCAGGGTCACAAAGCGCTTAAACAATCAAAACAATACTCAATAAAGTATATACTTTAAAGGGCAAGATAAAACTGATAACACAACAGGAGTTCCAAGGAAATCAAGGAAAAGCCTGAACAAATAAGAATGTCTTAAGATGTTTCTTGAAGGAGTCAGTAGATCCATCAAGCTTAGGAGCAACAGACTGGAAGGATTTCTCTCCTCTGGTCCGGAACCGTGTGCGTGGAACCATCAGTAGATTCTGATCCACAGACCTCAGAGCCCGAGCTGGGGTGTAAGGCTGGATCAGATCAGTGATGTAAGGAGGAGCCTGACCATGAATAGCTCTGAAAGTAAGAACCAGAATTTTAAAGTTGATCCTGAAAGAAACTGGAAGCCAGTAAAGAGTTTTAAGGATCGGAGAAATGTGAGTTCTTCTACTAGAACAGCTCAGAATTCTCGTGAATGTTAACATATAAAATTGATGGAGGGCCATAGAGAGACGTTTAAATGTACAGTAAATGACTATTTTGTTTTATAATAATTATATAATGTTCAAGAGTCAATTTATCTAACATGGAAAAAAACAATAATAAAACGAACTATAAATAAATGTGAAAACATGTGTTTGGAAATATTGCGTGGAAGAAATAAATACTACTGCTAATACTACTTATACTACTACTATACTTGTACTACTACTATCTGGTTCTTACTTTCAGATCTATTCATGTTCAGGCTCCACCTTACATCACTGATCTGATCCAGCCTTACACACCAGCTCGGGCTCTGAGGTCTGAGGATCAGAATCTACTGATGGTTCCTGAACACGGTTCACGGCACCTAAGCTTTTGGAACGATCTTTCTGTCCTTCTGTTTTTAATGGATCTACTGATCTACTTTAGCTAACTTGAGTTGTTTATTATTTACATTAGATTTTAATGACATTTTGATTCAGAATGTACATTGCCTGATTCCAATATTGAAAGCAATAAATAAAAGCAAAAAAGAAAACATTTTTGTATATTTTTGCGAAAAGCATATTGTGTGAAATATAAATGAAAATATTGCTTTTCATAAGAAAATAAACTTATATTATTATATATAAATATGTATTGTTACAAATGTAGGCACCACTATGAAAAATAATAAATAAAACTAATCAAACCACTCAACAACATTTCTAAATCAAATAGAATAAAAACATCATTGTAAAACCACAAAACTAGCATTAATCTCCAGGTGATCAGAATCAGGAACAACTTCATGCCAGTGTTCTAAACACAACATTATTTTTTTCTGGTGGCAGTACAGAATAAAAGGATGAAATTATAGGAATGAAATAAAAAGATAAAATTAGAGACACTAACAAAAATGGCGTATAAATAATACAAATGTCAAACACAAAAGATAGGTGCTGCATAATGTCTGCCTTGGTGCTTAGTTCTGTTTTTCTATAGTTTATTTTGTGTTAAAGGCATTTGTGTTACCTTATTTCTGCCTTTCATTCTGTTCTCTCGCCACAAAAGAAAAAAACTGTGTCGATTTTACGACAATGGCAATAAAAGTTTCTGATTCTGATATATTTCAAATAGAAGTAATTGTATTAGTGCCTTATTATTGCTACTTTCTTCTCACTAAAGCTTTATAACAAAATATATATATAATGTTTTAAATGAGTGTTCATAACACCCTCCCTCCTCTTCTGTAATGTTGTAGTGTAGTACTACTGAATATTGTAGTTGACATATTTATCATTATTGTGTGCGTTTTAATTTATGTATATATGTATTTGTTATTATTTTCAATCTGCGTACTGTGTGTTTTAATATAATGTATGCCTCTGGTTTTCCTCCCACAATTACCATGGCAGAAAATGGATTGATGGATGTTTTATTGTTTTTCAATTCAATTCAATTCAATTTTATTTAAAGTGTCTTATCATAACAAAGTTATCTCAAGACACTTTACAGTTGAAGTAAGACTATAGTGGAGAAAGGAAAAACAGATCCAGCAATTCAACAATGAACAAGAAGCGAAACACTGTGCAGTGAGCTATGGCGAGGAAAAAACTTCCCGTTAGAAGGCAGAAACCTCGAGCGGAACCAGACTCACTCAGATGGATAAAGAGAAGAGTGAGGGAGGGTCCAGTGAGAGAAAAGAGGAGAGTATGAGAGAGTGAACTACCGTCACAACTTAAATTCTCCCCGATAAGAGGCAGAATGACGGAGCCCCGGAGGTGACATTGAAGATTTTTTGATTTTTTTATCTCGAGATTAAAAAAAAAAGAAATCTCGTGATACTAGTATCTCGAAGAATAACAAGACATCTTGTATTATAAGTAGGTAAGTTAGTAAGTAAGTCATTTTTATTTGTATAGCGCTTTTCCAGACCAGGGTCACAAAGCGATTAAACAATCAAAACAATATTCAATAAAGTATATACTTTAAAGATCAAGATAAAACTGATAACACAACAGGAGTTCCAGAAAATCAAGGAAAAGCCTGAACAAATAAAAAATAAAAAAGGTAGGTAGAACTTTATTGATCCCTCAGGAGGTCTCCTTCGGGAAATTGTTTTTTTTTTCCAAATTATCCACAGCAAATACAGCAATCTTTCATAAAAAATAATCAAAATAAAATAAGAACAAGAACAAAGAGAAATAAAGAGAAAGAAAAAGATTATTATTATAAATTGTTATTATTATAATAGCTAAAAAATTACATTCATTCATTCAATAGTTTAAAATTTAAGCTTGTCACATAATCGAAATTTCTCTTTTTATATCTCTAACTTAAAAGTTTCCTCATCGATTTTTTCTTGAAGAACTACAAATCCCATCACGAGCGCGGGTTTGTCAGTCACGGCCAAACGGTCCAATCAGATCGTCGGAATCCCTACCACTACCGCAGTGGGCGGTGCTTACGACTAGAAGAATGGAGGCAAACGGCGGGCTATGCTTCAGTAGACGCCTCGGAATTTAAATGATCTTTCTTATTATTTATTTCCTGGACGTCCTGTACCATCCGACACCGGCGGGGGAGCGTGGGAGGAGAGTTCGTGGACGAGACGCGGCGTGACGATGAGTCCACGAGGGTAGAGTCCAACGACAGGAGGCAGAGGTGAGAGAAAGAAGGGCCCGCAGTCTGAGCGCCAGAGCTGCGGGGAAAAGTGTGCAGCGCCGCCTGACGGACCGCCCGACCAACCCGGGCGGCGGCGGCCAGGAAACCGCGGTGCCGGGAGAATCTGGTGCGAGAAACCGAAGGGAGCGCCGCCAACCGCTCTCCGTACGCCATCGCACGCGACACTTGCGGAAATATGAGGCGTTTGAACAAACACGGAATTGATGTTTTTATTTCCCTGCCTTGTTGTTTGTGCTGACACTGAAGTGTGACGTTCATTTTAACGTAGCCATGGTTGGGCGCCAACTAAAGTTGAGTCAGTCAACTCTTAACGATAAATACTGTAAAGGATATGAAAGGACATTAACTTCCCTCCGTTTGTTTGCAAACATATGTTATTGTTAAATGATTAAATCATTCAAATCAGAAGGTTTGTGTATTGGATCTGTCTCGCCTGCAGTTAATACTATACTCTGCAGAGTGAATTATGAGCTGCTCTAGTAGAAGAACTCACATTTTCTCCCGATCCTTTAAAACTCTTCACTGGCTTCCAGTTTCTTTCAGGATCACAACTTTAAAGTTCTTACTTTCAGATCTATTTATGGTCAGACCATTGAATATTGTTTTGATTGTTTAAACGCTTTTGGACCTTGGTCTGGAAAAGCGCTGTATAAATAAAAATTACTTACTTACTTACACGTCAGTCAACTCTAAACGATAAATACTGTAATGGATATTAAAGGACATAACTTCCCTCCGTTTATTTGCAAAAATATGTTATTATTAAATAATTAAATCATTCAAATCAGAAGTCTGCCTCGCCCGCAGTTGATTCAGAAAACTCTGCAGCAAGAATTTTGACCCGCTCTACTAGAAGAACTCACATTTCGCCCGATCCTTAAAACTCTTCACTGGCTTCCAGTTTCTTTCAGGATCAACTTTAAAATTCTGGTTCTTACTTTCAGATCTGTTCATGGTCAGGCTCCTCCTTACATCACTGATCTGATCCAGACTTACACCCCAGCTCGGGCTCTGAGGTCTTTGGATCAGAATCTACTGATGGTTCCTGAACTTCCGGACCAGAGGAGAGAAATCCTTCCAGGCTTTTGCTCCTAAGCTTTGGAACGATCTTCCTCTCTCTTTGAGCTTGATGATCTACTGACTCCTTCAAGAAACATCTTAGGTTAGGTAGAACTTTATTCTACCTAAATCTTAAGACATGATCTGGAACTTATAATCCATGCGTTTGTGTCTTCTCGTCTGGACTATTGCAACAGTTTGTTTTCATGTCTAAACAAGAAGGATCTGTCTCGGCTGCAGTTGATTCAAAACTCTTCAGTGAGAATTCTGACCCGCTCTAGTAGAAGAACTCACATTTTCTCCCGATCCTTTAAAACTCTTCACTGGCTTCCAGTTTCTTTCAGGATCAACTTTAAAATTCTGGTTCTTACTTTCAGATCTATTCATGGTCAGGCTCCTACTTATATCAGTGATCTGACCAGCCTTACACCCCAGCTCGGGCTCTGAGGTCTGTGGATCAGAATCTACTGATGGTTCCACGCACACGGTTCAGGACCAGAGGAGAGAAATCCTTCCAGACTGTTGCTCCTAAGCTTTGGAACGATCTTCCTCTTTGTGTTTGATGATCTACTGACTCCTTCAAGAAACATCTTAAGACGTTTTTATTTGTTCAGGCTTTTCCTTGATTTTCTGGAACTCCTGTTGTGTTCTCAGTTTTATCTTGACCTTTAAAGTATATACTTTATTGAATATTGTTTTGATTGTTTAAGCGCTTTGTGACCCTGGTCTGGAAAAAGCGCTATATAAATAAAAATAACTTACTTACTTGTAAAATGTGTGACTTAGATTTGACAGTTGTCTTCTCTCTTTCTGCAGCTTCTTTCTTCCACAACTTTTGTAACTTCCGCTGTCCAAAGCTTTTTTTCTGTAAACATGGCTGAGGAGCCTCAGAACGAGGCGGACGGCGTGTTCGTGGAGCACCAGTACATGTGCAGCGAGTGTCAGCAGCTCTTCGACTCCCTGGAGGACGTGCTGGTCCATCAGCAGATCCACGCGTCTCCGGAAGCGGAGGTCGACGACGGCAGCGGCATGGCGGTGACTTTCCAGGGTGTCCCGGAGATGGAAGAGGGCCAGCATTACCAGTGCCTGGAGTGCGGCAGCGTGCTGGTCAACCCCGAGGAGCTCCTGCAGCACCAGGAGCTGCACATGAGGGAGGCGGGCATGGAGGTGGAGCATCAAGGTGAGCACTGGAGGAGTCGACACAAGGCCCGTGCTGGGTCTCAAATCGCATACTTATCTTAGTATAATAGATTTTAATATGCATCAGGATAGTGTACATACTAACTAGTACGCAAATTCTCCACAGATAGTATGTCTCAAATCAAACTCTGCTGCTACACACTAACAGGAAATGACGCGACAGCTTCTTCTTCTACTTTTATTTAACAATGGTTTCAACCAGCTGTTTGAACGCTATCGCCACCTGCTGGCAGCATGTTTTGCAAGTTTGGAAAAATAAATAAAGAAAAAATATCAGAATCGAAATATTCGCGAGATATTTAAGCTGGTATCAGCAGCGAAGACGTGTCATCCTTCTACTGCTGCTGAAAATACACCTGTACGTATATGCATATATATATATATATATATATATATATATAATGACGTAACTTCCGTTTACAACATCACTAAGATGGAGCCGTTTAGGGTAGATGGTGTCCATCGATCCATACTCAGTTTTGTGGGCGTTTTAGTGTCAATTTAGTGTGCATGGAGCACTAAATTTCGCATACTAAGAATTGAGACGCACTTACGCACTAAAAATACAAACTTTGAGTACGCAAGTATGCGATTTAAGACACAGCACCGGTGAGTCACAACGCTGATGTGTAACCTGTGGGATTTTTTTTTTTATCTAGAAGTGTACGAGGTTCAGGAGATAGAAGAATCGGCTGCGGAAACTCAGCCGGTCCAGTACCAGTGCCTGGACTGCCTGGCTTTGTTTGACTCGGCAGAAACGTGGCTAGAGCATCGGCGGACCCACAACGGCAGCAGCACACACTCGGAAGCGCCGGTAAAATACCCTCAGTCGAACTGATTTATAGGTGCAGAGCAGGGGTCTCAATCTCAACCAGGGTCACCAGAGGTTAATCCTTGACTGGGCAGTTACAGTATTTGTGAAAGTCTTTGATCCAGATTTGATGTACATTTTCTAGAGTATATTAGCAGTTCTTTGCTCCGAAAATGCTCAATTTCCGGCTCTAATGTCATCGCTCATCCACCTGCAGATGGAGTACATCCTGCAGCCCGACGGAACGATCGCGCCGTTGATGCAGAACTGTGTGTTGAGTGAGCAGCAGGCCGGGGAGATCCTGGCACAGGTGAGTAAACGCCCACAAAACTGAGTATGGTTCGATGGACACTATCTACACTAAACAGCTCCATCTTAGTGACGTTGTAAACGGAAGTTACGTTATATATATATATATATTATATATATATATATTATATATTCATATACTTACAGGTGTATTTTCAGCAGCAGAAGGAAGACACGTCTTCGCTGCTGATACCATCTTGAATATCTCGCCAATATTTAGATTCTCATATTTTTTCTTTATTTCTTCTTCCAAACTTGCAAAACGTGCTGCCAGCAGGTGGCGATAGTGTTCCTACAGCTGGTTGAAACAATTGTTAAATAGTAGTAGAAGAAGAAGCTTTCGCGTCATTTCCTGTTAGTGTGTAGCAGCAGTGTTTGATTTGAGACATACTATCTGTGGAGAATTTGTGTACTAGTTAGTATGTACACTATCCTGATGCATACTAACTTCTAGTATACTAAGAGAAGTATGCGATTTGAGACACGGCACTGAACTTTAGTTTAAAAAAAAACCAACAAAAAACGCTAAAAGTGTTTGTTGTCCTCCAGGTACTCGCTCAGCAGCAGAAGAAACCTCACCTGGCCTCTCCACACGCCTCCATACTCCCACCCGTCACGGCGACCCCCGGCTCGGCCACCATGCATCTCCAGATCCTCACGGCTCAAGCGCTGGCCGACAACTCCAGCACCAAGGGTTCAAGGAGGTCCAAGCTGCCGACCCTGCTGCCCGCCGCAGGGAAGAGTTCCTCCGCGGAGAACGGCCTGCAGAGGTTAGAGTTCACGATGGCCCCCCAGAACTTCATCAAGATGCAAGCGGGAGAGCTGGTGGTCTGTCAGCCGTACGAGTGCTCCGAGTGCTCCCTGGTCCTGATCACCCCCGAGGACTTCCTCCAGCACCAGGGCGAGCACCGGCTGTGCCGCAACAGAGACGGCCTGAAGGAGGTCTGCGCCGAGAAGGAGGTCTGGAGGGGGACCCAAGAGTGCTCTCTGTGTAACCGGACCTTCGGCTCCGTCAACCGACTGACCGCTCACAAGCGCGTGCACGAGCAGGGCACGCACGAGTGCCCCGAGTGCAGGAAGGTCTTCAAGAAGGCCACGACGCTGCAGACGCACATGCGGTCTCACTCGGGCGTCGCCCGACACCTGTGCGTGGACTGCGGACAGAGTTTCTCCACAGAGCTGACCCTCGTCATGCACAGGTGAGAACGCATGACAAGTGTCGAATGAACCGCCCTCAACTCTGTGCGTTGCAGGAAGCTGCACACGGACGAGCCTCTCCACAGGTGCCAGTGCTGCAACAAGACCTTCACCAACATGACCAAGTTCCTGTATCACCGCCGGATGCACCTGGAGCGCAACATCCCCAACGCTTTCGCCTCCACGGTAATGGAAACCATCTCGACTTGAGGGCCCTTCAAGCTATTTTGGACCCGTTCTCCTCCAAATAATGAACGTGATCTGCATCACTTTACATCCCTTTTTGGACAAAGTTGTATTTGTGCCGTCAACGAGGAACATAACGTGAGGAGACACGTCCTTATATTTTATATTTTATAGTTTATTTTCATGTCTTAACAAGAAGGATCTGTCTCGCCTGCAGTTGATTCAGAACTCTGCAGCGAGAATTCTGAGCCGCTCTAGTAGAAGAACTCACATTTCTCCGATCCTTAAAACTCTTCACTGGCTTCCAGTTTCTTTCAGGATCATTTTAAAATTCTGGTTCTTACTTTCAGATCAATTCATGGTCAGGCTCCTCCTTACATCACTGATCTGATCCAGCCTTACACCCCAGCTCGGGCTCTGAGGTCTGTGGATCAGAATCTACTGATGGTTCCTGAACACGGTTCAGGACCAGAGGAGAGAAATCTTTCCAGACTGTTGCTCCTAAGCTTTGGAACGATCTTCCTCTCTCTTTGTGTTTGATGATCTACTGACTCCTTCAAGAAACATCTTAAGACGTTTTTATTTGTTCAGGCTTTTCCTTGATTTTCTGGAACAAATACTGTTGTGTTATCAGTTTTATCTTGATCTTTAAAGTATATACTTTATTGAATATTGTTTTGATTGTTTAAGCGCTTTGTGACCCTGGTCTGGAAAAGCGCTATAGAAATAAAAGTTACTTACTTCCTTATATTCAAATACACTAAATATTTTAAGAACGTGAATCCATTTCTTTCATGTTCGTCCAGCGTACAACAGGGAATGGTAGTAGATCGGTTGACAGGTGCACAGACTGGACCTCCTTCCTCGAGTTCCTTGAGTTGAATAAGCCTGTAGGTTCTTGTGTTTGACCTTTGGCTGTCTCCGCAGGTGTCCGTCCCGATACGAGCGTCTCTCTCGGCCCTCGCCATCATCCAGCAGGCGAGAGAGAAGAAGCTCCTGCTCAGTCGAGCCAACGCGGCCGAGTCGGACTCGGAGACAAAGAGGTTGGAGGACGCGGCGAAGAACTCCTGCAAGATCCTCATTTCCGGGGTGGAATCGTTGAACCCAGACGCCGCCGACACAGAAGCGTCCTTCGCCACAGAAGGCGAGTCGTCGGCGGAACCACATCACCTCCAGGAGGTCAGCGCTTCGCCCACGCCGTCATCAAGTTCCTTTCCATGCCGGTCCTGCACTGAGACGTTCCCCTCGCGGCAGGATCTCGTACGGCACCGGCGTCTCTCCCACGCCACCGAGCGCAGCTTCATCTGCGGCATCTGCGGCAAGTCCTTCAAGAAACGGATCCACGTGCGCAACCACATCCGCACGCACACAGGCGAGCGGCCCTTCCAGTGCTCGGACTGCGGCAAGACCTTCTCGTCGCTCACCAACCTGATGCGGCACAACCTGGTCCACTCCGGCATCCGTCCGTACCGCTGCGACGTGTGCCAGCGATGCTTCTCGCAGGCGTCCAACCTGCGGCAGCATCAGCTCCTGCACTCGGAATCCGGGCCCCTCGCCTGCCCGGACTGCCCCGCGTCCTTCCGACGGCCCGCCAAGCTGGCGGCGCATCGCTACGCCACCCACCCCGGATCCCCCGCGCCCTTCCCGTGTCCTCACTGCGAGGCAGGTTTCTTAAGCCGGAGACAGAGGGATGCCCACCGTGGAGAGCAGCACCCCACGCTCCCTCGAGACTCCGATCCATCCACGTCTGTTGACGCCAAACCCGACGACGGGGCGTCAGTTCTCCGCGCCGGATTCGAGTGCGACGTCTGCGGAAAGAAACTCAACTCTCCCGCTAACCTGCGACTGCACAAGCTGAGTCACGCCGCGGCCCCCGGGAGGTCACGGCAACCGGCAGGGACGCGACCCAAAGCCCACCAGTGCCCGGTCTGCGGGAAGCTGTTTGTGTCATCCTCGGGGGTGTCTCTGCACCAGAGGGTCCACACGGGCGAGCGGCCCTTCCCCTGCCAGGTGTGCGGGAAGCGGTTCCGTCAGAACACGCACCTACGCGAGCACCTGCGGATCCACTCGGGCGAGCGCCCGTTCTGCTGCGAGGTGTGCGGGAAGGGCTTCATCCAGAGCATGCACCTGGCGGAGCACCGGCGCACGCACACGGGTGAGCGGCCGCACGTCTGCCCGCAATGCGGGAAGGCCTTCAAGACCTTCTCCAACCTGAGGAACCACAAGAAGACCCACGTCCGACAACAGAAGCTGGACGACGAGGCCGCCGCAGTAGCGGTCTCGGAGACCGAACCTGCTGTGGTTGAAGCTTCTGGTGTGGAACTACTGAACGGTCAGCACCAGCTCATCCAGATTCAAACGTCAGATGGTCAGCAGGTAACGACATGAACGCAATACTTTCTTTTCCTGCTGGATATCAGTTGTTAACGCTTCAAATTCTTGTTCTCCAGGTGCAAGGAACTCCAACTATGTTGTGCAACGAGTTTGGGGAGACCATCGCCATCATAGAGACCAGCGAGGGTGGGGTCCTCGCTCTAGAGCAGGCTCTTCAGATCTACCACACGGCGCTGGAGAACGGTCTGGCCATGGAGACCGTGGCAGTGGAGGGAATGCAGCTGCTCTGAGAAGGACCAACGGATCGTGTTTCTGAGACCAAAAGATGTTCATTGTAATGTGGCTTTAATTTCAGACGCTAGTCATGCCCTGAAATGTTTTCAGTTATTTTGTAATAAACTAATTTACTTTCATGTCCAATCCAACTGTTGTATATAGTAGAAATAAATATTGAAGATCATGAAGCTTTGAGTTTTACTTCCAACATCCTGTTTGCACAAATAACATTAGAATCCCATGTTGTAAAGCGAGAAACGGTTCAATAATGACACAAATTGATGTAAATAGTGATTAAATCCAGATTTGAGGTCAAGAAAAACACGTTTTCACATTGCCAGCAATAAAGTCACTTTAATTGAACATCTCTACAGAAGGATACAGATACAAACTTAAATTATTTTGTAAAAATTGATCTCTTGCATACTGTACTGGAACGGCAAATGTATAAACACAAAAACAAATGGCCAAAGTAAAGTTGTTTTTTTGTTTGTTTTCACCTTCAGTTATCGGCACAATGCGAGTGGCAGTAATTATTTACAGCAGCCACACAAAGTAACAACCAGTTGGTCCTCGTGAAGCTCAAGGGTTTGATTGCTGACCCGCCCGCACTGTTCCAGACGAAGAAAGAGAACTGGAGGGAGCAATAAAGTGACAAAAAGAAAGAAGAACAATCAATTCAGCAGTAAGAGTTGTTTTTTTTTTTAAATGATTACTGTTCAAAGGAAAATGAAGATCTACGTTCTTGTGTTCTTCGCTGAAAGGAATTTGGTGGTCCTGCAAGAGGGAAGACGAGCATGAGAGGTCTGTACAGGTGAGTCAGCAACGGAATCGATGAGTCGGACGGGAATGAGCGCTTTTGGACCAGGCTTGGTACGACTCCGGAGTAACGACGAGAAAGTACGATATTTAGTCAGTAAAACGGTTGGAGAGGATTAAGGCCTGATCGGCCCGACTCCAGAGCCAGAAGGTGTTCGGCTCCGCGTCGCCTCGTCCTCCGAGGCTGATGAATGAGGCACGGGAATGCTTGGTAACTACTCACTGGCGTGTGCTTGACTTTAGGGGGTACGGGGAGGCTTAGGAATGATGGCACAGCCAGAAGTCCACTTCGGTTTCAGTCGACGCCTCGGTGTTGACCTGGCCTTGAGGGTCTAATGCTGAGGAACATCGAAAAAACGGATAAAAAGTACCAGCGGTCTGATGAGTTCATGTCATGTTCACGTTCTGCCGGCTGTCGGGGGCCCAGCCCCCTGAAGCCGACAACACCCCCCCCTGATCCCGACCCCGTTAAAAACCTTGAAAGGTCTTTCTTTTTTTTTTGTTCAAAGTCTTTCTTCCGATGGGCTCCGCGTCACAAATGGAAACCGTTCAAGAGAGTGCAGGAGATTAAAAGGTTCTGGGTTCACTGGCACCGCTGTGACGGTCCCCGAGATGACAGATGGTCACTCCATCCAAGAGCTCAAAGTTTGGCGGGTGAACGTGTCGAGATGCTCACGTGTGCAAGTTCTTTTTGTGCCGCTGCAGTGTTGTAGGAACGCAAATCCTTTTAGAAACAGTCACTGGATCGGTAACTTCGTGACCGACAGATCCTCATCTGGAGGAGTCGTGCGAATCCCGAGGATCCTCTGAACCTTCCTCCGCTCCCTGATCCACGTCCTCGTCCAGCAGGTCCGCGCCGCCTTTCCCGCCGCACTCTCCCGACAGGTTGCCGGACGGGCCCGGCATGCAGCCGACCGAGTCGGGGAGGCCGAGCCCGGGCGTGTCGGAGGGCGTCGCCGTCTGCATGATCTTCTGCCGGACCTCCCTGATCTTCAGCTGCAGGCAGACTTTGGTGGGAAAGATGTCCGAGTACCTGGTCTGGAACGCTGCGGTGGCTTGAGCTGGAAGCAGAAAAAACACCATCATCAAAAAGGAGTAATAAAATACAAACATAGAACTACAGAATCCAATGTTTGGAAAAACAACACACATGTAGACACGTGTCCAAAGAAGGAAATACATCTTCACTTTGACACAAACAAATATAAATGACTCAGTAGTTGAACAATAAACTTGTTAGAGGATTCATTTAATATCTGTAAAGAAAGCAAGAGTGCGACAAAACATTCAAACAAATCTTAAAATGCAGCTTGTAATTTAAATTAAAATGGCAATTAATATTTAAGAAATGAACGATCAGCAGTATTGTGGTTAGCTAGCCACATGAGCAGTTGTAGTTTCACACATAAGTGAGTTCTTCGTATGAGCCGCCTCAAGGGGGCAGTAGAGAGCGCCTCCTGCTACATTAGTGTGTAAAGGTTAGCATAGCAAATATTGATGAAGAAGTTCTGTCAACGGTGAACTATTTTGAGTTTTGAGAATGTGTTTAACCTGAAGGGAAGAAGCCCTGCTCCTGGAACAGCTGCATGACCAGCGCCCTCCTCTGGTCTAGAGTTCGTCGCAGGGAGGAATACGGGACTTTCTCAAACTCCAGTTCAGCCAGGATGTCTTCTCCGTCTGCTCCTGAGCGGCAACAGAGTCAAGTTAGTTTCCTCTCAGTGAAAAACAACATATTAATGTAGGATGGACCAAACAGACGCCAGCCATAGTAAAAATCTTTCCGTTGAAAACACCAAATGGAATCCTGTTCTGGCAAACATCGGAGGATAAAGTGTAACCGAGTCAGTGAAGGTCCGATCACTCGCCTGGTCTGTCGAAGGTGAAAATCTCTCCTTCACATTTGGCGGCACTTTTGGGCGTGTTTGGCTCGGAGCTGCAGCTGGATCGGCGCCGGCTCTTCCTCTTTGGAGACACTTGATCGTCGGTGGCCGAGTCCAGATCTGCAGGAAGTGAGACAAAGATGCAGCTGTTGGATCTGAACGTCGGCGATTAAACGGGGCAGAGAATGGTGTCGTACAGGTTTCGTTTGTGGCGTCACCTGTTGAGTTCTTCCTCTTGCGTCTGTAGCTGCCCAGGATGGCTCGAGGCGAGGTGGCGAGACTCTGCAGGGTGGGCGAAGGCAGGACCTCTTCCGGACGAAACTCGGGCAGCTCGGCGAAGCGCTCCTCGAAATACACCTCCGACAACACCCTGCCAGACCAGCGCACGGGGAAAAAAAACAAAAGACCGTATATACACACATTCCTTCGTCTCAGCACATCAGGTATAGATCTCTCAACTCACTTGTCCACAGAGTCAAAGGTCTTCTTCAGCGGCGGCGGGCGGGCTTTGATTTTCTTGGGTATGGGAGCATCTTTGTCGATCTGTGGGGGGGGCAATGCCGGTTCTGAAGCTAGTGGCAGAGGCAGAGGTGAGGACGGGAGCGACTCCTTCCATCCAGCCTGTAGGGAGAGTCGCTCAGTCAATACATGTTCATTTGATCTTTCATAAATTGTCATTTAACGTCACTTATGTGAAAATAATAAGGTTCCTAAAAGACATTTTAATGCTTTTTTTTTTTTATACCATTTGAAGTTAAATTTAAGACCAACCACAATACTGTAGGTTTAAAGAAATGTTAATTTTAAGTAAATGTTTGGTCGACTTTCATGGACTCCCATTGTGCTGATTTTGAAAAAAAAATCAACATGTCTCATTGCTTGGTATAGCTTTCAGGCTCGAAGAAAACCACAATTTTAACGTCGTTCAAGACTTTTTAAGGATCCACAGGAACCCTCTTTTGAGCCCTTAGGGAATGTAAACACATAATAAATGATAAGCATCCCTTAACTTCACTGCCTTCCTGACACAGCAGATGATTTTCGTTGGAATTTTACTCCCCTAATGTGGACTAGAAGTCTGAAGGCAAATGACATCCAGATATTTTAAAATGCGGTGTAAGAACTAGCGCCTGCAGTATTAGCAGCAAGTCAGGCGGAAAATGACAGCCTTTATGATCAGGGACCGTCAGC
Source organism: Callionymus lyra (assembly GCF_982586985.1). Taxonomy (NCBI): domain Eukaryota; kingdom Metazoa; phylum Chordata; class Actinopteri; order Syngnathiformes; family Callionymidae; genus Callionymus; species Callionymus lyra. The sequence continues at coordinate 19,498,876 of NC_141830.1, forward strand.
CGAGACGGATGTAGGAGGAGAAAAAAATACGTTAAAGTGACAGCAACATAAAATTCAAACCGCCGAACCATGAGGCTTCTATCTGAAGATATGGCGGTGATTTTTGGCTATTTAATATTCTCTGCGACTTAGTTACTGATTTTAAAATGTTTGCTATAGAAACTGATATTTAAAAATGAAGAATAGGTGGGGAACCAGGCAACAACAACTGTCATCTATTATTTTGTAATAGTTGATTTAACATGATTTATTTGCTTTTTACAATAAGCAGGATCAAGCTTCTAAAATCATTGTTTTGGTTGAAAATTAAAGGGCAGTGTAAGAATTAATTTCCTTGAAAACCTACTTAATAATACAATTCCATTCACCATAATTCAATCAAAATTCAACCTTAACTTTTACACACATTGCTTTGGAAGCATCGTTTCTAGGAATATTTTGAGGTTGAGACCAGTACTACTTGTAAGACAGAAGTTTTGACTAATTTTTAACCTACATCCTGGCAACTAGCAAGAAGAAGACGCATGTAAAAAGACAAAAAATATTTTTTACTAACTTAAAGTCGAGAACCACCGTCTCTCTCTCACCTCTTTGGCGTTGGCGACTTCTCGGTTCCGTGTGTCCGGGGCCTCCGCAGCACCCGGACCCTCCAGGGGCCGATCGAAGGATGAGGACTCCTCAGCAAAATGGCTGGCGGGCGTCTGTGTGTGTCCCGCTGGCTCCGTGTCGAAAGAGAAATGGCTTTTTGGCGCCGGCTCCCTTTCCCGCTCTTTTTCGCGCTCTCGTTCCCTCTCTCGCTCCTTTTCTCTATCCTTTTCCCGCTCCTTTCCTCGGCTGCCTCCTTCATAGTTGCCCACCGGGATGTTGGCCACGGTCGCCTTCACTTTCTGTGGTGTCCTCGCTTGTGGAAGTTTGGGGGTCCCTGGTGTGCCGACTATAAATGGGAGTGAGAAGAACACAAACATAAATACACGTATTTCTTTGATGTAGATCTGGGTATTATATTGTTGCATTTATCATAAAAAATATCTGTATTTATGAATAGAATGTGTATCCATGTTTAATCTTTAACTTGCATTTTCCAAATAAGGGAAGAATAAATGTCGATCAATAAATCAAAAGTTGTTTTCAGGATTTATTGGATACACATGAAAGTTAAAAAACGTAAAAAGTAGTGAACCTCGTACCTGGAGTATGAGTCTGAGATTGTGGACTGCTGGACCTCACTGACATCACTTGACCACTGGGTGGCGCCGTTAAGCCGCCGCCGCTGCTGCTGGAAGCCTGGCTTTGCCGGTCTGCTTGCCACTCCGCAGATGTGTCTGTGTGTGGATGTGGGACCGTGACTGTGGGCGGGGTGTGTTTAGGCAGGATGTGATGGGAGGCAGTGGAGGGGCTGGAGACGGAGTAGACCACGCTCGATGGCACAGCTGCCACGGACATGACGCATGTCGCCATGGTGACGCTGGGAGACGACGGGTAGATGGCCGTGACTATCTGACCCCCAGCGCCAGAGACGGTCGCTGAATTGGGGGGCTGAGGAGGAGGAGCTGCGGACAGTAGAGGCGGCTGACCTGGAAGGGATTCAAAGAACACTTAGTCTCAATACACCTGCTGAAGCATCAGGCAGACAAATAACGCTGAGAAGGCGCCATGGAAGCGTTGGATTGCCTTTTTCGCTTCAGGCATTTATCAACCATAGAGTGAGGGATCAAAACACAATCTAGTAAAATAAAATAAGATAGACCATCCTCAGAGGTTTACAACAGTCATTATAAACATAACTTTATAGTTATAATCTGCCTGGTTTGTGCCAGAAGGTTTATTACAGAAACTCTTCTTTTCTTTTTAATAGAGTGAAAGAAAGATGAATACAATAATGTCAAGAACACAATTCACTTGAGCAGAGTGAATGTGAGAAAATAACCTCACATTATAACCCTCGTTATCTCAGGGTCAAGGTGACCCGAAGGCCAGTAACAAATGTGTTTTTATGGTATCCCTTGTGTTGCCTCTTTCTTTCTTTTTTTTTTTTTTTTTTACATATTTTGCATATTTCAAAGCAAATTCAAGCAGTTATGACTTCATCATGTGGTCTGTTAATTCTGCAACGCCAGAATCAAGTTCTCGGAGAATACTACAATTATATCCTGGTTCCTACAGAACATTGCAATATATTGTTGCTCCTGTATCATGATATATAGATGTCATATTGCCAGATTCCTGCCAATATGCAATTGCCAATGTAACTAGAGATGGGCAGAGAATAGAACACGGTCAATTCAATTTATGAGGGTCTACATTATATACTGTAACTGATGTTGGGGGCCATCAAGCCAAGAGAACAAAGACACAAAGAAAAAGTCCACAAATATTTTGTTAAACCTAAAAAATGAAAAATAAAAAATTGAGCGACAAGGATAAACAGATTCAATGTTGAGAAATTAGTGTATTTTTCAAAATAGAAGATACATTCATTTTTTTTTATAACATAATATATACAACAAATGACTATATAATATTTTAGAGATCATCTGGGCCTCAGAATCGCCGCATTCGTTACTGGGCGGCTGAAAGATATTGGATCAATATTGCTTAATAGTGGCATTGATGTTGAAAAAAAAGGCATTGATGTGGAAAAAACTAAAATAAAAATAGATTTTCACTGAGGTAACATTAGTTTGGAAATCTCAACACAGCAAGGAGGTCAAGTTTACTCAACAAATGAGGCTGTAAAACGAGCTAAAACTAGTATATGGGGCCATTTTGTTGCTGGGAAACCGGTCATGCTGATTCAGCATTATGGTAGGAAGTAATTTTCATTAGAATAATGTCTACATTGAAACTGTCGATGGTGCAAAAAAGGTTGGGGGCAACAGCTTTAAGGAACTGAAATAAAACATGACCATTATGGATCCACAAATTCCGTCATCCTCTGCATCACTGACCTGCTATCAACGGCTGAACCAGGGTTTGCCCAGGTGACGTGATGGTGGTAAACCCAAGGGTGGCTAAGGGGGCGGGGACATAAGCAGGTCCGGGCACTGGAAGAGCCTGCTGAGGAGGGGAAGTGCCCGTTGTCGTGGAGACCAGTGGAAGAGAGGGGGGGACCCCTGGGGTGGACTGGACATAAGTGATCCTAAACAAAGAGTGGAGACAAATTAAAGACAGAATAAAGTGATGTGTCACGGTGACTACAGTGGATACACACAGGGTAAACGTGGAGGCTGAACACAAAGACAGGAACAAAAGCATGATTTCAGGAAAGAGGAAGAGCAAAGAAGAAGTGCAGCAGCGAGGGTCAGATGGTGAGAGTACATCATGGCAAGCAGTGCCGGATGACTCGCGTTACGTGTTCAAGTGCTTTACAGCTAAGAGGTAATGTGGGGGTGGAAGGCAGAGGCAGCCCGGGCCACCAGCAGCATGACTAACACTTCCAGAATAGAGCCGTTCGGATTTGGTGCACCCCTGCTGGACTTATTGTCTCTTTTAGTGGAGACTCTCTACCCTGCTTCATACGCGGACAAAGACAAACAACCTCCCCAGACCATTTATCCCACCGTAGATCCACAAATTGAATGCTAAATGTTTTGCAAGTAATTTGTAAATCCCTGAAGTAGTGGCCATTTACATTTTTACTATCCCTCCATGTACACCTTATAAACCTCCCCCAAAGATTTACATTTTCCAACATTCTACTACAGTTCAGACACTCTCAAAATCAACATCATTTCAACGAGATCAAATTAATAAATCATTCTAATTAACAACATTTATTTGTAATTGCAAACTCATCATTGCACGAGGTTCCATCCCTCTCAACAACCCTCAGTAACGATGACCTGAAAAGCTTTCATGATGCTTTGCCGCCCAGCCAACCAATCATAGCTGTATATTACTTTTGACATGGCATCATAGACGGACAACTAAAAAAATCCATTGAAGCGACCAGTGTTTAGATGCATCACTGTTTTGTTGGCACCATAAGTAAGTAAGTAAGTAATTAAGTAAGTAAAGTTGTAGAGCGCTTTTAAGGTTGGTGAGGCAGTTAGACTCCATCACTAAGTTCTGTGGTTGTTTGCAAGATTGTCTGCTGTTAAAATAAATCACCAGTTTGAAACAGGTCAAGGAGGAAAAGAAGCTTTGTCGTTCCTCACTGAAGCTTAAAACAATATATTTAAATATGTATTACCGTGGACGAAATTACGAACGAAACGATGACACAGCAAAGTAACTGCTGTATTTTATATATTTAAAATGTAAAGAATATGATTTAGGACACACCAAATTAAAAATATTTACTTAATTTCTATCGTTGTTGCAATAGTCCCATATATAATTATGATCACAGTAATCATTTTAATCATCAATAACTATTTTTAAATAGTGTAGTCATGAAAATGGCGATAACCATTCGCAAAGTGTTGCTTCCTTCTTGTCTGACAGGTTTGATGTCTTCAGCAACCAGTCGTTTAGGTAAAACCTTCAAATCCTTTTGTCTACTTAATGTCCAAGTTCTATCTTGCCGACGTTAGCATTGGCTGAACTGTTAAGCCTTCAAAACCAAGTGAGATTTTTATGGCAAATATGAGAAATAATTGCCACAAATCATAAGAATTTCATTTTTACCGTGGCGCCGGCGGGAGCAGAACGGTCTGGGAGGGCACTGATCCTGGAGCGACAACTGCAGCAGTCGCCATGGTAACTGGGAACGGGCTGGCAGAGTGGACAGTTCCTCCCTGGGGCAGCTGAGATTGGATCACGGGCATAGGAGCGATCTGGATGATCTGGATTCAGACGAGAACAAGAGTCTGCTGTAAGTGGCAGTAATAAATGATTAAGATGGATTCCTTCCACAAAAGCAGGTCTAACCTTGCTTCCTGTCTGAGAGCCGTTCTGGACAGGAAGAGGTGGAGTTATGATGGGAAACTGCTGGACAGGGGCGGGCGGACCTCGCACCGTTGCCATGGGGACAATCATTTTCCCCTGCAGCACTGGAGATTGGGTTTGAACTGTAAATAATGTCAAATGTTACGATCGTGCTTGTGATCATATTTCGGTCATGTCTGGATTCACTCTCACCTCTAGTCGAGGCACTGACCACTCCTACCGCTGAACTGGAGGTGTATCCTGCCAGTGAAGCTGAGGACTGCTGCTTCCCGTTGGCCAGAGACATGTGTGCTGATGCTGTGGGCAGGTTGAAAACACTGGTCGGCTGGCCGAGCGGCTGAGGAGGACTTCTTGAGTTGGAGCTGGCAGCGATGGTGGGTAGAATATATTGGACCTGGGTGATGGCCTTACCGCCAGGGGGCGCTAAGGACGACGCAGGCAGAAACTGAGGTTGAAGCAGGGGGAGAGGGAGGGGTCCGTTGGCTTGGCTATGCTGCGCCGACAGAACACTGGGGTTGAGGGTGTGATGCTGGGAGTGCTGGGGCTGAGGAGCGGGGGTGATGAGCTGCATGGTAGGTTGTGTGGAGAGAGCCCCTCCTAACACCAAGTTAGTCACGACTCCACCTGAGCCGACCCCAGCAGCGACAGGGTTTGAAGATGAGGGAGAGAAGTACCCACCACCTGTGACTCCACCTCCGGACCCCGGGCCGATGAGGAAGTGCTGTTGCTGCTGCTGGGGTGTGAGCGACTTCCTCTCAGGCGGATGCGGGCTCGATGACGCCCCTCCATCCCTGGCTTTGCTAGTGACGGGCAGCGGCGTGCTAATGACTGGTCGCATGACATTGGTCACCACCGTGGAGGCCACTCGCACCGCACCGAGACCCAGAAGTGGATTAGCCGAATGAGGCACTCCAACTGAAGCGGTTGAGATGACTGACTGGCCGGAAGGAAGGGAGTAAGACGGGGCTTGCACTCTGCTTTCACCCCCAAAAGTGTCATTAGCATTTCCCTCAGCCCCTCCCTTCCGCCTGTGATCTGAGAACACACTGCCTCCTAATCGACTCTCTTCGTAATGTCTACTAACAGGGTAGGAGGAGAGTGAGACACTCCTGCCATGAGGAGTGGGGTGTGATGAGGATGCTGTGGAACAGATGACTGCTGCAAAACCTCTCTGAAAAAACAAAAAGATACATCGTTTTACATTGTATTTAAAGCTTAATATTAATTACAATTTCATATTTACAACAACAGAGTTCACATGGCTTCTACAGAGCTGGGTACATGGCATAGTAAAACACATTATTTCATGACCAGGAAATATTTAAATACTTTAATTTATGTTTTACAATCTACTTCCAGTTTGGCACAAGCCAGAACAGCTTTGGTCGTGCACTCTTGATTTAAGGATGGTGCACATTGTCATTTTTACGAGGTTATTTTAGAGATCTCATCATGTAGCGGCTGCAGTAGCAGGCCTACCGCACCTCAAAATCCTAATTTGAAATCCTCATATTTTTTTTATATTTTTCATGTTTGGTTTCCCTTGACAAAAAAAAGCATTTGTATTTTTCCTTCAAGACCATTTTCATGGTTTTACCTTTCTTTCCCTTTCGTCTCCGGAACCGTTCTCACTGTCACTGTCTGTAACCCGTTCCTTACACTTGAGGTCTATGGAGCTGCTCGGATAAGGGTCCTCTGGAAAAGAGAAAGACTACAGCTACACTTGACACGCAGAGACACAAGTGCACACTATAAAACACAGAAAAAATGATTTCAACCCAAATTATCAAGTCTCATGTTTTTGGCTTCATTTAGAATTGTTGTTGTTACATCTGACTTCAAAACATTTCCATCAGCAACTGACACAATCCTGTAGCTCCCCGATATGCAACTGAACATTTCCATCTTCATCTTTTTTCAATTGTTTTAAGCCTATATGATTTTGCAGGTGCTTACCAATGACGTCGTCATCACCCTCCTCCTCACAGATGACCATCCTCTCTTCGTCACTCGTCATGTCCTCACTGACTCCCCGTTTAGACTGTAACGAGGGCGGGGCGTGCCCCAAATACTGGCCTCCTCCATCGCCGCACATCTGAGAATAAACAGGCAAAGTTTAAATCATACTGACAGTAGTGAAGTACATCAATAAGACACACTCACTATAACGACATTCTATTCCAAGTCAGTACACCAATGTTAAATATTGTTAGAAAGGGAAAATAGAAAAAAAAGAAATCTGTAGTTTTGGATTTTTACCTGAGCCAGTTCTGCCAGGGCCTGGGTGTTGCCCCTATCACTGCGCTCCAGACTGTGCATGGCGCTTTGGGAGAAGGCACGAGGACGAGTAAGCTGCCCGACATTACCTTCGCCTGCACTTCTCTCAGACACTCCCACCTGACCCGAGCCAACGCCCTTCAGCTCCATAGAATGATGCTCTATTGAGACACAGATGAAGACACAATGTTAAGATATGCAGCATATGTCATAAATAGAAGGTGATGATAGATCTCTAGATTACTAGCTGTAGAATCCTTGTAAATGGAGATGCAGTTTCTTAAAGGAAGACATTATATTCTACAGTGCAAAAAAATGATGCATGCAAATGTAATGACAGCTAGGGTTAGGGCTCAGGGTGATTTGATTAGTTATTAGTTTGATTTTGTATTAAACTCGGTAAAAGCCAAGCAAAACCTCCTACATGACTTAGAGGGCCATTAAACAGGCAAAGACCCATATTTTACTCCCGGGCCTCATCTTTACAACATCCTTTAAAAACAAACTTCATAGTGAAGTACAAAAAATGATGGTGGTGGCCCCTGCACTGACAAAAGTGCTGGACAATAACGAAACCCTCATTAACAGGGTCTCGAAAAGCGCTATATAAATAAATATTACTTACTTACTTACTTACTTACTTAACATGGTGGATGAGAAGTATCAATCCAAAAAATGTAATTATTGTCATTGACAAAAATAGTACTTCTTCTGAGGGTGTACTTATTGAGAGTGAGACTAACCTGTGGACTCGGACATGCTTCTCTCTCTGATATCTTTGCCTCCCGGAACCCCACGGCCTTCTGAACTGGACTTCTTCCTGTCTTTGTTGCACCACTTCCAATCAGGGTGCGCCTTGAAATGAGCCTCCTTCACCTGTTGTTCATGGTAGGAACTTAAAGTACAGCCTGTTGCAGTTTGTTTCTTTAGTGATTAAAAAGAATACCTGGAAGGCCAAATCGTGGTACTTTTGTTTCTCCTTGGGTCCAAGGGCGTACCACCATTCCCCAAGTATCTTACTGACTGTCCTGTTGTCCTGGTTTGGGTGCCGCTGATGCACCAATGCTCGGTGGCGTTTACTGAAAATCATAAATGCGTTCATTGGACGCCTGATGTGGTCTTTCTCCCTCTGAGGAAAAAAAGAACACTTTTTTTTAAAATTAAAGGTCAGAGATGGATTGAAAGATCACAAAGAACCATTTTGTTGTATTTTTCTTCAATTGTTCTGGATTTAAATCATTTTTACTCCGACAGAAATTGGGCCATTTTGTGTAAAACATAACTCTATTGTTGCTTTATGAAAACTCTCCTTAAACTACTCGACCAACGTCACATTTGACTAGAATAACAGCATGAATAATACCTTTCCTGGACTGTTCTTGTCTCCATCTTTAGGAAGTGCACTAAGGGACTGAGTGCGCCGCTTGACAGGTGAAGTGGAGAGAGGCGGCTCAGGAACAACTCCTGGAAGAAAACTGTCGGAACAAAAAAGGAACAAGCTGTAAGTAAATCTTAAATTATGTTCTCATGCTTGTTTTCCCCGAAAGGGGTGTCAAGGATTTCTGTCTTGATCAATTGACCCACATGTTGTAGATTATGTCGGAAGGTTTTATTTGTTCCAGATGTGAGCAAAAAAGCCCATGATTGAAAAACACAAAGCGGTTTTAGGATGCATACATTTCTATACAATAATATAAATATATAAATACATGTTGTTTGCATATTTTATTTTTAAGCAGCAGGATGGGATTGTCAGTGACAATCAATTCAAGTCATCAATTAGCTACATTTCAATCTTTGTAAGTCGAGTCTTCATAACATTAAAATGAGATTAGAGCTTCTCTTTGTTATATTAAGTCCGTTTATATGTAGCAATACAAGTGTGAAAGCAATCATCTTCAGATTAAAGCTCTGAAATTAAATCTTCTGTTCCCGTCTGCTTTGTTCTGGCAGACAGCACTTGTGTGCTCATTTACAACAAGGACACAGGAAAATCACACTCAAATTCTCTGATTGGGTGGAGACAAAACCAAACACTGTGTTGGCAACATGAAAAATGGAGAACAAACAACTATTTTAAATAATCATTTCTCTATTTTAGGTCACAGTTTGGGACTTACGGATCATCTACGTCGCTTTCGTTCTCACTCCCTTCATCTCCTTTTTCCTTATCTGGCTCATCTGCAGACGGGGGAGGCATGGACAGAGAGGTCCCCCCTCTTTCGACAGTGGGAGGTGCCTCAGCTGCTTCGTGATACTGCACTTCTGTCCCCTGACATTCTGAGAGAGAACCAAATCATAACGGGTGAAAATCTAATACAGTACAAATATTAAAGCACTTGAGCATCAAATAAACGTGACAAACACTGATGATTGTTTCTAAAGGACCTCATCAAGTATAAGATGTACCTGGCTTCACACTGGCAACCTGTGGGTTGTTAACAGGGTGATGACCCTCTCCCGATTGAGAGGAAGCATCAGACTGGGTGGGTGCCAGAAAAGGGACCAATGAATGCCACGGGAAAACTGGAACTGATCGGGGCTCAACGTTGGTCCACACTGGTACATAAAAGAAATGAAAATAAAAGTTAGTATTTACAACAAAAATACAACACAAAATATCAAACAAAAGACCTTCTTGTGATTACATATATAGATGTCATAAGGTTAACATACCCCTGTAAAGTACCACCAAAATATGCTTTGTAAAACAATTATTGCTCATTTTATTATTTAAAGAGTAGATACGATTTAAGTCAAGCCATTAATGTGCTTCTCTCCTGTAAACGGCAAAGAGATCATCCTGCATATTGCCCAATATCAAGATTTCAAGTCCAGCTACGCCAGAATAAATCCCACAACTTAAGTGCCTAACCTGTAACAACTAAAGCAGATCTAAAAAAAAAAAAAAAAAAGGACTCCCTGTTCTTTGGAGCCATCAAGATGAAAAGTTGGTACACTCTGCTCCTTTAGAAATGCCGAGTATGCCACATTAACTTAGTCTTAAATCACACAACTGAAACCACTCCCATCACATTTTCTGTGGTTGCTTAAATGAGCTTTGCCATTTCTTACATCCCTTCAAAAAACATGAAACACCATGAAAATGTGCAGTACTTTTTACTGGATTTGTGCAATAAGAAAAAGGTTTTGAGGATTTTGTTTTTCCAATGCAAACATTGCATACATTAAGCTGATTTTTACACTTTATTTTTTCTGTAAATCATCTGAACTACAATAATAATAGATTGCTTGGTCTACACTACAAACCCTGTTGTGTTTGAAGAAAAATCCCCCCGAGTAGCATTGTAATAAACAGTAATTACATTATTTACACAATGGTAATTATAAATAAAGTGTAAAAAATACTGTTTCAAAGCTGCTAAAACAAAACAGATGATCAGAACTCAACTGCAGCCAACATCTCTACATACAACATTTCAAAGGAATCTATTTGCATTTAGTTTAAATGAAATAAATTAAGGAAAACTAACCAAACATGCTCAATCCTTGGCGAAGATATTGAGGATTCTCGGATGAAAACATGGTGAATTCTGTGTCTTCTTGGCCTTGAAAAAAAGTTTAACCACCAAAAATGCTACTGGGACAAAAGTACCCAAATATCCAGGCAAGTGTCTTTTCGAGCTCTATGGGTCATAATTCACTTTGGAAACAACTTGAAAGTCAATATGGTTTAACCGGTCAATGAATTGGACATACATTACACCTGCTGGCAAAATTAAACGTACAAAATGTACCATAACGGATTTCAGGCATTATATATAAAAAAAATGGAAATAAATAGGAAAGGGGTTACAGATTTATCAAGCAGAAAAAACTCGCAAAAGTGCTTGTGAATTTTTTCTTTCCCCTCTTTGGTCTAATTCCCCCTGATGCCCTCTTCGTCTGTTTGTTTACATTACCACAGCGGCGCGGACACGAACGGGTTAACAAGGCCTACAGCTCAGCCGCGGCCTCGCGTAGAAGGCTAACCCGGAAACTACGCAGTCTAGCTGGGGGTCGCGAGTTCGCGATTTTCCACCTTCCGCAGATCGAACCGTTGCAAGGTTATCACGTGTGGATCGTTTTAAAGGGAAAATAACAGAATATACCCACAACAAGGAGGCTTGTATGTCGCGTGGATGACGTAACCCAATGCCAAGTGCAATGATTTATTAAAGGTTTTGCATTTTTTGGGGGGAGCAGACGTGGATTTTTTTTTGTTTAACTTCCCCTCGCGAAAACCGGAGCTACAAGTCCACAGCTCCAGATGAGAACCACCAGCACCTCGTCTCGGGAACGCCCCTGATCGTGCACCCACCGCTCGCACAGAAGCCCAAGAATCGATCTCATCTCTCGGCTACAAAAGACGCGTCTTCGTTCACGGAGCAACTGTCAAAACAATCCTGGCGATCCAGACTCTCGCTCCAACAACACGAACCGACGCCTCTTGCGCTGCACATCCTCCGGTCAACGGTACCGTGGCACCTGTCTTTAAAACTTTTAACACCGTGATCGACACCTGCTAATAATCTTCTGACACACACGGTTCCCTTCGATTACGACGCGGATGCGGATCGTTTACTGTAAGTGCGGCGCATTGATCCATCACCCGAGAAGCTCGTGAGCGCGAGAAACACTGTCATCATCCGCCCGCTGCTGCTGCTGCTGATGCTAAGCTAGTTAGCCGTTATCGGGTCTAATATCCTGGCGTTAGCCTCGAACAGAACCGAGGCACGGAGACCGAGCAGAAAGAAAGCGAGAGATGAACGTCCTCCTCCTCCTTCTTCTCCTCCTCCTCCTCGGTCAGGGCAGCGAAACTGGTGGAAGAAGATGCCTGGCGTGAAGAGGGAGGGGGTTCGCTGGGTTAGCTTGTGTAGCCGCGACACGGAGGGGCGCACTTATACACGTCCATCAATCCGCATGTTGAGAAAAAGTCGTTCCGCGGCACCGGGTCCGAGTGTAAGTCCTGTTTTTTTTTTTTTAGAATCCTCGACCCTTCCTTTCTTGTTCCCTCCTTCTTCTTCTTCTTCTTCTTCTTCGTTGTAAACTAGGCTGACTCCCCCCCTCTCCCCCCGGTGCTCGCCCCCACCTCCCTCTCGTCCTGTCAACCTCGCCCAGCCTTAAGTCCCGCCTCCTGCTGCCGGATCCGACGCGCCCCATTGGCTGTGTCGGTGACCCTGTCGTCCTGCGCGCCGCTGTCGCGGATTGGTGGGCGTGTGCGCAGGAATGTCAGTCATATGCAAAATAGCAACAGGGGCTTACGGGTCAATTCCCTCTACGATGTCCATTAATAAAAACCCTATTTGACGTGAAAAATATTTTCTTATATTGGTAAATTTTATTATTCTTCTTAAATTAAATATTTGACGTACTTTGTCTTCTTTATTTTTCTTTGATCTATGTTCTTTATCGTTATCCTTAGACTTAGATTGTATCATCTTGTTCTTTCTCTTTATTTCTCTTTGTTCTTGTTCTTATTTTATTTTGATTTATTTTTTATGAAAAATTGCTCAATTTGCTGTGGCTATTGGAAAAAACAATTTCCCGAAGGAGACCTCCTGAGGGATCAATAAAGTTCTACCTTACCTTACCTTAAAAGTAATTTGTTTAAACATTTTTAGAAAATACCAATTTGAACTACTACTACCAAAGAAGCACGAGCGACAACATGGTTATTAAACCTCACAACATAAAGCAGTTTTGTTATGTCTGTTTATAATTCATGTCTAGATTTAGAAAGTAACAAAAAGTGGGGAAAAAGTGAATGTTGCTTTTTCCTGTTTAAAATAGACACTTGTGTAAATAGAAAGGCAAATGTTGGTGTTCTTAATAAACGAACATTAGAACATATGAAAATAGCAATTTACGATTGTCCATTAATAAAACCATATTTGATGTGAAAAGTAAGTAAGTAAGTAATTTTTATTTATATAGCGCTTTTCCAGACCAGGGTCACAAAGCGCTTAAACAATCAAAACAATATTCAATAAAGTATATACTTTAAAGATCAAGATAAAACTGATAACACAACAGGAGTTTCAGAAAATCAAGCAAAAGCCTGAACAAATAAAAACGTCTTAAGATTTTTCTTGAAAGAGTGAAGTAATTTGTTTAAACACCAATAGAAAATACCAATTTGAACTACTGCTACCAAAGTAGCACGAGAGACAACATGGTTATTAAACCTCACAACATAAAGCAGTTTTGTTATGTCTGTTTATAATTCATGTCTAGATTAAGAAAGTAACAAAAAGTGGGGAAACAGTGAATGTTGCTTTTTCATGTTTAAAATAGACACTTAAAGGCATAAAAAGACAAAAGTCGGTGTTCTTAATAAAGGAACATTTAAAAAAGGACGAATGTTTAACAAATCTCCTTCTCAAACACTTCCAAACACAATACTATATACATGCACTTTTATATATGTGCACAATATTTGTCAGAATACAGTCTGACGTCAAGAGTCATGTCAAAAACGAGGATAAGCGTTTTTTATTTACAGTACATAATACCAATGTAGAGCTCTATTATTACTCGTATGCAATAACAGATCGTGTCATGATGCAGGATTCGTAGTAATCCCTGACAGATGTGTCCATCAGCCAATGAGGAGCAAAAACATGAATGTAGGCCACCCAATAGCGGTGCAGGACTCCAGGATTAAGTCCCGCCCCTGTTACAAATGCTCAGCTATTTACTGGCAATATGGTGCAGGGCGGCGCTGCTGAGCTATCATGGATTTTAGCCTTCGGTAGAAGCTCAGGAGGAAAAACTGTATGGTCAAGCATTTGATCAAAGAATGCCGCCTGGACAATACATGTCAGATCTTAACCTTAACACAGTATAAATACCTACTACTGATATCAGAAATATGTTTTGTTGTCCATTCGAGTGCCAAATATTTCCCATTTTCCATCACCGTGCACATCTCTCTCACTTTGACAAACCAATGTTCTGACACAACAGTCGCAGCGGAGGAAGAATAAAGAGCATTGGAAAAAGGAGAGTAGAGGTGGATTGAAACATCGGGAAAATGGGTGGAAACAAGCTCAGAGTGGAGAGGACCTGAGAGTAAAAATAGACTGAGTCATTTCAGCTGGAGAGGCAGGCAGCTATGGATAGAGGAGGAGGGGGTGTTTGTGAAAAGAAAGAAAAAAAAACTTGTTAGCGCACAACTCTTAAAGAGAGGAAGGGAGTGGGGTTGGTTGCAGAGGGGGAGACAATAGGAATGTACAGAAACCTATGGATTGATGACAGACATCCCAGATCAGATAGACAGGAAAGGGATGCGTGTTCTCACTTCCCAGCATCCGTGAGTCAAACTGCTGAGCTCATCGTTCCATTAGACCAACACAACAGTGGAAGGAACAAAAGTGCAACAATAAAATTACACATCAATGACAGAACAATATTTTGAAAGATTTAATCTAGCTCACTGATGATGAAGGGAGTCTTTTTAAACTAACACAGAAATACAAAAGAGATTTAGTAATTGGAAAAAAGACTTGTAAAAAGTTATTGTCATGCGTGAAATCATACCTGAAGAACCTTTGGTGGATATTTAATTCACAAAAATAGTTATTTTCATGATAGTTTGTTATAAAACAAATTAAAAACAAAAGGTAAAAGTATATAAGTAAGTAAGTCATTTTTATTTGTATAGCGCTTTTCCAGACCAGGGTCACAAAGCGCTTAAACAATCAAAACAATATTCAATAAAGTATATACTTTAAAGGTCAAGATAACACTGAGAACACAACAGGAGTTCCAGAAAATCAAGGAAAAGCCTGAACAAATAAAAACGTCTTAAGATGTTTCTTGAAGGAGTCAGTAGATCCATCAAGCGCAAAGAGAGAGGAAGTACAACCCTTGTACAACATTATTCTATCTATTCTATCTATCTATCTATATCTCTATATTTATTTTATCAATGTTTTAATGTGTCAACACTTGAATTAGCATCGATAGCAATACATTAAAATAGACCATACGTAGTAAGTAAGTAAGTAAGTCATTTTTATTTATATAGCGCTTTTCCAGACCAGGGTCACAAAGCGCTTAAACAATCAAAACAATATTCAATAAAGTATATACTTTAAAGGTCAAGATAAAACTGATAACACAACAGGAGTTCCAGAAAATCAAGGAAAAGCCTGAACAAATAGAAACGTCTTTGTATTCGCTGGCAAAACACACCACGCACAAGTAAGAACAGCTTGTTCTGCACCACTGTATCGACAAATCTTCAAACGGTTTGTGAATCAACATGGCAAATTCTAAACACCACCAAAATGTATTATTCTGTTATTTTGCTAACTTATTTACAGATTGCTCCTGATGGCAGACTTGGCGCGTGTGTGCAGCCTACTCCCATCAGTATGTGTGAATGGCTGTCAAAGCGCTTTTCACCCTGGTCTAGAAAGGCGCTATATAAATAGAGATTATTATTATTATTATCATTATAGACACAGGCACAAACACAACCTCCCCTTTGAAGGTAAGCAAAGTAAAGTACAAAATGGAGCTAAAAGACCATCTGCAGAATGACTTTTAGTTATGTTATGAAAAAATTCAAGGTACTTGGAGTATGATACGCCAGTTTCTTTCAGGATCAATTCTAAAATTCTGGTTCTTTCTTTCAGATCTACTCATTGTCAGGCTCCTCCTTACATCAGTGATCTGATCCAGACTTACACCCCAGCTCGGGCTCTGAGGTCTGTGGATCAGAATCTACTGATGGTTCTGTGCACATACTTCTGGACCAGAGGAGAGAAATCCTTCCAGACTGTTGCTCCTAAGCTTTGGAACAATCTTCCTCTCTCTCTGTGTTTGATGATCTACTGACTCCTTCAAGAAACATCTTAAGACCTTTTTATTTGTGCAGGCTTTTCCCTGATTTTATGGGACTCCTGTGTTTGTCTTATGCGACCTGGCCTTTTAACTCTATTGATGTTAGACTTTTCAGACTCCAGCTATATGCCAGTATCAGATGGATATGCAAAAGTAACCTTTTACGAAGACAACTGCAAAGGCAGGAGAATAAGGAGTAACATGATTCATTTTTCAGCTTCTAATAATCTTTAAAGTCTAATGACATGTGATAGTCTGGCGTGTGTTGAGAAAAGATTAACGTTTATTGACATAAACTGAGCTCTTGGTGAGACGACACAACCAGCAAAGTTTGTTCAGGGAGGGAATAGTGTCTTTGGTTTTCGTGACTGGCAGAAAATAAAGGGTGAAACTGGGCCGTGCTGGGGATGAGGGATTACTTTGGCTGCTCAGTGGTTTCAGCCCTGTATAAACATTACAAGCCCTGAGTAATAATGAGCAACATCTGCTTGTTCGATTAGCAAATGGCAACACGAGTCGTTGTAAAGTAGATGGTAGTTTATAAACAAGACAGTTGACAGGCTTACTGGGAAGATGTCAAGTAAAAGCCAATACATGTTTTGAATGTTAAATAATGACATAATAATGTTCTATTTAATGAAAAATATTGAAGTCTCCACCTATATCACAAGTTGTCAAACTTGGCCAAATTTGGCCCACCAAGCCATTTTATGTGGCCCACCAGATGGATTTCTCAAAATCAAAGAAGATTATTGTTCATATCCTCACTGATAAATAAACACATGTATAAAATAAGATGAAGAGCAGAGATAATTGAAGTCAACAATTATACTTATAGACTCATAATAACAGCAAAACTGGGGTGAAAGCAAAGGAATTTGATCCTTGTTCAGTTTTGTAAATATAAAATTAGTTTGGGTCGCAACCAAGAGTTTTGGGCCCTTGTGTGAGTGGGTTTGACACTGCTGGTGTATATGGTGTATATGTCTATATCAGCTCTCGCCCTGTGTCCCATGGAAAGGCTCTGGTCCCTGTACTCGGAATAATTAGAAGATCATGAATGGGTATGGATCGAATAGGGGTGTTTTGTGCTCTTATGCCAGCTTAGTTTAGCCAAAAACCATGTTTGACCTAAGAGAGTGAAATAGAAAAGCGAGGTAAAGAAATAAAGAAACTTGAAAATGAACATAGTCGTTAACTTGTTATTCTTTTTCATTTGCCACAGCAAGTCAGTCTCCTTCACCCCATCTTGGTCATCTTCACCCTACATCCATGAACCCCATTAGTTGTCTTCCTGCTATTCATGCAATATATCTCTCCATCTAGACGCCTATCATTTGTAAGCTTTCTCAATGGGCTGACGACCAAATACACTCATTCACAGCCACTTTTGCTCTGACTCTTCTTACTAGTCGGCACACAGTCGATCATAACATGTATAACAGTAGTTCACTCTTGATGATATCACAGATCAACCGTGACAGCCTCCTTTAGACATTCCACTCTGCCTTCACTCTCTTATTCACTCTGGTTCCAAAAACTCCATCTGATTTAAATACTTATACTTGTCTTTTGTCTACCAACTTTCATTCCTCTTCTCTCAACCGTATTACTCTCAACCCTGACTAGTGCGTAGTTCCCTCCTTCCTTTTATTGTATTAGTTATTCCCATCTGGGTGGAGTCGAGTTCATTTTGGAGGGTGACCGACAGTTATATTAATATTGTCAACTGATTGTCTCTGTAAGTATATTATGACTCCAGATCCCTACAATGTCACAGGACTCTGGACATCAACATCTTTATTCAGGTCAAAGTGACCCGGAGGCCCGAAAACAAATGTGTTTGTGGTATACCTTGTGTTGTCTTTGGGTCAAGGTGACCCGGAGGCCCGAAAACAAATGTGTTTGTGGTATACCTTGTGTTGTCTTTGGGTCAAGGTGACCAGGAGGCCCAAAAACAAATGTGTTTGTGGTATACCTTGTGTTGTCTTTGGGTCAAGGTGACCCGGAGGACCGAAAACAAATGTGTTTGTGGTATTCAGTTGCATAAAAACACAATATTAGAATAGACCCTCACAGATGCAGTATTGCACTCGACAGTTAATATACTTCAAAGTAGTTGTGTGATGTTCTCCAGTGGTCAGTACCTAACAAACGTGCGAGGAAGAAGGCAAAGTGGCTAAATTATGTGAATACTAGCTCATGTGGTCCAAAACAAGTAGAGAATTGTTATATTTCAGCTTGGTGAGCATCTTTAAAATATATTTTGTAGGTCGGTACTAAGACGGCTAAAGGATTTTGGCTCTTTTTTGTTTGACACCCCTGCCGTACATCCACATGGGCAGGTGGTTTTAAAATAATTGATGATTTGTGACATTGAAAAAAAAAAGAAATATATTTATATATTTGTATATTTCAAAAGTTAATAAGGAAGAAACGCTTAATAATTGTTTACTTTGGTTTAAAGCAACAATTTAAATGGCAAAATTAAACGTATTAATGCAGAGAAAAAAATAAGGTATGAGCACAGTCCGTCCCCCGTTACACAAAGTTACACACGTAAAACACACAAAGCTACAATAAAGGGGTGAACGGGCAAGATTAACAAAAGCCTGACAACTGAAAAAGACCTCTGTAGAGTGTCTACCTCTGCTGTGTAGGTGTTCAGCAGCTGCCATTGGCTGACATCACTCCCAGCAATGGTGCATATTCCCATCTAGACTTCCCAATTACTTCAGTCAAGTGACCCGTGGCTCAAAACTCATCCTTCTCCTTTCTACCTTTTGCAGGTGGATCGCCACCTTTGCTCTCTAATCCTTTCATTTCATCCTCCACTCTAGTGCTCTCTCCCTCCCACGATGCTTTTCTTACGTCCAATTATAACTGGCTTCACCCGCTAGTTGCAGTTACCATGGCAACAGCGAAAGCTGGGCACAGACCCCTTTCAAATCTCCAGCCATTTGCCACTGACCACATCGACGAATGAACCACAATAACTTCTTTTGGGGAATAATCGGAGCATTGTGAAGTAAAACTGGTGAAAAGAAGACGCTTTTCAAGTGTTGCTGAGCATTTGAAACTTCTATAATGATTATAATCATCTGCAGCTTCTCACTAAGTAGCTCATCTTCATAAAGATAATTACATTTTCAGTTTCCATCAAAGGAGAAGCAGAAAACATAAAAAAATCAATGTCTTTTCACAGCAAATACACATGTGCAGTATTTGAAATCAGCCATCTGGTGGCACTACTCGCCCGCAGATACATGGCCAATGGCGGAGCAGCACCAGAGCTCCAGTTCAGAGACCACAGAGTACAAATAGGATGTAAGAAGTGGAGGAGGATAAGGAAATAAAAAGGGAATTCCGATATCAAACATTCAAACTTCAGGTGCTGAGGAAAAGGAAAACAGTGAGTGTCTCTGGAAGTTGTGAAGCTTTAGAACATCTGCAACTACTGTGCACCAAATGTCTACTCTATCACCTTATTATCTTTAGGGTTTTTTCTAAATGACTTTTTTTTTAGAAATTGTTGTGCATCTTCATGTGTGGTGCAGGTCTGGATCTCCGTGTGATCCAGATGTGGTTGTTGCCATGGCCAGGCAGGATATGCAGGGCTTTAAGCATTACGTAAAGCAGGGGCGGGAGGGAGTTATTCCCGGGTATCCGTATCCGGGTAGACCAGGATGAGAAGAGAAAAGTGAAAGCGAGAGTCGACGAAGCCGCAGTCGAGAAAAATATATTACGATTTTTACCCGAAAACTTGAGGGAAACTACGATGGGGGACGACAAACAGCCAAAAGCGTATTTTTGTTTGAAAACAGTGACGTATTCACACTCCTGTATGTTTGTAAGTGATGAAGAAAGAGAGAATCTCATAAACATGATTCCTAACAAATTGTTTATCCCCAAACACAATATGAATATACAATTGACATTTACCTCTTTCATCAGGTGATATGTTTTCTCGACATGACATTTATGCATCTATCAGATTTTCAAATGAATTTCATGTTTCAATCTTTATAAAACATGCATCTTTTTAACCCTCAACATAAACTTGGTATTTATTTATTTACTTAGTTTATAGTACTATTCAAAGTTTTATAGATTTAAACAATAAAGCTTAAACTAGTAATAGAACCATATTTACAACAGTAATATGTATTTATATTTCAACACATTAAATTATGAAATAAATATGTTTATTAATGTAAAACAATAGCCTCATTTGGCAAAAATCCTTAATTAAGAAATGAGAACCAAATGTAGAAGCATTTCTTGAGTCTTTAACTCCACTAGTGAATGCTTTAAAATAAGCTTTATTTTGATCTTAATGATTTCCACGTCACATAAATAATAACCAGAAGTGTGCGACAATAAACATTTGATCTCATATTTAACTCCACAGAAACGGCAACACAAAGTTAGTCATAAAACACGACAATACAGCGTGACTTGACAACACGATTTGTTTTTGACAAATAAGAAAAAAACAACAACTCATTTTAGTGTTAAAATCCAAAGCACACACTCCATCCAACACACACACACACACACACACACACACACACACACACATTTATCTCCAATCCCCGATCGTGGCATATGATGTGGAGGCAACATAGGCATGTGATGTTTTGCTTTGTTGCCATGGCAACAGATGTTTGACACCCACACGTCATATCCGGTATTCACCGACGGACGCGCGACACAGTCTGCACTGCACAGAGAACCATACACACGCCATGATGTCGTTTCTTAACAGGTGTTTTTGATTCAAATGTTTATTTGTAAGTTATTCTTCTAAGTAATCTGTTCATCTGGTGTGTAAAACAATTCAAACTATTAGGGTTTCGAGTGATTCCCAATTAAGATTCTACATAAGGCTCAGAGTACTCAAGTTATCAGTTCAATAGAGTGCACACACACACACACACACCGAACACACACCAAAGACACACACATGCAAACACTGTCACTGTTGAAATATGAACAATTCTGCCAGGCAAGAGAGAAGAGTGTAGTATTAATAAAATACTTAAGGGCATATCAATATAGTGATTCATTTTTTATGTTCACTATCAAAGCAACATCCTTAAGTGATAATGAGTTTATATTTAACTATTTAGACGACATGGCAAAGTTTGGAATCGCGTATACATTTTTCCCTGCATCCTCAAGGTGACCTTCACATGTAGACCTCCAAGCTTGAAACATATACATTTGAAATACGTCTTAACTCTCTAATTAAGCCATTTAAAAACATGAAAATGAATAGTTGGACTCTTTCACCAGACTTTTACAACTTTAACTTTGCAAATAAAAAAATACTAATCAGAATTTAGACCATTGTTGACATCAGTTTCTATATAAAATATATTTTTGCAATATGCGGCAAATCAAGATGTAATTTCTAATAATACATTTTATATAATTTATAGAAAGATAGTAAATATGTATGTCGACAGAAACAACCTGCAACCGAAGAAAAAGTTCCAATAAAATATTTTTGATAAAATCGACTTTTATTTACAATTTAGTTTGATAGATTTTCACACACTTTGAATCAATGAACCGAGTAAACTACATTTATCTTCAACCCAAGTAACGACAGAAACACTTTTCTAAACCACCTCTGCGCTCGAACTAGAAGACACAAATCAGAACCTCACCACACGTGCAACTAGACTAACAACTCCTCGTTCTTCCCTTGCTTTTCACACTCTTCTCTTCCAGCGTATGCATATGCATACACACCCGTTCCAACAACTCCACACACACACACACTCGACTGCTGCTCCATCCAAGATCTTTAAAATAAATGCACATGCACACAGGCAAGCATGCATGCACTCGCACAAAGAGATGCTATTCATTCATTCCCAGGCCTTTCAGCTGCAGAAAAAGGGGATCTGAGGAGGGAGCGTACACTCAAAATGACAGGGCTCCTTTTCCTGTCCACTTCCCTGTCACACTGGTCGACATCCCCGCACTGACAAGTCTGTACACGCTGAGGGCCAAAGGCCCCCGGCCGTGGTAAATCACATGCGCTGATACCATACGTCCACGTATAATAGAGACGGCCTTTTATTTCCAGCTGATGGTGAATAACACAAGTCAACACACACTCACATATACACACACCCTCCGCTGCAGCTCAATCCATCATAGGAGCCTGAGAAACAAAATATTCACACACCCACACAAAACACGGACACATGTAACAGACCAACTTCAGCCTGTTTCTTACACACACACACACACACACGCACACACAAGCAGAGTGTTTATCAAAAGCAAATGGACCGGAGTTCCCACGTCGTACTTAACTCTACTATGACATGAGTCACAGAGAGATAAACACAACATAAAGCGTACATGCAGAGCAAGAGTCAGTACAACAAGCTTTCGGTGAGTATTAAAATAGTCGCCAGGGACACTGAAGTCAAACACACGCACTTAAAAACACAAACAGCTGAGTCTTGCTCACAAAGTCGATGAAGCGCCGCTGTTTTACTTATGCAACGCGGTTTTTCTTGGTGAAGTTTCCAGATTTCCTCGTCCAGATTCTCGTTCCTGCTTGAACATCTTAATAAACTACCAAACAATAATGCAAAACCCCTTAAAAATCTACTTTTCAAATTGAAAATACTGCTGCGTTTGTCACTATGTTGTCTTGACCTGTTAAAGTATGTATTTTAACTGTGTATTGTTTTGATTGTTTTTAATGGTGTTTTGACCCTGGTCTGTAAAAAATGCTTTACAAATATTAATGACTTACTTCAAGGAAATTATTAGTATAGATTGGTTGCTTTTAGCTTCGTTTCCAAATAATCTTTTTAGTTGTTGATGATCCTTCATTCCCTTTTTGTTATAAAGCTCATCTTCACATAAACATTTGTAGTTTAAGTCCTTAATTTACAAACTGTGAGTCAACATAAACTATATTAAAGGGACTTTCAAACAAATATGTATGTTTCACATTTTTTATCATTTGAAAAGTAGATCTTATTGCTAATGAAGTATTATTTTATGATTTGTAATTTAATTAAAGACAAAATGAATGGCTAAAGAATAGATAGAAAATGGAAATAAGCTTTCAAAGTGGAAGCAGTTCATTTAGAAATAAAGATGTCATTACATCTTATTACATGATTTTTTTCTCTTTTTTTTTACAACTAAATAAAATATATGAAAACAGAAGCTCAATAACAGACGTGGTTCACCTGTGCATGTGTTCCATAACTGTCATATTTGACAGTTTGCGAGACCAATATGTTGGATCCAGTGTTAAGATGTTTTTATTTCAGGAAGAATATTTTAAAATTGCATTTTTTTTGTGTAAATTTAATTGTATTTTGCTATTAAACGATTTGTTTAGTTTTGTAATTAAAACAAATGTACAGTTTCGATCTGTAGATCTTTTTTTTAATCATGTGTTAAAATGTGATTTTTCCTTCGGTAAATTGCAACATGGAGTCATGGAGACTTGAGAGGTGATGACAAGATGGTAACTGTAACATGACACATAATGCATGTGAACGTTTTAATACAATTTTATTGGACCTAACAGCAACTTAACTTTTAGTTCAACACGTGAAGCACCGAAGGAACTTTTTACTGAAACTGAACTTGGAAAATGAAGAAAAAAACACAAAGACAAGTTGTTATTCAGTTATTCTATATTTACCAATTGGATTTAAGAGCTTCAAATTTAATAAATATTGAATTAAAAAGGCTGGGAATTTTTA
Organism: Callionymus lyra; assembly: GCF_982586985.1. NCBI lineage: Eukaryota > Metazoa > Chordata > Actinopteri > Syngnathiformes > Callionymidae > Callionymus > Callionymus lyra. The sequence goes on from NC_141830.1 coordinate 19,522,650, forward strand.
AATATTTAATCAAAATAAAAAAATTGAATTATTTTAATTATAATATGTAAAAACAAGTTAATTCATTTTGAAAATATTTAAATTATCAAATTAAACACAATTCAAAATGTTAATGTAGAAATTATTGATTTAATTATTTAGTAGAAGAAATTCAACCTTTTAATATATAAATTGTTTATTTCAATGATTCAGAAAAAAATAAATAAAATGGTTAAATAGGATGAATTAAATTAAACCATTATATATTGTGGAGGCACAAATCTACTCAATACACATTTGTCTTTTCTTTTTCTCCATTTACTCACTTCCTCAAACAATGCAATGACTGGCCAAGTTGAGTTGAGTTCTTGAGGTTTCTGCCTTCCCTTACTCTATTTTTGTGTTCACCATTTTCAGGAAGAGTAACTACACTACTACGACAACACAAATGCACATCCACCTTTCTTACTCCTTTTGTGTTAATTGATAAGTGTTTGATGAAATGGATGGAACTTAGGCTCATCTGGGGTCGTTGTAATCCCACCGACTTGACTCACAGGTGCTCGTTTAGCTGCTTACTGGACTCATGAGACCAGCTTTTGTCGTTACTTAAGCGTTAGCGGCGGCAGACGTGAGCATAATAGACGGACGACAAGGGGAGGCGATATGGGCGTTAATGCTAACTAGGCACCGACACGAAAATCACAAACACTCACACTGTGTTGTGTATCAAGGTCTTGTTCTTGAGCAGTTGTCATGGGTTAAGTTAAGATGAAGGGTTTCTTATTTATTATGGACCAATAGAATTGTTACACAAGCATGTGCCCAAACTTTCAAACACAAGGTACCAAGATTAATTCTAGAAAATCCAAATATGTTTCAAAAAAGACAGTAAAGACACACATGCTAACACACTGACATCAATGATAAAAATGTATTCCCCACTTTCCCAATATATATATATAAAAGAATATTATTCATCATAATTATAATTGCAAATCAATTTAAGAATTCCAGTAACATGGGTCCTTTATCAATTCTACTCCTTATTATGACCATAATAATCAACTTGGCCGTGCACTGTAGTGAAATCATCATCATTATAAGATTTTTAGTTAGAGTTACAGTGAATCGCAATTTTGCTTTAATAATATTTTTTGAACAAAATTAGACGATTTAATAGAACATGTTCTTATTTTTTTTTTCATTAGCTTTTAATGAACAGAGACATTTCAATAATGTGTTATAACATGGTTATTTTAATCAGCCCTTCACTACCTACTAGTCATGACAACACATTTTTTTTAAAGTCCTTGACCCCGCATACATTTACACAAACGCAGCAGTTCTCACCTGTGCCCGGGCGCCCCATGATGATGTCCTTTCGCGGCGCAGGGTGGGGGGGGTTTTCTACCGGCAGGATCAATGGCAGCAGCGCTGTGGGAGAGGGATGACAGGGCACCGGCTGCTGGACCTCACCCACGAACCCGGTCCCCCGGCTCTCGTCCGGCTCTCCAGAGCCGTCGGTGCAGCTCGGAGCGGGGCCCGTCTCACTTGTGCCGATTCTAACCGATAAAGCCTGTTGGGTTGCAACAAGGGAGTCCGAGGTGGTGAGGGAGGAAGGAGTCGGGGACACAAAGACTAAGGTTTGGGCCGGACTTCTCAAAAGGACTGCACCGCTGGGTATTGTGGCAGCAGCTGCATTAATGGGGACAGGAACTTGGAGGCCAGATATGGGCTGAGGGGTGAAGGGGGTTAATCCACTCTCTTTGGATAAAGAATTTTCCATCCCTCCATGGTTTCCACCTCCTTTTCCCAGTGGACTCTCTGAAAATTTGGCCAGTGGTACTTCAGGGTTTCTCACAATGACAGGAGAATCTCGTAAGGTCAGCTGTGAAACGGGGACAACTCGACGGGGACCTCCGTCGGGAGTGAGGGGAGAAGGAGGTGTCGGAGATACGAGCAGAGGAGGTGGGGATACAGCAGCTGAAGACTGGGGTCTACTCGATGAAGACGTCGTTCCACCTCTCAGCCTTGGAAAGGTGGGCGTGTGAGTGCGGGAATGCGACGCAGGAGCATGTGGCGACAAAACCCTAAAGGAGTTTAGATCTCCTGGATCCAACTCTGTCTTGTGAGTGTAGTCGTGGTGGTGCGAGGGGAGCGGCAGCGGAGGAGGTGCATCTGGTTTACGCTTACTAGGGCTCATGGGGACAGTAAATGTCAGACTGCTGTGCAAAGAGGGCTGGATGCCCGAAGTGTGTCTCTCCCGTTCTCCCCCAGAAGGCTTGCTTGCCCCTCCTCCCCCGGTGCCACTGGGCTGTCGGTGCCGTCTTTGCTGAACACCAGGAGATGCGGTGATTGGGGAAAAGTTTGCCGGCCTAAAACCGAAAAGGGGGGATGGCGAGGGCGAAGGGGCAGGGGAAAAAGGGGATTGGTTGGAAATTGGCGAGAAAGATGGGGTGCCCGAGCGAGAGCTGCCTAAAGACACCAGCATGGTGGCCGCCTCACACTCGTCGTAGTCGAAGCGGGCCGACAGATCGTGCGGGAGATTGGACGGGAGGACTAAACGGGGTCTGGAGTCTCCTCTGCTGCTCGTCTCACTGCTGCCTCTCGATGTGTCGTCCCATTCGAACTCGCTGCTCGCTCTGCCTCGGAGGTCAGAGGGAGTGACCGTCCCTGAGCTGCTGCCTCCTCCCCCTCTCTCTACACCTGCTCCCTCCATCTCTTTGGTCCTCATGGACAAGTGTCTGGAACAGTATCCCCGCCGCTGGGACTCCTTCATGCAGCCCTCCCTCGAGCAAAGTCTCCTCCACTGCTTGCCGTTAAACTTTTTCCGGATGCCGTTCTGCGTGCAGACCACATCCCCTTTCTTATACTTTTGCTGAGCCAACGAGAGGGGGGTTCTGGAACGTGCCGTGCTCGAGGATGACCCCCCGGCAGGAGTAGGACTCTGGCCAAGAGCGGTCTTTGTTGGAGGTAGGTGTTGAGGATTATTTGCTTCTGAAGTTAGCGAGGCAGGCGAGGGGGGAGGCTGCGGGCTAGCGAGGGGAGAAAACTGTGGCGGTCCTGCCGCCCGCCCGGCAGAGAGATGTGGGGAGGATGAAGGATATATTCTGGATTTGGCAATTATATTCCTGTGCTGTAAAGCCCCTGGAGTGGACTTAGGTTCTGACAATTGGCCCATGTTAAATTGAGATATCTCAACATCTTCCTCTGAGGCGTTTGTCTTGTGTTTTTCTCGCTTATAGAATTTATCTCGGCAGGCATCTACAGACAACACACTCGAGGTCACTACGGAGGAATTCGGGGGAGGACGCATGCTCTCGTATGGAGGCGCCGGTACCCCTTGATGTGAAAAGCCATGGCCCAACCGTGACACCCCTCCTAACACACCCATACCTCTACTCAGCTGGCACACTTCTCGCTCCACTTCCATTTCCTCCCGCCACTCTCTTTCTTCTCTCTCCCTCTCTCGCTCCCTCTCTTTAGCTCGGCCGGAATCTAACGTCGGGACGTCCCAGGGAGGGGTGACCAGTCTCAGGCTCTGCCGCGAGACCCACACGGTCTGGTTTTTGTTGTCGTCTCCCATCTCATCCAAAGTTTGTTTGGTTTCATTGAGGAGAACTTGGTAGGGGAAGGAAACCCCGGGGTGAGGGTCCACCTGAGAGATGGCGCCTTCTCTGTAAAGCGACGGACCACCTTCCTCTCCGGCGAAGGGTACGCACACCTGGGTACTGACTGCTACGGGGGACGAGCCGGGTGGGGGGGCATCTAAAATTAAATCCACAATGCTCTCCACATCTGGCGAGGACATCATAGTTCCACCATTGAATGGATACTTAATCAGGGAGCCGTCTCCTTGGAGCTGGACTTCAATAGTACCTCCGCTGATTCTTCGCACAACTCCAGGTCTGAACACGGGAGACCTTTGTTCCGAATCCGTGCCGTCTAAAGTCCGTTTCATCTCGCGGGCCAACACTCTCTGGTTTTTCATGCCCTTGGCCAGAACCTCGGTAAGGCTCTCTGAAATATTGGATTGTGCGTTTTTTGGAGGAATTGTCCTACACGGGCTATTCTGAATAAAGTTTGGTCCGGTCGCTTCCATCGCATCCAGGTCGGCGGAGTGTTCGCTTGCTGTGTCAGTGGAGGAAGATCGCACCGAGTTAGGGGGTCCCTCGGACTCGTTCTCTCTGAATTGTGTCTCCTTTTCTTGAGGGTTGGCGAACTGTAAAGCTCTTTCCTCCATTGAGTGATTTGCCCCTGTTTTTTTAGAATGTGGATTTTGGACCGATAAAAGATTACCTGAGCAATTGTTAGTACTGTTAACCATGCTGTGAATACTACTCTTACTTATATTGTTATTTCTAGCATTATTGTCTCTATTCACAATATGACTGACGTTAATGCTGTTGTTGACAGTCACGCCGTCACTCGTTTTACTGTTTATATTGCACAAAATATTGTTGGCGGGAGGGGGGTTGGAGGTAGGAATGGTTGTCAAAAGACTTGCATTATTTGCAAAGTGCTCATATGTGTATTTCTTTTTGGGTACACGGGCCTTAAAAGTGGCTGTTTTCCTACTGGACACTGAGACGAGGCCTGGGCTGTGATTGGTGGTCGGGGGCGTCGTTGACGTGGAGAGTGTTGCAGCGGCGGAGGTAGGAGATGATGATGTGGCGTCGGCGGATACATGTTTACTACCAGTCACTCCTCTCTCTTTTTGACCCCCTTCCTTGTCGCGGTCCTCCGGAGCTGGCTCAACAGGTTTCGGAACTCCGACGGCGGCGTCTTCCGTGGCGGGGGCGGTGCTGTTCGGCTCTTCGGCGGAGTCCGGCGTCGTCACAGGTGGCGCCAGCTTGAGTGAGGAGAGAGAACTGGGTTTGATGAGTGTTTCGCTCTTGATTCTTTTGGCATCTTTTTCTGGCGGCGGCTGCGACCCCCCTCTTTTCCGTCCTCCTCTGCCCCTATTTAACAAAGGCGAACGCCCTCTGTGTCGCTTTAATGGTCTCATGTCTTTTTTTGCGTTGTTCTACAAAGTGCTGCAGATCGTGTGGTGATCCTTTTCCTGGTCCTCTTCTTCTAAGGCACTTTTTCCAATTCTCTTCTGGTCCTTCTTCTTGATATCTGTGCTCTGTTGAAGGAGAGAGGAGAACAGAGAGATTGTTTTATTATTTCTTCAGAGTCAAAAATAGCGAAGAAAAAAAATGTTAACGTATCAGGAGGCTTCAGTACGCCCTCGATCGCATCGGCTCGATTGCAGGCGTACGCCTTCGTGCACGTTCACCTCCTCTGTCTGATCCATTAGCGAGCGCGGTGTGCGTCCGTGAGCACGTCGTAGTCATATGGCCGTTTATAACAAGCCGCGAGGAAACGCTGCACTTGTTTCTAAAATATTTAACAGCACATTACCTGGCGGTCTAATTATATCACTTGACTCAGCTGATTCCAACATGGATTAAACGTGGCTGACCGGAACGAAGAAAAAAAAAGGAACTCGAGCACGTTTTGTTCAATTGACCCACAAAATGTCAACGACCCCAGCTTTAACTGGGTCGTAACCAAAATATGTTTTGAACGGAGTTCATTCATTATATATCGATATGGGAGAGACTGCATGGGGATAGAAATTACACCCAATACATAGTTTTTTGTTTTCTAGTTGGGAAATGTTTGTGACATTCCAAACCAAAAATTAAGCAACATTAAAAAAAAAACATATCAATTATTGATGCAAGCATGATTTTTTTTTTTAAATAGAGCGTGTCTGGTACTTGTCTAGTCTAGACTAGATTGAAAATGTTATGACATTTTGAGTGAATGATCTTTGTTCATACATATAATGCCTTTTAAGACTTTATAAGGAATCATATTCTGCTGCATTAGACAGTGTGAGTGTTTCTGAAAGAAGAAAAGTTTAATTTTACATTAAAAAATATATATATTTTCAAACGTCCCTGTGTATGATTGAAAGACTTTAAGTGGATAATAAAATTGCAGAAATTCTAAAAATTCAAATCAATGTTTTCAGCAGCAGTTCATGAAGCGCTGGTGGAAGGATTTAATGGCAGATTGCAGTGCATTTTTTATATGCCAAGAGTTACTCAGGTGATTAATAAAATGCAAAGCATATGTTAAACTATCTAACCACAAATTAGGTTTTAGGTTGTAACGTGAGCAAAAGTGGTATCTAGCATTAGATAATAGTCCATTTGCAACCTGGTATTATATTGAAAAACCTGCTTCTATAGAATCCATTGTATGAAATAATTTGACTTAGAAATACATCAAACATCCCACCATAAATGTTCATTTTGCTAAATACAAAGTCATGCAGCTGTTTAGAACTGTGCTTGTGATTATTAGACCCAGTCTAAATAAACTTTGTAACAAGACTGATTGAAAAGGTTTTTTTTTTCAGATCCATTACAGCATGTAATGCTCTTTTAATTTTCTGTGGAGAGAAAAACAGACAAAGAGAATGTTTTTTCTGAATATAACCGACAAAAATTATCAGACGGCCCCTAATATTTGTTGCAAGAGCATTTTAATGCCACAAACAGGCCTGGAGCTACGTCACGAAACAGGTTCATTTTTCGGTGCATATTTGCAAAGAGAAGGTTTGTGTCCGCAAAGAGCTGGGGAAAAGTCAGAGTACATTTTCAAATGAACTTTAATGCAGCACTACACTGGGGTCTATTGTGCTTTGAAGGGCCCCAGAAATTAGCCAGAAAGGGCCCCTTTGATCAGCATAAGATTTTAAATATTACAGAATGGCTGCCTTGGAGATGGGTTCTTTTTTCTATGTGTTTAATCTTATTTCATTCTCTTACTCGGTACTGGCACCACAAAAAAAAACTACAACCATGTTCCCCTGGCAGAAGATAACTGCCATCATTCAACAGTTTGTCAAAAGCATGGACAAGGCAAGTGTGTGTCCTCGTATCTTCTTCTTTGTTTATTTTTTTATTTTTTATAATAATTTGTGAGCCTGCTTGAATGTGTTACTAAAAACCTTCTCACTTTAAATATAAAAACACAGCTAGTTATTCAGCCAAACGTAACATGTGAAAGAAAATATCTATAAAGATCTTTCCTCAACAGAAAAACATTTAAAAATATATATATATTCATAGTTATTATCCCCATTATTAGCAGGACAATACTGTAGAACAAATAATAACACACTTGGCAAACGACTAGGACACAACAACATCCACATTGACGGGTATAAATAATATGAATAATAATAATAATATATAGTTGTCTTGCTCACCGTGTAGCTAAAACAACTCAGTTTGACACAATTCAAAAAGGAAGAAGATCCGACAACGCGCGAGTCTCGTTACAAACTTTGAAAGAAAAAAAAGGATTCGTTTCATAATCATATACTTATAAAATGTCGCCGACGTTAAAATAAAATAATAATAAAAACAGTCTAAACATGATATTATAAGAATAAAGAGTGAGCGCTTTCGTCCACAGAGTTTACCTTCCAGGTATGATTGACAGCCTGTGGAGCGAATAGGAAAACGGAAGAGGCGGGCTTTAGGTTAAATAATCGCTAAATGCAAAATAATTTTCGTAAAAACACAGTACTAAGATTAAGTTAGTAAGTAAGCCTACAGAGTATATTCAATATTTATCTTGGACAAATAGTTTGTAGTTTAGTAAAACTAATAGTTTGTAGTGGAGTAAAACTAATAGTTTGTAGTTTAGTAAAACTAATAGTTTGCAGTTATTAAAACTAATAATTTGTAGTTGAGTAAAACTAATAGTTTGTAGTTTAGTACAACTAATAGTTTGTAGTTGAGTATAACTAATAGTGTTTACTTGAGTAAAACTAATAGTTTGTAGTTGAGTAAAACTAATAGTTTGTAGTTGAGTAAAACTAATAGTGTGTACTTGAGTAAAACTAATAGTTTGTAGTTGAGTGAAACTAATAGTTTGTAGTTTAGTAAAACTAATAGTTTGTACTTGAGTAAAACTAATAGTTTGTAGTTGAGTAAAACTAATAGTTTGTAGATGAGTAAAACTAATAGTTTGTAGTTTAGTAAAACTAATAGTTTGTAGTGGAGTAAAACTAATAGTTTGTAGTTTAGTAAAATTAATAGTTTTTAGTTGAGTAAAACTAATAGTTTGTAGTTATTAAAACTAAACGTTTGTAGTTTAGTAAAACTAATAGTTTGCAGTTATTAAAACTAATAATTTGTAGTTGAGTAAAACTAATAGTTTGTAGTTTAGTAAAACTAATAGTTTGTAGTTGAGTAAAACTAATAGTGTGTACTTGAGTAAAACTAATAGTTTTTAGTTGAGTAAAACTAATAGTTTGTAGTTGAGTAAAACTAATAGTGTGTACTTGAGTAAAACTAATAGTTTGTAGTTGAGTAAAATTAATAGTTTGTACTTGAGTAAAACTAATAGTTTGTAGTTGAGTAAAACTAATAGTTTGTAGATGAGTAAAACTAATAGTTTGTAGTTTAGTAAAACTAATAGTTTGTAGTTGAGTAAAACTAATAGTTTGTAGTTGAGTAAAACTAATAGTTTGTACTTGAGTAAAACTAATAGTTTCTAGTTAAGTAAAACTAATAGTTTGTAGTTGAGTAAAACTAATAGTTTGTACTTGAGTAAAACTAATAAGTTGTAGTTGAGTAAAACTAATAGTTTGTAGTTGAGTAAAACTAATAGTGTGTACTTGAGTAAAACTAATAGTTTGTAGTTGAGTGAAACTAATAGTTTGTAGTTTAGTAAAACTAATAGTTTGTACTTGAGTAAAACTAATAGTTTGTAGTTGAGTAAAACTAATAGTTTGTAGTTTAGTAAAACTAATAGTTTGTAGTTGAGTAAAACTAATAGTTTGTAGTTGAGTAAAACTAATAGTTTGTAGTTGAGTAAAACTAATAGTTTGTAGTTGAGTAAAACTAATAGTTTGTAGTTGAGTAAAACTAATAGTTTGTAGTTTAGTAAAACTAATAGTTTGTAGTTGAGTAAAACTAATAGTTTGTAGTTGAGTAAAACTAATAGTTTGTACTTGAGTAAAACTAATAGTTTCTAGTTGAGTAAAACTAATAGTTTGTAGTTGAGTAAAACTAATAGTTTGTACTTGAGTAAAACTAATAGTTTGTACTTGAGTAAAACTAATAGTTTGTAGATGAGTAAAACTAATAGTTTCTAGTTGAGTAAAACTAATAGTTTGTAGATGAGTAAAACTAATAGTTTGTAGTTTAGTAAAACTAATAGTTTGTAGTTTAGTAAAACTAATAGTTTGTAGTGGAGTAAAACAAATAGTTTGTAGTTGAGTAAAACGAATAGTTTGTAGTTGAGTAAAACTAATAGTTTGTAGTTTAGTAAAACTAATAGTTTGTAGTCGAGTAAAACTAATAGTTTGTACTTGAGTAAAACTAATAGTTTGTACTTGAGTAAAACTAATAGTTTGTACTTGAGTAAAACTAATAGTTTGTAGTTTAGTAAAACTAATAGTTTGTAGTTGAGTAAAACTAATAATTTGTAGTTGAGTAAAACTAATAGTTTGTAGTTGAGTAAAACTAATAGTTTGTCGTTTAGTAAAACTAATTGTTTGTCGTTTAGTAAAACTAATAGTTTGTCGTTTAGTAAAACTAATAGTTTGTAGATGAGTAAAACTAGTAGTTTGTAGTTTAGTAAAACTAATAAGTTGTAGTTGAGTAAAACTAATAGTTTGTAGTTGAGTAAAACTAATAGTTTGTAGTTTAGTAAAACTAATAAGTTGTAGTTGAGTAAAACTAATAGTTTGTAGTTGAGTAAAACTAATAGTTTGTACTTGAGTAAAACTAATAGTTTGTAGTTTAGTAAAACTAATAGTTTGTAGTTGAGTAAAACTAATAATTTGTAGTTGAGTAAAACTAATAGTTTGTAGTTGAGTAAAACTAATAGTTTGTCGTTTAGTAAAACTAATTGTTTGTCGTTTAGTAAAACTAATAGTTTGTCGTTTAGTAAAACTAATAGTTTGTAGATGAGTAAAACTAGTAGTTTGTAGTTTAGTAAAACTAATAAGTTGTAGTTGAGTAAAACTAATAGTTTGTAGTTGAGTAAAACTAATAGTTTGTAGTTTAGTAAAACTAATAAGTTGTAGTTGAGTAAAACTAATAGTTTGTAGTTGAGTAAAACTAATAGTTTGTAGTTGAGTAAAACTAATAAGTTGTAGTTTAGTAAAACTAATAGTTTGTAGTGGAGTAAAACTAATAAGTTGTAGTTGAGTAAAACTAATAGTTTGTAGTTGAGTAAAACTAATAGTTTGTAGTTGAGTAAAACTAATAAGTTGTAGTTGAGTAAAACTAATAGTTTGTAGTTGAGTAAAACGAATAAGTTGTAGTTGAGTAAAACTAATAGTTTGTAGTGGAGTAAAACTAATAAGTTGTAGTTTAGTAAAACTAATAGTTTGTAGTTGAGTAAAACTAATAATTTGTAGTTGAGTAAAACTAATAGTTTGTAGTTGAGTAAAACTAATAGTTTGTAGTTGAGTAAAACTAATAAGTTGTAGTTGAGTAAAACTAATAAGTTGTAGTTCAGTAAAACTAATAGTTTGTAGTTGAGTAAAACTAATAGTTTGTAGTTGAGTAAAACTAATAGTTTGTAGTTGACTAAAACTAATAGTTTGTAGTTGAGTAAAACTAATAGTTTGTAGTTGAGTAAAACTAATAGTTTGTAGTTCAGTAAAACTAATAGTTTGCAGTTGAGTAAAACTAATAGTTTGTAGTTGAGTAAAACTAATAGTTTGTAGTTTAGTAAAACTAATGGTTTGTAGTTGAGTAAAACTAATAGTTTGTAGTTTAGTAAAACTAATAGTTTGCAGTTGAGTAAAACTAATAGTTTGTAGTTCAGTAAAACTAATAGTTTGTAGTTGAGTAAAACATATAATTTGTAGTTGAGTAAAACTAATAGTTTGTAGTTTAGTAAAACTAATAGTTTGTAGTTGAGTAAAACTAATAGTTTGTAGTTTAGTAAAACTAATAGTTTGTAGTTGAGTAAAACTAATAGTTTGTAGTTTAGCACCATCTTTAGTATCATCGTCTACCAGAGACTTGGAGTAGAGCCACTTTTTTGAATTTTGGTGAGTAAGACCCTCACTTAATGTCAGCTGTGGTTTTGTTAGGAATCGTCAACGCAGATTATAACAATTTTATAGATGGTTTATGTTAGAAAAGGTGTGAGACTCACACACTAAATGTGTCCAAAATACAACAAGACACTGTTTTAAGAATAACTTTCTGGATAATACTTGTCTTTTAAAGTTCAGTATTTCCATGATACAAATAAAGCTGGAGCTGCTGGATTAGACGTGGAAAAGCCACTTTGTCATTATTATAGTTGAATAAAGGGCCCGCGGTCCGGTCGGGTCACTTCAGAACAAGAGTGTAAGAGACACATGGAGGAGAGAGACCGAGCGTCTGTTTTTCGCAAATAGCTGCTCTCATGTAGGCACTGGGAATTTCCACAGTCATTTCAGTACTCGCCGAAAACCTCTCTCACTCTCAACATCTCGGTATTTCCTGTGAACCACTTTCTTATGTGCACACAAACACACACACACACACAAATAACCATCATGGTCGCCATTACATTTTCACAAGTATGACACGTCTGATTATATTTGGTAAAGCTTTGCCAAACACCTCGTCATTACTACTTACAGATCTGGCTTTTTTTTAAAGTGATTATTGACCTTTGACCTCAATGGTTTAATTTCTGGCCGAACCACAATCGTAGTCGAACACAGGTCCGTTCCTTATTCCACGTCAAAGTGCAACTACTAGTTACATAATAATAACATTCTTATGAGAAGAAAAAAATATAATTACTGTGGTTTCAGTCCACACATAACAGAAATATAAATATAAAAAAAATATATTCCCACTTTTAGGTTCACATAATCCAAAAATGTATGAGAATGGCTTGAATTATTAACTTAGACACCCCACATGTGATTAAAGCTGACCTAGATAGAGCAAAAGAAAGCGTTGTAAAATCCAACTGCAGGAATGCAAATCATGAGCGGCCCCGGATTTTTTTTTTTGAAGAAGGAGCTCATGTCTGGACCGTGTGTTTTTGGCCCCGAAGAGATGTTTTTTCGAGTGAAATGGAAAAGACGCTGCAGGAAGGAGACGGGGCCACGATGTTGAGTGACTGATAGACTTAATGACCGGGTAGATCTCGTGTGTCTGGTCATGCATGTGGCCTCTAAACAACACTGCAGGCTTTAGCTGATAAGTAGAGTGTGCGTGTGTTTTTACACTCTATAAGGTTTAGTTACTGGCTGTGCTAAATATTCATCTTGTGTAAATATTTGGCTCTATCAGATGATATTCTAAACATTTTTTTTTATACATCCGTTAAAGAATTGTATTGTTCATAAGTGCGTCATCCAACCAAATCATCCTCGATACCTACAGTCTATGTCAAATACTCACAAAAGACCCACAATTACTGAGTACTTTCAAGAACAGGCAGAATAGAAGTCGCGTCGGCTAGTTTGGGTAAAGGTTTTTTATAAATGCGACAGGAATATGTTCGGACTGCAGCTTAAGACAAGCTTTTTAACAAGTAATCCCCATATTTATCCACTTTTTCATGCGTCCAGATGTCAAATCCCAAGTTATTTCCTGCCCAAACGTCTGGAAAACATCAAAAAATGTAACCATATTAAAAATGCAACAAAATGATCTTAACAGTTTCCTCCAAATCTCCTGGGAATGACTTCGTTCTTATCTCTTAGGCAGAAACATAACAATTTATTATTAATATTAGAGCTGACAATGCACATTATTGTGATCAATACAAGACAACATAAAAAGTAAGTCATTTTTATTTATATAGCGCTTTTCCAGACCAGGGTCACAAAGCGCTTAAACAATCAAAACAATATTCAATAAAGTATATACTTTAAAGGTCAAGATAAAACTGATAACACAACAGGAGTTCCAGAAAATCAAGGAAAAGCCTGAACAAATAAAAACATAAATCATTTTTGAAACTGGGAGGAAAAAAAAGAGTTTATTTAAAAAAAAAAGAAGCATATAATTCAAAAAGAATAACCAAGAAATGTTGCTTCGTAACACTTTAAATCAGCCGTAGTCGTGCGTTTGAACATGACGACCGTGTCTGATTCCATGAAATCTGCATGACAGCACAACACCTAAAGGAGACCATTAAAGGCACATTGTGGCAAAAATGCAGATCCATTATGTTTAATAATTTAGACATTAACATTCCTCCCATCCTCATTGATATAGGTTAAGATTTTAACGGATTAAGTTTAGCACTAGAAATTTTTGCAGAGAGAAAGAGAGAGCCAAGGTTTTGGATGAAGTGGACTCGTACCTCGCGACGTAAAGGGATGACGGCAGACGACTGGTGTTTTTTTTATAAATATAGAAACTTTACATGCACTTTTAATATTCTCTTTGTAGATTTAGGGCACACACACACTCACAGATGAGTTCCCCCTGCACGACTATCTTTTCTCTTCCATCAGAGACACACACTCTCTCGTTTCTGTGCTGCAAACCCGACACACACACACACACACACACACACACAGGTATCAAATTTTAGAAGAAAAAAAATCTAAGAATGTTTGTTTTCAACTTAAAAAATACATAGAAATGAAAAAAGTGATGTTATGTGACGTGGTCTGATATTGGATGTGTGTATGTGTGTGTAACGACAGGATGGCACGTCGATAGAAAGCCATAGTGTTCATTAACAGGAAGATTTGATCATACGTTGTGTTTATATCAAGACAACATGATCCGAAATTCTCCTCGTCAGATGACGTGTCGAGCTGTGTGAGAATCACACTTCATGGCACAGCGTGTACAGTGTGATGCAAGCGTTCTTGGAGATGGGTCTTCCTATCGTAACACGGCACGATTCCCTACGAGGGTCTCCATCGTTTTGAAGGGCTACAGCTCATCCCCTCTCTCTGAACGCCGTTTTTACGGGTGTCAGTTCTAGGGGCTGCAGTGACGAGGCTGGGGAACGTGCCACGAACAACAGGAGAGAAATTTAAGGGTAAACGAGTCGGTAAAAAATTTGACAATATGGTTAGACATCTTTGGGGCCTTAACTGGGTCAGCAGGGGGGGGGGGCTCATGAAACAGTCAAAAGAAAACATACTTTGAATGAGATCTTTTCACAAGATTGTTCAAACTACAACTCTTTTATTTTTAAAAAGAGTGACACAAGTGAAATCATTAGAAAAACAACTCTTAACTTTGTGTAGAGAACAAAGTGCAAACATGGCCACGACGATGCAGGGTTTTTTTTCACAAAGTGTATCTGCATCAATGACAAGAGTCCATCTGTGGATCAAACACACTGACATTCAACGGTGTGTGTGTGTGTGTGTGTGTGTGTGTGTGTGTGTGTGTTTGCAGCATGTTTTCCATGTCTCACTGCGCTCGTACTACAAGAGGAACTCCACAATGTCAAACGACTATTATGACTGGAGGCGGTCACTACGTGAACGGTTCTCGGTGACAAACAAAAACAACCGGTTTTTCTTACGGCCGGTTCGTCCTCACGACAGGAGGAGAAACAAGTCACTGTCATCTCTTGATGTGACGCCTCCGCGAGGAAAAGTTGTCACGTTTGCTTTCACATCCTGGTAGTAGTGCAGGTGTTGACAGTCATGTCAAGATGAAATCCAAGCGATTTTGACTTTTTTTTTCTTCTCTCATGACGGTGAAGGGCGCGTGTTGTTGCGCGGGTGTAAACAGCGCGCGCGCTGCAATGCTGCAAATAGGTCGATTTGTTTTTACTACGCCAGCGCTCGCACCGGCGCGTACACGCGATGACTTAAAAAAAAAGTCACGCAAAAAAAGTACCGAACACGTCACGTGTCGACGTCGCGAGAAAAACATTTGACAAAAAGTTTTTTTAAGGGCAGGTACAAGAACCTTCACCCTCCGCTCGTCCTCGGCTCTTCTCGGGTCGAAACACTCGGGTTTCTCCGGAGAAAAAAATGTCGAAACAAACCCCGTGGAAGTTGAATAAACTGCTGCGAGGTTCTTCAAGGAAATGTTAGCAACTAAGTTGAACTCACCTCAACAAGAGCTTTTTTTTCCTTCTTCACTACAGAAAGATTTATGGTCCTATTTTCTGGAGAAGAGGCTCGAACCCTCCGCGGTTACATCCCTCCGCTGTCGGCAGCGCCGGGCGTGCGCGTCGCACTCGCACTCGACTTTCCCTCCGCCGAACATGGTGCGTCTTCCACGGAAACTCAAGCAAGGATACACACAAAACTATTGCTCTTCTTTTCCCACTATAGTCACAAAATGGTGAATGAACCAGTAACAGCTGGGCAGGCCGACCAATCGGAGAGCGCTGACAGATACAGTAGCCAATCAGAGGGCGTGATCAACACTAGAGGGCAGGGTTTAGCGTCAAAGATGCGCTGGATGGACGTGAGGCGGCAGCCAATGGCAGCGGCCGCACGGAGGAATGCCGGTGTCCAGCACCCAAACTTTACAGTAGCCAATCAGAGCAGCGGGAACCATAGGAACAACATGAGGGAGGGCCGAGAGGGCGGGACCTCGAGGAGCCGCAGCCAATCAGAAGGCACACACGTCCCCCCCTCCTCTTCTGTGTATGTTTACCATGATTGACAGACGAGCAGACGGTGATAATGTATCAGCATCCGGGGACTTTAGCTGCTGCGGGTTTTTAAGACAAACTTAAAACACGTGTCAGCTGACCCGAGGTCAGTTGTCTCAGTCGTTATGTTTCTCTAGATTCTTCACCGTCGCATCACAAAACTGCTCGTCGACTTTTTTTCTTCCTCTCAGCAACAGAAGCTTCGCTTTCTCTTCCCCGCCAGCAGCCAATGGCGTCGCGGCCCTGTGACGTGTGCTATCTCTCGACCACGCCCACTCCCAGCGAGAGCCAGCAGAACAACCATCTTCGTGACGTCACTGGGCTTAAACGCCATTGGTCGGGGGCTCCGGCCAATGAGCGCGAGCGGCGGTGATGTCACCACGAGTGTTGCCACCAGCTGGACGGAGGGGGCGTGGCCAGGCGTGAACTCGGTTAACCCCGCGGTTTGTAAAAAGTTGTGATGGTTGACGTGAGAGCGCGTGCACGACGCGACGCCTTTTTTATTCGCATCAACCGGAGCGTTACATTTGAACGACGAGTTACGTGAAAAAAACACTCTGCGACAGTAGTAACGTTACATAATATTCAACTACTCTAGAACTCTGGACCGGTGTCAGAAGATGCAGCGCCCTCTGGCGGAGGTATATGGTAAATTATTACCAATGATATCTGTAAGTAAGTAATTTGTATTTGTATAGCGCTTTTCCAGACCAGGATCACAAAGCGCTTAATCAAACAAAAAACAATACTCAATAAAGTATATACTTTAAAGGTGAAGATAAAACTGATAACACAACAGGAGTTCCAGAAAATCAAGGAAAAGCCTGAACAAATAAAAACGTCTTAAGATGTTTCTTGAAGGAGTCAGTAGATCATCAAACACAGAGAGAGAGGAAGATCGTTCCAAAGCTTAGGAGCAACAGTCTGGAAGGATTTCTCTCCTCTGGTCCTGAACCGTGTGCGTGGAACCATCAGTAGATTCTGATCCACAGACCTCAGAGCCTGAGCTGGGGTGTAAGGCTGGATCAGATCAGTGATGTAAGGAGGAGTCTGACCATATAGATCTGAAAGTAAGAACCCGAATTTTAAAGTTGATCCTGAAAGAAACTGGATGCCAGTGAAGAGTTTTAAGGATCGGAGAAATGTGAGTTCTTCTACTAGAGCAGGTCAGAATTCTCGCTGCAGAGTTCTGAATCAACTGCAGTCGAGTCAGATCCTTCTTGTTAAGACATGAAAATTTGCGGTCGGAAAACAGTTTCTGGTCAATTTTCTACAGTGTTGAACTAGAGACATGTCTTTATCAAATACAACACCCAGGTTTCTCAGGCTCAGTTTGACAGACTAACCTAAGTCACCCAAGTACTGTCATTCTAGTATTATCCAAGACACAAATGACCAGCGAAATTGTCCCCTTACAGGTATAAATACCTACTTATATTCAACTAATTTCCAAGAGCAGAGAAGCATTAAATAAACTTTATTTGCATTTCATTAGAATGTCATCTATTTAAAATTAATATAATAATAATAACATACAAATATCAAGTGTTAAAGGGAGGTAAATCTTACCACAAATTTACTCCAGGTCTGTTGTTCAGCAGGAAGTATTGCTCTGATTAAAATGTCCTCCAACAAACATTATGGAGATGTATTGTTCTTGCTCCTGCATGGTTCGAATAGACATATTAATATTCTAGTGAACATGTAATGCAGGATTAAGCACATTAGTTTCAGTATTACATTATTTTTTTTAATTGGATAGAAGTTAAAATTATTTAATTTATATAAAAGAAGCCCTTTTCGATAATTATGTGGTTGAAAATAGTCCATATTTTTTGCTGAAAATAAATTGGAGTCGTTTATATAACTTAACACAAGAGTTTTAATTCAAAACACACCTGTAATGAAACGTACCTGCTGCGTTGAAGCCGCTGGTTCAAGATAGAAACGAAGACCGACAACGCCATCTTGTGTCTCTGACAGTAACTGCACCAACCACTTGCCGCTATAGCAGCGACATAATTCTAGCAAAAAAAACCTTTTGATTCAATAAAGAGTGTTTTGAGAAATACCAGGAGTTCAAATGTTTTGATTCTTGTGATACCTAAAATACACTGGAACTTTACATTCAGAATAATATTTTACTGAATATTGGTTTGAAGTAAATTTAAAAATATATAAATATACAAATAAGAATAAATAAAATTACAAAATTATAAAAAAGATTAAAAATTATTTTATTTTCTACTGCCACCACAAAATTCACAAAAAGTTCCTTATTCAGAATAAACCTATTAAATCGACTGTCTGCTGACATCTAGCGTTCAATAAAAGACACTACATGTAGAAATATATAGTAAGTAAGTAAGTAAACAAATGCTCGAAAATATGCGCTACACACAAATACATTTAATACTACATCAGAAAAAATATAAATAAGCGTGTGACTATATATTTCAAGCACTGACTAAAAAGTTATGTGTAGTTAGTTTAGTATTTTTGACGTGAGAACACCTCAGAGTTGTGTAACCTTTGACTTCAACCAGCTGACTGTAGGAGCCATCCCGTATTTGTTTTCTTATTCAAGAGGATCAAAGGTTAAGACTTGACGCTTGTATGCAGACCACACTGACCAGAACAGCAGCCATAATTATATTATCACTAGCGCCCTCCCGTGGCTAACAACTGACATTGCAAACCAACCACTTTTGTTTTTCCTTTATTTAAAAAAAATGATTTTGTTTGTCCTGCTCAGACAGGAAGGACTCTGGGTAAATATGGCGGGCCCTTCAAGTGTAGACAGTAGACGAACACAGTTGATTTAGTGGGACGTGTCGCCGGTACCAGGAGGTTCACCGTAGAAGTTCCAGGTGTTGAGTGACAAACAAGGTCTATTAGTTGCTCCTTGTCCAGGTCCAGCTGAACGTTGACGTTTTATTAAGACACCGGTGACGTGTCGGTGGTCCTCGCAGTGACGGTATCTTCACAAAAACAAGAGGCCATGGGGCAGACCCAGGAGCAGTTGTAGACATATTTCCAACGAGTCAATGGTATCTTTTTCGTAATAAGCTCTGGAGGAGGATTCATCAGCCAGAGATGAGAGTCTGCCGAGGAGGACGATGTGTGTAATTACAGCGAGCAGAGGCCGAGAACAGTGAGCTCTTGTCCTCGCTTGCATTCTTCTTCTTGGTAACTCAACACCACTCAGCTGTTCCTGGGGCTTCACGTCAGGCCTGGGGGGGCCTAGATGTTCAATACAAAAAACAGTTCAGGCACACGCTGAAGAGAAGGACTTTAGCCACTTTAGACTTTAGTGTTCAAGTGTGTAAATGTAAGAAGAATGTTGGAGATACTCGTCGGGGGTGAATTCCAAGCATGTGCGAGCACACGTCTGGGGATGAACGTTAGGACGGCCTGAGAAGCCTGTGCAGGTCGTAGCTGTCAATCACGTCAATCAACACGCATCCGAGTAAAGAGTCGAGTCAGCGCAAAGGAAGGATGAAAAGAGCGCAGGACGGACGAGAGGAAACGGAGTTTCAGTGAAACCGCACCAGTTGTGATGCATACGTCTGTGAAAGTTCTTCTGTGTGAGGATGTGGTCGAGCTCGTCTGTCTCGCACCGTAACACAGACTCACAAGGCCTTTATTCTGTGCACTTGTGTGCATAATGCATAGGTTGTGGTTGAACGTGGAACACAGAGGTGACTTTGTGCAGGATTCTGCGAAAGCGAGCGACACCAAGACTGAGCAGGAAAAACAGCGTCTGCCTGAGAGCTCCAGTACTTTGTACGGATTCATTATTCATTTGCCGCTTTGACCCGACGACGGAGGAAAAACTACTTGGAACATCCTTTTTTCACGAAGACTTCCAACCCTTGCTTTCCAGACTGCGTCAGGCCAAGGCGGATCACATACTGGACGGACAGAAGGTCCACAGCTCGTCTGTGCTTCGGGCAGAAGTGAGCGGTCTAGATGGGGAACGAAAGCCCGTCCACACAGGTTTTGAAACCAGTACGAGGACCTATGGGATTCCCATTTAAATTGATGTTAAGTCTGCGTCCACTTGTTGTTTAGTGGGATCCTGTTAAAAAAAATCCTCGTCACCAACCCACACTAATGCAGGTCTTAATCCACAATTATGATTTCAAACGAGACCCGTCTACAGATTCAGGTTCATGACGTGATCTGCATGAGGATCTGCATCTCTCAGTTACTTGTTTACCAACCTTTTTTGGGGGGGGTGGTTAACCCTTGTGTTATCTAAGGGTCAAGGTGACCTGAAGGCCCCAAAAACAGCTTGCTCTTATTTTATTTTGATTTATTTTTTATGAAAAATTGCTGTATTTGCTGTGGCTATTGGAAAAAAACAATTTCCCGAAGGAGACCTCCTGAGGGATCAATAAAGTTTTACCTTACCTTAAAACAAATGTAATTGTTTCATCCCCTGTGTCGTCTCTAGTTCAAGGTGAAAGACCTCCATGTCCGTTTTTGAATCCAGGAAAAACATTCTTGAAAGTTCAACAGTAACGAAAATGAACGCAACTGCCATCTCCGACACATTGCCAGTAAGCATATTTCCAGCCTTACACCCCAGCTCGGGCAATCCTTCCAGACTGTTGCTCCTGTGCTTTGTGTTTGATGATCTACTGACTCCTTCAAGAAACATCTTAAGACGTTTTTATTTGTTCAGGCTTTTCCTTGATTTTCTGGAACTCCTGTTGTGTTATCAGTTTTATCTTGATCTTTAAAATATATACTTTATTGAATATTGTTTTGATTGTTTAAGCGCTTTGTGACCCTGGTCTGGTCATCATTGACAACTGTAGAGATAGGATGGCAGTTCAGTGCTATTGGTGTTTACGCCAAGCATTGTGGGTCGGTTAGTAGTCTCACTCGTATAACTTTAAACTTCAGATAAGACTTTAGACTAGATATAAGGGACTGTCCACCAGCAAAAGGAGCTGAAAAAAAACTGACTAGGGGTCCCTAGTGTAGCCGATGGGATAGAAGGAGGCGAACGACTATGAAGTGGAGTCGTTGATGGAAGGAAGAAGGTTGACGAGAAGGTTCAGAACGATTGTGCGTCATCTCAAGAGCGTCATCATGAGGATGCGAGGGCTGAGGAAGCGAGTACAGGAGGGTCAAGGTCCACAAGCGAGTGGTGGTGCAGAAAATGGATCGACGATGTTGAGATGGTTCAGGGTCCTACGGTTCCACTTGGGAAATGATGGGATTCTTTCTTGTAGAGTTAAAAAAAAACAACTGAAATGACGAAAACAATCGATGCAGAATTAAGATGTTAATCCTTGTTTATGACCATCCAGTAATTAAATGGTACGTTTTGATTACGTCTGCTTAATAAACAGGAGAATAAACAAACACACTCGCAACCACATGATGACTTTTAACCGGTTTTAATTAACCCTGATTACAGCGTAATTACAAGTTCTGAAAAAAATAAAATAAGAATAAAACAGCCCACAAAAAGTGGGGAAAAAAAATATGCAACATTACATCACGGTATTAACTCTCCAGTCGCCATCTGAGTGTTACGTAACTGCTTGCAGGGGGGGGGGGGGGCGAGGCACAAAAAAAAAAAAGAAAAAAAAAAGGATAAAAATAATACACGTCATTTTCCTTTTTTCAGATTGAGCCCTCAACCTCCAATGAAACTTAAAAACATATACAAGAGGGTGAACGGATTACAAAACAAATGTACAACAACAAAAGACGATAACAATCTCTTTCTCTCCAAGTTAAAAAATAAACCTGCGCCCGCCGCGACCCTCGCTTTTCACGGCTGCTCCTCCGAAAATTAAATACACAGTTTACATCACATTAGTAGAACCGAGAAGACAGAAGACGAGTCCAGCCGAGGGGAAGGGAATGGAATCACAACATAAAAGCGAGAGCATACAGAGCGAAGGAATATAATATCGATAATGCCAGGTCGAGGGTGAACAGTAACAATATGAACATTAACAAACAGATAATTTGTTGCATCAATTATTCAATTAAAAATGAAAATTGTTCCAGTTTAGAAACCAACGGTTATGTTTGATTACTGTATTTTTGTTCGAAAAAAAAGGAATGTCACGACTCCCAATTTTCGGGTGAAACCGTTAGTGGATCCGATATTAAAGGATTCACGATACAAGACGGTGGATTCGTTTCAGCCATTTTTTTTGGTTCTCACTCGAATAGAACAAATGATAAAGTGACTGAAAGGAATAAAGGCAATCGTGTTTTACTCCCCTTTTCTGAGGTCACGATCCAGCAGGTATTTGTCGTTTGATTTTTCTTCAGAGAAAAAAATGGAGAGTAGTAATGAGGCAGCTGTCAGTTCCGTGGTGGACTCAGGGAGTGTGTGTTTTCAAGTTATGACATGCTCCACGTCCAGACTGCAGGGGGAATTTTGATCAGTTTTAGCAACACAAACCGCCCGCGGGTCGTCCGACCCCGTCCTCTCGCCGCTCAGCAGAAGCTGCGACGGCCAATCAGAGACTTAAAGCGACCACTACTGTCGATGGATGAGGCGTTTGAGGACAGGTTTTCACGTGTGTTTAAAAAAGCCTTCGCCTCGGAAAGATTACACTAAATGGCCTAAAAGAAGAGACGGGATTATTCATTAACCAATAATCCCGTTAACACGGAGATGATGGAGCAGAGGTCACTCTGAACTTTAGAGTCAATGAAACTGAAGAACTAACACAAATGGACCCACAAAAGCACTGGCCGTTCAGCTCCAGTGTCATGAAAGAAAAATCCTGAATCTGTCATTAAAATGCTCTTTAAAATCTCACTTCTTCTCGATAATTCATTTTTTACAATATAATTCATATAAAGATACATCTGGAGGTGTGTTAGAGCTCAGTTTGTACATGCTATAAAAACAAGGCAAAGAGAGGCAGCGTGTCAGTATGTGTGTGTGTGTGTGTGTGTGTGTGTGTGTGTGTGTGTGTGTGTGTGTGTGTGTGTGTGTGTGTGTGTGTGTGTGTGTGTGTGTGTGTGTGTGTGTGTGTGTGTGGACCTCTGCTCCAGCAGACATCATGTTGGAGAGCTAAAGGCAGTTGTGTGTGTGTAAATATATTTGCTGGTTAAGTCTAACACCATGATTTATTTAGCAGCTTAAGCTGGTGAAGAAGGATTTGCTTCTGCCCAGATGTGTGTTGATCGGGGGGGTTTAGTTGTGTTAGTTAGCTGCTGTTACTGCTGTTGAGTGAGTGGTCCTCTCATCTAAGCGGCGCTTCGCCATCATGTCGTGTCAGTGCGGGAACTCTACAGGGGGATCCGCTTCAGAGAAAGACTAGCAGGACAGTAGAGCGAGGAGTGAGTCTAGTTTTTTTTTTTTTTAAAGGAGACTGAAATATTCTTTTTTTTTACACATCAGTTTTCTGCTCGCGCAAGAGTCCAACAATGTACAGCAATAAGCTTCCCTGAGCAGAGTGGGCCGGGTTAAAGTCTTGTCATCAGGTCTTCGCTCGACGACCCCTCTCCCCCCTTAAATCTCAGGAGCCCCGCCTCTCTCTTGATTTTTCACCGTGTCTTCATCAGGCCACTTCAGGGCTACCGTCCCAGGCACTTGTTGAAGTCTCGTCGGAGTCGAAAGTTAGATTTCCGGGCGAAAAGTGAGCTTCGCTCTGGTAGAAGTGGCGCCCGAAACACCTTTGCACCTCCTCCTCCTCCGACATGGCTCGATCCCTCAGTCTTAAAGAAACGGGTCTCGGCGTCTGATCCGAGACCCCGGGAGATGTGGAGCAGTAGTGCTGGAGCTTCCTCCGTCATCAGCAGTCTTTGTTCTCCAGCGACAGCTGCGCGGTGGCGCGATGTAGCTCCGCCGTCACCCTGCGGTGGGAGCCCTCGTACGCCACCGGGGGTGGACTGTCTCCTTCGCCGCTGCCCGCCCCGTCCTCCTCCGTCTCCATCCGTCCATTCCTCTCCCTTTGTCGTTCCTCCTGGGGCCGAACTTTCTTATCGTCCGACTCCTCCTGGGACGCCTCCATGCGCTGGTCTTCACTCCAGCGCCTCTTGAAGCGCAGCTTGAGGGGGATACACTTGGTCTGAGGGGGGGGCGTGGTGCTCTCCTGGGCCTCCACGGGCTCCGTCTTCAGCGTGGCCAGTCCGCGGGACACGCCAGAGAACCCGTGAGGCGAGGCCAGGAAGGGCATGAGGCCGGGAGGCGGCGGCGCCGGAGCCTTGAAGACGTCCTCGTCCAGATCCTCGTCGGGATGAGGGTGGTGCTGGTGAGCGGCGGAACCGTTGGACAGATGTCGGTGGTCGGCGGCTCTGGAGCGATGCGGGTTGAAGAGCTCGAACTCCTCGTCTCTCTCGTCCGGGTCTTCTTCGCTGATGTCCGTCACCTCCACCTCCTCTTCGGACTCGATGTCAGAGATGGGCTCCACCTGAGAGACGGACGGAGGCGAGTTTAAAAAAGGTAACATCAATGTTTAAGGCACACTTGAAAATAAACACAACTAGAAGCTACTGCTGGGTCTGAACTAAAATATGTCGTTTCTCACTTGTGTTTAACATCTGATGTTGTCTATTTTCAATCAGAATGAAAAAAATTTGATGCGATCTCTTTTTTTGAACCCTTTTTTCATCCTCTTTATGAAATGGGTCTCAAGACTCGGGGGCCACCAGAGGTCAATTCTTGTGGGCCAAAGAGGGGCTAGTCTTTAAGCAGTTTTTTTTTTTTTCATCTTTCACAAAATAGATTTAGATTTTTTTGGGCATAATGTTTTATGGATTGAAGTTTCACTTTTAATTTCATTTTTGTCAAATATTATGCATTATTTCGATCTTAACTATATAACTAAAGCTAATACAATTATTGTGATGATTTTTATCTCAGGGTCAAGGTGACCCGAAGGCCGGTCAACTTGCCCCAAAAGAAACACGAGGATAAAACCATTACATTGGCTTGACCCCGAGATAACACAAGAGTATCCATCCGATGTTGAACAGAAAGTCCCTTGCTCTGTCGGCACTTAAATATAAATGGAGGGCCAAAGAATATCATCTCACAAGCCTTAAGTGCGTGACCCCTGCCATACGAAATGTAATTGCCAACCCTTGTTTATTTTATAAAATATAATTTGATCAATTATGATTGCCGTCATGCAAAGGCAATCCGTTGTCAGCATCATCATCAGGAGAGTCGCACCTTAATCTTGGGGAGTCCGGCACTGTTCAGCGACTGCGTTGAAGACGACGCGGAGACGAGACCCGATCCGCTGGCGGAGCTCAGGTCGCTGCCGAAGGAGAGGGAGGAGCCGAAGCCTGACGTGGACGACATGGACCCGGAGCCCGAGCCCGAGGACAGCGAGCTCTGTCGGACTTTGCCCTGACCGTCCCTCTGCTTCCTGCCCAGGGGTGGAGGTTGGAGCTTGAACTTGAAGGGGGACAAGTGTGGAGGCTCTTCACCCAGGTGCAGGGGGTGATGCATCGGGTGGGAGTGGGGGTGGGGGTGGGGGTGCGCGGAGTGAGGCGGGTGTGGATGATGGTGGGCGGAGTGACCGATGGTCGGATGGTGGTGTCGCTCGCCTCCTCTCTCGCCTCTTTCCGGCGCTCCCCGATCTCCGGCCAGCGCCTGCTTGTCGGCGGCAAGCCTGTGAGGCTGAGGGATGACGATGTTGGGGTACTGCAGGAAGGCTCGGGGGCTCAGGCCGTAGTTGTAGACCGACTGGGTGTGGGCCTGCAGGTAACGCTTCATGTCCTCGGGGTTGAAGGAGAAGTGGGAGCCGAGCATGGGTGACAGCGTCGGAGACGGGGTGTACGGTAGATGGGAGGTGGGGGTCATGCTGAGCGCCGGAGACAGAGGGGGAGCCAAGAGCCCGGCTCCCCCAGGTCCGGGCAGAGGGGACACGGGGAAGGGTGACAGAGAATCCGGGTGGATACGATGTCCAGAGGGACCCCTGGAGTGACCAGCAGGGTTGCCCGGGCCACCGTACATGCGGAACAAGGATTCATGAGATAGACGTGGATGGATGAGGCTCCGGTACCCCACCCCTCCGCCACCTGGTCCTCCTCCTCCACTCACTCCTCGCTCCCCTCGCTCCTCGCCCCCTCCCACGTTGCCCTCCTCGATCTCGGAGTTGACGGAGGTCCCGTCGCTGCAGTCGCTGACGGAGCCGCGGGCGATGCGCCGGGCCACGGAGCTGAACATCCCTCCCGGGCTGCGCAGGTCCTCGTTCGGAGAGAGGACCTCGGACGGGGTGGAGGGCGGGAATCGGAAATGGGCCCCAGAACCGGTGGGGACGGGCGGAGCGCTCTGAGGGACTCCACTTCCTGGACAAGAAAGAGTGAGGAGAGACTGAAGACTTCATGAAGGCAGAGCTATATGGTGGGACTACCCACGCCAGTGACCAGATCCTGGATCTGGTGTTTTCAGAATTTACAGACCACATGACTCTTAAAGTCTTAGCTGCTGTCATCTGTTTTGAAAACAAAATAACATCAGCTTTAAAAGCCTCTATGATCAAATTAAAATGAAATCGAAAGCCGTATACAGTATATTTACATTCAAGTCTGTCGATATTTTGCCACACCACTAATAAAAACACACACTTCAAAAGACACACACTCACCAGTGGAGCCCATGTCGATAAAAGGGTAGTTGACCAACACCAGCTTGTTGAAGTTGAACTTATAGGTGAACCTCTTTCCTTTGGTCTTGTGGAGGATCCTCTTGTTGTAGTAATACCTGTGAAGGAGCAACACAAGCGCTCGTTTAGGGCCGGAGCGAAAAACAAACACCGAAATGTCAAAACACACTGATCTGATTTGACTGCCGGAGCCAAGGTCAGGGAGGCGCTTGACAGTCGCACTCAAACACACACTTTAATAAGCATGGGTCTTTCATGTCGGCCCCTCTAATGACAGATATTACAGAGTGTTGTCTGACACACAGCAGACATGTTTGGGGGGTGGATGAGAAGCAGTGGATGGACGGAGGGGCTGAGTGACAGGCAGGGATCTGTTGCGGGATAAACAATCAATTAAGAGGTCAGAGTTCATAAAATGCCTCGTTTTTCTGCATGCCGTGAACTTGGAATGGAATTTCTGTTATTTGGTGCATTTATGGAGAGGTTTATTTGCACGACACATTTATTATTTTGCTCCATCTCTTTATGTAACACCACAGCAAAGCCACCAATAATTCACCCATCTTTATCTGTTTATGTAAGAGCCATTCTCTCTCCCTCTCTCTCTCCTGCCTACAGTACAAGGCTCCATTTTTATTAACCTTTGTCCAGCTACAGCTCTTTATGTAACATCTCTCCGCTTTCTTCCCCAGATACACGTTCACTTTATGTAACCTTTGACTGCAGAACCGCCTCACACACACACACACACGTCGGTAAAAGCCGAGGAGAGGGAGATGTGCAGACGAGAGGGTGACAAACAAAACATTGATACAACAACATAACTGCAGAGAGAGAGACGTTTGTCACGACTCCCGCTGACAACTTGTGTTTACACCAAGAATCCTGACCGAGCCGCTCATTTGAAGATCCAAACGGACCTTGAAATCTATAGGGACAGTCAAGGCAGCCGCCGACAGATGCTCTCAACTTCATAACCAGATATTGTCACCAATAATTTATCACGTAAGAGAAGAGACGCAACAAGTATGTGATGATATATATAAATTAATAGAGACTGAAAAAAGTGTGTCATTTAAATAGAGACTAGCAGTGATTTCATCTGGTCAAGTCATGGTTATACTGGAGCATTTGTACTTCTGTTGGCTCCTGAAAGATTTTGAACATCCATCAAACCTGCCCCTAATCGCATTTTAAACACTGACCTCTGTATTGGTCACCATGAGGATTAATCTACATTGAGTTTGAACCAACAATCTGATGGGGACCTCATTGAATGATTTGGCCCCTGTTCCTTGACATATTTAGTGATAATTACTCCAGAAACAAAAAGGTAAGGTCGGAATTATATTTTTGGCAAAAACAATTTAAAACAACCTGGATAATAAAAATGAAATGGATTCACTGAATTAATCACCACCAAATAAACGATTGATTTACAGAACAGCCTTTTTTTTTTAAAAACATAAACAGACATAAACTTCCAAACTTGATTTATAATCTTGTGTAATCTAGTTGCCTATAGCCATCAACTATATCTCTTGTTCTCTTTACACTCATGTAGCTTTTTTTTTAGGTCGGTACAGAGACTTGCCCATCCTGAGTCTGGTCACAGACAGTTGAGGTACGATAGCATCAAAAGAGTTTTGATCAACAAATATGCATGGTAAACGAAAGATTATCAATGTATTTCAAACTGAAACTAACAGCTAGATCAATTCAGAACCACATCTTGTTTGACAAAACAAAATCCATTTTTTCCCCACACACACATACATAGACGTTGACTCTGCAAGAAAAGGGGGTTTATGGTTCTCCAGCGAACGGAGGGACGGGGGCCACATGTTCATTTGAACTGCCACCTAACCCCCCTCCGGCTAACAAACACCAGACTCACTCATCATACTCGCACGTCTACCTGCGTTTACGGCTGTTTTCCCCTCGTATCGAACATGTGTCACTTGGCACGAGTTTAGAGAGAAGTTTGTTTGTCGGACCATTGCTGGAGGGCGCTCAGGTAATGTGGAGTTAATCAGCGACCTTTGGCTATCATTAGTCTGAACGCTGGTTATCCAGTCAGCGGGGGGTGAGGGGGGGGCGTTTGTGTCTGTGTATGGGGAGATGCTGCCCCCCACCACCACCACCACCCCACTCTTATTATGCTTATTATACAGACACATCAGGCCATTTCTCTGCTCTGGGAACAGACTGTTGCTCTTTTTCACTTGTTCTCTTCAACCCTCCCCCCCTCTCTCTCCCCTTTATTCTACTGATACCTTTCACTCTTTCTCTCTCCCTCTCATCAATCCCCCCCCACCCCTCTAGCTCGACTCACTCCCTGTGCTCTCGACTCATCCCCCGAGGCAACTGGCGAGGGAGGGGAGACAGAGCGAGGGAGATGGAGAGACGGGCCTGTTGAAAACATTGTTTACGCCAGGCACAAAGCAGCATGTAATTTCTGCTCTAGGGGAGACACTCGCAGGAGGCTGAGTGAGGCGGGTGAGGCGGGTGAGGGGGGAGTGTTTGGGCAAGAGACCGGGTAAGGAGTCGTGCAGAATTACAAGCACCTCAGAACACCGATTAGTAAACTGGTGAAGATTGACGGTGATAAGTTTCTTCAGCGGCACTGACCATGACAACCCTGGGCACATATATAGATTATTGACAATTAACATATCCTTTTTTATATCAACATATACAACATTATTGCCCTTTTAAACTTATTTCACATGACAAACTGACAAATTTAAGCTGATTTAAAAAAAATGTTAATTTGGATGAAATATGATTCAAATGCTTGCTGATGTTTACTTAAAAAACAAATATGATTTTTATTCTTTAAGCTTTAAATATAGCAGCTGACCTTTAACACTTTCTACATATTGAGGTCTCAATGCGTGGAGAAATTAAGGCACGTTTACCCCTCGGTCAAGTTGGCCATTGGCAACACAACTCAAACAGTTGTTTTCAGCCAACTGGTCACCTTGACCGAGAGGCTTCAGCATGGTTATTAAAATTAAAATATATATATATATATATCTTGACCTCTCTCCCATTGGACATCCATCTTTTTAAACTAGCTTATTCACTGCCACTCATGTTCTGTAATTGTAGTGCTTTAAAACTTTTTTTTTGTACTTTTTGCAAGTCTTTTAACTTTATAATTCTCTCTTACAGTTGTTTTTCAGTGTTTAATCCGTCAGTCTGTGAGTGCTATGAAAAGTGTCTTAAAATAAGACGTATTACTATTTGAAATGTGTAGATTTAGAAATTAAAAGCATGTTTATCAGTTTCATTACAAATGGTACCAGCAATTCCTTTAAGTCTCTCTTTTTTATGATTAATTAAATATGTCACTCAAATAGCAAGAATAGTTGGGAGCAGAAGAAAAACAAACAAAAAAACCCTGGATTCGACGCCAACTAGAGCCATCATTCCAGGTCACTCGTTCTTCCTGGCTGCCCCCCCACCTTCCAGCGCCATCATCCAGGGCAGACAGACTTTGAAGAGCAATTGAACTCACTTCAAACAAGAAGAAAGAGATTCTTTGAGTGCCTGTGTTTAGCTGCCCACCGCACTCGCCTTACACATACTCATAAGTACACACACACACATCGCACACACACACACACACTCTGTTACCGCATACTCATTCAGGCATGAAGGACCACGCGTCTATCCAGTCACTCTTCCGAAGGACTCATCCTGGAGATGTAGTTTAATCCCCGCAGCCTGCCTAACCAAAAGGATAGTTTGAAGAATCAATGCTTCCACGGATTGTGGCAAATCCTTCAGGGAAACCATGGGGTGGTATTTCCATCATGTCGGGTTGTTTCTGTGTGTGATTATAAGTCAGGGATTAAAGTGCAGATTACACAGTCTTGGTCTAGTTCAAAAATCACGATCAAAGCAAGGATCGAGGCAGAATCGTGCAAGAGCAGGAGATCAATGCTGATGAGTTTAGAGTCGATTGTGCCATTATCTCTGGTGAAACACAAATGAAACATTCAATTTTAAAGTAATAAAGAATGAAAATATCCAACAATTTACAAGATGAAAACTTGATTTCATGCTCATATTGCATCGAAGCAGTTCTGAAGCTAGCGTCACCTCGGTTTCTAAAGTCAGGAAGGCCAAAGCTTGTTTTTGTTATTCCCACACTTTGGCAAACAGATGATTTATTCAACCAACATATTACTCCAACACAAACACATAACTCGGCGTGAGGCGCTAATTACCGCACCTTACTTACTTATTGTGCCAACAAAACGGTGAACTCCCATGATGCCTTTCCAACACTGCTCTTCATTGGGATTGATGATTACATGCTACGATATTGTATTTAAACTCCTCTATTTGCAAGATTAAATTGCCATCACAAATGGTCGACAGCTGTGATTGGTTAACTTATTTATTGTTCTAGTTCTTATTTTATTTTTATTTATTTTTTATGAAAAATTGCTGTATTGCTGTGGCTAATTGGAAAAAAAAATCAATTTCCCAAAGGAGAGCTCCTGAGGGATCAATAAAGTTCTACCTTACCTAACTATGCGGCAAAGCATTGTAGGACCTTCTCAGATCACTGTTGATGGGGACTAGGGATGGCACCTGATACACAATGTTGTTGATTTCAAACTTTGTCCATTGTTCTTATCCTTATTGCATTTAAATATAATTTAATTTTGCTGAAATAAAGTTTGGAGAGATTACAAACTGTGTGAGAATGTGGAAAATGTAAATGACAGTTTGGAAAAGGTTTATCTAGAGCGCGAGGAGGGATTATGAGGCATAGACATGTATTTGAATCGTAGAAAATTAAAAGATCACAAATTCGGGGATTTTGTTTAATGCGGAGGTTTTTTTCAGAAGGTAACAATTATAAGAATAACGTTCATGGCCGTTTACTTACAAAAAGGACCTGTTTATGTCGCATGCTTGAATTTGAGATTTATACATCATAACATTAAGTAGAAGGTCACAGATCTATTCCAGTACATGCACAAATGTGTGTGCGTTTGTACAGGCTGCCCCATTGTCAGGCTGTAAATAGATCCGGGCTTGGACAGGAAGTCAGGATTACAATACTCCGCATGACCACCTTGTTTATTTTCTGCCTCTTTCGTCAGCAATGCTAGTCACACTCACACACACACAGAAACACACACAGTGAATGTTGTTAAACACCTGACAAGGCTTTGTGTGTTCACACCAGGGTTACCCAGACGCACAAAGGGAATCAAGTGTGCGTTTGGAGACGAAAGTTGAAAGTATGATTGAACGGAAATCACATGATTCAGGTGTGTCTGCAAAGCACAAAAATTAGGGTAAACGTGCAGCCTATTGTGGATTCGTCACGATGAAAGTCCTGGTCGGGGTCTGGTGGTCACATGTTCTGCGAGTGCCAGTGCGTACTCGAGTCGACTGGTGTGTGCGTGAGCATAAAGGCCTCATTCTTTGGAGCACAATAGAAAACACACATCACTAATATATGGTGGACACATGCATGCTGCGGATAGACAAAGAAAAGACAATACTTCGGAACACAAGTGGTACAGTGCACGGGTGCTCGTTCTGCACTTTTCCTCTGGCACTAGGCGTTTCCACACAATGAGCGACTCTGGAAAGAGCACATCTGACCCAAAAGCAGGACTCGCCAGATCACTAGGGTGAGCTGAAGTCATCCTTCGCTGTAATTGTAAATCTGAAAAAAAAGCTATGGTGGAAGGGCTAATCTCTACAGGGTCATACATGGGACATTGTCATCATATGATAATTATGTAACATGCCTGGTCTTGATGGATTTAAACCAGTTACAATCCTCTAGAGAGCCGTTCACTTCTGAAGGCAGCGACAGGGCGACCGGTCTTGCAGGACCATTCACACTAAACTGTTGAACTTGTGGTTTAGAAATAAATGATATTTATTTATTTACTACAGCAGCAAGAGATATCCTTGTGATTGAAAAAAAACAAAGATCTCATTTTAGGGAATCTAATATAAATATGAGTTATTTATATCTGGAACCCACAGTGGTGGAGATTTTCCTAATGTGCTTTTGGAAGCCAAATTAAAGTAAGTAAGTAAGTAATTTTTATTTGTATAGTGCTTTTCCAGACCAGGGTCACAAAGCGTTTAAACAATCAAAACAATATTCAATAAAGTATATACTTTAAAGGTCAAGATAAAACTGATAACATCAGGAGTTCCAGAAAATCAAGGAAAAGCCTGAACAAATAAAAAGGTCTTAAGATGTTTCTTGAAGGAGTCAGTAGATCATCAAACACAGAGAGAGAGGAAGATCGTTCCAAAGCTTAGGAGCAACAGTCTGGAAGGATTTCTCTCCTCTGGTCCTGAACCGTGTTCAGGAACCATCAGTAGATTCTGATCCACAGACCTCAGAGCTCGAAGCTGGGGTGTAAGGCTGGATCAGATCTATTAAAGTATATAGATTTTTAATTGTAACTTATTTTAATATCATTGTTGTTCCATTTCATTAACAGTAACATACATTTTTTATGAGCCAACAGGAGCTTGACTTACGACCATTATATATAAGTTTCGCCCCTAAGCTCATGGGAACCGTTTTCAAGTTCTTCTCCTCCACAGAGGCCACTCTGCAGTTGCGGTGGTCCATCACAGTGAGATGAATTTTTGGAAATGAAGCAAACCCTCCAAACATGTGTGCGCGCAAGCATGACTCCTTTGTACAATGGCACATTTGTGTATGTGAATGTGCACATGTGTTGGGTTGTTAATCTTTGCCAGCTGTGTGTGGCAGTCCCCCTGACCTTTGACCGCCAGGCTGGAACCAATGTGGGCTACCGACCGTAACACACGGGGGCTGGATTCGCTTTAACAAGCTTAGCGTGATATTGTCGGTGGAGTCTGGAGGTTTGTTGTGACCCGTTGCCTAAATGCGTAATTACCTCCCTGTGTGATTTTAAAGTATTTTTAAACTCAAACTTAACTAATCAAGGGTGCTGGGGATACTGGGATACACCCGTTTCTTTGACACATCCTTTTTTCCAGGCTGGAATATTTACACCTAGGTCTGTTTTCCAGAGAGGAAAAGTTGGAACAGACTTTTCCATGGCTGGGTTAGAGAAAGCTCTGGCATCAAAGCGCTTCATCAACGGTGATAATGTGACAGCAGATAGCACATCACTGAGGTGGAATACCGACCCGCATTGTAAGCCGAGACCCGCCGCCGCCAATTTAACATGTGAACAGGCAATTGTACCGTGATATTTAAGAATCTCTTACAGAAAAGGAATTCATTCTGGCATGAGTACTAGTCTGGTAAAAAAGAAAAAAGTCTTGATAATCCATAATAGGACGAGATCAATGTACAAATTATTACTATAAGAACTCTGATTGAATGTGTTAAATAACTTTTGTAGGGAATAACAACCCATTCCATCCATGTCTTTTGCAAGTATTAAAAAACAATTAATAAAGTAAGTAAGTAAGTCATTTTTATTTATATTACGCTTTTCAAGACCAGGGTCACAAAGCGCTTAAACAATCAAAACAATATTCAATAAAGTATATACTTTAAAGGGAAAGTTAAACTGAACAACAGGAGTTCCAGAAAATCAACCAATGACTATCTGTAAGAACAGCACACATTTGTTCACAACGACACAAGGAAAGATGACACACACACACACACACACACACACACACACACACACACACACACACACACACACACAAAAGTTCCTTCTAATAGTACATTAAAACTTATACTGGGACTTTTCCCAACATGTGGAATGCAGACATGAGCCAGTGGGATCAAGGTATAAAGCATAATCACACATCACACATAGCTGGGTGACTAAAAAGAACACTTTAAAACACATGTGTATTTTCAAGTGCACGTGTAGTGTGTGGAGGCTAATGCCTCTTTATTATTAGCAGGTTTTTTTTTTTTAATGAAGGCTACAAGTTTGTCTGATCTCCAAAACATTGGTCCATATGTGGTTTGTTAGCAAGCACATGTGCCTGTTTTATAACTTCATTAATCTTTAGTGCCATTAATCCTCACGCCACATGACTATTGATGAGCATCTTGAGAGGTTTCAGTTCCAGTCTCCTTCAGTGTGAGACTAACAACAGATCTGGTGTCAAATCAGGACAACACGGACGTAACTAAGTGTTTTGTCTTCACACTATTAACCTGACATGACTTTTCTAAATTTATGTCAACAGTAGCACACAATCTGCCTTTGGTACAGTCCTTCAGAGGGCACTAAGACCAGCTATATATAAGCACTTACCGCAGCTTAAAGCTCAAAATCTGTCAAAGCTCAAGAGGATGGATGCACCATAAATAGTCACCCTGACCATGACCATCATCTACATTCTTTGTTTCCAATTCAGGAATGTTAATTCAGGACTCGTGGGTTAAAGGTGTGCATTTTATCCCATTAAGACGCACGTCAGCACTGGGTCTCTGTCTATTACAAAAGTTATTCCTAACTCACCAGTCCAAATGAGCCTGGATAAGCTCCAGCATCCTAAATTAAGCAAGCTTTTCCTTCCTTTAAAGTGCTTATTTCTAATCTTGTCCTTGTTTGGCTGTGAATAAACTGTGGCGGGAGCGATAAGACACTTGCTACAGCTGCTGTTGCGCATGAGACTCAAGTGTTGCATTTTGGAAAAGGTCATTTAATGATTGATCAGAAATTATCACTTAATTTGCTCACATGGAGCACAGGTTGAATGCAGGTTTTTGGAAGAGAGTTCAAGAATAGTTACAGAAGTTAAAATACCCATCAAAGGATTATTCACTATTAGGGTGAAATAAATAGACCAGTGTGTTGTAAGCAGAAGCAGGTCAATGCCGTCTGAAGGCATGTGGCCAGGCTCGGTCTTGCAACAGTGTTAAGGACTTGGGTAAGTGCTATTTAGTGCCTGGTCAGACATGACTAATGGAATGTCTGGGTGAAACAGAGCTACAGTGTCAAAGGTGCAATGATGTGGGTCTGAATGAAACACTTCCAGTTATGCGAGTTTACAGTTGTGGGGCAAAAAAAACTGTCCTAATTTTCTAACTGCTTCTCCTATAGGAGAGTATGGACTTCATTTCCATAGTGAAGTTGTGAAAAAGCACCCAGTCTCTATATAAACAAATGTATTTCTTGTTCAAAGAAATACATTTGTTGTAAAAGTTGACCACTCACAAAGACGCTATGGCACAGAAGTGCAACATGAATTATGTATTCCATTAGCTACTTAGAAATATTCAATTATTTTCTTCTTTATTGACGCAGACATGACAATAATGAAGAACCCTATATTTTTTTTTGTTAGGTCTTATTCTCCTAGCTCCCCAACACCCCACTTACATTTTCTTAAACATTCACTGAACGATTGCAAGGACACATTGAAAGTGATAATTATGTTAATTTTGTGACCCCTAAGATAAGATACAGAGATAATTGATGGCTACTATTATACAGAGACCGATGTCGAAGGAAAGAAATTCTTGGAAAAGCAAAACAAACCAAAATTATCCGAGTCATACTTCCTGTTAAAGTTAAAGTTTGAAAAATATAAATTTTATTTGGCCCTCAAATTACATTGTTAAAATATGTTTGCCCTTGTGTTATTGAGACCGACAGCTTTGCTTTACAACATGCCCTCCTGAAACCTTACCTTAGAGCTCGGCTCAGCTTATCGTAGTTCATTTGGGGTTTACACTTCCTGGCCCCCCACAGGCGGGCAACTTCATCTGGATCCTTGATGACGAACTCGCCATAGTCTCCCTGCCAAGCGATGACATCATGATACTCCTCTTTCCTCAGCAACTCCAGGATGAAGTGCCACAACTGGATCTGTCTGGATCCAGGACTTGATTCAGGTTTGTAGGCCCATTCTGGGAAGGCAAATCCTTGAAGAACAAGGAGAGGACAACATTAGTTCTGACCACTGATTGTCGAGACGTATAAAAACATTGAGGCACACTGATGAAAAGTCTAGAAATAAAAGTGAGAAAATGTAGTTCTGCCTTGTAAGTGGAGTGCACAAAAGAAAGGAGGATTATGGGTGTCTGGCCAAGTATAGATTTCTTTATAGGGCTACAGCTTAGACAAGCAGAGTGGAGTGTACTCATTCATATTTCATGCTCCACATATACGTCTTTCTACTACACCTTCCCTTCTGCTCTTGATTCATGTCTGTCCATTTTGTACCTTTCATTTTTAAATCAACACACAAAATTAGATTCAAATCAATGGTATGTTTAACGTGCCCCTACATGCATTGACCACATTCCTAGACCATTATTCGGTCACAACCACACCACAAATGGCCATCACAGGAAACACACAGCAAATACCAAACATGCATCATCTGTGGGTTTTGTAGTACAACCAAACATAAAACTTTTCAACCTTTTTCCTTCACTTTTTTAAATGACTGTGGGTAAACAACCCTGTCAGTCATCTTTTGTTTGCCCCCCTCTTTTTACCCACTAAAACACTGTGGGCGTGGATCTATTTCTGTGAGCATTTGTGACCCGTTGCAAGCAGTTTTATAACAGCATGTTTCTGTTTGTTTATACACATCTCCCACTTACATTCTGTTGCCTGTGTGGTAAAGAAAATATGACATAATCGCACACAGTGGAATATTTAAGTGTGAAAATTAGCTAAATTTGAATCACAAGAGTTGAGAGAATTGCTTCTACCTTGAGCCTCAATGCAAAAAGAGAGCTAATAAATACCTTTCATGTTTCATCACATCATGTAAAGTACGTTAAGAAAAAGTAAGTAAGTAAGTAAAAGAACCTATATTACAAAAAACAGGAAGTACCTTTGTAAGGACTATTACAACCAAATGAGACCTTTAAATGGGTCTCCAACCATAATGGAGATCGTCAATACATTCAATATTCTGCCATGGATTGTTCGGCGATTAGAAATGTTGTTTAACTTTGTCCTTACAGCTTCATGACCACATCCTCCATCGAAGGATTGTATGAAGACGGTGTTTGCTCTGTATTAACTGCAGAGCATGCAAAGGACAGCAGCGGAAATGAGACTGGAAATTGCAAAACAACTAGGCCCAAAGCATCAGATTATGGACACACATGCCGGTCTATGGATTTACTGGATGACAGCCTGCAGTGACGTTGGGATAGCTCTGATAATCTGTGCTGCACTCAGCCTGTCTTTGCCATTTGGTCTGTGTTGCATAACACTAAATACAATTTGTAGCATATCTGCAGGGCATCCAAAAGCAGTCGCCAAGTGTTGACCATGCAGTTTTTGGTAAACATGATTGTGCACTTTCCCCATATATTTACTGCATTTTAACATGAAAATAGATTCAGTTGCAAGTATCCCAAGAGGCACACATATTGTTAACCCATTACTGAGTAGCTATTTATTGTCATGCTTGGATAGCAAAGATGGCTGCATTACATCGAATTAGGTGCGTCTATACAACCATAATTTAACTACATGAAGTGAATAGACGTTGTATTAGAGTTAAAATATAAAAAATAAGGTCCTTTTTCATAATAATAGTGGTTGTGTTTCAGAGTAGTCAACACTACCACGTCCACATATATGATCAAGGAGGTTCTATTTTCAAAAGGTAAACAGGCAGACACCATGTTGAGCGATGAGCTGGGCTTAGTGAAATACAAAAACAGGCATAAACTTTATTCCCAAACAAAACCTTGTTTGATGAAATGAACGCCGTCATGTAGCCAAAATGACATGTCAATTTTACTATTTATTAAAAGAAAAAAAGGAAAACCTTAATACTTTCCACCTTTTCAAATAATATGAATCTATAACCAAATATCCCAAAATATGTATACATCTAAATTCTAGTTATGCGTCAGTCAAGCATTTTTGGGGCAGGGAAGATACACCAGAAAAGAAGAAGTTATCAAATGACAAATGATGAGCATTCTAGTAAGAAAAAGGGAAACGTTGTTGCCTCTTTTGTTACTCAAACATTACACACCAACACATGTCGGAAGCGGTTTAAAGGTAAATAGAGTCACGATTAGATAGTTTCCTTTTACACCCCTTTCATCTTTCTCTTTAGGTCCGCTTCAGCCTTCAAAACAAACACTTCAACCCAACGAACAAATATGGAAATTCTCAGGAGTGGATTTCATACGGTGAATAAAGAATTTTCAATGATAATTTTAAAAAGCATGCAAAAACGAATGAACAAATAAGATGTAATCGGGTATAAAATTACTACAAATGGGATAGTGAAGCTGAAGATATGATGTTGCTCTGTTGGCCTTAAACCAAGAGAAAATAGCTGATATCCAATCATGTATCTATTCTCTGAAGCACTTTCACTATATTGTGAACAAATAAATCGCTTTAAATCATAATCTTAAGATGATTTAGTTAGATGTGGTTGACAAACAACAGGTCAAGGTAACCTTGTCATCCTCATCCATTTAACCCTTTGAGTTAAAGTCTAAGGTTAAAAAAAATGGAGATACAAGTCGTTTTTTACATGTTAGAGGAAATTAAATGATGTCCTTGTTACATCATCGTTTGCTTTTGCTTAAATGACCCATTTGTGGGGATAGTTACAGAGGTAATCTTCTAACGCAACAAAATGAGTGATGGTTTCTAAAGTATAACGAATCTGAACTTTTGATATATTGAAAAGGAGGCCAAGGTTCTTTTGTTTATAATTATAAATTTAAAAAAAGAAGTAATATACAAGAAAACACATGAAGCTTCTGAGGCATTAGTGCAGTGTTGTTATGCACGTCCGCCAATCTATTGCTGTAATGATCTCTTTGACTTTGGCGAGGACCTCAGAGGTCATCATCATCACCCTCATCATATTTCAAAGTGAAAACTGATCCTTTGTAAATACTTAGACGGCTGGGAGGCCTTGCTGTGAGCAAAAAAAAAGAGCAAGTGGACATTATTCACCTGAACTGACTCACTGTCATCGGCTGGTTAATCAACAGCAGTAGGACATTGAAAACAGCCATTAAGATATTAAGCGGCATGTGTGCAGTGCAGGTGGGTGTAAAGAACGAATGCTGGAGAAGTGTCGGGTACTTTGTACGACTCATCCCGCGGCCTGTCAAAGTCCTGAGATCAAAGAGCTCAGATGTGTCCTCTGCAGCAGAAAAGTACCTCCGGTAACTGACCTAGTGTGTGTGCGCCAGGAAGATGGTGGGGATTAATGTTTGGAAGAATGTTCAGAGCGAGAACAGGTGGTTTGCCCTTGTATTCCAACCTCAATCCAGCCCAAGCTGCGCTGTCTCGACTCACACTGTGCGAACACGCTCTCGACGATTAGAATCTAATGTCTGTGCAGACACTTAAGAAATAGTATTACTGTAAAGTAGACTTGGAGTAAGATAGATACTAAATACCTTCTACTAGTCAATACTAGCATTATAGAAAACATATTATGGTTAATAATAACAATTCAAGAAACAGTAAAACATGTTATTCATGTTTAAATGTGTTTATCTGGAGGTTATACTAACGTAAACATAGTCCAATGACAGGAGACTATTGTATTGCATACATAATTGCTGTATCTGAATGTTTATCAGTTATTAGTTTTGGTCATTAAACTCTTCTTCAGGCATTTTTTTTTATTGAAGAATGAAACACACTATAAAATGGGTCCACAAACCAATTTGCAACGTGTACTTGAGCCTTTGACACAACAGCCAAGTCTTAATAAAAAGGCTTTTGAGTTATTTAAAAAAAAAAAAAAAAATGTGCACATGATTGTTAATAACGTCAACCTCCTAAAAAAAAAAAAACAGATGTCGTTTCATTGCTCTAATTATTACTTGTGATCAAGCGTGTCTTATCCGGCTTGTTTGGGGGGAAACTCAACAATGTCAGCTTGTTCAACTCTAATAACTGGAATAGACATGAAATATATTCAAGCTACACTAGCAAATACATCCATTTTTTTCAGATAAAATCTTCTCATTTTGACGATTCCTGGAAAAAAACTACAGTTTGAAACAAGACTAATTCAAACCTGTTGCTGTCTTTAAAAAGATAAATAAATGCAAAGTTATTTGGCTTTTAAGTCTTAACAAAAAGAAGAGGGTGATGATGACAGTGACCTGACCCCCTCTTCCCTCCCACCACACTTAACCTCTTTGACCTCAACTCTTCTTCGTCTTTGGCTCGTCCACTCACTCCATCCCTGGCCTCCTCCGGGAGACACCAGATAGCCATTACAGCATGCATACGCAGGGCCCACACTTTCTCACTCACACTTGGCATCAATAATGTACAGCCTGGAGTGGAGACTTGAAGACATGGGTGCGCCTAATCTCTGTCCCGGGACACATGGGGGTGGAGGCTGGGGGGGTGGGAGGGTTGTATGTGGACAGCTGTTTCGGAAAATCTGGGACCCTGGCAGGTGAAATGAGGAAAGGCTTTGAAAAATAATGGCGAACAAAGAGTGTCACACTCTTTTCCGACAGAGAGCTGTGGTGAAGGGAATACGGGAAAGTGATAAATGGGGGGGAAATAAGAGAGTAAAGGAGAGAAAATGCATTGAGTGGTAGAGAAGAGAGGTTGAGAGAAGGGGGAGATAAAGAGAGGGATGAGATCATAGCTTGTCTGGTAGTCTGTTGTCATCCAGGTCAGATTGCTTACCCCCCCCCCACCCCTCACAACACTCCCACCCTCCTTCCCTCGATCCTCATCCTTCTCTTTCTCCGCCTCCTCCCACAGTGCGGATGCCTCTTTTCCTCTGTGTGATCTCAGTGGCTGGCCCCTCGCAGACTTCTAACACCACTGTTATTCCAGCTATGTGCGCCACTCAAAGGGTCCAACAATGACCTTCACTCACTCGCGCACCACGAGAGGGGCTCCGCCGAGATGAAAGAAAAGTGAGGGAAAAGTGAAAGAAAAGAAAGGAGAGAATGACAAAAACTTAAAAAGAAGAAGATGAGGGATTTCTGCAGGGTTGTAAAGAAGTGATTTCCAGCGGAGGTTTTTGGGAAAAGCCGACTGAATGTCAACACACTTTAAATGCATATTATTATTTTGCAGAACTGGTCAAGAAAGGAAGTTTTGATCTGCTGCTAGATCCGTAATATATTCGGTACTTTTACTTTTAAGAAAACTATTTCTTAACTTGACATGGAGAGGGGTTTTCTTCTCATAGCATTCAAATGATCAAACTATATCTGAACAGGACATTATGACTGCAAAATTGGACTCAAAGAAAGAATTAGTAAGTAAGTAAGTAATTTTATTTGTATAGCGCTTTTCCAGACCAGGGTCACAAAGCGCTTAAACGATCAAAACAATATTCAATAAAGTATATATTTTAAAGGGCAAGATAAAACTGATAACACAACAGGAGTTCCAGAAATCAAGGATTTGTTCAAAGTTTCTTTAGTGAGTTTTACTACTTGTTAAGGTCTCAAACTGGAAGTAAAGCCCTAAAATAGAAACTATTTATTTCAAATGGTCTAAAGCTGGAATGGTATTTATTCAGATTGCTGCATGACTGGTATGCTAGCCCGCTTAAAAGGTATTGTCACAGTCACACATACATGGTGACAATTGTTGTGTATTCCTTCTCTTAGATAACTCGAGCAGAGTGTATATTTGGACCGCTGCCTCAAAGGACACACACAGAGCCAAATCGTGGTCGATGAGTCTTTCAGAAGCACATCAAGCATCAACTTCAGATGCTTTTCTTCAGATTATGACACAGATAAAATGGGGGGAGGAGAGCTGATGAGGAGGAGGACGAGCCAGACACGAAGCCAGACAAAATAGTGGAGTGAGACGGAGATGAAGAGAAGAGAATCCCTAGGCGTGAATCGTACCAAGAAGCAAATCAACTGACGGGGTTGTGTCAAACTAGCAGCAAAGCTGCAGACTCAGCTCTTCAGAATCCCAGAGCTATAAAAAAAAAAAAAAAACCTATTAGTGGCAGTTGGCGGGACTTCAGCTACTTTAATCCAACACTGTTTTAGCACAGATGTGGGAACCGACCTGTGTGAGTGTGTGTGTTTGTGTGTGTGTGTGTGGGTGAGGACGGTGAGGTCACCGTCGGCTCCTGGAGTCTGTAAAAACACAGGCATTTGAAAGTATTACCCTGTAGCACATTCATGCACAAGTATACACAGTCTTGTCTTTGTCACGTCTGCTCGGAGGGAAGAAAAAAACCACCTGAGCTCGAGGGAACAGGGATGACAGAAACACAAGACTGGTCGGAGAAGGGAAGACACGGAGATGATGTGAAACATTTGCTAGAATATGAGTAAATGGTGAGAGAGAAAAAAAAACTCTGAATGTAAAGAAGAAGGTTACTAGAGCTTGTTTAAATGTATTCAAAGTTGTTCATTCACTTCTCACCGATTTTATACTCCTCGCTTTCCCTTCCTTATTCAGAGTATTTTATATAAACAAATAGATGTTGGCTAAAGTAAAACAAAATTTCTTTGTTTATCTTTCGGTACCCACGAGTGATCCAAACTTGATAGTTTGTTTTCGTTTTTTCAGATAAAAAACTGATTAGTGAAGAAGGCCGTTGACATATTGATTTGTCACTTGACACAGCAGGTGTTATTTCGAACTGGAAATGATTTGTCATTTATTTATTCAGTAAGATT
Source organism: Callionymus lyra (assembly GCF_982586985.1). NCBI lineage: Eukaryota > Metazoa > Chordata > Actinopteri > Syngnathiformes > Callionymidae > Callionymus > Callionymus lyra. The sequence continues at coordinate 19,565,478 of NC_141830.1, forward strand.
TACCAAGATTTGTAATGTGTGCTCATCATGTAATTTACCTTTAGTTAACAACATTTTCTATAATATGGATATTGAAAAAGTACCGTTTTGGAACCGATATTGAAGTGCATGCATCTGTATTAGAGCTGCACGATATCGGAAATAAGTGTGATATTCGATATGGGTGTCTTGAATTGCGATCGACACTAATGCGATATTTTTTCACCTAAAAATGTAGCTGCACGTACTGTCGATGAGGTGCAGGGGTTTGGATGAGGAAAACAATGAGATATTTCCCTTTTGTTTATTTCCGCGCTTTGGTGCAGACAAGATCGGAGAAAAATCACTTATAACAGTACTATTGTCCCTTGCATCGGTGTCCCGAGAAACTGAGAGACATCAGAGAGGAGCTGCCCGCGAGTCGCGATATCACCAAATCTATAATAAATCCCACCTCCTTGTACACAAGCACATAACACTTTATAAATGACCGGAAGCTAACAACTTAGCTCATTAGCCTTCAGCAAAGACAGACAGGTTTACACTTGTTTTGAAGTTCTGCGATCTTATAAGAACGCTGAAATCAACCTTTTTAAGTTAGTCTTCCGTGTATATACTGAACAGCTCTAAGTCAGCGCGCCGGCAAGCCGCGACGCCATAGCAACCGGGGCTGGAAAGCTGCGCCGCACAGTTCACAGACAGAGACGTAGAACAACAACAAGACATAGAAGTACAAATTGACAACTTTACAGAACGTGACACTGATTGGTCAAAGCATTTGATTTTCGCTTGATTTATACAATAAAAAAATTAAAAAATGATCGCCGTGTTTTCCATATGCATATCACACGTGCCAATATCGCGATGTTTTTTTCGATATATCGTCCATCCCTAATCTGTATCATAGATTATACAAGTTTATTTTAAGTTTATTGTGTGGCATTAACACGGAGTTCCTTACAAATGATTATTTAAGAGCTTTGAGGATAAATGTAACTATTGTGTATAACAAGAAAACCAGATTCTTCAATAAAAACCTTTAAAAACTAAATATACAGCCAATTCTGCCTTATTTTTCCTCAAGTCAAAAAGCTTTAGTTTTAAGAGAAAAATCAAGTTTTGAAGTTCGTATTGGAGCACCTGGACAAAAAGGACGAATAATATTTAAAGGCATGTTTTGTTCAAAACACCTCACTCACATGTTCAAGACTGTAAAGAAGACTCTCAAGTAAATGATGAGTTTTAAAGCAAACCTCTGAAACAACAATATCTGCCTTGTGTTTTTAATAATTCAGGTTGAGATGTCAACGTACCGAGCTGCGGCATTTTTGGTTCTTCATTTCACCTGCATGTAAGTAAGTATGCAAGTAATGGTTACTTCTAAAGCGCCTTTCTAGACCAGGGTCATAAAGCATGCTGCCCAGGTTAAGCTTTCTTTACAAACACAGAAACATGTACGTCTAGAAGGCTGCTCAGCCATTCTTAGAGGTCACCGTACAGTTGCATTTTCTATACGCCGTTATTTGCTGCCGACCAGCTGCCCGGTGAGTGAAGCAGAGAAGGAAGCTTGAAGGTCTCCATAGGGACCAAAATAGAATCACATCCACTTCACCACACTAAGGTTATTGTTCCACATACACGTCACTGCTGAAGGATACAACTCAACAAGAGGTACATGAAACTTAATGCATCTGCTTACATTTGGAAAGAACACTATTGTTTACGAATGCCAATGGTTTACTTCATTATAATAGTTGTGTTGACCGCACACCTTAACATAGTGCACACAAAAGGACACGGATGGTTTATCCTCAAATCCTGTACGGACCATGTGGATTTCTGTCACCTGGGCTCTCGACACACAGCTAACTAGCAACATGTACACACAACAGGTAAGGGTGCCTCCTTTGGGACAGGTAAGAAAAGTCACACACATTTGTACACAGGGTCACAGCTTTGATTTAACGTGGGAAAAGAAGCAAGGAAGACCGAAAACACAGAGTCGTGTCCGTGTTTGGCCAGGAGGCTCCACACCTGACATCAGGTGTTCTGGTCAGCCGGACTTCATTCTGTGTAATCAAGCCAATAAACAAGCCTGGTGGGAGCGTGTGTTTGTGTGGGGATGGGCTCCCTGGGGTGTTTAAGAAGCAGAATAATATTGTGTCAGTGGGAGAATAGCTCTGTATTTCCCTTGATGCCGTTTGGTGTATTTACTCGTACTAAAATTATTTTCCCAGGATGTTCTTTGGAAACCATTTGTTGGGCACAAGATTCACTAAGGTAAGTGAGGTTTTAATAATACAATGATATCAGTCGCCTGTAGTTTGTCCACCATAAACAACAAACAACATCTTAAACCCCCCATTGAGACCATTAGATAAAGTTAAGTCTCTCTAAATCCAAATGACAGATTTTCAGAGATTTGGCAGATTATTTTATCATTTATCTGGCAATTAAGTTGCTCTTTCTTGATTTCACTTTTCCTTTAGTAAGAAAACACATCCAGGCAATGTTTAATGATGTTTATAATGATATTTATGCAGAGGAAAACGAGAGTAAAGATTACTGAGGAAATAAAGGGTCACCCAAGAAACTAACCGATTTTAACTTTTTTCCCTGAAACCCGTCTGTGAAGTTGACAAGTTGGTGAAACAAAGAGTGACCATTTAGAACAAAATACAAACAACCCTGCAAGTGTCACGTTTATTTAGTGATCACAAAAAGTCAAGAACTAAATAACACTTTTGTAATAACAATTAGAATAAACCAATAAAAGTATTCTTAGAGTCTTCCCTGCTTTATAATTAATAAGGTTTTGAGAATAAATGTAAATAAAAGAAGCACATTCAGTATAATAATTTATTAGAAAAACACAAATGATGTAAACAAATCTATAAACTACAAACACTCAATAATCACAACAGTATTGACAGATTCTGCTTCGTGCGGGATTTATTGAACGATGATGAGGTTCTCTGTAGTGATCCTCAATCTTGGATCATCATTTGATCTGTGTTCAACACAATTCAAAGATTATTAAGTAAACCCTTTAACGGTGTTATGACTAAACAAAACTTGCCAGATGTTTTTTTGTTTCATCATTTTTGGCCCTTAAGTTTGTAAAATTAAAATTTAGTGACAGGTTGACGTCACACACACACAGAACTGCAGCACTGTCAGCATTTATTCAACATTAACACTAACAAGAAGGTTTGTTATTGTTGACTTTCACGCAGTTAATTGAAAGTTTCTCTCGTCTCTACAGAACAGCAAAGTTTACTGTTTTAAACATTGAATTACACTAGGGTTTGATATTATAATTCAGAATTTAATGTTTTGAATTCTACATTTAATAAATTCTATGTTGCTTTGTACTCGTTTGGTGATTGTCGTACAATTATATGAAAATAAAATGTATAAGGATTTAAAAGGCCCTCAATTAAAAATGTTTAATTTAGAAAATGTATTTTTAAATTTTAGAAATTAAAATATCAAACCCTATGTGCAAAAATAATGCATTCATTTAAAAAAAAAAAACATGAAAATTATTAATAGAAAAAAACTATTTAACCTTTGAATAAAAAAATATTTAAATTCATAATTTCAAAAAACAGCAACATTTGAAATGTTAAATTCAGTCACTCAATATTCTGATGGCATCGATATGCTTAACCAAACAAAATAAAAACTACAAATTCTGCAATTAATTGCCCATCTACATAAGAAAATATAAGAATAGAAAAAAAGCAATTAACTCAACACTCCACAGTATTGTTCTTTTTATCTAATATTAAGACTTATTATTTTAAAGCAACCAGAAGTTGAGTAAAAACATGCAACATCTAAACCAGATGCAAAAGTTGTTGTAGACATACTATTGTAGCAAGTGTGCATTTATACAGTATGTTTAAAGAAAAGTAAAAGCAAATAATTACACGCTTCTCTTCTTCTACATTGAAGTTGCATAAAGAAGTAATAACGTTTGTTACACAACAACAATTATGTACAAAGACATAATGGGTTTAAAACGTTTTTTTTCAATTTGACAGTTAGGCTACAAGTTCATTTGCCTAATGACGCGTCTTTATTTCTTATGGATTTTTTTTTCTTTAATTCAAATTCAGTTAAGTTAGTTTCATCCATTAAAAACGGTCTTGGAAAGATGACCAAAAACTCTTATTAGCTTTTCATTAGGATTTTTGCATTCGTATTTCCCAGCAGTGGACTTGAAGGGTTCATAACTTTCTTCAAAGTAACTTCTCGGTGCAGGCAGTTAAAGCCTCACATACGCATGTTAGAAGCCACAGGCGCCTCTGTTCCCCTTCACTGTGTGTCTCCATCTCACGAGCTGGTGTTAATGTACTTCTCCAGCCAACAGCTTGGCAGAGAGCTGCCAGTTGACACTTCACCTCTGGTTCAACAACAAAACTGCCTACACTCTACACTTGCATGTACTTGTGTGTTTAACTGTGCTTCGCTGTGTAGAAAAGGAAACCACATTACAATAATAACCACACATAGAGGCTAGAACTTGATCATGAGGACATCCTGGACAGACCGAGGCTCGCTTTTGAAATCAACAGCCATAAGAGTGGTTAAGATGAATTGAAAACATTGAACACATCATTTTAGCATCTGATAATCCTAAGTAAATACTTGAGCAACTAAAAAGGAAAATTGTCAGTCCATCTAAATGTATGTTTGTATGACATACATTTATTGAACCGTCATCTAAAGTCATTTAGATGTGGCATTTTTTAGCATAGCTTTTAATATTTTAACTGTTGGACAACTCTTTCTTGGGTTTCAAGATTCTCATTGTGCACCATGTTCATTTTTGTTTTCCATCGCTAGCCCCTCATGACTATTTTTAACCTATATTACCAAGACAGGCAGCCTTAATCCAAACTCTGAATATCATCAAAGAGTATATATATATATATATATATATAATATGAGGTGGGAAATTGGCTACAAGTTGAAGTTCATAGTGTTTTCTTTTGTTTAAAAAACAAAACACAGGTTTAAAATAAAGGACTGGTTTGATAATTACAACTTTGCCAAACCAATTTAAACAGTGTCCTAAAATGTTTGACATACATATTATTTATGTTTCTATATACAAGTCCCACATGCAAGAATTCTGACCCGCTCTAGTAGAGAACTCACATTTCTCCGAACTCTTCACTGGCTTCCAGTTTCTTTCAGGATCAAGTTTAAAATTCTGATTCTTTCTTTCAGATCTATTCATGGTCAGGATCCTCCTGATCCAGCCTTACACCCCAGCTCGGGCTCTGAGGTCTGTGGATCAGAATCTACTGATGGTTCCACGCACACGGTTCAGGACCAGAGGAGAGAAATCCTTCCAGACTGTTGCTCCTAAGCTTTGGAACGATCTTCCTCTCTCTCTGTGTTTGATGATCTACTGACTCCTTCAAGAAACATCTTAAGACCTTTTTATTTGTTCAGGCTTTTCCTTGATTTTCTGGAACTCCTGTGTTTTTCTCGGTGTTATCTTGACCTTTAAAGTATATACTTTATTGAGTATTGTTTTGTTTGTTTAAGCGCTTTGTGACCCTGGTCTGGAAAAGCGCTATATAAATACAAATGACTTACTTACTATCTTGAATATTGTTTGTTGCAACAGTTGTTTTTACATTTAAGATAGCTGTGCAGGTCATACATTTACACTTACTATCAACGGTGAGTAAAGTATTTCCGCTTTGCCAGAAGACAAAAAAAAAAAAAAAAAAGTTCCTGGAATGTGACACTTGAAAGGGACAGGAAGTAAGCAAATGTTGCACACCACAACAACAGATGCGCTTCCTGAGCGTGCACCCGAGCAAGACGTTTCTGATCGTCGGTTTAACTTATCCAAAGAAAAACAACTCGCACCTTCACTTGTGGCGAGATATGAATTGGCTGAAGCATGACACGTTTCTTAAGCATGCTGAGAAAATTCAAAGGATCTCAGACTGGACATGCCCCGGTACATATCGCCGCTCGTCAAATAAGCATTAGCAACAACCGGTCACACACCTGCTCTCGGGAGAGCTCAAACCCAACTGCAGAAAGCAGTTAACGTGACGCAGAGATTTCAAAAGCAGTGGAGAAGGAAAACAAGAAAAACAAGCCACAGACAAACACATTGAGTATATTTATGTGCGCGAGTGTGCGTCAGTGCTGACTCAGTGTGTGAAGATCTTTGTAATTCTGTCTTCACAATGCAAACTCGCTTCCTTTTTCTCCTGCCTAAGTCCCTCGTGCCGTCTCCTGGCAACCAGACATTTACTGCCTAAAAATAACCCTTCAGAAAAGAAGAGAACAAAAAAATAACACATAAATGGCAATTTATTCTATCAAGCCAGAGATGTGGACCCAAATAAACCAGGTATTAGTAGGTTAGGGAGCAGTCGTGAGCTGGATTGGAGAGAGAAGTGGGAGGATGAATCAACCTGTTGCACTCGTGTAGCGAGGACCCAGAAGAAGTTTTTTCCAACCCTTTGCTTAAAGCAAAGAATAAATCCTCCCGCCAAGAATTATAAAGCACGGCATCGAAGGTCAATGAAACAACCTCACGAGGCGTCTCGATTTGACAGCGAGCACATTTCTTCCATTTATTTATTTTCTTCCTACAATATTATGAAAGCAAGTGTTATGAAACAAAAATCAATGAGTCATGAAAACAGAGACAACGGTTAGAAGTCTGGCTTCTGAAGCAGCATATTCTGACGCGTGACACAAGCATCAAGCTTTTTCTTCTTCCAACTTATGTGCGGCAACATTGGATTCATTCAAAAACAAAATCTTAAAATGTTCATAGAAAAAAGTGTACTTACTCCACCTAAAAGGTCAGTGAGCACAAGCAAGTTTGTTAGAAAAGATTTAGTGTTGTAGTATCTATTTGTAAAAAAATTGACCATTACTGTGTCTCAAATCGCATACTTCTCTTAGTATACTAGAAGTTAGTATGCATCAGGATAGTGTACATACTAACTAGTACACAAATTCTTCACAGATAGTAGTAGTATGTCTCAAATCAAACACTGCTGCTACGCACTAACAGGAAATGACATGACAGCTTCTTCTTCTACTACTATTTAGCGATGGTTGCAACCAGCTGTAGGAACACTATCGCCACCTGCTGGCAGCACGTTTTGCAAGTTTGGAAGAAGAAATAAAGAATAAATATGAGAAACAAAATATTCGCGAGATATTTAAGCTGGTATCAGCACCGAAACGGGTCATCCTCCTACTGCTGCTGAAAATGCACCTGTAAGTATATATATATATATATATATATATATATATATATATATATATATGACGTAACTTCCGTTTACAACGTCACTAAGATGGCAGCCGATTAGGGTAGATGGTGTCCATCGAACCTACTCAGTTTTGTGGGCGTTTGAGTATGCAAGTATGCGATTTGAGACACAGCACATGTCACTGCATTGATAAAAATGTTTAGGTGGTTTACTTTTTCTCACTACCTCATACAGTAGCACAAACTGATTTCTGCTGAATATCTTGTACAACATAAGACACTTAAGCTACTAAAACTCAGCCACATCTATCCGTATGGAAAAACAAGAGGCGGAATTCTGTGAAACGTTTCGAGCTTTACAGACATTTCTATAAATAGGGTCCTCTATAATCGAGAAACTCTCTAATGGCCCAGGCACTTAAACTCCGAACAGGACAACTAATGTTATGTACTCAATGTAGTTTCCTAAAAGCCTCCGAGCATGACAAACATCCATTGATGCAAGATTCATAATAACTTATATCACTAGTGTAGCACAATGTTCTGGATCATTTCGTTCATTTTTATGGCAACGCAACAAAGCAGTCTTTATGTTAAACTTCTGCAACTCTATGAATGTGTGAGAGTTACAACCCACTCGATTCCCAGTTCATGAACATGATGCGACATGAAATTTGTCAAAACGTAAAAAACTAGTGTAATAAAATATAGTGCAGTATTGTTTTCAAGAAAATACCACATCGACACTGTTGAATATCACTGTATATTTTATTTATTTTTCTTTCAAACATGTTTTTTCAATAGTTTTTTTTTATGTTTTGCATTTCTAGAATGTTTGTTTGAAATATAAGAATTAGATTTTCTTTCTCCGCAGTTAAACTAACAATGAAATTTGGCGAAAGATGAGAGGGTACAGTCGATTCCAGCCGCTTTTGAAAATTATGTCTCGACATATTTTGGTTTTAAAACAATTTTTTAAAAAGCAGCAATGACTTAGGCAAGAGTCATTACTGCCGTCTGTAAATTCTGTCACGCCGGAGCCAAGTAAACAAATATATCACAACATATGGTTATTTGATACGTGTGGTATTGATGTTATTTTGTTATTATAGATTCTTACACATACTTTTAAATAGACTGCAGCAAAAGAGAAATCGGTTTAATCTCTACTATAAACTTGCCTAGACGAACTTTACCAATGTCACCATCTTTATTTAATTGTAAAGTATTAACCCGACATTTGTGTGATGTTACGCAAAAGACAGTAACCGTTTTCAATTATTGTAATAGGCACACATGTTCAAGTGTTAGACAGACTTTATTAATTGTTGTGTTGCTTTGCCTTTTGTTATGTACTAACAACCGGCTGTTGAGTCTGATGCAAGACAAGAATAGTTAACTGACCGAGGATAGTTGTGTTTTTCTCACCGTTACTTCACAAGTTATTTACAGTGTTGATACATTTCCAAGGTTCTACGCTCAAAACAACTTGAAAAAATCATCCAAAAAGCAGAAACTAAGCTAACGGCAAAAATAAAGTAATGATCATATAAACTAGGACCAACTAGTAGTTTTTAGTGCACGGCTATAAGTAAAGTGTGCTGGTTTATTCGTGGAATGCAGTAGTGCTACTATATTTTTAGTGCCCTTACAATCTGCTCTGAAGAAAACTCTCCCATTATTAGACAATTCAGGAAAAAGTGAAAAGAGGTTTTTTTTCCCATAATGAAATAAGTTGAATTTGAGCATTTTTTTTAAATTTATTTTTTGTTTTAGAATTATACAAAATACATTTATTTTATTTAAAAATGTAAATGAATACGTTCTATTGTTAGTTGCATATTAGGACAAATACATGTCCGTAGAATACAGAAGCACGGTGAAGAGATTTAGTGGACTTTATGACAACAGTTCCAAAAATAAAGACACATCATCCTATTCCTTCCTCCATTTTAGTCCATCAGTTCCTCATCCCATCCCCTAAACTTCCCGAAAGTCTGTGGTTACAACCCTGTGTGTTTTCCTGCCATTCTTCAGCGGTAGCTAATTTTAGAGTAACTGATAGCCAGATCTGCTGGTCATTAAGTCACGTTCAGGTTTAAAGAGGAGATGTAGGAAAACTTTTTGAAAAGGAAATCTAAAAATCATCAGGCTATCGTTAAAGAGAATCATAATGAAAATGATTTTGGTTAAGAGTGTTTTGTTTACTTGGCAGCGGTGGACCGCAAAAACCCAAAACGGCTATCAAATAGAACTCGCAAAGCATTATACATTATTATAATATGGCATAAACGAATTGCACAACTCCACAGGCGGAATGCTGTGTGGTGGTTATCCATTTGATGATTCTAAATGATCTAAATGGTAAAATGTGCAGCCTGAAATGAAAGAAGAGAGAAGGCAAGCATTTTAACATTCAGACCACAAGAAGAAGTCAAAAAACAAGAAACAACATTTCTTTGGTTATTCATGGGTCACCAGAAGTTTTTCTTCACACAATATTCACACAAAAGTTTAAAGAATGACCCTCGTTTTAAATGTTTTAAAAAAAAACTTTTGGTACCTTCAGAAATCACTTCTTGCTAATTCTTATTACACTTGGTAATAAGTGAGAAAATCGATTTGATGCGAACGTACACATTATCAAGTTTTGATCAGGCGTGGGTACAGAAACTTGGCACCCAAAGTCACCACACGTTTCCTTCCTTGGTACTTACGAAGCATTTCAGTCAGTGACGGAATAGAACTGAAAGTAAATACCCAACCCTTGATGCAATTATCAACATCGTCATGTTGAAATGGAAATTGCCTTTTGGAGGATTTTCTATTCAGTCGGAATAGAAAATAAATTTAACTTTGAGCTTAAGTAACCAAATGGAAGTTTTGAGAATTGTTATCGGCTCTTTACAGTTTTATTGTGCTGGATAATTTTGCTGCACTTCATTTGGGTCTAACCTTTATATGCATCCCACTGATGGACACAATGGACTTGGTATTAACGTACATTGATATTGTTTGTTTTAGATTAATTTTGTTAGAATAAACTTAACTGGCAGGAGACTTGTGTATAAAACAAAAAGCACCATTTCTCAGTCAAGCAGGACATCGTGACTTTCCAGCAGGACTCACTCTCACACTTACAGATATGTACGTAGGCGCACACGCTGACAAATACACATTCGTAATCAGCCTTACAAATGGACAACCGCACACGCACACAAGATCCAGGCGATCATTGTCATGCGTCACGGAGAGAGCAGGGGGACACGGAGGCCAGGGAAGTGCGTTTATGTGCGAGTGTGTGTTTATGTCGTCGTAAACAGGGAGCGCAGGGACACGTCGTGTCACCGCCTGTCACCACTTTCTCTTTGTATGCCTAGCATACTTGTCCTGCAGTTACTTTTACTGCTCCCAGTTTAACCCCCGTTCCTTCCCCTCGCCAGCCCAGTTCTACTCCCCACAACACCCCGCCCTCTACCCGGTCAGCTTGTTAAGCATGTCTCCCAAAGCTGATTAAGTAGCGTTGATCAGTCTTGCGTAACACTCACCTCGCACAGATATCTCCACCAGCCAGTGAGCATACTGTCTCTGCCTCTGTGAATGCGTTTGTGAGAAAATGAGACGGGATATTTGCTTGAATGAATGCAGCGCTGCATGAAGAGTCGGAACACATCGAGCGCGTGCTCAAAACACGCTTGTGTGCATGTTGTTCAATTCTGAATGTTTACATCTGGAGGGTCAAAAAGTTATGTATATACATTTTTGAGTACATTAGAGTGATGGGAGGATCATCCCTCTCGTAACATGAAGACGCCAACCAACACGCCTATAGAGCACACCTAACATTCAGGGGGGAGTAAATATTGATTCAAAGAATTGTCTTCATTCATGCGTTCTTCAATCTCTGACATTTCATTGAAAAACAAAACAACTTTTTCCATTAAATAATTAGGACCGAACACTCAATTAATCAACCATTAATTTGAAAACTTGATTCACTATATTAACTATCGAAACTCAAATATGGGTGTAGCACTGGTTAGTATTTTATTATTAATGAATGTTTTATTTATCAAAAAATCAGTATCAAAAATGGTATCAAGAACCGAATATTCTTCTGCCAATAATCTCAAATTTGCCATTTTAACATTGTAAATAAAGTTTGTTCCGAGAAATTCTTATAGGATGTGGCCCTAACAAATAAACATCCGGCATGTGCGCGGTGAGAAAAAGTGTTTCAGAGGGGGAACCATTTTACTGTTGCACACCAACAACACAGCGTCTGCACACAGACGTTTTTGAGCCCAGAATGGCTGCAGACGAGAGCTCTCAAAGCAAAGCACATGTTGTTGCCCCAGAGGAACTAATACCAAAAAGAGGAGCCAGTCCGTGGTGTGGAAGTTCTTGTCGGACACGGACCAAACAACTATGTATATTTTGCAAATGCGTCTTGAATGGACGTCTGACCGCTACTTGCAGACTGAGCTGCGGACGTGAAGGGGGAAACTCTAAAACTGCCGGTACTCTAAAACCATGTTTTTTCGGGCTAAGGTGGTGAAGCAAATTGCTAGTGCCGTCCCGCCGGCTACCACTGATGGCACTTCTGCGTCTTCCATCTTAACTTGACACGGCGGTGCGGCAGCATGAAAGCAAATAGACGCGCACTGGTGCCCGAAAACAAAACCCTGCTCCAGATCTCATTAATTGGTGAAGTGATCGAGTTAACAAGGCAGCACACCCAGGCGGGTTCGAGGGTCGGATCGTTCCGGCTCGTCTTCATTCCTCTCCCAGTTTGCTCTCGCAGCTGCCTCGTGGGGAAGATTAGAATCGTCGGTCGGAGAAAATAAAGCTGGACGTTATGCAAGAGCCTCGTAGAGCTTCCGAGCGAGAAAGAGAGAGAAAACGTCTGCTGGTGATGTAACTCAAAAGAGAAGGGGAAATGTGTTAATGGATGAGAGAGGATAAAAAAAATTAAAAAAGAACTGTAGAGGTGAGCTACCGATAACCAACAAGACAAATATGTCCAGGTTACTACTCCAAGCTCATCTTCATGCCAGTTACTCATCTAAACAATGGAAGACAATCTGCATTACTGGGAAATCAGCAGAGACTAGTTCATGTTGGATCTTTTATTAACCTGCCCTATAAACACAAACATACACTTGGCACTCTCAAGGGGCCAAAAAGTTGTTGGATATTATATTTACCATGACATATAGCATATTTGAGATCCCAATGTATTTGAATTATGTACTCTATTAATTACTCACCAAGCACATTCCTTTACTTACTTAAACATAATTGTTACCGTTATAGGAGGCCTCTCCCAACTAGTTTAATGTTGGCATTATTGACATGGCACAGAGTTCAGACCATTAAAAAAAACATCAAGTAGACACACACAGAGTTTGTGTTGATAATGCTTTACAGGCTTTTTTTTATATAATAATCTCGACTGCAGCAATATCCTTGACTGCTGCAAGATTCAGTGGGTAACGCTACATTAGAGAAAATCTGGTCTTTTGTCAAAATATTCAATGGACTGGTAACAGGCCTTGGCCTGGTGGTTAAGGATCACTGCGTTAAATTAAACAAGCACTTTTTTTAGATACCCACTGGATTGTTTGAAAATGTAATGCTCAAGTTAAATAAGAAGAACATGTCACATTAAGAAAAACTTTATAATCTAATGACAGCTTCAAAACGTCTACACCTTGATTGAGAGTTTTTTGTCTCGACTATGATGCCATCACAATATCACACAGTGAGTGCTTCGATGACAATGAATGAATCAACTCATAAACAAATGCGAATCACGAATCTAGTCAAGATTAGCGGAGTCAGCGACAAGGGGGACAAGATAGGAAGGAAGTGTCAACAGAAGCCCACAAATGAATGAGAAAAGAAGAAAGTTCAAAGAGATAAAACGAGAGACACGGAGAGGAGTGAACTTTCTACCCTCCGTCAGTGCTGCTCGGATGGAGTTATGTAAGAGCCGAGTGTACACACACCAATTACCTCTGCTTCGTTGGTCGCACAACATGAGGCGATGCTGTAATCTTTGTGCCCATGTGCATGCGCGTGTGTGTGTCGAGGTTCTATTGTACATGTCTGTGAATGCACCCATGTGACAATATCTCACTTACATTTCAAACACACACATTGTTTAGTCAGCACGTATATAAACTATTGTCCTGAAGGGGAGTCACCAGAGCTCAGGTGTTGGGTGGTATTAGGACTTTCCCCTAATATGGGAGTCTGCTGCTTCATAATCCAACCTGTACTCAATGAGACATTTCATTCCACTCTGTGCTGAAAATAATCATATTTAGGTACATGCTATCAAGTTAATGGGTTTAATCTCTAAAATGGATGTGACCTTTCAGGTTATAAAACAAAATTGTTGTTACATCAAAGTTTTCATTTTTTCTTTATTACTACATTTTGGCCTGGTAGTCTCAAATGGACTGGGGGGGGGGGGGATAAAATCAATCATACAGCTTTTTTCCCCACACAGAAAGTTTTAAGGGTAAATGGCAAACAAACAAACATTATTTATTTTTTACACCTTGGTTGGTGTCGAGATAAGTCACAAAAACACGACGCAAAGATTTGTCAAAAGCCAAATAGCTCAGACAAAAAATATGTTCAACAAATAATGAACAAAGGTGCTAAATGGGAGAAAGTCCTGATAAAAATGAGGTGTGGTATATATATTTATACAAATATACATTTAGTTTCCTCCATAGAAAAATGCCAGCAGAGATGTGAAAATGTATTTATGAACAGAGACTACAACTGTGATCCCTGTCGTGATCCACTCATGATCAGATCAATCGTTTTGTAAGTAATGCATCAGGTCACGTTTCTTTCCTGCTCGTAGTGCAAGCATGGGCATCTACCGAAGATTATACAATCAATACATAAATCAATATGAAAGATTCTGTGACAAAGAATGTTGACTATATAGATTGTTTTTTACCAAACTGCTTTCTGATGCCAGTTGAAAATCATCCACGATGTACACTATGAAAACATGTGTTTTAAATTTATCTATAGTGAATAAATAGATTTCAGAGAACTTTAAGCGTTCATAGTTCTTCCCTGCCTTCTTCAAAAATCAAGCTTTTAAAAAGCCATTACTAGGAAAACGATGGTGCTGTACCCGGAACATGTTGCCAAGGCAACCAAGTACACAATATATTATTATTGAATACAGATTAACACGTGTCCTACCCTTTTTCACTCGTACTGAATGTTCTTTGACGTTACCCTCAAATGTCACACAGTTTTATGGCTTTTATAATGACGACCTTTAAAGGCTTTTTCTTGGTTCTATTATATAGTCATTGTTAGATTGTTCATAACTCAAAGAGCTTTACCGTTTCAATAGTTCCGTTTGCACTCATCCCTCCCTTCACTCACTTCTGTAAACATCTCCACCACACTGAGTTGTTACTGGACATGAGATCAACTTCAATTGCCTCATTTTCTAACACTTAAAACCTTTTCAGTGCATGCTAGCTAACCAGGAAACATCTGATCATTACAATAGAGTAAAGTTTAAATGATGTACATTTTTACTTGACACAAATGCATGAAACATGAAGCTTTTTTTTCTTGGAAATCAGCCAAAATAGCAGGCCTATGTTTAGAGGGATAAAATGGCCATTGGTAATGGACGACCCTTCTACGTGGCATCCAATACCTTTGAGAGGAAGAGGATATGCTATATGATGTGAAGTACTGATGGCTGGCTTAGTCATTAAACTTTTACCACTCCGCTTTCCTATAAATATCTTTCCAATGATCCAATGCATTATTCAGCTCGTCTTTGGCCAAAGGACACAATCGCACAAGCATAGCTACCAGGAGAAACAAAACCATGCAAAAAAGTCTTCCAGGAAAAGGTCAAGGAAAGAAGTCCCAGTAACATTGAAGTAGATAATGGCCAACAGGCTGATAAAGAATCAAAAGTCTGGTCTGTTGCGAGTGCAATCCACTACTTAACTATACTTTCAACACTACGATTATTACACACCTAACCAATGTGGTGTTTTGGAAACACACAACACAGCCTCAAATTTCTTCTAGGCAGTGGAAATTCTTCAATTTTTTTGCGATTCATGATGCAAGTTCTTTAGTGGGTTATTATTATTTGCATTATGGTTAACAAAGGAACCAATACGCCGTTACCAGGGTGCTAAAAATACAACGATAATAGCTTGTTTTGGTATTGTAAGTACAGAATTCATGAGTTCTTGGTGGAACCTACAGGGGCAAAATAGGCGTGTGCTAGGGGTGCTAAGGGTGCTCTGTGAGCGCTGCAGAAGAAACCTCCACTGTCCTCATAACAAAAACTTAAAACGAGAAACCTCGTCTTATTGAGAAACCTGCCAGTCGAGTCGCATTTGGATAAACTTTGGATTTCCAGGTGGATGATTGTGGAGTAAATATTAACCATTACATATATACAAACCTCTTTTGGAATTTTGGAAACTAATGGAAAAAACACTTTGAACAAACACTTGAAAGACATCCTCACTTGTTTAAAGAGTTCAAGTTAAGGGATCAGTTCTTTGTAAGTTATGTCACGTGAATCCAACAACAAACGTGTTATTATTTGAAATAGAGACACTTCACTACAGCTACACAACAAAATACGTCCATATCTAATACTTAACATTAAATTAACTTAAAAATACAGTCATGCTATGTAACATTATGAGATGCTTTTTGAGGTCATATATAATAACATTTAACTTTAATTCAAAGTTATTTTATTTATTTTTTGCATTTAAAAAAAAGTAGATATTATTTGAAATGATTTAAAAGAAAGTTAGTAAAGCATTTAACTGTTTTAAGACTCAACTTAACTTGTTAAATGTATTTTTGTGTCATCATTGATCGCCCTGAACATTGTGGAATTTAATTTCTTATGAATCAAATACTCTCAAACACAGCTGTCGGTAATGTTGGCTGGTACTCGCCTTACTTGACATAGAGGGTTTTTGCTGTTCCTATGTTCTTCACTAAATCCAAAATAAGTTGTTCTTTAGCACCGAAGAATCTTTTGTCATCCATTGGTCCTGCCACAACCAAACATGAAGTATTTTTATTCGAACAAAATCACACACTTACTCATTCAAGCTCAGGATGCTAACATCAATAAGTTTTTTATCAATATATCAATATACACAAAGTAGTTACTGGTTTGTCATGTCTGCTGGTAAATTTGTGCAGGGTGTCCAGCTAAAGATAGACAGAAAGAACAGAGTGACAGGAACCAAAGGAGAACGGAGGAGAGAAGGCGGAGGCTAATGGAAGAAGAGATGCCACTTGGGTATTAGTGCATGGATTGGTGACACAGAAATGATAGCGAGTGGGGGGCAGAGAAAGGTGGGATGGGAAGGTCAATCGATGCCTGAAAAGGTTTCACTTTCCTACTGGGACGTGTGCAAATGTGTGCGCGTATTCGCAGTTGCAAATGAAAACAACTTATCAGTCGGGCTTGTATAAACGTCTGACTCCATCCCTCTACAAAGTCAAAAAGCTGTACAACAGTAGGAAAGGTTGAGTGAGGGGTGGAGAGAGGATAAGGTTCACAATATTAATGTATTTAAAACTATTACAACACTTACAGTTAACAAGCCAGAAAGAACATGGTGGAACGTAAATATCCTCGAGCAAGTAAGCAATGCCAAGTATTCCCTGCCATTGTATTAAGAACAAATTACATGGATACATTTTTAGGACCTTGAACAAAGACACAGACGGCGTTATCAGCAGACAGTCTACCTTGGGCTCTACATACTGTAGAACGTACTAGCCACAGCTGATACATAAAGGATAGTATTCTCATTCCATCCATACAAAGTTTTGTTCTCCCAACAGTTGCTTTTGTTCAACACATGCCAAGTCTGTCGAAAGATTCAGCTGTTGTTGTGTGCCGTGTAGCCCTGATCGGATTCCAAAAGGCCCATTTGTCATTACGTGTGGGGTTAACTCTTTGGTGTTTACAATTATGAACACGTCCATATGGAGGTATTTCACCCATTCAATTCCACTCTCAGGAGCCCCATCTGTTGAACTACATTCTGTACATAAACGTTGGGAGGCGTCTCGAGGTTCCAACTGTGCACTTATGCACAGTAGAACGTGTTTGAACACGCACCATGAACGGAAACTACATCGACAGATGAACAATACACATGCAAGCAGACGTACAGAGAAGACAAACTGGTTAAAAGTCAAATTCCAAACGTAAGTATACATTCTCAAGACAGGGTGGTTTGCATTTCGGGTGCAGGGGAAGCAGCCGACGGCAACACGGACACAAGTTCACACAAACAGTCTTGCCACTATGCAAGTGGTTTAAGCTATCCTTTTGGTGACTTCCCATCATCTGAAATTAGATTGGATATTTGCCCTCCACCCTCCCGGCCTGGTCCAGCACAGAGGCAGATTCCCAGATAAAAATAACCAGAGGAACTATTCAAACACTGCTGGCTTTCTGCAGGGAGTGCCTGCTGACTCCACTGGTCTAGGGTTAGAGAGGGGTTAGGATCTCCGCTGACCGCTTGCACATACAAGTGAGCTTGAGACAGAAGGCTAGTCTGAATCCCTGTCACACTGTTCTTAAGACGTTGATTAAGAACAGAGAGTTAAGTTTATAGTGTAAAAATAACTAGTATATTTGTTGGTGAGTGCCAATTAATACATTTAAAAGACATCTTACCCGAGACATATACCCATTTCCACCACTGGATAGTATATAATCCAAACAATAGCTCAAATCAATGCAGTGTTTTGTGCGTTTGACCCCAGAAAGCAAGCAACAAAAGTGTTTTTATTACTTGAAAAAACCGACATAAATACTGTAAAGGATATGACAGGTTTAACGCTAAAGTCTATTACCTATACGCCTTTTCGCGCTCTTCTGAATGCACACTAGCAGCCAGTATCCGCTGATCCCTTACAGTGAAGACGCCCTCGGCATGACCACTATTATTGAGCTTAATCTAAGAAGATTAGCGGTATAAATTACAACAGTGTTAGGAGCTGGCCGTACCACTTGCAATGAAAAAAGCTTCTGTTGGGTGCACCACCATCAGAGGAGGATTAGGAGAAGCTGAATGGTGGTGTGAGATTCAGGCTGGCTCAGGTAGGTTTTGTGTAACAGGTACCACAGCGGCTTTACCAAACGGCAACTTGACAATCGGTAATGTTCATTTTATTGGCCTAAACATTTTCAAGAGACGGAAACAAATAATAATAATTCAGTATGTTTAGGCAGAGTAATTAAACGTATTCACAGCAGTAACAATGGAATTATACTAGATAAATAAGAATATGGGAAACCCAAACCGTAATCACAAACCGTTCCAAACTTAAACAAGTATTATAAACCAAATATCTTAAATTGATGGCATCTAAAAAACAGTTAAACGATACTAAATTTCCCAAAACCTACTTCATGACATGATCCATTTAATGTGACTTATTGTTTTTCTTGAGAAATATTGACTGATTTAATTCAGGGGGGAGTAGGAGGGTTCATTGTGCTGCCAACATATTTGATATATATTATGTCTTGTTGCTTGTGCATCCATCTTTTCGAACGTGTTGGAGCTTTTAGGGTGCCTCGCTAATCGATGTTGTCCATGCATTCGCCGGTGTAAAAAAGGCTAGAGTCGCTGGATGTTGAAATCACCCGCAAATTCAATATGATGCACCTAGAATCTACCGAAGCAGCTGCATCAAATTTTTTTATCAATGCAAATCGGAGAATCTCCACATCCTTAACTTGTACAGATAGTTGAGGGTGAACAACTGTTATTCAAATGTTGTGCTACAAGACCACAGGCACAAACATGAACAACGACGACTAGCAATGCACTTAAATCTGGGCCTGCAAATCTAAACCCACCCTTTTCTTCACATTTCAAAGCAACTGTTGATTAAAGAGTTTTGGGGGTAGTATACCGAAAAGATCTTTATCTATCGTTTTGCCATCATCTTAAAATCCTCACATTATGAAGTGATGTCTCTTTGTATGAACACTTGCATGCCTTTGTAAGATGCTGAGTGTGTACGAAAAAAAAAAGGCGTGTGGAGATAGTAAGTGTTGTGTTTTCCCCTCAGTGTAACGCAGCACAGCCGGCAACTATTAACCTTCTAAGCAAGAATGTGGGAGGTCCGAGAATTCCAATAAAAGGCAGCAGTGTGTGCATGCGTGTGTGTGTGTGTGTGAGTCTGCTCCATGTGTAGTTACACATGCGTTTGTATGAAAGTGTTACAGTTGTCACTCATCATCCCTCTCTCGTCCAGACATGCCGCCCATTAACAGTACCAATAACCAATACAGTCAATACGGGGGTCAAGCCACAGCCACAGCCAATTACGCGGCAGTAAAACTAGGTTGAACTCGGACAACAGACATGCACACCTTGCTTAGAGGCATGTTTTATTTTCCTGTAGTGGTGTCACTGCACAGAGTTAACTCCCACAACCAACCATTGGACCAAATGAAAAAGTAAATTATACATTCGATTCTATGATCTGCTGTTGGTGCGTTCGTCTCTGAGGCAGGGAGGAAATGGCCAGGAGCACGGGACAGCAGTCAGTAGCTCCCATTGGCGTCAAGGGTAATGCAGCCTCATTGGCAGTGGTCTCCCTGGTCTCGACGGTCAAGGGCAGCACAGCGCTAATAGTGGAGAGGTCCATTAGTGTCGACTGACTGAGCATATTGTTCCCTTTGGTCACATTCCTGGCTAAATACAGAGTTTTTCTACAATTGAAGGTTCTCACTTCCTGAAGTGATTTGTCACCTCGACGTCACCAACGGCAGTAAAATAAATGTGAAAGAGGAAACAAAAAGGTGACAACAAGTTAGCCATACTTCTAATAATTTTAACCTCTTCAGCAATTGAGGGAAAGCCGGTCAGCAACCGGTGGCGAAGAGAGGAAAGAAAAACATAATAATATGGCTAACAATTCTTCAGTAGAGGCATTCTCTGAAGTGACCCTGAGAACTTCTACGTCAACGCTGACTAACGCTTATCAAACATCGTTCTTTTATAGCTCAGAAGCACAAGTATAAGCCGACATCCAACACGTTGTCTGTGCTTAATCCCGGTCGGACACTGTCCATGAGTAAGACCATGAAAGTAGATCGGGATAATGGAACACTGCTTTATTTTTTTCTGTCGGCGCAGTGCGAGAGTTTTGACAGATAAGAATAATCCATGTTTTATCGTCTTAGTGGTTTTTCAGAGATTCTAATCATACTCCATAAAATAAACGGACACGGAAAGCGTAATAGGTTTTAATTTGACACAACGATCATAAGCTCAACTGTTGCCTAACGACAGGGCTCATGTAAGGCAGGACCACGCTTAGAAAATATGAAATAATGCAATTAATTATTTGATTTATTAGGCTTTTCTTTCACACAAGTATTCAAGGTGCCATCTACTCACTTGTCAAAAGCGCCACCAAACTATGAGCTACTCTACACCATTATGAGTACAATGAGAGGTCCCTGGCCCCACAAGTCCATGCACAATCACCCCCAGGGCCTGCCCCACTCCCACTATTGTCCCACACTCCACACACACACACATATATATATATACAATGGACACTCCAGAGCCAGGGATCCCACTAAGCAATTCTATCACACAAAGACACACACCAGTCCTTATCCCGTCAAAGAGGGAGAAAGAGAATGATGAAGGGGGCAGATGAAAAAAATGGTAGATCTTAAAGAAGCAGGATAATTGTATGGCTAAATTTATAGATGTAATATATGTCAAATTGGGTGTGCGAGAACACGCCACCAGTCAATGTATCAGATACAGGTGTTAGATATGATGTTTAGGGTAAATTATGATAATAGTTTAAATTGGCAAGAATTTTTATGGACTTTAATTAAGTTTTTTTTCTATCCAATATGTGATTCTACACACAAGCTTTAAGAGTTACTTTCAACAAGTAAAAAAAGCGAGAGACGGACTGAAAGTGTTTGTGTTTTAATATTGGTCAAACATGTTTATAGGAGGATAGAATTCTTGGTTCTTTATCTCTCCTTTTCCTGCTTGTGGTGTCATAGAACCCCAGAGATATGTTAGGGTGAGGTATATTATTCACCCCGATAAGCTCAATAAAGGTTTTAGAACTTTCACCTGAAAACTCTGGACACAGCTCTTCAGTTTAACCAACTCAATAAGTACTAAAACATTAATTGATAGTTTGTACTAATAGTTAATTAAATATGTTACGCTTTTCTTGAAATTAAGATATAAAAATGTTTTATTAAGTGTTTTATATATGTGTACAGAAGTGACAGTGATATGACTATTTTAAGGGGACGGTGGGGGGGGGTCACAAACATTGTCGAGCTTGGTGCTCATCTTTGTGGAAGTCCTGTCATCAGAGCAGTGACAGCGTAAAAGAAGTGGAAGGTGTGTGTCCACTTTATTGAGGAAGAAGGAAGCAGGCCTCATCAAACCAGTGGTAATATGGCGTCTTACGCATATATATATAACACGCATCACATCCTCATCCCAATGACATGTGAATGAAACCCCTCCCCAGAGGTGAAGGGTTAAAACTTGTGTACTGATTACAGCAACAGCAGGAGATCAGTCGGATGAAAACAGTGGCGTAGATTAACCAGTTCGATAACAATGTTTAGATGGGATGTTAGCAGATCAAGTGTTAGATAACTTCTCTGAGGCAAATTTTGACAGCGTCACACCTCGCTTTACGTTGAGAGGATTAATCAGTCGCTTTAGACAAAATGGTTAAGGCAAAAAATCCAACACTTTTTTTTTAAATATCGCTCATTAATCCAACAAATTAAGCATAACAAAGGGTCTCGTACAGGAGTGTGAAATGCAGCGTACAGGAGTGTGAAATGCAGAACAACGAGACTGCAAAACTCTTTCTTTCCAACCGCCATCACACTCCTCAACAGTTAATCCACATCTACCTCATGCACTACGTGTACTTTTGTTGCTGTGTTTTTAGATTTTAGTTATTCCAAGTGTCTGTGTGTGTATATATATATATATATATATATATATATTGTGCACTTGCATTTGTTGGGGGGTACAAAGTAAGAATTTCATGGTACGTAGTACCCATGACAATAAAACGCTTTGAATCTTGAGTCTAACGCAAATGACAGTTTAGCTTTTAGGGCCATCTTTTGAGATGAAGTGTGGGATAAAAAGTCTCCACTGCCTTACCTTGTTGAATATATTTAAAGTGCATTTGTTGTTCATTTAAAAAGTAAAGAAAGTGTACAAACACTGACAGACGTGCACTCAAAAAGTACACTCTTAGCTTTTTAACCTCTGAATGTTCTCAGACCGTCCATGAAATCACTGCAAACTATTTGGAGGGAACTCAACAAGATGATGACTTGTGAGGTGTCCGGGAAGTTGTGTTTGTGCAGGAATGTGGAGGGATGAGGGGCGAGGATGGGAGTTGCTTAGAATGGGACATAATGTGTGGGGGGGGGGGGGGGGGGAGACCCAAGTGGAAAAGACGTGCACTGATGCCAAATCCAACTTCTGAGGTGATCATTTTACCTACATAGGCAATAGATCAAACTATTCAACTGATGGTCTTGACATGAGGCCACTCAGATGAAAAAATGCAAAGCTGGCACTAATATCAACAACACTTCTCCTTTCCTGCTCTAGTTTCCTAAAGAAGAGGCAACAATTATACTTATGCAAGCATTTCAGGAATTACACAAACAAGGAGTCCTCAGCTGACTGCTGGAAAGCCCCGCTCCTTCCAAACTTCACTGGACAAGTGCAAAATATCCGGGTGATGATGTTGCGAAGTTCAACAAAAAACCCAGGTGTGAGTCCCCGACAACAACAAAACCCGCACAGGTAAACTTCCCAGCTCACCCCGCGACTGTCACGCTGCTTTACGGCAGCTCGCTTTAAACGTGAATAAAAAGGTGGTTGTCAAGGCGACAACACCGAGGATGTCGCTATAACGACACGAGCAGAACTCCACGATTTTACTGCCTTGTTTTAAAGTCTTGAATCAACAGGTTTTTTTCACGGGTGCTCGTCCGGAGCTAAAGTTGTTAGCATTGAAAGTAGCTTCCGACCATAAGAAGGTGATGAAACAACACTCACCGTTGTCTCCGGGGGTTTTCATGTCTTCTTGCCAGGAAAAGTGACTCAAAAGTGAACTGGAAGTTTCTGGAAGGAAGTCTGCTTGAGTGTGGCCTCTTTCACTCCGCTTTTTGCTTCCCGAAAAAAAAACCCCTGGAGAAGTCGGTGAAGAACACACGGGGAAACTTTTTTTCTTCTTGTAGCCGCGGCTCTAGTTTCTCCCGCCGCCGCACTCTCTCTCTCGCGCTGGCGCTTCCGCGGCGGCTCCTCGTCCCTCGAACCCGGTCCGGCTTCTTTAGTAGTGGTGGTACCACCTCCTCCTCGCTGCTGCTGCTGCTGGACTACAAGTCTGACATGAACTGTGTTCAAAGTTTTGGAAAAAAACCCGGACTCGATGCAAAAAAGCGTCGTCCGACAACTTTCGTTCTTCGGTCAAGTCGCCGCGAACTGTTTACTCCGCTTCACGCGCATCCTCTCGCCGCCGCTGCACCGACATGTCTCCTCCGCGAGCTTTTGTTGCTACTTCTTTGACACAGATTCACAGGAAAAGATGAGCCTCTCTTTCTTTCCACACTTTTTTTTTTCTTTTTTTTTTGCTCACTCACTCACGCCACTCATCTCTCTCTCTCTCTCTCTCTCCTCCCCCCTAGTGTCGTCTTTCGCTCGCTCCGCCCCGCCCACACTGACGACGTCACGACGTGAGAGGGAGGGGGGGAGCTAACGTGGCGGGTCACGCCCACTTATCACGTTTGGCGTCACCGCAGCACGCGGCGTCGCCTTGGAGACCGAAGCAGCGGCAGAAGCAGCAGCAGCAGCACGCTGCTTCTGTCGAGGTGACGTCACATCCGACTCTCGAGATCGCGGCGTCCGTACTTTGTGCGTCAGTCCCGGAGGTGACGGTGCTGCTTTTTCAGCGCCATCGTCTGAATGAACAGCACAGGTGGGACTTTGTTCAGGAGAACAAAGTGTTTTTTTTTTTCATCCATGACAGACAAGATTGATGTGATTCATAACCGACGCAATAGCGAAAAGTTTGATTAAGTTCTTAAGGGTTTTTTTCTTAAAAGTTTAAAAAAGACAGAAGCGTCCTCTTAGGATTATTGCAAACGTTTCAATATATATTTAAAATAAGTAAGTAAGTCATTTTTATTTATATAGCGCTTTTCCAGACCAGGGTCACAAAGCGCTTAAACAATCCAAACAATATTCAATAAAATATATACTTTAAAGGTCAAGATAAAACTGATAACACAACAGGAGTTCCAGAAAATCAAGGAAAAGCATGAACATGTGCGTTTCACAACGTTTAAAGTGATAATTTTAATCATTTTAAATATAGATTGACATGTTTGCAATATCATAAGTAAGTAAGTAATTTGTATTTCTATAGCGCTTTTTCTAGACCAGGGTCACAAAGCGCTTAAACAAACAAAACAATACTCAATAAAGTATATACTTTAAAGATCAAGATAAAACTGATAACACAACAGGAGTTCCAGAAAATCAAGGAAAAGCCTGAACAAATAAAAATGTCTTAAGATGTTTCTTGAAGGAGTCAGTAGATCATCAAACACAGAGAGAGAGGAAGATCGTTCCAAAGCTTAGGAGCAACAGTCTGGAAGGATTTCTCTCCTCTGGTCCTGAACCGTGTTCAGGAACCATCAATAGATTCTGATCCACAGACCTCAGAGCCCGAGCTGGAGTGTAAGTCTTGATCAGAATCTACTGATGTAAGGTCTGACCATGAATTACTCAGAAAGTAAGAACCAGAATTTTAAAAGTTGATCCACTTTAAACTTTGTGAAACGCACAGTTTATATAACAGTATAATTCTGCATGTACATGTTCACTATTTTAAGAAAATGGACAGTTTCATCCGGTCTAGGACGTGAGGCGGGGGACACCCTGGACAGAACGCCAGTATGACGCAGGGCCTCACAAAGACACAATCATTCACAAACAGAAACTCTACGGAAACTTTCCCCAATTTCCCGATCAACCTCTGTATGTTTATTTGACTGTGGGAGGAAACCAGAGTGCCCGGAGTGAACCCACGCAACACGGTGAGAACATACAAACACACAGAAAGAAAGGCCACAAGTTGCCTCTCTCGGAATGAAGCTTCTTCATTCAAGATGAAAAAGTTAATTTAACTATTATTATTATTTTAAATTAATGTCCTTATAATACTACTTTAATGTCTTAAGCAAACAAATTAGCTTTTTTTGGTCAAATCATTATATTTTAAATCCCCAAAGAGAGGACACTACCACGTAGATTTTATCGCAACAAGGGTTGCGGTTGTTTTTTTTTACGACTTTATATCTCTTATACACTTATTCTGAATTCCTAAAAAGACACTTAACCAGGCATCTTAGAGAAGAAAGTTGTGTTTATAAACAACACATTTCTTTATCTCCAGCATTTCAAAACTAGATTATCAGCAAAGAAAAGGATATCATCTCCTCAACAAAATGATGGTCTGTACTAGTCGTCGGAATCAGAAATTGCCACAGGATTTATTTTGTGGTGACATGTATACATTTTCAGATTTTAAACAAAATACGATGTCAATCTCCCTTGTAGTTTAAAAAATCTTAGAAAAAAAATGGTACATTCTTCAGAACAACCTCTCTTGTGTCATTTTATTGAGTATGATGTGTGAGCGAGTCGTTGTCCAACTAAAACTCATTCTAATTTGACTATTCATTATATTTTTAGTGCTGAAAAAGTGCCTAATAAAGAGGATGAAATAAATGCATACCAATTATATTGTTTTAAAATAGTACTTGTTGTGCTCTCTGTGGTCATTTATAGGTTCGAGGAGTGGAAAATGGGAGACCACAAGCGAACGGAGCATCAGAATAATCAGCAACAGAGAACACAGGCATGTCTTCTAAGAGGCACAGCATGTGTTCATGCATATGATTTGCTTCAAGGACAGAAGACGTCCGACCGGTGCGTGATTTTGGCTCAATTTCTCCAACAAACAAACCTCCACCGGTGTCTTGTCACCTCAGATACATTGACCTCCCATTGACCGTCCCCGACTGACCCCGGTCTCTCCGATGTGTTATCGATGACGTGACCCACATTGGACGGGAAGTCCATCATCCTCATCTGTCCGTGGATCACCTGGAGCAAAGGACGGAGGCTTCTGCATGTGGGTTTGTTCATCTTTTTGACAATGCGCGTACTCTCCTGTCAACAAGATAAGACGACGGTGGTAAAACAGAGCAAACAAAGTCCCCTGGCAACAGCCTCACATTTACACAGCAGAGTTTTTTTCTCTCTTTCCTTTCTCTGGCCATTCTCCGACAGTCTGCGTTGGCTGACGAGCAAATGAAATAAAAGTAAAAAGCAAAATTTAACCAAAAAAAAATTAAAATAACATTTATCTTATTAATATTAAATAGATTTATTTTCACTAAGCATAGCGAGCACATCCAGAGCATCATCGGTTATTCAAGGTCCAACCCTTTCCAACCTCCATTACCACACGTCAACATTTTTCCGTGGCATTTCTCACTCACTCAACTCATTACATCTTAATCTGAAATTGAGATTTTGTTCGTCTATATTTGAAGTGTCACATTGTAGTTTAGGATATTCATTGATTGAGGCTCATACATTAACTAGTTCAGATGTCTATGGTGTCTGACTGGGAATGACTATTTGAATTATTTGACTGTCTTTCACTTAAGATTTGATTTGTTTAACCTCCTTAAAGGGCAACCAAACCCAACTCTTCTGACTAACTCACATGTTTCAAATGTTGAATTCTTCCTCTCCAAGATGAAGTAAGTCCCTCATCATGATGATGCTTCATTTTAAAGTTATTACTTTATAAAGTTCAAACAATATACATTTAAAAATACCTACAAATTTAATAACACAGTCCAGGAAAATTAGCAAAAAGCCTGCACAAATAAAAAGGTCAAGTTTTTTTTTGTAAATACATTTAGATTAAGTTTTATGTTTTTTACTTGCATACTTTAGTAAAAAGCAACGTTTGTGGATTATTTTTCACCAACAAACTTTGTCTTGTCATTCAGTACACTTGCCTTAAAGAACATGTTTATTTACCTCCATGATCAATTTGGATCTCTAGCATCCCCCCCCCCCCCCCCCCCACACACACACACACACACACACACACACACACACACACACACACACACACACACACACACACACACACACACACACACACACACACTGGATGCACTTATCCACAACCCCTAATCAAATACAACAGAGAAAGCCTAATCGATGGTTTTTTTTTTTAAGTTTTAGGGATATTCTTATTAAAATATTGTTAAGAAAATTCTATACTTTATTAAAATTACATTTTCTTATCATTCTTAAATTCATATTTATGCTTTACTAATGGTGCTGAAGGTGGGAGGAGAGAAGAACTATTAGAGTGATTTATCAACGAGGTGCCACCAAATGGATTCTCCTCTTTGGTTCTTCTCTGTCTGCAACTCCATTGTTAACTCAAGCTGAGGAGCTGACATTTACAGGGAAATCTACAGCACAGTACATTCTGAACACAGATAAACACTCTCTCCCACCTCCACCTCCCTCGCCTGTGCTGCTCACCCACCTCTCTCTGCTTTTCTCTCCCCCTTTCCCTCTTTCTTTTCAACTTGTCCAATTTGGCCTGTACTCTCTCAACACTTGCTCATCCATATGTCTGTCATTGCACCTTAACTCACACCAATTCTGTTCCTCCTCCGTCCTCTGCCTCCTCGTAACTCCCTCGCTCTCATGACTCACTTCCTTTTCGCAGGTCAGGATTGGAGCTGAAGGTTGATCGGCTCGTGAACCGACTGCTTCTACCTGCTTGTCTTGACATGTTTGAAATCAGACGGTAATCGCTGATCAATGTTTGTTCTAAAAAACTGTCGAAGTGATGGTGATGTCATAACAACTTTATAAACAATGACAACTTTATCAAACATTTTTGAATGAAACTACAAAGAAATTAATTTTATTATTTATTCTTGATTTTTTTGTGTATTTTGATGTATTTCAAAGCATCATAGCAGTGGTTTATGTTACCATATCGATTGTATTCTCTCTCTTTCTAATGATTTCTGCTCTAATCTTTGGGTGAAAAAGGGTCTGAAATGAGAATATTTATAAAGAACATTATTTATAAAAAAAATATTACCACTATTCATAAAAGTTTGTTATGTAACAAGTAGTTTTATTTAAAGTTTGCAGCCTCAGATCACAAAAAATTATAAACACAATACACAATCATTCATTAATTATTTATTAAAAGTTATTAATAGATGGATAATATTTAAATGTCTATAGCATGTACTTTTTGGACTTCTTCTTCTGAAATTAGAAGCTCAAAAATAAACTTTTTCACTTACATTTCACAGTCTTAATATATTATTAGAGTTTAAAAGAAATCGTGTGGCCATCATCATTTTTCTTTATTTTTAGACGAATTTTACGCTGAATTAATAAAAAATATTTCATAATAATTAAGATAATAATTGTGACTACTTTTATTACATGGCCATTTTGTCAGGTTAGTCTTGTTTTCTTTAGGTTTCATCCTCACAAAGAAGTTTCCTACGACTCAGTTGCCAAAAATCCCCTATTTTGTTGATCTCTTTGTTAAATATTGACACTCATAATCTGCACAAACATATTTAAATTTGGAGATAAATGATAAAAATCACGAGGGGCAACAACATCCAATCAATATGATGAATTGATCATTGTTACCTCAGCCAAGGAGGTTATGTTGAAGTTAAATCAGGTGGAAAAAAAAAACAGATTTCTGCAGGTCTAAGGATTTTGTGTATCGAAGCAACACAGAATTATTGTGTCGTTATCGGCGGAGCCGTCTCACGGACGACACGTTGGACATGCTGCGTGTCACAGAGAAGCCTTGTCCAATTGGTTCCTCCTCATCATCTGCAGACTCCTTCTATCTCCCATCCCGCCCTTTTCATCCCCTGCGAGCTTTATGTGACTCTGTGCGTTCCTAATCAGAGTGACAGACAGACGCTTCGCAGAGAAAGACAGAGGGAATGAAAGAGCAAAGACTCTGTCACTGGAGTGTTTGTGCTGATATAAATGCTCACAGTTGGGCGGGTGTGATCGTCCCCACATATGGATACCCACCCCCCATACATTTCTGTCACCCGGGGCCTTCAATGACGTCTCCTTAAATATGGAACCAAATTTATCATCTAGGAACTCGGTCTGAACTTCTGATGGATTCATTCAAATCACCAAGTAATGATGACAATGTTAGCCTGTTAGCAATTCTAATCCAATTTAATATCAGACAGTAATTTCCTTGGCTTTACTGTTAATTAAAAAAGTAAAATTGTTGCGGCATTCGTCATATAATACTTCATATTACCTTTATGAGCCACCGAGCATCATGGGAAATCTACCCGTGAAAACAAACTGTACAACATCTCACTCTGAATATCACTAGTTCAGTCTGGACTCTCTATATATTTAAACTCGGGACTCTTTGTATTTAACATTAAATTGGTGCAATATTTAATCTGTGCAATAATAACTGGTTAGGTTAGGTTAGGTAGAACTTTATTGATATATATATAAAAAAAAATTTTTCCAATTAGCCAGAGCAATACAGCAATTATTCATAAAAAATAAATAAAAATAAAAGTCTAGTTACACATTTATGTACAATTATATATGTTATATATATGTTTGTAGGCATTTATTACATAAAATATACATACTTTATATTTGGTTTATACAAAACTTGTTTTATTTTTAAATATTTAGGTATATTTTGGTCATCTTAAACATTTTATACTTTAAAATAAAGTATTTTTGATTCTGATATGCCACTCTTTCATGTGCTCGTGTGTGTGAGAGCAAACCGCACATCATTCAAAGTATGTTGTCTTTACTATTTATAGTTAGAACTTTTTTTTATTTTAGTGCTGTAACAAAGTTCAGGTCACATTTTAACCAATACGTGAGTTGATAATTGACCAGATATAGATGAAAAACATTGGTTATAATCTCGGTCAACTTCTGACTCAAAGTCTTGCCGATGCACGAGGATAAATATTTATATCCGAGCGGGCATCGTTGCGTCGACTCGTCGGTAAACTTGGCCATCGAGTGGAGAGCGGAAGGAAAAGAGCGGCAGATGAGGGGACAAAGTGTGGCAGGGTGGCGGTTATGTCTCCCCCATGACACACTGTGCACTCACCCTCCAACCTCACCCCTTCCAAGAGGGGGGAAAAAAAAAACGATAGAGCAAAGCTGTGTAGAATGAGGAGTGGGAGAGAGAATGAGAGAGTCAATGGGTTCTTTGTCACCAAGAACTTGTTTATCTTCAAGCGTGCCAGTTCAACTGCCATGACGGCCAAACACCCCTCTGCCCTCTTTCATCCCCTCGTCTTCGCTTTCGGAGCCGGACCTACAGGGACACTTGTTTATAACATATTTCATCATTTCACTTTGTTTGGTGTGTGTTGTGTGTGTTGACGTCCGACATCTCGGCTGTGACCACACACTTCTCCCTCCCTCGCCGTCGCCCTCTCTCTTCCCCAGCTGGTATTCACACATGAGTAATGGGATTACCACAGCGAGTGGTGCGGTGGCAGCAGTGTAGGGGTGGGAAAAAAGGGGGGATGATGGAGGAAGAAAGGGATCAACTAGAAGGCAAAGATGATCCACCTGTGAGTGAGTAGATGAGCAGGAACTCGCCTGTGATGCGACACAACTCTGAAACATTAACGCGGCAAACTGCGACGTGAAACCAAAATCCTAAAAATGCGGTCCATTCCTCTCTTGCATGGACACTTGGAGAAACTCGTCGTGACTTACTATTTTCATCCACAAGGCCCTAGACAGAAAAACCACACTCCCTCTCTGTTGGATTACCATGGCAATGAGGGAGCTATTCAAGAACAAAAAGCTCCTTTTTGTGGTGGGTAAAGTATGGAAAAAAAGCAAGCGCTAGTGCCCATATGAAAGCAGGGTGGTGGGTGTTGGAAAGAGAGGGTAATGTGAGAGCGGGTGAGGACTCGAAGAATGAGTTATATTGAACCACGTCTGGCATGTCGAACCTGTGTCACGGGGATAGTATAGGAAGGGAGGTCGGTTTATTTAGATCAGGGAACGTGACATTGATAGGGGCATGCGTGGGGGGGGTGAGGCATGGGGGTTAGGATGTAACCTGTGCTGATGAGTGGGATTGACGAACGTGAAAGTGTTGGGATGGAACGGAGCGCTCCAGGAATGCTTGGCCCTATGACAGTTGCTATATTGAGCGCAGCATGTGTTGACACTGTCTCCTATATCTCGCCGAGGAACAAACTCTTCCTGCTGGCACAGTTCAGAACTTCCTCTCGCTTCTGTGGTCAAAGCACTTGCTGTCCGTTCACCTCTGGTTCAACACGGAGCTCCTCCGAGGTTTCCGAAGAACAATCCTGCGGCATTTATTTACTTAGCGTGTTTATACAGTAGCTGACTTGAGTCGTTTAACACCGCGTACCAATGCCCTGCCTCATAGGCCGACGAGTACACACAGCAGTCTTGGATATTAACATTCAAGGTGGCTGTTTCGCCGCCGGTATTGTGGTCTGGAGACCAACTTTCTCCAGAAGACTATTTTTAATACTGACGGAAAGGAAATTAAATTATGAAAAAAAAGTCAATGTGTTTAATAAGATTGGTTTTGTCGGTAGAAAAGACAGAATTGTGTGTTTTTCTCTCTGGTACTTTTTTTTTATAAATCAGTGTCAAGAACAACTATTCTCAAGACAACCAAACACATTTCTCTTCCAATTCAAAAGAAAAAAGAGTCACTTGAGGCACCATTAGCACTCAGCACCACCAACAGGGTTTTTCATTGGCTTCATGGAAAATTCGGCCGAAAATGTTTTGTCGTTTAAGGGTTTTGTTTTCAGTATATCTTGTGCGTTGTTATTCTTCTCAGTTTTGTTTCTGATATTCATGTTGAGGATGATATTTATGCTGATTTGTTTGTGTATCATTACTTTTTTTTGTCCATTATCATGATGTCTTTTAATCACTCATAATCATTTTGCCAATAATTTAGCGTTCTAGTTAAATATATATAAAGAAATGAATCATTTGTATGTATTTTCTTGTGTTATGTCCTCCATCCACCAGGATAAATGAACTGCCTTATTATCTCATCCTGACTTATCTATTTATCTACTTTTTATTCCTGTCCTTCTAAATGAAATGGAAAAAATAGTTTGTAACAAAGTGTGTTACAATTTATAACATTTGAAATACATACAGCAAAGTAGAAGTTAGTACAGTGTTCAGGCCACCTTGATAGATGTTAAAAGCTTTAACTTAGGATATTATATTATATTATAACATATAATACAGTAAATCATAGGGTGAAGGTCTTTAAAGATGTGTATTTGACACTTAACATTTAAATATTTGATTTCTTTACAAATTGCTGGATTTCTACAGTTGGAAATGTGTGATGATAATAATAATGCTCTAGAAGGAGAATTGTATGTCATAGAGTACAATTGATTAAAACTGACTACAGCAGGTAACTGATGGTCGACGAACATTTACACAATTGTATGTGTATTATTTATACAAAGCAATGTCTTTTTTTATGTAACTGAAAATTGGTTTTATTTTTTCTTCTGGCTCATGTGCAGAAAGTACAATTCTGACCATAGACGTATTTTGAGCCACTTTCGAAATCATCTTAAAGAAAAATCTAATTGGAGACAGCCTCCTGAAAAACACTACAATATTACTTCCTGTCAAAAACTATTTGAGGTGGAACCCAGTTGCAGGGGAGAGTGACTAGCAGACAACTGCATTAGTGCAATAAACAGCAATTTTCTATTTTTTACAAACAATCAGAAAAGCCAAAGTGTTGAACAAACCGGGGATCAGGAAACAAAGGAAAGAAATTGGGAACCTGGAAACAGAAAAACTCAAAAACAAACTAAGCACAAAGGCTTAAGGGGCTTAAACCCCCAAAATAGCAGGAATCCAATCAGAATAATTAAAGAAAGAGAACAAGAGAAATTAATATTTTCTCTGGCACACAGGTCTGGACCGGTGGTTGAAAAAGGTGTCTTGATTGCTTGATAAGAAGACCAGCTGTGTGCCCTTAGAAGACATGGAGAAATGTGAAAGGAGTTAACAGGAAGTGACAGAACTAAATAAAACCGAATCGAAAACCTAATCACCACATCAAAGATTCACGATTGGCGATAAAACAACCTACGAAAAGGATCACATTTGTCCTGATCTCAGCTCATGAAATGATGTTGCTTAATTGGAGTCGTGATTCCGTGTCAATAGCAAAGGCACGTCTGTGTAATACGAGTTTTAATAATGTTTTGGGAGAGTGTGACTAATTCATCTGGGATCTATAACCATAACCAGGATGTTTGGTGATACATTTCTGCAGTTAATGTTACCTCCGCAAAAATGTACTGCCTGTTCCGGCTCATTATTTTTTATCTTTGTTTTAACTCAACTGTTCACCGACAGTCCCGTCATTATCATCAGCGTCATTTCCAGCAATAACAGCTCTTGGTTAGTCTGTTTAATATTCTTCTGTAAATATTGTGGTTTTTCCTGAATTGTGACTATTTTTCCGTGAATTCCATCCCATCCATTTAAACGATTGTCTTAATGAAGCTTATAGGAAGAGCTTCATCTTTGTGGCCAAATGGTTCCCTTGAGCTTAAATAACCTGCAGCCTTGAATAAGAGTAGAGGTTCAATTTTTTACAGATTTCTTTTTGGTGTTCTACTGTGTGGGTAAGCAGAGAAGTGTGGTTTGCTCAGTTTGACAGACCGACCTAAGTCACCCAAGTACTGACTCAACCCTGGAGGTTTATCATCAGGCGGAATAACCAGAGTTTCAGTTTTGTCCACATTTAGCTGCAAAGTGTTTTCACTCAGCCATTGTTTGATTTCTAGCAAACAATTGACTAAGCTGTTCAGCCTCTGGAGCTCAGTTAGATCAAAAGGGCAGTAGAGCTGGATGTCATCAGCAAAAATGTGATAAGAATCATCAGGAAATCTCTGAAGTATTTTACCCAGGGGAATCAAGAACAGCAAAAATAATAAAGGACCCAAAACAGAACCTTGAGGGACTCCAGACAACAGATCTGCCGATTCAGACCTCATTTGATTGGCAGATACACTGAAACTGCTCCCAGAAAGGTATTACAAGAACCACTGTAACACAGACCCAGACATTCCCACTTCATCCCTCAGTCTTCTCAGCAGGATCTGGTGATCAACTGTGTCAAAGGCTGAGGACAGATCCAAGAGAACCAGAACAGTGTACTTTCCCGAGTCAGCCGACATCATGATGTCACTGGACACTCTCAGTAAGGCTGATGTTTGCGGAAGCCAGACTGAAACTTCTCATGGATGCCGCTCAGGTCCGGACCTTTCAGAGTCTGACAAGTACACAGTTGCCTCAAAGTGATGATGGCCCCTCCCACCATGAGTAGGTCGCAGGGTCGGTGGAAAAACTCAACACAACAGAGTAGAGCCGAAGTTAACTCAAGTCGTGTTGGAACGATGCAGTTGAAAAGTGCTATTATATATTATTATTATTATTTCAAAATAATCTGTCGTTTTTAACGATGCACAGGCCTTGAGTTACATACACGGGGTGAATGCATTCACAGTTCATTTCTAATTATAGGGCCGTGATCAGTGCCAACGCCACCGGTGTACCACAGTCGGATCAAAAAACCTCACGGCTCGTCATTCATACTCTGGAAATAGATCATAGTTCACACCACCAGTCGGGCATGTTCCTTGCGTGGACTCGGAAGATGTCTCAAGTATCCTGCTCCCTAATTACTCATGAGTCCCTTCTGGATGACAGCCGTCATGTTTGGGCTTTTTGCCACCAAAGTCTTCCAGCTGATACATGGTTTGTACCCGGCATTGTGACGCCCCGGTTCTCGCAGGTGCCGAACACACGGACGACTTTGAGTCAAAAGTGAAAGACGCTGGTCGCCTCGTCGTTGACACGAAAATTCTGACTTTCCCTAGACGAATCAATCCAAGCGGTCCTCCGCGTTCATTATGGTCCTCCGGGCATGAAGACAGCTGGCCTGTAGGTGGTCGGGCTATGTGTCATACATTACATGCCAGTGCAGGGGAGGAGGACTGACACAGAGCATGTGTTACACTTGCTCAGTTTGATGTGCTCTGCCCTCGCACAGGCACTGTTGTGGGTGGCTTAGCTATGTGTCATAATCACCATCATCCTTCGCCTGGTCCCGGTCCTCCTCGTGCGTGCCTGCCTCTGAGTGTAATGATTGTTGTGTTGTTCTAATGTACGTCTCTGGTGGAGGTGCTGTGGGCTCATTCACAGTGTGGGTGATTGTACTGATTCAGTGGTTTTTTTCTGACCCGCGTGTACCGTTTGTTTTACGGTCCGGCTTCACATCACGAGAGGCTTGTGCTGCCGACTCTAACACACACTTGAATTGTTGCCTTAAACCAGCAGTGAATTACTTTCAACTGTAGAAGATTCATTCATTCATGAATGGTTGTTTTTTATCTATTGTCTCACTTTTTTTTAACGTCCTGGAGGTGAAGTCGATCCTTCTGAAACCCTCATTTATTGACATTATGAGTGATAATAGATATTTAGATAATCTTTATTGATCCCTCTGGAGGTCTCCTTACAAATAATAGGACCTTAATCTATTTAATGTAATATGTATGTATGTATGTATATGTCATATATATATATATATATATATATATACAGGGAGTGCAGAATTATTAGGCAAATGAGTATTTTGACCACATCATGCTCTTTATGCATGTTGTCTTACTCCAAGTTGTATAGGCCTGAAAGCCTACTCCCAATTACGCATATCAGGTGATGTGCATCTCTGTAATGAGAAGGGGTGTGGTCTAATGACATCAACACCCTATATCAGGTGTGCATAATTATTAGGCAACTTCCTTTCCTTTGGCAAAATGGGTCAGAAGAGGGACTTGACAGGCTCCGAAAAGTCAAAAATAGTGAGATATCTTGCAGAGGGATGCAGCACTCTTAAAATTGCCAAGCTTCTGAAGCGTGATCATCGAACAATCAAGCGTTTCATTCAAAATAGTCAACAGGGTCGCAAAAAGCGTGTGGAAAAACCAAGGCGCAAAATAACTGCCCATGAACTGAGAAAAGTCAAGCATGCAGCTGCCAAGATGCCACTTGCCACCAGTTTTGCCATATTTCAGAGCTGCAACATCACTGGAGTGCCAAAAAGCACAAGGTGTGCAATACTCAGAGACATGGCCAAGGTAAGAAAGGCTGAAAAACGACCACCACTGAACAAGACACACAAGCTGAAACGTCTACTTGTAGACTGGGCCAAGAAATATCTCAAGACTGATTTTTCTAAGGTTTTATGGACTGATGAAATGAGAGTGAGTCTTGATGGGCCAGATGGATGGGCCCGTGGCTGGATCGGTAAAGGGCAGAGAGCTCCAGTCCGACTCAGACGCCAGCAAGGTGGAGGTGGGGTACTGGTATGGGCTGGTATCATCAAAGATGAGCTTGTGGGGCCTTTTCGGGTTGAGGATGGAGTCAAGCTCAACTCCCAGTCCTACTGCCAGTTTCTGGAAGACACCTTCTTCAAGCAGTGGTACAGGAAGAAGTCGGCATCCTTCAAGAAAAACATGATTTTCATGCAGGACAATGCTCCATCATTGCTGGCAAGAAAGGGTCTAAAAGAAGAAAAACTAATGACATGGCCTCCTTGTTCACCTGATCTGAACCCCATAGAGAACCTGTGGTCCCTCATCAAATGTCAGATTTACAAGGAGGGAAAACAGTACACCTCTCTGAACGTGTCTGGGAGGCTGTGGTTGCTGCTGCACGTAATGTTGATCAATGTTGATCGTGAACAGATCAAAACACTGACAGAATCCATGGATGGCAGGCTTTTGAGTGTCCTTGCAAAGAAAGGTGGCTATATTGGTCACTGATTTGTTTTTGTTTTGTTTTTGAATGTCAGAAATGTATATTTGTGATTGTTGAACTGTTATATTGGTTTCCCTGGTGAAAATAAATAATTATAATGGGTATATATTTGTTTTTTGTTAAGTTGCCTAATAATTATGCACAGTAAAAGTCACCTGCACACACAGATATCTTCCTAAAATAGCTAAAACTAAAAAAGCCCTGCTCCAACTTCCAAAAATATTCACCTTTGATATTAATGAGTGTTTTGGGTTAATTAAGAGCATGGTTGTTGTTCAATAATAAAATTAATCCTCAAAAATACAACTTGCCTAATATTTCCGCACTCCCTGTATATATATCTATATAGATGCAAAGTTTTTAAAATGTCCGCCATACCTCCAAAAAATAAATGCACTTTATAATTTTAACTTTGAGATCAGCACAATTCAGCGAACCCCTTTAAATGAAAATAATCTTCGTCGTGTTATTTTTAAGCCATTTTTAAAACGTTCACATTATGAATGACAAGAAAACATTTTTCAATCTTACATAAATCCCTGTTACTATTAAAATTGAATTGTGCTCTAGTGTGCACATCTGAATTCTTTAAATATATTTTATTTCAATAAATCAATGTTTTCCTGTAAAAAAAATAAATCAAATTGCAGGTTTATTGTGGTTCCACCAAATTTTATTCATAAACATATAGAGATGCAAAGTGTTATGGATACATTTCATCTCACAATGTTATCAACATTAGACACTAGCTAAGACAGCTGATAGAGTCGGCCCTACAACGAAAAATAACCAAGTCACTCAAAAAAAACTTTTGCAATGGCAGATTTAGAACATTTGAGTGTCACAGGGTGGTATGAAAAACAATATGACATAAATTATTACATTTATTTATATAAGTAATTTATTGTTTAAAGGGCAAAACTAAAAAAAAAACATTATTTTAATCCATACACATTTAAAAACTTTTTTTTTATGAATATATGTAATGATAATTATATATGTGTTTTTTGATATAAAGTATTCCATGTTCTTGTTAAAATTACTAAGCTGATGCTATGAGGTTAGCTCGTAGGGTGAAATAGCGTTTGATAGAAATTAAAATTGAAATGCATTTTGAAACATTAAAAAAAAATTCTAAATCCCTTGCAATCCAGGAATAGGCTTCAAAAAGCACAAACTTTGATTATGTTTGTAGAAAAGAGTCATAATTGTATTTTTTATGTGGTGGGTCTTGACGAAAGAGGCTCGGAGAAGATCTTGAGCATGAGTCTGGACCCGTTCACTGAGATGGATGCTCCTGCGGCTAGACCGTGAACAAAACCAAAAAAAGTCAAAAATCTTCCACAAGAACATGTGGAACTTCAGACACTAATATCTACATGGATATGTTTGCTCGGGGACATTTGTTGTTTTGAACCCTTGATCAGAGTTTTGATACTCAAACTTCATGTCGAGCATCACTGATGAAGACAAAACACGTCTGTGCCGAAGCCTGCGGAGAGTGTGTGGTCGTAAATAATTGCCTTGTTTTCTCAGGATCACAACAAGTCAGAGTGTTCCGTTTGTAGTTCTGCTGGGCCACCAGACAAAAAGTGCATTGTCGTGTCCATGCCCAGAATGTCTCCGAGCTGGATTTGTACTTGGAATCCAAACTAGTAGTAGGAAAAATTCTCAGGCATGCGACGTCTCACTCTCGTGACCCACTGGGCTCCTGGCTTGACGACCACTTGTTCCTTCCTTCAGTCAAAGTCACATCGCATCTCAAGAGTGTTTGGCTTAAAGTTGTGGTCAACAAAGTACAAGTGACACCTCGACTACATGAACGATCACACCTCAACAGTGGATTTAAAAACTCAAAGTTCAGCTCTTATCAACAGTTGCTCTAGGATTTGAACTGCAGGCCCCCCTGCTGTGTGTGGTGTTGAGGTGAAGTAACAAGTGACTCACTCGTCTTCCTCTGCTGGTCTGGCGTTGAAGAACTCCTTCAGATGGAGAGCTTCAGTTCACTACTAATCCGTCGACAACACAACAACACAGCGCTGATGATAAGAAGGATTTCATTCAAAGAATCAGGAGCCGTGGCTGCTTTCCAGTGTGATGACTCACTCACTCACTCACTCACTCACTCACTCACTCACTCACTCACTCACTCACTCACTCACTCACTCACTCACTCACTCACTCACTCACTCACTCACTCACTCACTCACTCACTCACTCACTCACTCACTCACTCACTCACTCACTCACTCACGTCCACACAAAATGGAGAGAAAACATGAACCAGAGACAGATATGAACGAAAAGAGAAACCATTGATTGACCATAAATTGTGTTTTTTTGTAATCTCCACATGACATTTGAGTTCTTGTAAACAAATATTTTTACTTGTTTATTGTGCTCTGCTATCATGCTAGTTGTGCTTTCCATGCTAGCAGTTTTCTTAACTGTTGATGTGAGCAACACAAGGGCTACACAAACGCATTTGTTCTCAGACGAGGTTTTTTTCAGCGATAACACAAAGGATAAAGAGAAACTAATGTGAAAACCCAACTCTCCTGACTTACAAACGTTCAAATGTTGAAGATTTCATCTCCAAGATGAAGTAATGAGGGGGTTTTGAAGTTATTACTTTATAGTTTACCCCCATCTGAAATCTCGGCGAACATAGTGATGTAATAATAGTCTTCACTCCTCCTCCACCCAGCTGTATTCACGCCCCTCTTTGATTATACCATGAGTACCTTGGAGTTGGAGACTTCCGGGATTGATTATTCGCGGTGACATACCTCAGTGTTTGACCAATCACAGCAGAGTGGCCGTGCTTATGCTAAACACAATTTTATCTCCAGAAGAACAAAGTCTTTTTAGTGGGCGGGGCTTAAGCACATTTTCTAAATATTTCAATGAAAAGAACGTTTTGTACAAACACACATACTGATGACCTTTTTCATTCTGTGCAATTCTGGAGTGAGAGCCTAGTTTTTGATGAGGCCCATTAGAGCTTGAGATAAAGTTAAAGGATTCATTTTCATTCAAAGTACAAATATAAGTTTGTTTCTTCCAGGAAAACATTGGTTGTTAAAGGAGTAACTATAATAACCACTAAACTATTGTTTGCATTGTAATACAAGCTACCATTAGATGGCGATCTTTGCTGCATCATCTTTAGCTTTGTGCAATCATTTAAGTGAATTTTTTTTAATAATAAATACTCACAAGAATGAAAAAAGAAAACTAGCGCACTTTACCCAGATCTGCATTATAGCTACATGTTGTGAGTAACATTTCGGTCTAGGCACTTCCTACATGATGAGGTCACATGCTGAAAACGTTTTTATTACGGGACGTGTCTGAGCTACTTGTATGAGCCGTGTTTGACTAAAACAACACTAAGATGTTACTGTACAATGCAATATTAAAGGGCACCTAATGTGTTGATTTAAGTGTGTCTTAAATTGTTCTAGGACCTCTATTGTACTCATCAGTATGTTTCTTTTTGCACAAAACTCTCATTTAATAAAGATATTTACATTGGAAAATACGCTTAAGCCCCACCCACCTAAAATGCTCCGTTTCAGCTGAGACTAGTGCTGTGTCTCAAATCGCTCAGGCTTTTCCTTGATTTTCTGGAACTCCTGTTGTGTTATCAGTTTTATCTTGACCTTTAAAGTATATACTTTATTGAATATTGTTTTGATTGTTTAAGCGCTTTGTACAAATAAAAATGACTTACTTACTTACTTACTTACTAGTTAGTACGTACACTATCCTGATGCATACTAACTTCTAGTATACAAAGAGAAGTATGCGATTTGAGACACAGCACAGAACGAGTTGCATTCAAGGACTCACGTAATTTCAACTCAGCCCTGAAACTCCCGTTTTGTACATTAAAACCAAAATATAAAAATAAGGTTTGCTGCTTAATGTACACGTTACAAAAACACCTAAAGGCAGAAGTAACTCTCACCATGTTTACATAAATATGTATTTTGTTTCACGATTAACATGTAGGTACTTAACTGATTTAAGGCTTCTAGGGGAGGACACCTGCACCAGAGTGATGTCAGAATGTATAACTTAAACCGTAATCTCATTTGGCGAGATTTCAGACGAGGTCGAACTTTATTAAGTAATAACGGAGCAACGTCGTGATGAATGAACGACTGCATTTTGAAAAGGACGATATTTAGTACATGTGAATAAGTCAGGAGAGTTGGGTTTTCACATTAGGTGCACTTTAAGGGATTACCAAATAAGTAGTCAGTACACATTCCGTCGGGGTGAAAGTCAAATGTGTCTGTTTGATAATATAAATATTGTCCTCAAAACGCTCAGATGAAGTTTTGTTTACTCTTAAAAAAAACTATTAAAAAGTCTTTAGCAACGGTATAAAGTACCCAGACCGAAAGAGTAGGACCATATAATGTATATTCAATGAATTACTCGCGGTAGATGTGGAAAATTGGTAAATTACTGCCAACAATGATCCTGGAATGACCATTTCGTTACCATCTACACAGAA
Source organism: Callionymus lyra (assembly GCF_982586985.1). Lineage (NCBI taxonomy): Eukaryota > Metazoa > Chordata > Actinopteri > Syngnathiformes > Callionymidae > Callionymus > Callionymus lyra. The sequence goes on from NC_141830.1 coordinate 19,607,404, forward strand.
TTTGGGATTATTTCGGTGAGAGTTGAAATGTACTGACATCGATGGTCAGCCACAATTCCAGTAGCTGTAATATTCACATGCACTCCTTGACCCTGCCAAAAATAATAATATAAAAAATGGATGAAAAAATGAAATAAATATGTCGTCGAGGGCAAAAGGTCAGTTCGAGGAGACAACAACCTTCCTCATTTAAATGTAACGCGATCTTTGGTACGTCGGGCGATCTCACTGGTACCAACAACAAACACTCTGGCAGTGTTCCTGGTCAGCTAACAGCTGCTGCTCTGTGGTTTCGGCCCCGTTCAGACACAGAGGCCTTATTCGGAGCCAGTTCCACCGCTGGTGCTCACCTGCCAGTCGCTCTCCAGTTACCTGAGTCGTGCCAGCGTCCACTCGGCCACAGTCACGGAGAATGACTCCAGAGGGCTCTTTGGTATCATGATGTCAGACGCCCGGAGCCCCGGCGATGTTATAGTGCCACCCCGGGCACTTAAAACACTCCAGGGTCCGGAGCTGGATGACATATCACGCTTCCACGACAACACAGACAAAGCCGATGGAGGATTTAAAAAACGGATTCGTCTTCATCAACACATCTGATGTGCTTACTCCGAGATGGAAATAAAGATGTTCATAAGTGATGTCGGTTCAATAATGTTTTTAAGTCGGACACTGCAAAAGATCCCCGGTTCAAGTCCCAATACCGGAAACCTCTTTGGTTTAAGTTAATAATGGAGTCAAGACCTATAGGGATTTCAGTGGTTCTCAACTGGTGGGCAGTGGTGGTCCTTTGTTCTGCCCAAAAAAAGCCTTTTATTTTAAAAGAATATGGACTTTAAGCTTTGTAATACAGTGATCATGAGCAAATAAACCTTTTTATTTAGACAACACTGCAGACCAACAGAACAAGAGCGGAAAAATCCTACCTGCATCATCCTGTGCTGACTATGTACAACCTCATTTACCACAAATAACTTTTACCTGAAATTGACCTTTTATGACCTTTCCTCGCTCGCAATTAAACTGACCACTTTTCAAATTTTTTATACATTTTTCAAAATGATTATCATCTGACAATACAATATATTGTGATACTCTAGTAACAAGGATACATTTGTAGTATTGTTTGAGTACTTGACTCTGGTGTTGTAGTATTTACAAACCACATGACTCTTGATGAAGTCATAACTGCTTTCATTGGTTTTAAAACCAAATTAAGTCCAAAGACCAGCTTTAAAAGCTGCTGGAATCTATCGTTCAGAAGTATAATTGCAGCACAAAAATGAATAAATGCAGTGAATATTTTTTAAATGTTTATTTATTATGTTAATTGTAAATTAAAAATATGTATAGTATAGTGTACAGTATAGTATGTATAGTTTATTTATACCCACTTATTTTAAATGTAAACCATAAATATTACTATTAAAATGATTTGAATACAAAAAGGTTTGTTATGTGGAATATATTTTCGCACAACCCAATTATTTGATACAGTATATCTCAGGTTTTCATTGCTTGTTTTTCTCTCTTACGTTAAATTTAAATGAATAAAAGTTGAGGTGTCTTTAAACTTTTTTTGTCTTTAGACAAAGTCTGCTCAACCATCTTCTTCTTCGTCTTTTTTTAGGCCTGGAAAAGCCTCTAATTTTAATCTGATTCAAAGAACCAATGCATGTTGACATTATCATCTAAAAAAAACCTCCCAAATAATTGACTGAGAACAAACATAATTTGTCCAACATGACCAAGCCTTTCATGCGCATACATAATTTGGCCCCAAAATAATACTGACAGAAAGAAACATTAAGTTATTATAACATTAAAAAACATGTTTTCTTCTTTAGGCAACAACACTGTTTGAAAGTACTGGTTCGTCACCTGAATGGTATAAATCGTATATGACAAACATCTTGTGTAATTCACAAACACAGATCTTTTTGCCAAAATATTCCTTTAGGAAATTAAAAGATCATCTTTCTGCTCAGATTTCAGACTCTTCAATGGGTTTTTTTGGCACGTGATATATGGCTGCTTTAGGTTGTCAATGTATATCCAGTGTCTTCCCGTCATAAAGTCCTGTGCGGTCCTGGTCATGAGTCTGTGTTCATAGTTAAGGGTCAAAACTCTGTAATCCTTCTTTGAAAACTCATCCAGACGTCACATAAATGGATCAACATGACAAAGATGATCAGCTCATGGACTCAGAACTGATTGTTTTTTGTTTTCGTGCCCGTAATAGAACAGTAATCTTAGCGAGCGTTTCGACATCGTGCCCAGCAACCGAGATCTACCCCGGTCACCCTGGTGATAGGATCACATGTTCACCAGCAGTGACTCAACCATTAGGTGGGAGTCTGAAAGCTGTCACACACTCACACACTCCAGCATCCTACCTAATCATCCACCTACTGTGCAGCGGGGTGACCGGAGTGGCGTTTGGAGGAGGGAGACGAGGAACAGACCAGCTCCTTCAGACAAACCTTCACTCCGGCGTCCATTAGCAGATGTCCTTGGTGAGTCAGCGGAGACGAAGTGGACCACCGTGACTCGTCTCCTGGTCCGCCCGGCGAGAGCTAGTCAGCGGGTGTTGGGGACACATCCTACGACACCAGTGAAGGTCATTCACATTATCATGGCTCCCGTCATCACGTCTGTGTGGTTCAGATGAAGATGTTTTTCTGAACAGATCCTCAAACATTGCCTGGAGCAGTGGTGGGCAATGAAGTGTCCTCGGGGGTCACATTTAAACAGTGACCGGCCATCAAGTAATAGAATAAAACAACAGAGCAAAATGCTTAAATATAATGGGAAAAATAAATAAACGAGCTGAAAATGCTACAATTATTATTATATACAACTTTATTTGAGAATTCTGATGTGAATATGTTTTTCTGGACAAAAGAAAACATGAATGGTAAATAAAAATCAGTCAGTTTTTACATGATCTTTGACATCATGAGGGCCACATAAAGGCTTTGAGAAACAAAATATTATTTTATATTAATGTTAAAGTTAAAGTACGGTGAAAAAATTTTTTTTTACTTGAAAAAAATTATACTCACATGAAGCTCAGTGTCAGTTTCATATACGTTTATGGTTTTGGAAATTTTCGTAATTAAGAAAAAAGGTCATCGTGGTACATTTTTAAAGTAAAATAACGTAGTCCTGCTACAGCTCAGCAGACGATCCTTCAGAGGTCAAGTTAGGCGTTCATGCTGTCATAGAAAAGCTCGTGACGCCCTCAGCTGGTCAATGACTGTAATGACAGATAAGTTAATAAAGGTCCGTTTTGTTAGTGTTTTCCTAAAATAAAAAATGAGAGTAAAATATACACACGGACAAGAAAAGGGTTAGAGGTTAAACTCTTTTTGTTTTTATTTTATTTTATTACATCTAGATTTACTCAGACCTCCGTAAAGAATTATTAAATCTGTACAAGAATTGATGTCCCTGTGATGTCTTTAGGGCCTCACGTAAACCATCCTACTTCTGACACCATGTATCACACAGTATGATCTTAAAACTTAACTACTTAAACACCAAACATTTTTTATTTATTTACTTTTTAAATGTTTTAAATTTTTTAATAAAATGTGTTTTTATAATGAAACTCAATGAAGTTTGTATTGAAAAGTTTGATTCATTGCATAATCGTATTCAGTAAAGTGTATATTGAAATGTTTAATTCGTTCTTGGCATTTTTATACCAACATTTTGTTTTTAATTTACATTTTATTTTAAAGGAGAATGCTTTTCTCAATTATTGGAATTACTCTGTACATTGATAAAGTAATAGCTGTGACAAAATTAATTAATTAAAGAAATATTAGAAATATTTTTATTACATTTTATTTAAAAATAATAATAATAATTCAACCTTTTAATATACAAAATATTGAATTGAATTATATATATAAAAAAAATAATTGATAAAAAAAAACCCAACATAATTTCAATAAAAAAAAAGAAAAAAAAAAGTAACCATTTAATTACTTATTTAAAGTGAAACAATATTATTCCCAAACCAGAACTAAAGTTTCTAAAAAAAACAACAACTCCAAAGAGATAAGCCTTGAGCTTTTCCCCTCTTATGAAGTGATTCTATCTGAGGATGATAGGAGACTGTAGGCTTGAAATAGTTCACAAATTCTTAGTTTGACACAGGGCCGGGTCTAGACAGGCATGTATGAGGGGGCAGCCACAAATCTTGAGGGGGCATTGTGCTCCAGCACCTTTTAGTTTACCTTTAGTTTGAGGGGTACAACATTTATTTGAGGAGGCCAGGCCCCCTCTTGCCCCTGCCTAGACCCGGCCCTGGTTTGACATGTTTTCTGTACAACATACAAATTGTAAAAAAAAGAATCCCAAACGAAATAATTAAACCAAAAATAATGCAGCAACTACAGAAATGGTCTGGTCTGAGAATGTGTATTACCGTGTATTACTTTTTGAAGATCGCATTAACTTGTTAATATCAACTCTTCCCCGGTTAGGGAGTCATTTTTCGAACGTACCCATGTGCACAATCAACAACGGCCTCATGGTGCCATCCCACTTGTGATGCCATACGTCACACAAAATGGTCTTGAATCCTGGTGAAGCAACATTTATGGTTTGAAGAATTCCAATGTTTTCAGTCTCATATTTGAACTTACGTCTCCAGTGAGGATTCGTCCACTTGCTCGACGAGGACGAAGCGACGGTAAGAAAGACAGGAGTCCGTGCGGTTATCTGTACAGTTTTTTTGTCTCCCGTTTTATTTGATGAATGAAACACTTTCAGTTACAAAAATGACTTAAATGAACAACACTGTACAATGAACAAGCAGATATTTTTCTTCATTTTTTTTTTTGGTTTTCAAGATAAATACACTAAAAGGCTAACTTGCTACTACGAGGGAAGTGAAAGGGCAGGGGAAGGTGGGGTCGGGTTGCTTACTGGATGGACGACACAAAAGGAAGAACATAGGGCGATGACATACCTGCACACACACAAACACTCGCACACACACACTCACTCGTGTTGACTAGAAGGGGAGGAGCTAAAGCTATATGTGTGTGCACTGTCGTGTGGGGGCTTGTGTTCTCCCAAAAAAAACAACAGAGAACTCTTTTGTCTCTTTTGCAAATCCACGCCCTCCCCATTTCCCAGCAACCCCACCCAGTCAAACACACACACACACTCTCACACACTCACACACACACATGTGTTGGACTGCAAACAAGCAGGGAAGCTCATGGAAAACCCCTCAGCAGTGTTGGACTGTGAAACGCTCATACACAGGTGAAGGCAAACAGGCAGGGGGTCGAAGGTCAGACAGGTGAACGGTTGGGACCAGACATTGAGGAGAAACTAAATGAAGGGGGGAGGAAAAGGAGGGGAGGGAGAGAGAGGGAGGGGGTGATGAGAATTAAGCAGTACTTTGGCAGCACAAGCAGAAAAGGACAGGAACTGAAGAAGGATCAGAACAGCTACAAAGATACCAAGAACGTCATCATCATCATCATCATCATCGTCGTCATCATAATTAAGATTCATTTTTCCAATGACAAATACTTAAAAATATACATTTCATCATCTTAATTATTGTCATTATTTTCCTTTGGATTGCTGAGGTTTCACAGACGGCGGGGCTGCTGGGTGACAGCAGGGGGCGGCGTGAGCAGAGGACAAGGACAAGTTAGAGATCTTTGGTTTTATTCTTTAACGTCTGACTTGCTTTGTTGTGAAAAAACCTTTGGATTAAAGCTGTATTGTAGAAAGAGATGAGAGGTGTGTGTGTGTGTGTGTGTGTGTGTGTGTGTGTGTGTGTGTGTGTGTGTGTGTGAGCAGGACATGTTGCAGGTCTTTGTCGTTACTTCGTTACTTCTTTGCTTTGCTCATATGCATCTCTCACTCCACAGGTGTTCCATCACTTTTTAATAGTTCCACCTGTGGAGTATTGTGTCTTCTTAAAGGTACAGGCAACCGTTTTATATGTTCTAATATCCTCAGTCGATTACACCTGTAGTTGGCGCTATTGGAAAGATCTATGTCCATGAAAGACACGGTACTTGTCACTTCAACGTCTAGTTCAATGCTAGCATTACACTTGATGTTCAATATATGCTAATTATAAAGTTGTCGGGCTGTAGCGAACACGAATGCTACGATACGATTTGATATATACAGCTCACGATACGATATATTCCGATCCACTGGCATGATTCTTCGTAATGAATTTAGTGATTGTTCCACTGTCTTTTGGTTAAATTTATAGAACTGAAAGCCAAAATATGAATAAACATCAGCTTTAAAAGCAGCTGGAGTTGGCTTTATAGTATCCTCTCGTCCTCAGTAAGCGGCAGAGTCTTACGGGATTTAATTGCTCCTTAAGCTAAGAAGGACGTAATGTCTGCTGCCATCTAGTGACCAGAGGTTTAATTGAAACATCAACAAACTCCATCACTATCTTATTCTACATTTTTTTTTTAAATCAAACAATTTTATTTAAACAAACTTAATTGAGTATAAATTAAAAAATATATATTAAAAAAATATGATATGAAAAAAAACAAATAAATGAATAAAATAAATACAATACCGTGCTTTTTATTATTGATATACTAAGGTGAAATAAATATCAATATCTGTGTTTTAATTCTCCCACCACTAGTTCTTGCTGCACATTTTTGGTTAATCTTTACAACATCTTTGATTGACTCTAAACTTACTTTTCCTGCCTTGAACTGTCAACTCAAATCTCACCAATTCTGAGATTCTTCAGTAAAACCTTTGTATTATGATAAGTGTTGTTTTGGAAGGTTTTCCATGTAAGTAGTGTCTCTAAACAAATGTGTTGGAGGACCAGGCATCATCCCAGTGAGCATCAGGTTCGGGGGACAGTGCTGAGCAGGGATCAGGCAGCAGGGCATTAACTTTGGTATCATTCACGAGGGGGGACATCCCTGCCGCTGAGACCCTGCACCCACACTTCCACCCTCCTGTTCACTCAGGGTGATGCGGCTCCGCCACACTGTCCAGAGAGATGCGACAAGCAAAGCGGTCAGACCTGAAACATGGACGCCCACTGACTCCACACACACACACACCGGGCGAGGAAAAGGTCTACGGATGCGTCACCTAGCAACCTCGGTCGCAGCCGTTTCGCCGGTTACTGCTTCCCTTTACCAACACACGGAGCGGTCAATCTGTGCCCTGGTCAAATCGGAGGCTTTTCAAGTCCAAACGGGATCAGATTTGATCTGACATCAGAGTCGAGGAACACATTCAAGCCACAAGGTTTGTGTACAGCGAAGAGGAAGCAGTAAAAAGCAGGAAACCGACTGGGTTCAAAGCTCAACGTGGACAGCGGGAGTGGGGGGTCGGGTTGGGGGGTTCTTGAGGGACAAGTTGCTGGAGCTTTCGACCAGGTCTGCAGCCTCAAATACCACCATGTGATCATCGACCTCTGAGGTCCCAGACTCCATATTTTAAAGCATTCATCTATTTGGTTTATCATCAAAGAACATGAGGTATATGATGAACTATCTCTCTTTTTACATCCGAAAACGGATGAAGATAATTAAAGAAAAAAAAAAAGAAACAAATATAAGAGGCAAACTGCTCTTTTTTTTGCCTCTACTTCTTGGTACAAAAGTGACCCCTGGACACCCAAGTCCATCTCTTGGTTTGCTTTTTGGTTCAGTAGCAGTAAAGCTCTCAGTAGTTTGGAGGGAAAAGTAGGAGCAGAAGCAACTGTGTGTGTGTGTTGCCAAAGAAAAAGAGCCGTCACTCAGATTACATTAATGCCGTCGTTTTCAGACACAAAGGCGTGTGAAGGCCCAGATCAACCCGAACATCCCTTAAACCATCACTTTACAACATCCTGAGAAGCTGAAGGTTTTTTTTTCCACACACTGCTGCTTCGCCTCATGAGTTATTTGGTTATTTTTTAAGACTTTCATCTTGTTGGGAGGATTGAACAAACAAACAACAGCGTTTTGAATACAGAATATGAAAAAAGATTACCTCTAGAAATAAGTTAAATAAATAGAAAAAGAGCAAAAAGATCAAATCATTGATTCTACCCTGAATAAATAACAATCAAGTCTAAATCAACAGAAGGAGAAACAAAACAAAAGTCCAAAGAGAGATAGTTTAAATTTTTGGTCTAAAATCAAGTTATTTTTAAGGAACTTTTTTTTTCTTAAAGACTTTTTTGTCAGTTTTTTCAAAAGGTTTTTTTTTTTTTATACATTACTGATAAGTAAGCAGTTGAACATAGATCTTTTTTTCTACAAAATCTATAGAAGCACTAACAGATACATTCCGTCTAAGAGTCGATGCCGCGGGACGTCTCCACCTTTGAGGTGCGAAAACGAAGAAAAAAAAAGGAACAACGTCTCCACGTGAGGTTTGGTTCATGAGTGATTCTGTCTCGTGGAATCCAACCAAGTATTCTTTGGAAACTATTTGGTTCGGTTGGTTGCGTCGAGCTGCCTGAGGCTGCGTGTTGGCTAACGCTACTGTTAGCAAGTAGGTTCAAAGGTGGAATTCAAATTGAGTTTTGAGCCTTTAAACATTATTTAGGCGCTCAGTCATATCATCTATACAGTATAGCGATACTAAACATTATTATCGATGGTTAGCTTTAATGTGTCAAAATAAGCTAACCATGTTATTAAACAAAAATACATTTTGGTCACAAGCCTGAATAGTTTTCTTCAATTTTTAAATCACTTTAAAGCTTTAATATCTTAATTGTAAAGTCAAGCTAAACTTTTAAACAACCTTTTATCTTAAATCCTTTTTGATCAAATATGAAAGTGTTGTTTGGTGGGTTAAAGGTCAATGCTGACACTTTTATTTTTAACAAACACACCGTTTTTAACTCGAACTAGTCGACTCTTGATCTTAATTTTCGGCTTCTTCTTTTAGGTTTTTTGGCATCATCAAGTTTTTTGGCTTCTGTCGTAAAATCTGTCGAGACCAGTCCAGTTTTTGAAAAAAATCTGAAATTTTCACAGTATTTTCTTCCTGACCAACGGATAAAAACCTCGAACACGACTATGAAAAACTGAAAAGGAGCTTCCGTAGGTAAGTAAGCGAGTACGTTGTTTCCAAATGCACTAAAAGTACAGTACGTAAAAACGGCATCAAGAGACACAGCAGAGATCAAACGATCAGAACCAAACAACATAAAAAAGAAAAGTAGAAGTTCAGTGAGGTTGTTTGCGTTTAAGCTCCATCCAGGACCAGAGAGCTGAGCTGGAGAAGAAGAGAGGAGCAGGAGGTGGGGTGGTCTTCTGTCCTCCTGTCTCTGTGTCCACTGATGCTACACATTGTCACAGTGGAAGCCGACAGACAGACGCACCCCCCCCTCCTTCCTCCAGCCACATTTGGTTAGGCTTCTTTTTGGTTTGCTTCGGTCATTCCTTTGGGTTTTTGGTTTGGGTTTTTATTTTTGGTATCCTCTTAGAAAAGAAAAGCTGCCGTCCCCCCGTCCTCCGTGTTGCGTCACCCCATCTTCAACCCCGTCCCAAAAGTCAGGATCAGTTCCCTCAATAAAGCTTCCCATAGATGGGTTTGGGACAGGTCGCTGGGATGCCTAAGGTGGTGGTGGGGGGGGCACGCCGCGGTATCGTCCTGTTCTTCTGCATCTGTTATTGTCTTTTTAATGTCTTTGGACGCAGCCGTCAGAAAGCTTTGGTTTTCCATTTGAAGGTGTGCGACGGGTGGAAAATGAAAACACGATGGATGGGATGACGATGAGACGGACAGGTGTCTGCGCCGGCGCCCGGGCCGTGACTAAAGCATATTTAGCCGGCGTTCTCTTCTTTCTCATTTCATACTCGTGGAGTGTTTTCACTCACAGATTACAGGCTATTTTTGGAGAAGGCTGATTGAAGTGCCACAAGTTAAATCAATTCTCACGTCATTGACCTTGCAGACTTGTGTACGGGGGGCTGAGGAAACCTTGTTTCTTTTGGCATATGTAGCAGGTAAAACTTGAAAAACCCCGGTGACACTTTTTCGCTCTTCATACTAGGATTCCTGTCATTTACTATGAGCGTGTTCTCGGTCCAAACTTGGCTTCAAAAAAGGCATCACAAGCTGTCCAGTAAACGCTCTCCACTTGATGACTTTTGCAAGCTATTGCTAGACTCTCAGACAAAAGTGAAGATGATGATGATGATGATGATGATGATGATGACGGAAAAAATGAAAGAAAAGCAACAATAAATACAGGCAAACAAGCTAATAAATAATCCACAGTGGTATAAGAAAATATTCTACGCTCTCAAAAGTGGAGGTAGCTAACAAGGCTAACACGTCGAGCGGCGCACGATCATCCAAAAGAGTCGTGACGGACGAGCACAGACAGGATGAGCGGATGAAGTGTAGCAGTAGAGTTCTGGTCCTGGATAGCTTCAATATTTACACGTCCTTTGAATAAAGCTTTTCTCTCCGTATTTTTGGTTTTTGGTATTTTGGTTTGGTTGTTTTTTTTTTTCGTCGTGTATTCGTCCTTCGTCTCCATCGGGTAAAATTTTTGGTTTAAACGTATTCCTCCCTAATCCTCCTCCGTCAGACCCGCAGCTTCGTGGAAACTATAATATAAAAAAAGGAAAGCACAGACTCCTCCCCTCAATGCTTTGTCCTCGCCGCACTAAGTCACTTTTAAAGTTAAGGTTTTTGTCATTTTTGGTTTCTGCATCTCTGCCGCCGCGTTTGCTCGAAGGCGGCTGGTTTGTGGAGAGGTGCCGTGTTGATATTGTTGATAAAAAAAGAAGAAGAAAAAGGTCCCACGTAGCCTCCTCTCCATGTGTTTTGGCTAGATAAAAGATTTTTGGTTTCAATCTTCCCCTTTCTTCCCCTCTTTCACCTCCTTCCCTCCGTCTCTCCTCTTTCATTCTGTGTATTTTTGGCATCGAAAGACGGTGAGAGAAGGAGGGAGAGAGCCATTGCAGAAAATCTTGAAAGAAGAGCGTAAGAGAGAGAAAGAGATCGCTTTGGTGTGATAAAAAGGTTGAGGTTCCTGCCGGGCCTCCGTCGCTCGGATTTTTTGGCCCTCTGGTGCGGTCACTCCATCTTGGCTCCGCCCGGGGAGGAGGGGCTGTGGACCATCTCGATGGAGGAGCAGGAGGACACCGGACTGGAGCAGGGGGAAGGGGAGCAGGGTGTGGGGCTGATACTGCTGGCTGAGGGGAAGGGGGAGGCCTGGGAGGCTTTGGCTACGGCGGCGCTGATCAGTCCGGCTCCGGGGTTCTGAGCCATGTGGAGGAGGGCTGGGTGGTTGAGGAAGAGGGAGGAGGCCAGGCTTCCCGCCTGACCACTGGACCCAAGCAACACCTTACTGGCTCCCTCAAGACTGGAAAGAGGCAGCTGGCCACCACTGGCTGCCAGAGCTACGGAGGACACAACAACAGAGACAAGATTGTTAAAAGAAACGATCGTTTCTAATGACAAACACAACAAAAATAATCAGGAACCAGATTCATTATATCTGCTTCAACTGCAACTGTTGCATTGCACGAGATAGAGGTTGAAGATCTCCAATATTACACTCAAGTAAAAGTTAAGATATGGATAGTAATATTTAATTTAAACAGAAAAATGAGGGACATAACAAATTCAAACTTTGAATTTTTTTCCGCCTTTTCTTCTAACTTTTGTTCATCAGAAAATATTTCTGGACCGATCTATAATACGATATCATGAGTAAAAAGTTTAAATAAGCACTTTTAAACGAGTGCAGTATATACAGTCCAGTGAAGAAAGGGTTAAAGACAGTAATTCAAAATAACATGAATTTAAATCGGCTCTAACATGAGGACACTTGGCTTGGCTATTTACAATAGAGGGACAAAATCAAGCCATGTTATTTGTTTGTGGGTCAGAATATATAAAGTACAGAGAGGCTTTTTGCAGTTTTCATGCCAAAATTATAAAAACTGACAAAACTAGAGCATTTATCGTGTCATGTAAACAAATGTACACATAGAAAATTGTCAATTGTATAGCTGTTACCCCTTTCGAACATGTGGGGTCGCCAGAAACAATATGATACATCTTTGAATAGGGACTTTAAAGAATAGACACTTTTGTCCATTTTTGGGGGGCAAAGTAAAAGCAATATTTATGTAATTTATACATTATTTATTGTAACTTTATGACCTTTTTTTTCGGTGTGTGTATTATTTTGGTTTTAAATTGTATTTTTTGTGAGACAGAGTGATGATGGGCTTTGCCAGTTAAGCTCACATGCTGGAAATTTAAGTTCTTTAAATGATAAAATGAAAAAAAAAAGTGGACTTAAAGGTATGAATGAGTTCATCAAGCGCTTGTGATTACATTAGGTCAGGTCCTGGTTTCAGTCTTCATCCCTTCTTATGACAAGAAGATCATTGTTACTAAACTAAAAGTCTGGTCCACATAGACCAGCACCGGATAGTCCTAAAAATATAACCTGAAGACAATACAATCTTTACCTTCTGAGACTCAAAAGTGATGTTAATGACATTTCAACACGGCGCTGCACTTCAGATACAACTTAAATAGGATATAATATGTGTGGCGAGTTCATCTTTGAGCATCAGTCACAGCATCAGCAGCGCCGACGCGAGTGGACCGTCGTCGTGGCAACAAGGTACATGATGTTTTTTTGGTTGTTTTTTTCCACCCTTGACAAAGCACTTAATGCGGCTTTGCACACAACGATGCTAAGTGGACGCGGTTGAACAACATGTGACTGCATGGCAACAGAGAAACTGAGATCTTATCATTTGATGTTTTGAACTAAAGTTTGGATTCATTCTGATTGTCTGGTGAATCCAGAACAGTTATGAGTTACTAAATCTCACTTCTCTGTATCTGAATTAAACTAGTGATTACTTTATTCTGTATTTGAAACCTAAGATGATCAGCCATAACATTATGACCACCTGCCTCTTCCTACTGTCCTCTTGTGGTTGGAAAGCGGCAGTAGTGGGTCAGCATCAATGACCCCTGTCCACTGCCAGAGCTACCTAAGTTGACCATGCGAGCCTTAAATCTGGTCTACATGTTCATTGTCCCCTGATGTCTCCATGTCTCCTCTGTTAAGCCGCATTAAAGAATTTGGCAACAGCTGAATGAATAAATAGATTCTGTTGAAAAAAGAGCTCAGCCAAAGGGCAAAGTAAGGAGCTCGGTCGTCTGAGGAGAGATTCAAAAAGCTGAACACCTCAGACCAACACACTTACAGAGCAGTAATATGAGTAAGTTAGCCATGAAAACATAATTACAATTCAAATTAAAAGTCATTTTCTGCATACAACAACCTGAAACAATGTCTAACAAATATATAAATACTGTAGAAATAAGGATGAAATAAAATAAAACTTTCTCAAATAATCAATAATGTCAGAAATCAGAAATGATTAAAAACAAAAAGCACAAGAACATGAAGACTATATGAAGAGATATTATATAAAGTGACACTTTCTTCTTGTGTGTCATCAAATTGAAATGCAGTGACAAAAAGCAAACGGATGACCGACGCACACCCACACATCAGAGACTCACATACAAGTGAAACTGAAACGCATCATTCACACACACACACTCGATGAAGGGATGATGATGGATTGATAGACTTTCTCCTCTCGTCGTAAGTCTGCCTGTGTGTGTGTGATGTATGAAAATGTTTCGTCATCCTTGTACCTCACTTGAATAACCCACTCATCCTCCTCCACTTGAATCAACTTGTTTGTTTTTGAACGACTCATACAGTCGATCAACTCTGTGTGTGTTTGGGAGAGTGTGTTCAGGTTCAGACTCTTTTTCATTAATAGAACAGGTTTCTATACATATTGCTTCAGAGTTTTTTAGTTTTTTTGGGGGGGGGGTCAATTTGTGTTCATGATTTGTTCAATAAAAGTAGTAATTACCTCTTCTGTCCTCTCTCTCTGTGAGAGTGTTGTTCTCCAGAGTTATACTGATAAAAGTATTTATTATTAACTAGTGTATTATAGTGTTTTAGATGATACAAAAAAAGAAGGATGACGTGAGTGTCACAAGGTCACCTGATTTTACGACATCTCGTCGACTGTGACACACACATTGATAAAACAACAAACACAACATTTTTTTTTCTTTTTTCTTCAGTTTCTCACACACACCTTGAATAGTGGCCAGAGGATTGTTACCGAGGAGAGCTTGGTTCATCCCTGTGTTAACCCCCATCACAGTGTTCCTGTTGTTCGACACACACACACACACACACACACACACACACACACACACACACACACACACACACACACACACACACACACACACACACACACACACACACACACACACACACAGACACACACACACACACACACACACACACACACACACACACACACACACACACACACACACACACACACACACACACACACACACACACACACACACACAGGAGAGAAAAGTGGGAAAGAAGCAGGTTTAGCAGGCGAGACAAACAGCAACACAAAAAGCAGCTTGAACGAAAAAGTCCGGAAGAACCAAAACAAGGACCAGGTGTGTGACGAACGTCATATTCACCTCAAGTTTGCAGCAAAGTCAGTAATGTAGCTGGACACGTCGCCGTTCTTTTTACCCATACGCCATAAGCTGCGAACACCACAACCACACACACAGTGTTAGTGCTGCTTTCACAAGAGTTTCCTGCATTTTCAGAAAATGTTTTTCCAATTAATATCCGATTGTGTTTAACCTAATGTAACTTAATGTATTCAACACTGCAAGTGTTGAACTCTAAACAAGTATTTCTCTTTGAGTTAAATTGTTGTTTTTTAAATCAATGATGAAATAAGTTCACCTGACAAATAAACAAAAGAGTCTTCTTACATCGCTGATCTGATTCAGCCTTACAGCCCCGCTCGAGCTCTGAGGTCTGTGGATCAGAATCTACTGATGGTTCCACACACACGGTTCAGGACCAGAGGAGAGAAATCCTTCCAGGCTGTTTGGAACCATCTCTGTGTTTGATGAAACATCTTAAGACGTTTTTATTTGTTCAGGCTTTTCCTTGATTTTCTGGAACTCCTGTTGTGTTCTCAGTTTTATTTTGATCTTTAAAGTATATACTTTATTGAATATTGTTTTGATTGTTTAAGCGCTTTGTGACCCTGGTCTGGAAAAGCGCTATATATAAACAAATTACTTACTTACTTACTTACTTTAAGATTTTATGGTACTTTAATGTGGCAACTCTGGTCTCAATTTTAAATCTCAACAGCTTGAAATAAGAAATTGTTTACAATAGTTTATTGTATACTCACCATCTGAATGTGACTTGAATGAAGTGTAATCAGACCATTTTAATTCATATCATTTTAACAATGTTTTTAAGATGAACAATTATTATTTTATTTTGATATATCTTTTATGAAAAATTGCTGTATTTGCTGTGGCTAATTGGAAAAAAACAATAAAGTTCTACCTAACCTAGTAATAGACTCAAGGACTCATTCATTCCTCGGGCTATTCAATTGTACAATTCTGAGTTTGGGGGCAGGAGTGGAGTGAAAGTATCATGATGTTCTGTTCTATGTTAGTCTTTGTATCGTTTGTCTTTGTTGTTTTTCTTTGATCTATGTTCTTTATCTTTAGACTTAGATTGTGTAATTGTGTTCTTTCTCTTTATTTCTCTTGTTCTTATTTTATTTTGATTGATTAATTTTGATTTTTTATAAAAAATTGCTGTATGTATTGGCTATTGGAAAAAAACAATTAAAGTTTACCTTCCCCTTACCTTACCTTAACCTAACCTAATTATAAGAATGTAAGGAAGGTTTTTGTGCCTTTATTCACTTAAAAAATATGAGAAATGATTAGATCGGTTGCCATCTTTGAGTTGACGTCATCTCATCTAGTCAGGATTAACTTCAGTCTCCATAACTTGCCTAATATTGAAATTTTTTTTGGGCAGATTTAAGTGTTTAAAGTTGATTTTACGGCAGCAGGTTCTTACCCTGTGTTCATGTTGAGTGTGCTGTGGTGGCTCGGTGTGGCCGGACTGGCTGTGCTGCGGGGGGGAGGAGGGGGAGTCACCGGGGAAGGTGCGGAGCCGTGAGAGGAGGTGAGGGAAAGTTGGGCGGAGCTAAGGGACGGGTGGGTGGAGGTGAGGCTGGAGGTCAGGGGGCAGATGGAGGACATGGTGGACACTGCTGTGCTGCTGAGACTAGTCACGGCCTGAGACATCTGGCTGGACATCTGGGAGAGAAGCGACAAGGTTAGGCCTGGTTCAGCCACGCCCGAGGGAAAACCAGTGTGCCAGTCCTGTACCAGGTGGGGGCTGTAGCAGGGGGGCTTGTGCGACGGTGGCGCGGTGGGGGGCTGGCTGGGCAGGGGCGGAGTGGCACTGCTGGGATTGATGCGTTTCTCTTTCTGTCTGCGGTTGCAGAACCAAACTCTGATCACCTCTTTCTCCATGTTGAGCTGCTCCGCAATCAGCAGGATCTCCTCTGAGGTAGGCTTCTGGTTCTGTGAGGACGAAACGGCAGATCTCAGACCTGTGGCACAGCAACTCACCAGAGGGAGTCAATTTAATGAATTGTAATAGACTTTAAGAAGATCATTGTCACATTGACAGTGTGAGCCAGTCATCGTCCGGACAACCTTTTTAATCTGGTTTTTCATCTTTAAAATCAGTGTTGAGTGAGCTACTTTAAAATACTAACTTAGTAACCGTTAGTTAACTTAGTTGGTCAAATATTTTAAAAGGTTATTTTCAAAGTAGCTAGTGACTAGGTTAAGTCACTTTTTTGTAAAAGAGGGAGAAAATGTTTGTTAGGTTGGATGATGTTATTACTGATCACACAAACCTATTAAATAACAATCAACACTGTATAAAAGCGCCACAACGTTTAAAGGAAAATAGACAAAATACAAAACCCACAGTTTTAAATCAAAAAAATAATTTGAAAACTTAAATAACTATGAGCAGACAACAATTAATTCATCAAACCCACAATGTAAAACCATTTATTACTTTAATAATGGGATGTTTTTCTTCATGAAAAAAAGTATTTCCTGGTCAGCTTCCATTGTGGAGATTTAGCAAAACACAATTGTTAGAAAGTGTGTTTTCTGTGCACTTGACGTGAATAGAGTCTAGTTATACTGTGTTCTGCAATTAGTTTTAAAATATCCTGCGCTCTGAAACATACAACAACAATCCCAGCGTCATTGAATGCATCATTAGAATAAATTCTATCTATTAATCATTGTGAATAAATATAAATAGCATCTTGTAAAAAAACGAATAATTTTCATTATGAGTGAGCTACTTGAATTGTTTAAATTGCAGTAACGATACTTGTTACTTTTTTTTTAACAAAGTAATTAGTTCCAACACTCAAGCTGCTCACCGTCATGAAAGCACGCTCCAGGGCCACGCGTACATTCGTCTCAATGCTGGTTCTCTTCTTCCTGCGGCGACCAGGCATGCCGTCGAAGCCCAGTGAGGGAGAGGACAGAGAGCTGGGGCTGGGCAGAGTGGAGTCTATGGACATGGTCTCTGAGAGGGGGGGACACCAGACAAATACTTTCAGAGAAGTTTGCATTTTCATTTCATCCTCTTGTCACCGGAGCTGTGGGTCTGGCACCAGCAGGCCAACGTTTCTTATAGTTTGATTTAATTTATAATGTTTTCAACTGAAAAAGGAAAAGGTTTTTTGTAAATACTTCACTGTATTTCTAAACTATTTCTATAGCGCTGTTGATTTTGTGGCAACTTTTGGAATGAAAAAAAACATGTTTTCTATCCTGATTCTGTTAACATTCGGTTTTTACAGGAACTGCTTCTGGTTCACGTCTAGAATTCTTCCAGCACCTGAAATCAGCAACATTTTCTCCCAGATCAACCTCAGTTGAGTGAATGTTTAACATGAAGCTTGGCTGTAATTGTAAACAAGACAAATTGTGAGGCTCAGATCCGGTTCTTTTGCTGGATTTAGTTCCTTCTTCTTGTGGCGTTTGCCTCCTTCAACACTTAAGAGGGATCATCCATTTCAGCCTCTCTCCTCGAACTGAGACGGACAAGAGTGACACCCGTCATCTTCTGAGTCTCGGAGCCGCGAAGCCTAATCCACTTTTAGAAGTCGCTCTATTGTGTCGCTCCCCAAATATAAACGTCTACACAACAGAAGTGTGTATTGTCTGCGAGGACGTTCAACTACCGAGCAAGGCTGACAACACCAGGAAATCAGGAATGGTTGACCTGTGCAAGTATATCAGGATATTGAATTGTTTATTTAAGATTTCCAATGTTTATACTTTAATTAATGCAATCATTTCTATATTTAAAGGTTAACATTTAAATTATTTTTATTTTTAAATAATTGAAATAAAAGTTATTATTATTTTATTTTTTCACACATATAATTTGATATTATAGTTCCAATAATTAAAAAACACATTTTTAACTGTTTACATTGAAATTCAGTATTTTCTGATTGCACTAATATACAAACATAATAATATGATTAAAAACAAACATTGAATTTAAATGGATTGATGAAATAAGAAAATAAAACTCTGTTCATTTAGAAAATGTTCAGTAATATTTAAAAATTGCAAACTTGGAGCCTCACAGAATAATACTATGGAGAAATACTAAAGCTTCTCAAGGAATATTAATACTACAGACATAGGGTAAAAATACTATGGAGCCTCACAGAATAATACTATGGAGAAATACTAAAGCTTCTCAAGGAATATTAATACTACAGACATAGTGTAAAAATACTATGGAGCCTCACAGAATAATACTATGGAGAAATACTAAGGCTCCTCAAGGAATATTAATACTGCAGACATAGCGTAAAAATACAATGGAGCCTCACAGAATAATACTATGGAGCAATACTAAGGCTCCTCAAGGAAAATTAATACTGCAGACATAGTGTAAAAAATACTATGGAGCCTCACAGAATTATACTATGGAGAAATACTAAGGCTCCTCAAGGAATATTAATACTGCAGACATAGGGTAAAAAATACTATGGAGCCTCACAGAATTATACTATGGAGAAATACTAAGGCTCCTCAAGGAATATTAATACTGCAGACATAGCGTAAAAATACTATGGAGCCTCACGGAATAATACCTTGTAGAGAAATACCAAGGAGTGCACCTTATAGTCTGAGAAATACGGTAACACCGGTGACGAAGGATGGACCCTCACCTGCATCATTGAGCCACTTCTCCAGCAGTGGCTTCAGCTTGCACATGTTCTTGAAGCTCAGATTGAGGGCCTCGAAGCGAGAGATGGTCGTCTGGCTGAAGTCGTTGCCGTACAGCTTCCCCATGGCTAGGCCGACGTCCCCCTGCGATGGGACGGACAATTTTAAGAAAGTTAAACAAAGACCACGGATGGACGTGGCGGGTCCGAGCTCACCTGTGTGAATCCCAGCTTGATGCGTCTCTGTTTGAAAGTGCGGGCGAACTGCTCCAGCTCCTCCAGGTCACTGGGCTCTTCGGGGTGAGAGGTCACCGAGGTCACATTTCCCCCGCCGCTCACCTCCTTGTCCCGCTGTCAGAGGACGAACAAATGTTTGACTAACTCTCTCTGCAGGAAGAGCGACCGGGGTGCCGCGACTAATGGAACCATAAAACATTCATGGTACCTGTACTTGCAGTCCCATCCGGGCCTGAGCAGTCAGCAGGCCCCCTTGGTTTTGCTGAGGTAGCGAAATAAGATTTGGTGTCGACAGGAGTCCTGAAAAAGTTCCCGATTTGTTATAATTACAGCCATATAACACGTTTTATGAGGGAGGATCAAAATGTATTTTTTTTTGGAAGAGGCCGGCTGACCTTGCGGGGCCTGCTGGGCCTGTGGGAGGAGGAACTGGGCCGGGGAGGGCAGAGAGTGTCCGGGCACCAACACCAGCTGCTGGAGCTGCAGCAACTGCTGGATGTCCTGGTCGACGACAGAAGGTTGAGGAGATTTGTTTAGTGTTTACAAAGTGAAACGGAACTTTTAGGACATTTTCTTTCTTTCCAGTTTAATTTGATAAGAAATGCCTTCAGGGGTCCTTTTGGTCAAAATAAATGAGTAATAAATGGCTTTATTATGAATATAATACTAAGTAAGTAAGTAAGTAATTGTTATTTGTATAGCGCTTTTCCAGACCAGGGTCACAAAGCGCTTAAATAATATTCAATAAAGTATATACTTTAAAGGTCAAGATAATACTGAGAACAACACAGGAGTTCCAGAAAATCAAAGAAAAGCTTTTGTTTTATTTTTTCTCAGTTACTTCATATTGAATTATTTCATTGTATTGTTTAAAGCAGCAGTCAGGAACAGAACAGCTGATTTTTTTTTTTAAAACCACAGTAAAACTTATTGTAACAGTGAACTCCCTTAAAATATATATATATATATATATATATATATATATATATATATATATATATATATATATATATATATATATATTATATCATGGCATCATCACACATTTTGATGTCATTATTAATTGCATTTTAAAAACTTTTTTCCAGTATGTCATCATGGATACAACGTTATCCACGAGATAATTTAAGAATGAAATATTACCTAGTTTTAAATTTTACAACTTTAATTGTATTATTTAAATTACATATATATTATAATAACATTTTTAGGAAATGTTGATAATCAGACAAGGAAGAGAGGATTAAATATTTGTGTAGTGATCAACTTGTATGACTTCTAACCATCGCTGCTCACACTCACATTCACACTTTATAAAACACATGATTCAATCAGACAGATATAGAAAATAAGTCGTTCTATTTCTGCACTGAGGTCTGTGGTTTCTAGTTAGTTCCTTCTTAACGTCTCGACTTCATTTTAACCAGACGCCAGTTAGCGACAGAAGCTCCCAGAACGCTCAACGCCGCGCCGGTACCTGGGCCGTGAGCTGGATGGGCTGGGACAGGGCGAGCTGGGGCGGCGGAGGCGGGACCGGGACGCTTTGGGTCGTCTGTTCCTGTGTGCTCTGACCCTGCGAAGCCGCCTGCGCCTCCCTGCCCGTCTGCTGCTGCTGATTGGCTGCCGCCACCGCCGCGGCGGCCGCCTGAGCTTGCTGATTGGCCTGGGCGGCGGCGTGAGCGGCGTGGGCGGCGTGAGCGGCGCTGGACTGCTGCACGGCGGCGGCCAGGAGCTGCGCCTGAGCCTGCTGCAGCAACATCTGCTGCTGAGCCGGCAACAGGGCGGTCAACTGACGGAAGAGGAGGAAGAGCAGAGGGAACGAATGAAAGAAAGCAGGAGGAGAGGAAGAGACGTGAAGATATGAAGGATGGAGTTAAGAAAAGCAAGCCAAGCAACTATTTCCCTCCGGGTCGTTTCAAACTGAAGCCACTATGTGTGGAATCATGTCCTTACACTTACACAAGCCCTGGTTTATATCATGGATGCGAGTCAAACACAAGTGGATCTGGTTCTCACCCCTGCCAGTTGGGAGCCGGTCAGCATGAGCTGGGTGTGTTGCAGGGCGGTCTGGGACGGGGTCGGGCCGTGGGAGGGAGGAAGGGCCGGCGACATCTCGCCACATTCCTCCATCTTGTTCTGGAACGAGAGCAGTGACGGGATGTTAGATGCACGAGTAAAAAAAAAAGACTTTCTCTTTTGATCACATTTTAATACAGTCCAGCATAGACGTCACACAAAAAAACTTCAAAAGGCCCAAAAACAAATGTGTTTGTGGTATATCTTGTGTAGTTTCTGAGTAAAGGTGAATGAGATAAAACATGGGTTAATGGCTTTTTAAAAACTATGTTTAATGAAGGTCAATTCACACAAAGAACTTTCAAAACTCAAAATCTAACAGAATTTTATTTTAAAAAGTGTATGTTTGGAAGATAAAGTCTCCTGTTTTATATAGAATCAACATTTTATACACACAATTGTAATAACAGATAGTAGTTGTAGTACTGACGAAATGTTTTTTTTTACATAGCAACAACATTACTTAAGACGTTTTTATTTGTTCAGGCTTTTCCTTGATTTTCTGGAACACCTGTTGTGTTATCAGTTTTATCTTGACCTTTAAAGTATATACTTTATTGAGTATTGTTTTGATTGTTTAAGCGCTTTGTGACCCTGGTCTGGAAAAGCGCTATACAAATAAAAATTACTTACTTACTTACTTACATTACATTACGTGTTTGACTGTAAACTACTGAAAGATCACAAGGAACTAATTTATTAAATAGGTTTCATTAGAGGAAGACATTTTTAAACGGACAGTCCGATTGACAGGTTTGCATAAATGCATGCAAATATCCGGAGATCGTGAAGAAGACGTAGCGTGGAGGCTTTTATTCCATTTGTCTCCGGGGAACAGAAATGCCATCACGGCGGCTTTGTTTACACGAGACATAATAGAGCGCCACAAAGGAAGGATTCAGAGCTCAGGAGCGAGCGCACAGGTGAGACGAGGCCACGGTCAATAGAACGTAACGTGACGTTAATAACACAAAAGATGCTCAAACATTCGCTCGGGCGAGTAACCGATGGAAACACTCACCTTGCTGCTGCTCAGGCTCGGTGAAAGGGAGAAGGGGTTGACTTTCATTGACTGAGCCTTGAGGGGAAAACAAAAGAATTTTTATGAAATGATTCAGAAACGGATAAGAAAACGTTCATATGAAATATCTTTCAAGCGCAAGCAAATGTGGGGAAAGCTGGGCAAGCGAAGAAACACTTTGCTTTGAGAGCACTGGAGTCTCAAAAAAAACTTTATTACACAGGAAATAATCTGTCTTTAAAATCACTGCTCAAATTCTCCTTTTGAAAATTGATTAAAAAGAGTGTAGGGAGGTCATATTATTTTTTTTTATACATCTGCAGTAGCTTATATTATGATTAAATAAATGTGCTTTGAACAAACTTTAGTCTGTCAGACTGATTCTGAAATGATTCTTTTCATGAGGCTCCTGAAGCCCAACCCGTTGAAATACATTAAAAAGCACTTGTGTGTACTTTACAACTCCGTCACAAAAAGTGTAGTTATGGCGGTAAGGAAGGATGATAACAAGTGTCACAAGCAAACATGTACCTGATGACTTGATTCAGATCCGCTTCTCTCGGAATCTGTGTAGGAGGGAATGGAAAAGGTGAAAAGTTGTCACACAGATGTAACACAACACAAACACTTGTTTTCATAACACACAACTATACCATTGTATCGTAAGAATAGAGGATTAACTGACAAAACACAAGCAGTTTTGTTGATCTGAAATGAACTTGACTTCTTCAGGATTGTTTTTTATGTAAAAGGCCCAATTCATAGTATTTCAAATATAATTTCTAACTCCCCCTAGTGTAGCAATAGTGTTACTGCAAAGTCATAAATGTTCCATCGCTGCCAATTTTCTAAATGTACATTTGTTTACAAAACAAGATAAAGGCTTTTGTGTCAATTTCTGGTTCAGAACTTCATCGGTACAGTTTTATTTTTGATTCACCAGCACTATGTCGGTTTCCTTCCCTATTGCTTCATTAGATGAAAAGAAAAATGAGATGCTATTCGAAAACCTATTCTTACCAATTGTTACACTTTATAGCTTTTTCGTTGGTCAATCCAGATTTCAGGACCTCATGTTCTGAACCTCTCCTGTGAGATAGTTAGCTCTAAAGCATTAGCCTCTGTGCGAGCTACGTCATGCTAATCTTAGCGAATTAGAAACGTCACTTTTAGACTCAACCAGTCGAGCAAAGACATGAACCAGGAGCAGAGAGACATTTATATATATATTTAAAATTCAGAAAATGTATAAATTTATGTTTCACAGTTTACGTCAAAAGTGATAAATATTAAGTTAACATACATGTTTCTTGTGGTATTTAATGAAATAATGTAAAGTTTAAGTTGTCTTGAATGTGCAAATACATGATTTAATGGTGAGTTTAAAATATATTTTTATTGTTTATTGTTAGACCAGGGGCTGGACAATTACATTTCCTTCATATTAAATACTGTGACTGTTTTGAGTGACCGTCAAGGCAAAAGGGAGATCCTGAGGACAAAACCAAGGGACTTAAGAAAGCTGTATTTGGAGTGAATACAATAAGAAATACAAAACAAAATAACTAGACAGTAATAACAGGGTCTCGTCGTCCCACCTGTGCTGTCCAGTGGTGAGTCCGCCCCTAGTTTCTCCACCTCTACTTGCTTGGACATCCTGATATCTGAAACACACGAGAACATCCAGCATGAAGACCATGATTCCAGGAGAGGCACGTGTGACTCTTTCATTCACGATCCAGCCCACGCTCGCTCATTCATCATTTCCACTGACTTGTGAAGCGCTGAGTAGGTCGTCGGGAGGTGTTTTCGCCTGATCTAAATTTAACTCAAAAGGTGTTTACGTGGGAGAAACAGAAAGCTAAAATTGTCTCGGCGTGTGTCACACTCCAGACGACCACATCGCTTCCTGGATGATGATTTCACTTTGATCTTCAGACGTCAAGAAATCTGATATTTTAAGTCATCGGCTGGAAAAAACCGAATCAATATAACAGATATTCAGAGAGATTGGTGGGTGCACTCGAGGTGTAACCCACAGGCTGGTGAAGTCGGTCATGTGACCTACACAGGGACTATATTATATTGCTCAACTTCTAAAACTAAAACCACAGTTTGCTAAAATAAGGCACGAGAAAAAGGTAAATCAAGGTCATTTGAGGGGAAAAAAAATGTTGAAACACTTTGATAGAGGACAAACACGGGTCGTACCTCTGGTGGAAATTAGGAAATAAACTTCCTCATGTTAATTTTGGAGAAATGGTTTGAAAACTACGAACATTTTGTGCCTTTGAAAATTGTTTTTTCTCTTTCTCTCTTCACCCTGATTGACACGCACACACACCCGCACACACACCCACACCCCCTCACACACACACACAAGCAACTTCCCTTTTGTGAATATGCAAATCTGACCAACGTCTAATTATATCTGGCACCTGCGTAATAACCTCGAGCCCCCCCTCTTTCTGTCCCCTGCTTTTTATTTCTTCCCACACACACTTCCCACTGATCTGCACTGACTTGAGCATCATTACCCAGACGCCTCAGATGACCATCAGGCTGTGGACAGAAACGTGACGTGAGATGAGCAGCATTTCTTTAGGAGGAAGTGTCGAAGCGAAGCTCGAGAAGTTCCTCCCTCGGACGGTCCAGGTTTCTGGGCGTCCACTCCACACCGTGACAGCAACATGTCCTTTACACATCAGTAACACTCAGTTTGTCTTGTAAAATCCAGATATCTCCTCACAGGGGTTTTTCCCAGAGTTACACTGTGTTTCTGTTCTTTTATTTTTGGCAGAAGGAACAGAAGCAGGAACAAACCCAGTGTTACTCAACTTTTACATCTTGGCTCAAAACATTTGATCATTTTTCAATCTGTTTAGTATTGATCTTTGGTCTATGACTGCTTTAACTAGCGATGTTAAGAGATGAAAGTTCAAGTAGTTATTAATAATCTAATTCATCTCTTTTTCTGGGAATAAGATAGAAAAGCTGAAGATGAAAAATCAACTTTTGTTCATTTATTTTATTCATGTCAGACGATTAGTTTGATCCTTACCTTTAGTTACCTTCAGCAGGACTTAAGATAACTAAACCATTAAAAAGAAAAAAAAGAGGAAAATATGAATCGTTAAAGTCCATCATTAAACTTGTGTTTTACTTTTCCCACAATATTAAGAATGTAACATCTCCAGACTTTTTTCTCAAGTAGATCTTTTTCTTCTTTAAATATCATATTCTATATATTGTTTTATTTATTATTGTGTTTTTTTATGCAATTATTATTACTTTATTATCGTTGTTATTATTTTATTGGTTATTCAAATAATTATTGTTTTATTTAAATTAATTGAAATACGTATATTGGATGTGTTAATATAATGTGTATGTATGTTTAATCTTTTTCTTGTGAACTGCTGAAATAACTCAATTTTCTTCCAAATGTGAGAAGAAGGAATATCAATCGATCAATTTTTCCAAATTCTCTTTTAACAGCAACTGCTTAACAACCCTTTTATAAAGACCATAAGATGTAAATTAACTTGGTCATCCACTTGAGACTTGGAGGAGAGCGGCTTATACTAGTTAAAATAATAAATCAGTTAGTGTAAGTTATTGTAAGTTAGTATAAGGTAGTGTAAGTGTAGTGTAAGTAAGGGTGTGATTTCTGCCTCTCCATGGATCATCACAAACTCTATATACGAGGATATTTTGAGCATTCGTGCGGCGTTCACGTTACTCTGCGCTGACAACCTGGATCTCTCTTTCTGGAACGATATCAGTGAAGTGATAAAAGTGCTGTTACGGTGCAGCGCGGCATGTAAAGTGCGGCCTCTCGGCGTGTTCTGGTGAAAGATTGCTATTGATTCATGGTTGAAAATGGCCGACGGACATCTGCGCGGCTGTTAATGTGGTCAGAAGTACAGTGGCGGGACACTATATCAAGATGCTGCCAAGGTCTCTCACTTCCCCTCCTGACTTCCCCCTTGTACCGGGTTGAATGGCAAGTGTTAAACCCAACACTTACTGTCAGTAATGCTATTAATATGATCCTGTATCTCGCTCAGAACACACACACACACACACACATTCATTTAAAAGCTCACACTTGCTGAAGATTGAGTCTCTAATTCTCATCTCTCCATCGCCGTCTCTTTTCGCCAGTTTAGTCGTGGAAACCGCGGTCGCAGCAGAAACATCCAGTTTAAATACTTTGCCAGCCTCAGCGTGTTAATCTGAGTAGCAAATCCAAAGCTTTATCTGTAATCCGGCAGAATAAAGCGGATGCATCTCAAACAGGCCACGTTTTTTTGTGTCTGCTCTGTAATCCACGGCGAGTTTGTTTGGTGCAGGAAGTCTGTCTCTCACTGTCGGACTTTCAACTAAAGAGCATTTAATGAAACCACCAGATCTCCCATGAACTGTTTAACCAATATTTAGTTTATATTTTAACACCCTCATTTACCTTTGCCTGGATTATGTATGATCTTAATTTAAATGTATTAATTTTTCACAGAAATAAAGGTTATCTAGAGCTCATTATTCCCATGACAACACAACTATTGAATTAAAAAAACAGTGTTTGTGATTATATTGATGGTCATAATGACTAAAGCCAGTTATGATGGGATCACTGACGTGTCACCAGCATGTTGGTCTATGCTCTCGATACAAGGTGAGATCAACTGCTGGTGATGAGGAGAACCAAATGTAAAGTCTGGCGCGTCTCCTTAAAGTTACAACTGCTGCAAAATACAAGTCCTAGTTTGTTTGCTTTAAGTCACATCCTGCCTGAACTGATTTTTCTGCGTCTACCTGGATCCTCCTCCGTGTGACAGGCTGACCTTTGCTGTTCGCCTCATGTCTGTGTCGAGGAAAAGTTCCAGTGAATATGGACGCGGGTCGCCAAAGTACAGAAGTCATGACAGATCAGCTGATGAATTATACTCATATCAAATGTTTATTATATTGACTTTTTTTGTATTATTTTCATCAGGTCCCATATTCAGCTCATTTATTAACCTAATATTTGTGATTCTCTTTGAAAGTCTGACCTTCAGGAGTGAAGATATAGAAGGAAACAAACAAAAATCAAACCAAAAAAAAGTCAATTTCACATCTAATATAAATAAGTGAAGATGATTAAATCCATGATGTATTTTTCAGAAGAACATTCATTATTGCGAGATTGTATTTATTAATATAATCTTCATTTTCCACATATATTGTCATGACGTATAGATTTTTAAAATGTTATTATTAATATCAATATGTCGGGTTTCTCGTAAAGTTTCTTTTCCCACTTTGAATATTTCGCAGCAGTTTTTATTAACTTTATTAAATCTGATTTTCACTACATGTTACAAATGCAACATCTTGTCATTTTTATTCACTTTCACTTACCTTTTTTTATACATTTTTTTTCTTGGTTACTTTGTGTTTGTCTCCCTCATTTTCTTTTAATATTCTGACCTTTTCTTTAAGTAAGAAAATCATGTAACAAATTATCAGAATAATAATTGATAATAATTGAAACCAAAAGAAAAAAACCCAGAATTTTTAGTTATTAACTTCCTTAGTTATTAACTTATAACAAACGTTGTATAACATTTAATGTCATTTTAATATCTCTTAACATCAAGAAATACCATCTTGCAATAATGAATGTTCTTCTGAAAAATACATCATGGATTTAATCACCTTCACTTATGTCTATTACATATGAAATTGACTTTTTTTTGGTTTGATTTTTGTTTCTTTTCTTCTATATCTTCACTCCTTAAGGTCAGACTCACTTAAATATTAATGGCAAATGAATTCAAATACGTATGTAAGTAAGTAAGTAATTTTTATTTGTATAGCGCTTTTCCAGACCAGGGTCACAAAGCGCTTAAACAATCAAAACAATATTCAATAAAGTATATACTTTAAAAGTCCAGATAAAACTTTAAAAGATAAATACGTATTTCATAATTTATCTGGATTATTAAATCGTTGCTTCTTTATTTTAAAAATAGTGAAAAACAAGATACTTTTGCGAATTACAATTTCACCAACAACTCCACAATTGATAAATTAGATTGTCCTTCACAACTCTTTCACAAATACTGTTAAAGTGAAAAGAATGATTTAGCATTGTGACACACCAGTGACATGAACCAGTGAAAATATACATGTGACCTTTCTCTCCTTCACTCAGTCATCCATCCATCCATCCATCTGTCCTCACATCACCTCCCGCTTCTTTCATGTCCTCCAATTAGTGGAGCTGGTTTAATCTAGTGGCATTAATCCACACACACACACACACACACTCCCACACGCACACACATATTAATTGCTAAATTGAGGCTCACAGGCTGCACAGTTACTCACCTGGCAACCACATGCTGCAGAAGTCCTTCGCTGGAAGAGCTGCGGCCGTGCTCATGTCTGAGACAATATGACTGGTGTGTGTGTGTGCATGTGTGTGACTGCTGGATGTCATAAAACTCTCTTTCTGTCTGTCATGCACACTTGTCCACACCCCCCCCAAAGTTCCACCTCCTCCCCACATCCTGGCACAACAGGAAGTACGCCTCAAAAGAGTAGGAACTGCACGGAAGAGGTGACAGAAAGATGGGTGACACACACACACACACACACACTTTTTCTTAAGAGTGTGTGTGAGAGAGAACGACAGGTGGAAGAGAAGAGGACGGAAAATGATTGTGAGTGGAAAGATGTGATCATACAAGCGGGAGGAAATAACAGTGTGACTGAAGAACAAGTCGTTTCATTATCTCCAGGGTCCGAGCGCCCCCGGAGAATGCCGAGCGCCCACGAAGCCACGCACCTCGAGAAAATATTTCCAACGTGAGACTTTAAGTCGAAACATGCCTGGAGACGTTTGTATATTTGAAATCATCGACATGAATTTATTTATCTTAAAACTATCGTTTGGTCCGTGTCGCCTCCGCAACCTCAAACCAGTAATGATATGTTAAAAAAATGCTTTTATTAAAAGTAAAACAATGTGTTAAATAACATAGAATTAAACACGTGTTTAAAATCTTAATATCATTTTTCAGGATCTACAAGTAAATAAAATAATATATTAACGACGCTGCGTTCAGGACCAGTTAGAAATAAATAAATTAAACAGTAATAAATGAAAATGTGATTTAACTATTTGAATAGAGATTCGATATGTTTGGGGATGTTTTTAAATAACAAAACGTTTACGTCTTCATCACGTCTTACGGCTTCCTGGACGTTTATGTAAAAATAAAGCTATAATTTTTTTTATTTTGAAATTTTTATTTAAAACTTAAAAAACAAACCTGTAGTCATCACTGGGTATTGAAGTTTTCTGAAGTTTTCTGACAGTGGGTTTGTGTGAGACCCGAACCAAGTGGAAGGAAAAAACTCACTACAAACAAACCGCACTCAAAGAAATGTCGCGGGTACTTCTACGTCACCAAAGTCGACCAACACGATCGAATAAACGAAATAAAAATATTAATTTAATGAAGTCGTCCAAAGGAAGAACCACACGTTCTGTCTTTGTGTTTTGTTTATCTTACAGCGTCAACGCGGAGTGAAGGACAGTGTGACGTGTTGACCACCAGGAGGCAGTGTTGGTTCTGTAACCAGGATGGACGCGACTTTCTGCTCGACCAGCGACTCCGAGGTTTAACCTTATAAATACTTTATGTAGTGATTTAAAGCGCTTGGATTTACAACCGCAGCTCCCACGTCGAGCTCACTCTTTCATAAACATCTTCTCCGGGAAGTATGTTGAGCTCATAAAGGTTTTTTAAAACAAAAGGACATTTTTGTTAAATAAGGACGTGTTGTTGTTTTTTTCTTCCGACGTTTGTTTTCTTATCTTTACAACCGTAAAAAACTTGCAATTATAATAAACTCTGTTTACTTTTAGAACCATTTTTGTTGTTGTACTGTTATTACATCAAATGTCATTTACAGAGGATTAAATTTGCACTAAATTACTATTTACCTCGCACTGTTTATTTAAACAATTCATTGTTTTCCTTTCTTTAAGCATTTACCTTTTTATAATGAGATAACTTCGCAAAAATGTGCAGTATTACCAAAAAAAGTTTGTTGAAAATAAAAAAAACGGTTGTAAAATCATGCAAGAACAAAAGTATTAAAAATGAATTGACTGCAGAGAAGTAATAATGATGGGTGACATAAAATGCTTAAAATAAATTCAATAATTGTTATATATATATGGGTCAAGAAATGGAATTGATTTTTTATAATGTAATCATTTATGTTTTCATAATTTGACACCAGGCAGAGAAAATGTCTCTCTGTGAAACGTGAGTCTATGACATTTGCATGATATTGATTTGTATTTGTCTAGTGTCAAAGTAACACACACATAAAAACAGTGTTTCACTCATCGTCTCCGTTCGAGACCCGCGAGTCTCTTCTGACCAGTTTAATGTTGAAGTGATTGGTTCGGCTCGTTCAAGGACAGTGACAAATTGCGCTCGGGGAGAAGGGGAAGGCGTGACCCGGGGTCAAAGGTCGTCTGGCCAGCCCCGGCCTTGGCCGTGACCTTTGTTCAAACCTCAATCTTCCCTCATCAGGGCGTCCTCGCGTGCATGTGTTTGTGTGGATCTGCTGGAGTGTCTCTTGTCTAAACAAAAGCGTGGACTTGATCCCGCTGTGCTCAGTGTGTGTGTACAGTTCACGACCGCTGAGGGTCCGGTGGCCCCGGGAGGTCCAGGTCTTGTTTCCATGGAGATCAACCTCAGCATCCTTCATATTAGGTGTGAGCCTTGTGTTTGTGTGTGTTTGTGTGTGTTTGTGCGTGGCCTGAATAACGCAACGACATCATCTGAAATCACATTTGTCTTCCGCCAAAAAATAATTGTCACTACTCTCTGTGTCTTGTATTTTAAGATGAAGATAATTTTTCATTCTTAAATTCTGCCCTTTTATTACATCATTTAGTGTTTGACTCATATTTATATGGGTATTATATATATTATTGTCATTGACCTATATTATCTTTCAATAATCAGTATCTATTTTAGTATATATCTTTGTCACAAATCCACTTTTTCTATAATAAATGAACTAATTCTAGTATTAAACTTTAATTCTATTCAACCATTTATTTGTATTCTTAAAATTAAAATGTATTTTGAACGTAATTATTTAAAGGATTCAATTTTTTGTTTAGTAAAAAAAAAAGGCTTGTTGCCTTTTTACCATTTTGCCACCAGCATTTTAGAAATACAACATATTATAAAATAAACCTTTCTTCCTTTTTAAACTTTCCAAACACCAGAGACTTAATTTGTGAGGTTTTTGTGTTTGTTTATTTTAACTTACGTTGTCACATTATTTTTTTCTAAACTACGAATCCACCTAAAATGGTCATGTGACCACTTGTAAAAAAAAAGGGATCCTGACTCCATCTTAATCATTCTACACTGCAGACTTGGTTTTTAATTTTTGGAAGTTATTTTGACAACACATGTGTGATCCCTCTCTCTCGCTTACATGCACACACAATTTGATAGTGGGACCCCTGGGAGGAGGATGGGGGGGGGAGGCCCAGGCCTCTAGAGCGCCATCAATCACTTCACTGTCAAGGCGAAGGAGAGGCAGGGAGGAAGGGACAGAGGTATGGGGGGTTTCTAAAACAAAAAGAAAGGCAGAATCGTAATGAAGAAACAGTGAGAGGAGGATGGAGTGAAGGTGAGCAACTGACGGAGGAAGAAAGATGGACAGGAATAAAGGGATTGGCAGCGGGCTCGTAACCGGTGCTGAGGGAGAACAACGGTCTGGAAGATGCATGTGTGTAATGGGTCATTGCAGGGACAATTCAAGGGGTCTCCAACCCGTTCAGTGTCCCTCCACGGCTCGGTCCGACCATTTGTGTGCAGCCCGGTGCCCGAAGCACACACCGGCTCTAATTCATGTGATCCATCATATTCGTCTTCTCGTAGCGAGGACAAAGAGCGGCTCAGTGATGGACCCGCCGAGTTCAATGCACGCCGTACGACCAGGTGAGAGGTTTCAACTCCGGTGTGGCGTGTGTGAGAAACGTTACAGCACATGGCGGAACCATGAATCCTCCATTCAAATACGTAGAGATGTTCCTCCTGACATACATATCTAAACGCCTTTCCCTGGACACAGAAGGCACTTAAAACATTTCCAAATCTCTTCTGTGAGTTTCACTTCTTTCGCACAGAATCAACACTAACTAGAAAGTTAACATTATAGACGTTTTTTTTGTTTCAAATAGTGGTAGAAGTGATATTTTTTAAGACGCATCTACAAAGCAAGATGACTTTATCACACTTTACTGTAAGTATGAGACAAATTTAAGCATTCATTTTTTGAAAATCAGATTCTTATTTTGCAGAAGTTTGCTTTAATACAGAGTTACCTTGTTATTTCTATTATGGAAATATATTATGGAAGTATATCAGTGCCATCAAAAATATTGACCGATTGATTTTAACATTTTAAATCTTGAAACTTAATAAAACGTTTTTTTTATAGCAATACATTTTTTTTTTTTTTTTAATAGAATAATTAAATTAAATAATTAATCAATTTAAAAAGTTCATTTTAGTTTATTGAATAATGTAGTTTGAATTTGTTATTTTTTAATATATTTCTTTTTTTAAATAATATTTTCTAAATTAATATTCTTTTAGTTTGATATTCAAATTCCCATAACCAAAATAAAATGTCTAAATTCAATATTTTCCAATTTGTCACCTTTTAAATTTGACATCAAACATTTCAGCAAATGATCAAGTAGCTTTGAGCGTCTATTATTTAAATCAAAAATATAAAACTCATTATACCTTGAATACAAATTTAAAAACATTTTTTGGGACGCACTGAAAGTGTGGAAATAGTGTCTGTAGTTGGTAAAAGTTTTTAAAAAAGCTCCTTCAAAACATTTGTTTAATGATGCATTCACAATAAAAATGATTTACTTACTTACAAGGTGATAGAGTGTGATCTTAAAAAAAAGTAAAAGTTGAGACCGGACTAATATGGAACGGATCATTATACACACCAGGAATTAAAAGTCAGCGACCATGAGTTGAACGTATGGTCACACCTTCAGTCGCGAGCCCACCAGGACCATAAACACAGACCACTGGCGGCGAGAAGAGGTGATATGAGAAGCAGCGGGGGCTAAAACACACCGTTGACCGCCAATGGGACCGCAAACATCATCTCACACACAATCCTACACACCTTTACGACACCTTTTCCCACTCTCTGTCCGAGACGCCTCTCAATAGCTTC
The DNA here is from genome assembly GCF_982586985.1 of Callionymus lyra. Taxonomy (NCBI): domain Eukaryota; kingdom Metazoa; phylum Chordata; class Actinopteri; order Syngnathiformes; family Callionymidae; genus Callionymus; species Callionymus lyra. Next base: position 19,641,247 of record NC_141830.1, read on the forward strand.
TCCTCCTCCGGCCGCCGCTCGCAGCCATCTTTCTCTAACACCATTACACTTCTCTCTATATCATCTCGCCGCCCAGAGGGACGCTCGTCTTGTCTAGACAGACGCTCGCCATCTCCCACGGCGATACCCAGGTTCAAACCTTCTCTCCTCCCACCTTCTTTCATGTGGCAGAACAGGGACCCGAGTGGTCTTCAGATGCCCCCGCAGGACTCTGGTCGGAGCAGGTTTCATTACTTATTATTTAGAATCACACCCCCCCTCTTTTCCACTCGTCCATCCTTCACCTGTGGCCTCCTTCTTTGTCTTCATGACCTTCCACTTTTCTTTTCTCCGGATTCAAACTTTCTCTTTTCTACCTCAGACCTGCTGGTCAGCACTCGCTGTGACATCACCGGCCGCCCGTCCTCCGCTCGGATTGGACATTCGGCCACGTTGCCAGGCAACAGCAGTGAAAGGTCTCGGTGTGTGCGCGTGCGGGGTCTGCCCGCACACACGCATGTGTGTGTTTATAGATACGTGAGTGAGAGGTGTGCGAGGCATTTTTTTCCACGCCGTGCCCTTTTATCCGTGCATGAGGCACGATCACATCTTCGGGGGCTTTATCTGGGATCAAAGCATGTAGATGATTGGTTCCTGGAGAAGATGAAGCAGGATGTGCAGCGTTGTGTTGTGTTAATGAAAAAGAAAGATGTGTCTAAACAAATAAATGTGTATGTTTGTGTTCGATGTGTGTGCGTCTAAATATGAGTGTGTGTGTGTGTGTGTGTGTGTGTGTGTAAGCCCCCGGGAGCGGGTGGTTATTGTATCTGACACAGCGGCTCTTTCTCGCGCCTCATATTTCTGGGCCGATCGATTCCTCTGACTCCCGACAAGACAATAATCGCACCTCCCTCTCTCACTCCATCACTACCATTATTACTGACCTCCCCGGGGAGGCGCGCAGGGTGGAGGTAGGGAGCGAGGGATGAGGGAAAAAGGAAGGATGTAAAGGAAGGAAGATGAGGGATGAGAAGGAGACGCCGAGTTGACGAAATGAGCCGATGATGATGAAAACACAATAAGGGACGAGAGTGAGACGGAGGAAGAGTTGGCCTGGAAACAGTGGGGGGGGGGAGAAGGACGGAGAGAAAGACGAAAGAGAGGAAGTTGGCGAGGAAGACTGTGGCGTTAGAGGAGGAGAAATGGGATTGTGACATCCACGGGAGGTGGCACAGAAAGAATGAGGGAAGAGGACAGAAGGATAGAAGAGACAATAACGGAGAGAATTAGTGGAGGAGAGATGAAGGATCCGTCGTCTTCTAATAAAGGAGAGAACGAAGGAGGGCGGGAGGAGAATGTGTGGAGAAATATTTAAGTACACACACACGCTCGCACAATGTAGTTCTTTGGAGGTCAGTGCTGGGAAATATTACGAGACGGACAAAAGGACAATAGTTGATTGACAGGCGCAGAATGGACGCGATCAAACACACATCATGACGATCAACACAGCATGTACAGGACACACACTCGCACACTGACGGACGCACAAATCTTTGCTGTCTTTTGTCCATCTTGTGTGTCACTGTTAGAGTCTAGTCGCTCTGGATCCAGATTACAATTACCGTAATTGGCTCTCAATTCCAGGAATTGGTGTTTGACCCCCTCACCTCTCCCTCGCTCCTTCCCTCCTCCTCTCCTCCTCTCCTCCTCCTCCTCCTCCTCTTCATCAATATTCCTCCACCTGTATCGCCACATCCATCTCCAAACCACCCTGCAATCTCCCCCCTCTCTCTCCCCCCCTCCACACTCACACATTAACCCAACTCTTTCCATCTAATTCCTCATTCATTTGGACTCTTCCCTCCCTCCTCCGTCCACTCCCCCTCTCCTCGGGAAACAGCAGATCTGGAGGATATACTTTATTCATGTTGTATTTATTATGAATCTGTTGTGTTAGGAGCTAAAAGAGTGATAGATAAAAAGAAGGTGATAGAGGTGGTGGTGGTGAAACGAGTGAAAAGGAGGAAGGGGTGGGGGGGGTAGGAAATTGGTCTGGCTAGCGGAACAGCTTTTCACCTCTCTTTCTCTCCCTCTTTCTCTCTCTCTCTCTCTCTATTCTGCTTTGTATTCTGCAGAGATGACAGGGGGAAAGCTTTATTGCTCTGAGTTTGTATCGATCGGGGCCCCTACGAGGGGGGAAGTCGGGGGACGCGCTGAACAGGCCCTTTCTCAACGACCGGCGCCTCCTTCCCCTCCTTCCTCCTCCTCTCTCTCCACACTCACTCGCTCTCCTCCCTCCGAACTCCTCGCTCTGAAATTCAAATTCAAGGCTCTTATTCTCAAAGGTTAGGAGAGATTGAATGGAGGGGAGACGGACTTCCTCCCCCGGCCGAGGCCTTGGAAAAAGAGCCGGCGTCTGATAAGAAGAGAAACACGAACACAAACAGAAAAATATGGAGAACAAATGAAAATGGCCGGGAGGAATTTTTCCATTCTTTCCCTTCCTTCTCCTTTTTGCTTCTCTTGGGCTCATTAAAAAAAGGGGACAGTGGGAGAGGTGGAATCCGGCGAGAGCCAGACTGTGTGGATCTCACTGTGGAACTACAGACGAGTGTCAAATTAAAGGGAAAGGCAACAGAAGGTGTTGTGGTGAAGTGCCAGGGCAGAACCATCACGGTGATTCTTTGCCTCTGCACGACCACGTCGCCTCCCATCTTGATACCCGGGAGTTGTGAGGTTGTGGATTGGTGTTTAAAAAAAAAGTTATTAGTGTCGTCCTTGGCTCAATTACCAGCACTTTTCAATTGGAAACAATGTTTAAAGAGTGAATCCAGTCTTAGGCTGTGATTGACGATTTTAAATACTATAATATACTTTTGTAGGGTTTTATAAATTGCTAAGATAGTTTATTAGTGAGTGTGAAAACCACCGGGTCACTTTATTTGGTTCAAAATCAAGTAGATAATTGTTCATGTTGATATGTTGACCTATAAAGATGCCAGTTTTAAAGATAAGATAAGATCTCTATCTAAATCTTTGGCAAAAAGTCATTTATTTAAGTTTTATATGCATTTGTTGACGACCCCACAAGAACAGAATTATGTCAGTGTGTCCTACATTTCCCTTATAGTTTCATAAATACTAACATGACGCATAAACACACAACGTTTTTTTTTGTGTTATTTAAACGCACACCTCTAGATTTAAACTCAACTCAGCTATCGACGGTGAATCTTGACCTGTGATTCTGACGGAGCAAAGACTCCTGGAAAAAATAAATCAGAACAAAGAAAAGTATAAATCATTCAGCTCCTGAGGTTGTTTCTACTTGACCCCACGCCAACCGACAGACCCTGGCCTCATCCATGCAGTCTTCCATGCGCTGACACACACACTCTCATCCGTTAATGGCATGCACGGTGGCGAGGCTGGCCAGGAAAGCAGATTGTCCATCGGGGGGGTTATGAGGTTCAAGTCCATGACCAGGGGGCCAGAGGAAGGTTAGTGGGTTGTAAGTTCAACTCCCAAGGGGAGTAGGGGATCCCTGCTGTCTACCGTCCAAAAACCCAACCCCCCAAAAATAAAAGCTCCTGGAGGAGAAGCCGCCCCTCCCGCCGCTACCCCTGTTCCCTTCTTCTCCTCCGTCCTGCTGCTGCCGTTCCTTCTGACCTCCCATAGAAGCACTGACGCAGCCTCACTCCGAGGATCCTCAAATGTCTCTCTGCGTCTTGAATAAAAGCTCACACTGTCAGGTAAATAATGAAAGATGTTTGTTGATGACTTGGGTCATGGTCTTGATTCAAGAAAAACAACCTGTTCGCTACAGTCTGGAAGTTGAACACGGCAGCAGCAGGAGTCACGACGAAGGTGAACCTGACCAGTGTGCTCCTGTATATCTACTATGATCAAGAGTCATGTGTACAAGACAGTACGTGTTTCAAGCTTGATTCATCACGACAGTAATTATTATTATTATTAAGTAAAGATAGATGAAGAGGTTATGTTCGTCTGATTATGAATTTAATTAATCTAAATATTACAAGTTTAAAGTGGGATAACAGATGGAAATTCTTTTAATGGTGTTGTTGAATCCAGTAGAACACTAGAACGCAAAACCTTTATTTGACTGTAATGAAATAATAATAATAATAATAATAAAATAAGAAATCTAATCGACATTAGGTACACGTTTTAGCTAAAAGGAGTTTGACAACTGGGAATAATATTAGACCAGGGCCTCATTTTGAGGGAAATATTTTAGCAAGTGAGCCGGACCGGCATAATCCTGGTATTACACCTTAAAATCAATCACTTCATAGTTTTAAGTAGGTTTCTTCTCTGCCGTCCTTGAAAGTCTTTGAATGTGGCATCATGAAGACCAACCTAGTGGCAACGAAGGTCATGTTCTTTCAGCGCAGAGACATGCTGTGAACACAGAAAACTCTCCAACTCAGACCTGCAGCACCAGCTTTCCTATTCACAGTCATCAATAAATGGGGTGATTTTTGGAAAGCTCTGTGTCCATTTCGATCTTTTTTAACAGAGACACATTGGAGTAACAAAAGGTGTTGAAGCATGGAAAAAGTAAAAGTTGCAATAAAAATCTAATTTTATAAAAAATCATTCCGCGGGTTGGTGGCTTTGACGCCTCTGTACCAACGGTCTATACTGTATGTCACGCAGGGTTAAAATGGGTAAAAAAGTGGTTTAATTGCATAGGACCATGTTTCAGGACATAAGTAACAAGGGTTATATAGAAATAAGTTATATTGATATAAGATTAATGACAAATAATTTCAAAAGAGATTGACAGGTGTGAATGGTCGGCTGGGCGGCAAAGAATTCGGGGAGCTCTCCAGGATTACTGTAACTGAGAGGGTGGCTAAAAGGGATGGAACCTCAGGTGCGATGTTGAGTTTAAACGTTTAAATAAATGTTGATTTTAAGTAGAAATAAAAGGTTACTATTTCACGCATTTCTCTTCATGAGGGGGTTTTCATAATGTATACCTCGCAGTACATTTTATTTTTTTGAGGTTATATATATATAAGTATAAATAAAAGTTAAAATAAAAACTTACTATTGAACTATTAATAAATAAAAATGTACAAATTGTAAAAACATAAGTTCAATCAAAGGGCTGCTTTAGACTTTGCACTTTAACCCTAAGAACACACGGTTTTAATTCCCAACCGAAACATTTTTGTGGGAGTAGGATTTATCCCGTTTTAAGAAAGTCATACAATCTCCGTGGCAGAAGTATGCGCCGTTTCATTGCAAAACACATCTTCTCAAAATTGGACCTGGACGTGTGCCGACCAACATGAGTAGCTCTTCGCTTCTTCCACATGTGCTGCTGCTCCTGAGCACCCCCGGGATTACCACCTGTGTGTGTGTGTAATCACACAGATAACACAGGGCGCTTAGATTCATAAAACATCAATGCAATTCAAATGCTGCCGTCTCTCGTCCAATTGTACGGCAAATCATTTCTTATTTCCAGCGGCATCACGACTTTACTCCATCTCACTTACTCCTCCGGTGGAAAAGGAGCAAACAGAGAGCGGCGACGTGGGCTCGGCTATCAGAGGAAGCAGATGTGAGTGGATATGAGATATTTGTGTAAACATTGGATACATACACTATATATATCTATATATTGTCATTGATATTGCTGGTGTGGTTCATGTGCGGCCGGATTGACTCCAGCGATAGAGGATACATCAGAGACCCGGCAGTGCTGGGCGACACACATCACACTCCTGCTGCCAAACTCACACACATTTATGCATGCATCCTCGCGCACAACTTCACATGCACTGACACACACACACACACACACTGGCTGCAGGTGGAAAAAGCTGCAGGCCTATAACCCGCCTAGTTGGCTGGATGGGAAGATGCATTATTAAACACACAGGATTTCATATGTAGAGACAGAATATAAATGTAGTGCAGAGGTTTGCCTCCTCTTTCTCTCCCCAAAAACCCACATTTTCTTTTCATTATTTCACTTCCAAAGACTTGCTATTTACTTTTTATGATGTGCTTTTGTTGGTGTATTTTTGTTCCACTAAATGTTGCATGTTTTTGTTTGCCCTTGTTTTGTTTAAGCTTTACCTTTAAAAAAAGAATGAGTCTGTATCAGGAGTTTAACATACAACCCTCTCTTTTCTATTCTAACCTAACCACTTCATTTTTAGAAGTGATTTGTAGCATTTAGCTAAACTATTTTGCCTTTATTATTTAGTTTTGCGTTTGTTTTAATGTGAGTTGTTTTAGATATTGTTATTTTTAACATACGTATAAACATATTATATCTTATACCAGTGATGGGTAATTACATTTCCTCCTACAGTGGCTTTTAAGGCACAATCAAGTAAAGAAAAGTATCCAAAAAAATAAATAAAATTCCAAAACAAAACCTTATAGACATATTTTAGAGATTAGTAATGAACGTATGAAAGTTAAAAAAGTAAAAAAGTTTCTACATAATTGACCTCACAAAGTCAAAAGTCCATGTTTAAATAAATATTTTAAATCAGTGCCAAAAATGCTTCGATTTTATTTCATTTATTATTATTTGCAGGTCCTTTCTAATTTATTAAGGTAACGCCCTTATACTTGTTTTTTTTTAGGTGATACTATTGATTATATCTGGTAAATCAGCTCACTTTTCAGTTTATATCGTCAATCATAATTGTTTGTTTTATGAATCAACATAAATCTGAATCATTACTAGAAACTATTTATTAAAATGTGCAGGATCTTTCAACTTGATTTTACTTTTAAAATTACACATTTATATTTGTTTTGTAATTGATAACGTGGGATGTAAAAAGATTAAATGATTACAAAGGATCATTAGATTTGAAATAATAATATTCTCAATCATATTTACTACAGAAACGATAGTAAAGGACGACGGAAGTGTCACAAGAACTTGTTGTAGTATGTCGAAAGGCAATCGAAGAGCACGACAAGGGTTGTGGGCTCGAGTCGATACGGAAGCCCACCGTGACCAAAAACAAAGTGGGAGAATGTGCTGATTAACCGGACGACCTGCACACAAGGAGCGGTCGAACTGCAACTAAACCACAAAATGAGAGCAGCGTGTGTTTACATCTGTAAGGGCGGGCGGCCTCCACTCCCACGGTAATCGATGAACGAGGGAAGGCTGAGGGTGAGGCCGGGACGTGAGCGGGGGACGCCGGGTCGGGAGGGAGAAAATCGGTAAAGAAAGCAGGTTATCTCCTGTCATTAGGGGAAGGGAATCCCCGTCTGGAGGGTGGGGCGGGTGAGGAGGGGTGAGGAAAGACTTGGGGGTTCATTGATAAAAAGCCAGTGAGAGGGGAGACTGTTTGGCATCGAGAGAGAGCAGACAATTATCTGTATTGATTAGAGCGGCCCGGTCCTGTGAAGACTGAGAAAACTATGACTGGATCAATAGAGAGAGAGGGAGAGGGAGGAGGAAAGATGGAAGGGGGAGAGATCGAGGAGAGACAGAGTAACCGAGAGAAACAAATGATAGAGATAAAAGATAAATATAATGACAAACATAAAGAGAGGAAACATAGTTTATGGTGCAAAAAAAAGTCGGGAACCCACGGCGGCGGAAGGGGGGAGGGAAGGGGGGAGTCAATGAAAGCTGGCGGAGATGCATTACCTTGTTGATGTCATTACTCTTTATCATTGATTTGTCAGCACAACCGCAGAGTTCATTCAACAAGCCCACCAGTGCCCTCCCCTCACCACAGCTTACAAACACACCAAAGCAGAAACATTAACTAAACACACGAGCCCAGGCTGCTGAGAAAATGACGCTGACAGTCGTTAACGTCGCTCCATCGCTGAAGAAAGCGTAACTAAAACACAATCTTCTGCAGCCCAATTCATTTCACTGTATATATAATGTATTTGAAACATTCTTTCAATTTCTCATCTTAAGGTTCTCGAGCACTTGGTGAGCTGAGCCAGAGGCTAACAGCTACCGACTCACAACGAAACTTTTGCAGCGAAACAAAAAATGTAGTAAATCTCTTAGATATAAGTGCTTTTAAATGATAATAGTTTATAGTCAGATTAATCGCAGGGTTACTCTGGATTAATTCTTTAAATTGTGGTTAATTTGGCATAAATAAACATGTTGAAAGAAGACGGTAGACATTTATTAAACATTGTCAAAACTTTTTTTGCCAGTGTTCCTACCGAAAGAGACGTTTTAAAATGTGTTGTTGTCTATATAAACTGATTTCACTAATCAATATACTAGTACCACTGAACGTTAATGATCCAAAGTAACACTTATTTGGATATTTAACGGTTCCACAAGGAATTGAAAACATACCTCGACATGGTGAGTTAACTTCATTGATGTTTTTATGGTGTTTTTTTGTTGAAAGTTAAAGGTGACTTTGTGCAGGAACTGCTGGTTTATTTTTCTTCGTGACAGTACACATTGAAACTAGGGCAGGTTCAGGTGGTCTGTGCTCTACAGGTGGTCTGTGCTCTACTTGCCTCACTGGACGCTGCAATTTGGAAGAAATTGCGTCCTTGTAATCAATCAATAATCAATTGTGTCAAAATTTGTCATCGGGTTAATAAAACAAAATGTTAATGTCACATGGACATGAGAATGAATGCAGGAAACAAATAAGATATTTCACCAAAAACCAAGCAAAGCAAAAAAAAAGGAGACATCCAGGACTAATTCTGTGATTTGAGAGAACTTGGAGAAAGCAACAAGAGTGAATTTGAGTTATTTTGAATTTTCGTTATCTGCAAAATAAAATAGGATGAAAAAAGGGCAAAAAGTGAAATAGATATGGTGTGAGTTTTTAAAGGAGAGGTTGATTTCGGGCGGGGCACCCCCCAAAACACCAAAATGGTGGCGGAACAAAAGCCTCATGGTGGGGGGAAACAGGAGTGACAACCGGCGGGATGGAAAACATCCTGCTGGAGCACTCACACAAGGACACACACACACGAGGACACACTGGTGCACTCGCACTAATCCTCCATCAGATCCCACTGAGACTGTGGGTGAGTGCCCACTCACTGCACTTCTACTTGCAACTGACATTTCTGGCAGTCCTGGTCCTCAAACCCCGGCAACCTAGTCTCACACACACACACACACACAACCCCAGACACACACACACACACAACTGGAGAGCACATCTGTCTCAGTTTATTGAACATTACAAGCTGATAGAATTGGGCCGGCTGCTCTCCTGATATCTTCTGACACCGGAGAGGAGAGCTATTGTCAGAAAAGGTTTATACAAAAGCAAACAAATAGATGGAGAAACATAAACAGTAAAATGGGGAGCCAGTCTGGAAATTGAGGAAACCTTTGGTAAGGGCAGAAAATGTCAGATTTGACAAATGACCTTTTAAACATGGAGCAGATGTAGAGAGTCATGTACACCGTGGACGGCGGCGGCTCAACTGTCTGTCTCTTAACGGGAAGTGAAAAGATAAACGTCAGTGTTCCGCGATGTGACTATAAAACACTTTACCAGGCCGAGAGGACTCAATTCACGTCTTATGAGCGACACATAAATGTATATTTCACTCTGTCTCCATGACTCACGTCGGAGGTGTGTCTCGCCCTTTGGTGTGATTTTCCAAGAGCGGAACTTTGGAGCTCAGGCATTCAATTTGTAATAGAGCTTGTATCTGGTTTAAATAGTTAAACATGAGGTAGTTCTCTTGATTTCAAAAGGTTTTTCAAGGCATGTCTGGATAGAGCAGGTGGAGACCTCAGGGTCCTGGAGGAGATTCCAGGTCTGGCATTAGAACATCTTGAACTCTATTCAAACAGAGGTCACGAAGTTAGAAATATGTAGCTGATGTTAATAAATGTCTCTTTTTGTTATTATCTTTTAAGCAATAAAATGAATCAGTCCGTGGAATATAAACTCCTCTTAATCCAAGATCTTGGTTCTCAGTTGGAATTGAGCTCTTGATCATTGTTGATACACTCAACAGGGGTGTGAGAAGAAAATGGATAGACGTAAATATCACTTTATATATTTTCCAAGATCAATATTAAACAACACAAACATCACTAATTCAAAAAACAAATATTTTTGTATTTTTGAGCATTTAAATCATATTTTTTTTATCATAGTTATTCTATTGTATATATTATGAATAAATCAACATTTAACTATTGACGTCTAAATATTAACTGTTTGATAATTTTTGTGTTGCGACTAAACTTCCAGCCCCTGGATGGCAGCAGTTATTACATTCTCTGTAGCTAAAGCAACAAGAATAATCCTGCGAGATCTTTGCGGTGACTGTGAGCGAGAGGATACAGTTGACTTTTAAAGCTGAAGTTTGGACATATTTTTTGGACAAAAACAAATGAAAACAGTTTTTCAAGATTCATGTGGTCTGTAAATTCTGCAACACCAAAGTAAATACAGTTGCTTTTGTATTGCGACTCGGTTGTTTAGCTACATTCCTGTTAATACACACCCCTAACACTCAAGGTTTACAGGCTTTAGGTAAACAGTGTAACTCTTCCTTTGAGGAACTCTCTACCTTGACTATATCGAGAACCACTGAAGTGCTTTGCAATCTTTTTTAAGAAAAGCAGGTAAAGGAGGAATACACACATAACAAGAAAATTCTTTTTTTTCTTAAACTTTGTACTGACTGACTCGAGCATAAAAACATACCAAGGACCATGTACTGCATTGAATACTGAAGGATTTGTTATCTTTTAGAAGTTTTAACTTGAGTTGAAGGACTGCAGCTGTCGGCTCGCAAGAAAAGAAAAATCTGCAGCAATGTGACATGAATAAAGTCGCAAACAAGGAAGTCGGTAAGAAATCACAGAACATGAACCACAGGTGTTATCTATGGATGCATGACATCACGGACCCTGATCCAGCCTCAGGTGCCTGGGAAACAGTCGCTAAGGGAACAACGTAAAGACCGAGAACAACCAACAAGTGGACAAAACGTTTTTTAAGAAAATCCCTACGTTAAAAGAGTTCCTTCAATCAGTGTGAAGAGCATAATGATCCCTGCATCTCCTCTGAAGAAACTAGCTTCACTTCCCGCCTGGCAAATGTTAAATCCTTCTCGTAAAAGGTGAAAAAGTGAGGTCCATTACCACAAAAGCCTGCATTGTCCTCCCCCATACGCGGCGACCTCTCGTCTACACCGGCAAAGGAGATTTAGTGCTGGCTGTGATGGTTTGAAACCCGGCACATGATAGAGAGGCGGCGGTGGGCTCGGGTCTCCGATTCAACACACTGAGAAATATTGATGGAAAATCATGTTGATGGACAAAGAGACACTGAAATGCCGGCTGTTAATGTATATGGGTGCGTGGAGGTCATTTTCCATCAAGAAGCAAAAGCCTGGTAAGTGGATTCAAGTTCACAGTTCCACTTTGTTTTTTCATAAAGGCGGAGGTGCGAGAAACACCGACGAAGAACACGCTGAGGAGACAAGATGTATGTATGCCGCCGGTAATATCTTCCAACTGATGTGTACACAAGGTCACCGCGCGTGGATACAAGAAAGACTCGACTTAGAGCCTCACTTAGGGCCGCTCAGGAATCTAGAGAAGGAAGTCTGACTTCAGTGGAAGTTTGGAGGATGAAACAGACGTGATTTTCTTTACACGTAATACCATGAATTCAAGCTACTTCCTTTAATGTGTGTTTCATTGATTTTTCGCTGTGGAGTTATCCAGCCTTGGTATCTGTGTGTACTACAGCTTTGAGGAGCTGCCTCGCCACTTTTGCTGTTCGGACAAAACACTCTTTCAATTGATATAATTGCATTAGAAAATATGCTTAAGCCTCGTCCACTGAAAACACGTGAGATTTTTTGTAGATTAACTCTTGCTGAACAGTTTGGTCAACATGTGCAAAACAATATTAAAACAATACTAAACAAACATATTTTAATGAAAGTCAATTGTGATTGAAGATATTTTTTGACACTTAAAATGTATTTCCATTCTTTTTTTTAGTTTTATGTATAATTAACCAGAAAAAATGTTATTAGTTTTTCAATGTTGTTTTCTTCGATATGTTTATTTAAGTTAAAATGTTCTCCTCAAAATGACATAGTAATACTCTTTATAAATATTTCGATTTTATATTAAAAAAAACGTTCCAGCCTCAACTTCAACTCCAATCGTCTCTTCTTAAGTTACAAAAAAAACAACCTTTAAGTTTCTACAGTTCACGACATTAATACTTATTCCTCCTCGAGAAAAGCAGCTTGATCAGCATATTCACAAAACAATAACCACTTCAGAAAAACCACCGCTGCCGTGAAAGCAGGACCTTATTTTGCACCGGCAGGTTTTTGCACATTAAAGAGCAACTTATTGAATCCAAAGAAAGGCATCATAAACATATGAAGGGCTGAGGTTTCTTCATATGCAATATAGATCTGATATGTGTGCATAATATGTGATCAATATCACTTGGTGAATAAAACATGCCCCCGGCATTTGACAGCACTGATTTGAAATGGAGATGCTATGCTAATACAAAAGGCCCCGGCAAGATTGGCCCTGAACCTTCCGCATACCAGCGGTTCAGTTTAGACGCTCTCACCTGCACTCTCCATAATTCATGAGCAGCCGGAATATATATCAAACCGGCTGCACTCACACAAAATCTCATGCACAATAATGCGAGCGCACACTACAGTAGTGCTGGCTTCACAAACACACACCCGACATGCAGACACACAAAGACCAAAGGATCTCGTGTGGAGATCCTGATAGTACATGAGAAAAAGACAAAAAAATCCTGAAGCGACAAAAATATTTTATCTGAGAGAAAGTTTGTAGAGTTGAATAGATGAAACTATTGAAAATGTTTGACTTTATTTGACTTTTATTTTCTTTGAGATTTTTCGCAGCTTCTATTGATCAATCCCAGAAGTCTCCACCTCCAAGGGACTCGTTGTATAACCAAAGCGGGGCGTCATTACACTGGCTGGAGGAGGAGGGAAACCGTTATTGCGTCATAATGGACTCCGCATTCGTAACCTCTCATTTGCCAAGATTTTAGACGGAAGAGAACTTTATAAAGTAATATCTTCAAAACATCATCATGATGAGGGACTTACTGAATCCTGGAGAGGAAGTCTTCAACATTTACAACATGTGAGTATCAAGAGGGTCAGTTTGCAGGACTGAGTCCAAACATAATGCAATCAATTTTAATAGATCTTTGAAGGTATTTTTCTAGCCAGGTTTTGCCCCCCGGGTCGCAAATTGGACACAACTTTGGGGATTTTAATTGACTAGATGTGGGCAATAATATGTTGTAATGAGCCAGATGATATGTTTTGACAAAAAAAACCATGAAAAATGACAATGAATAAGTAAGAAAGTCAAATCAAAGTATAATTATATCACGACAAATACAATTCCCTGTATTTAGTCCAAGTATGATTTAATCCAAACAATGTACGTATGTTAAAACATATTAACAATAACAGAAAAATGATCTTTTCGTTTCTCCGTCAAATGTAATTGGATATTCCAACTTTATTGATACTGACAATGCTTGGACAAAGGAGTTTTGTCACATTCGAGCAGCAGCTGAAGCGATGAAAACATGCTGGTTTTTCAATTTGACGCAGTGTTTGACAGAAAATACAAGTTTCGTATTTACTGCTAGTTTAGGACAATAAGAAACTCCCTGATTGCGGTGACACGGTTGCAGACGAATCCAGTAATAAAAAAAAATACAGACACACACACACACATAAGAAGAAGGAAAAATAGTTTTTCTTCTTTGATCAAGTGGTGTGAGACACACAGACGGAGCTTAATCAAAACACTGGTAAGTCATCCTGAACTCGGAGGCTTTCAGCAGCAGGAAGCAGCGTCAGGGTTACTGAACAACACAGTGCGAATCGCTCTGCTGTGTCTGTGTGTTCATGTGTGCGCGCCGCTGTGTGTTTGTTTGCGAGCGACCATGTCCGTGGGTTTTTGTGGGCAGCCAATTAACACACACGGATGCAGACACACAAACACACACAGACACAGTCCATGAAAGGTAGAGTGAGTTGAGGCTACAAATGAGGCCTGGAAAGCAGCTTTTGGCGCCATGATGAAAACTATATTTTTAGGTTTTGCTGCGTTTCGTTTTCATCATATGTGCCTCAAATTAAGTCTTGGCACGTATAAACACCCACAGATTTACTGAAGGAAATAAATGTTGTATTTACTTTTCACAACCCGGTACAATCTTCAAAGTTATAAGGTTTGCAAAATTAGAGACAGAACTTTTTTTCTCAGCAACTTTAAAGTATTCTGCAAGATCTAGGATCTCCTACACGTTACCTCTTCTGTCTGCCCCTGATCTACACTGTTCTCCTTAATCTCCCTGTCTTTCCTCTCCCTCTTTTCTTTTTTCTTCTCCTCCTCCTCCTCCTCTTCCTCACAGCAGAAGGCCGTAATTCTGGTTCAGCTCGAGGTTTCTGCCTCTCGAAAGGAAGTTTTCCTCGTCAATGTCACTCATTGTGATTCATCTCTAATAAAGTGTACTTGATCTTTAAGTGTCTTTAAGTGTGACAAAACAAAACTTTTAAATACACATTAACTTAAATGATTTTGAATCGTATGTAAAACATTATTGCAGTTTAAGATTGCAACCTTTGCTTTAAAAGTATCGTGATCGCTAATCAAGACCTTGACCTTCTGTTGTAAGTAAGTAATTATTGTCTCACCATTTTGTACGATCAGGTCATTTATTTCAACGGCAGATAAACCTAAACACAACCACAGACCCTAGAATGACGCAGTAAATACAGCAACCACTTTAATTACGGTGCAATCAAAACAACTGAACTCCCATAATTCCTTTCTACTCACTGCTCAATTTTGTAATGACCTTTACCGTGAGCTAGTGTGTAAGTAAGTTTTACTCGTAAAGTTCTGTTCACCGACCGGGGTCACAGACCGCTTTGGATGGATTTCGTCTAATGCGGGGGGTTTTCCGAATGTAACCCCTGCAATAAACTCGGGGAAAAAACCCCGGAACAGTTCTATTTCAACCGGCGACTTTTCCAAATATTCCGTTAACCACCACCAAAACAATTCCATCACACGACTTGCCACAACACATCCTTAGCAAAAAAAAAAACTCCATCTACAGTTGACAAGATGTCCATCTTAAGCTGACGCCTGCTCGGTGTAGATTGCGGCGGTAATTATAGTCTCCTTGCTCCACGGGATCCTAGTGCTGGCGTGTTAGAAACACAAGAAAGAAAGCTTTTTATTCAGGTCCTAAGATCATGTGCCAGTGTCGGACGAGACCAACGGTCTACGCAGGAGATTTAGAAAGAAAGAGAAGATGCTCCTGCAGCTGCAATTACAGCTGGACGTCTTTGATTGACATCATATTAGCCGGTTATGATAGCCTGCACTATATATGCATTTATAGGATAGTATGTCTGTTTTAGAAGACAGCTGAATTTACTTAGTGCGTCTCTCTCTGTGTCTGGCTGCCCCTGCTGGTCTTTAACCTTGGCCTCTGGTGCTTCTGCCTATCGCAATAAAGTCACCCATCCTCCTCTTTACCGCTCCCTCCCTTCCCTCTATCTTGCTTCTGCTCCTTCATCCTCCTCCTCCTCCTCCTCTTCTGTCTCCCTCTCTCCGTCCCCCTGGCACCACTGTTGTCCACTGTTCCACTCATTCATAGTAAACACTATTGATTTTCAGCAAGGAAAATAAAAAAAAGGCCATGAATTTTAATGCCCCTATCTGTCCCCTTCTCCATCTCTTCCTATCCCCCCTGCTTCTCCCTTTCGCCCTCCCCTCCATCACCTCCTCCGCCCCGTCTTTCCTGAGGGGAGGATAAAGAGATGGGGATCGTGTATATATATATATATATATATATATATATGTGTGTGTGAGGACGCCGTATGTGTGAGTGTAAGGTGGTGTTTTAGTTTGGGGGGGGGGGGTTTGGGTTGCATTTCTCATTTCCCAGCTGTGCCTCTCCTCTCTCACACAACCCTCCCTCCTTCTCCTCATCCCACCTTCTCTCCCACTCTGTCCTTCTCCTTGTCCCTCTGTCGCTACCCTCAACTCTTCACACCAGCTCCGGCTCTGGGGAGTGTGAGCAAACGAATCTCCACTCCGATCCTATCACCACACACACACACACACACACACACACACACACACACACACACACACACACACACACACACACACACACATGCACAGATATGGAGGCCAAACAGGACACGCACTTAAACAATCACACACACTCGGAGTGATACAAGCTCCCCTTGGTCAAGGCCGAATTACAGACAAGGCAAACATATACATATAAATGTCCTGATTTAAACACACACACACACACACACACACACACACACACACACACACACACACACACACACACACACACACACACACACACACACACACACACACACACACACACACACACACACACACACACACACACACACACACACACACATACGCTCCGATACAAACCATTCAGGATCAGAGGCAGCCTGTTCAAGTGTTTAAATGAAGACCAGTGTCATTAGTTAGACCAATTATTTTGTCTCACACAAACACCTTGACATGAAAAGTTACTTGTATGTTCATCAGCGTCTCAAGTGAAAATGAGGCTCAGTCAGTGATGGGAAGAAGTTATCATGGTGACACAACGCAAACAAAAAACCTTTGTGAAAGATATTTGTTTGAATACAAATATTATGCATCTGCTCCTCAAAGTTGATGGCCAGGGGTGTCAAACTCGATCCCAGAAGGGGCAACAAAAAAATGTGAGAATGTTCCTTTTTCTCAACAGAAACAGTAGGAACAATGAATACAAATAAAATTAATAAGGCGCCAGATCTGCAATTTTTTTTAATGGGTCTCAATGGGCCGATACCGACTTTTGAAACCTTCTAAATAACAACAATAAAAACTGTTATATTAACATATTAAAACGCAAAGTGTTGAATACAATAAATAAATTGGAAACTAAAATAAGTAAAAAACACAGTGAAGTAATCAAACCTTCAATGTAAACTTCACAAAAAGCAGCATTTATGTCTTATCGGCCGTTTGTGCAGCTCTTGCAAAATGTCATCTATAGAAAGTCTATGCTTTCTGTGTGTTTATTTATTCATTGAAGTGATACGGTGTTCAGTTATACAGCGTTTCACTTTACTTTTAAAATATGAAGTGTTCTTGAATGCACCATAGCAATCCCATTGTTCTTGAACGCATCATCCGAGTGTGTTTCTTCGAGTCTAACAAATCCACGTATCCATTGTTCATTTATTTCAAAGGCATAATAACGTTCTATTCTAACTATCATCGCGTATGAATAAACATTCATAGAAGTATCAAACGTGCAACTTTTCACATGACTCTCCATTGCTCTGCCAAGTGAGCTGATTGAACTAGCACTAGTAATACTGGTAACAGCAATGGTTAGCGCAATAACTTACAAAGTCACTGTGACGCATTAATCCCGACACTGTTTACGTCACACGTAGACGTTCATATTAATCTCTTGTAACATTTAGAGTGATCTTTTATCATCTTTTCTCTTTGCCAAGAGAAAAGGGGAAAAAAATGAAGTATTTTTAATCGATACGATTTCAAATAAAGCTGTTATGTGATTTATCTGTTCTCAATGCTAATTCGTCCAACGCTCCGCAACTTTCCAGTCTGGCGCATTAATCTACCTTCAAACCTCTCCTTCCTCCTCGTCTCTGCGCCGGCCGCTCTCTTCTGTACTCTGTGTATTGA
Source organism: Callionymus lyra (assembly GCF_982586985.1). Lineage (NCBI taxonomy): Eukaryota > Metazoa > Chordata > Actinopteri > Syngnathiformes > Callionymidae > Callionymus > Callionymus lyra. Next base: position 19,659,014 of record NC_141830.1, read on the forward strand.
TTTTGCTATAAGTGGTGTCCCGGTTGCGACAGGTTAGTGCAGACAGACAAAGGCAGACTTCATCAACGGGCGTTAAACACAAGAGCCACGTCCTCAATAATCACTCCATCACAGAAAAAAAAAAAAGATGAGAGAGAGAGAGATAGAGAGAGACACACACACTCACAGACACACAAATATACAAAGAGAAAGAAGCAGAAGGCACTTAGAGATTATTGATGAATCAGAGGGAATGATAGAAAAAGAGTGTTTGACTATCTTCAAGGTTGTGTTTTGGTTTAATTTAAGTGTAGGGACTTTTTATTTAACAAGAATTAGAAACAGAATGATGTGTAAGGATTTTACTTTTTTACTTTTTTACATGTTGTGTAATCCTGGCCTTTTGTTATATCAAGGTAAATTATTAGAGAGTTTTTAAAAAATAACCTCCACCTTAATACCACCAGAACCACCAACATCGTATAGATCTGTGCTAACTTCTTAAAATCGAAGAATATTTTGAGTAACATCCAATGATATCTTTCTGTTTCAAGTGTAGAAGACATCAAGCTTGACTGATGCCTTAAATTTACCCAAGAAACATGTCTTTGGATTTATACAGTCTGTTTGCATCTAAAGAACCTGTTGCTGGGTTTACAGGACTCTCATAATGGACGTTGAACTCATAAATGTCTTTTACTTTTTTCCTTTTTCTTATTGGACTTTAAAATTCGTTTTTTACTCAAATGTAAGGTAAAGAGTTTGGGGTACATAAGTTGACAAATTCCCTCCCAAAAGTCCTTTCATTGTTCCTTTTTTTTATCTCTGGAGTCAAGACGAGATTTTTCTTCCACTGACTTGCTCATTAGCGCACCAAGTGTGTGTGTGTCTGGTGTGTGTGTGTGCGTTTGAGTGTGTGAACATGGTTGTTCTTTGTTTTAAAAACAGTGCAAAATTTGAAACTGCAGGTCCATGTGTGTGTGTGTTTGTGTGCGCATATGTGTGTGTGTGTGTTTGCACAAACCGTTTTCATCTCCACTTAATCTCCAGGATCCTAATTCAGAGTGTACATTGAGCCGCCTAATAGGATGTGACTGGAGCGCCTGCTGCAGCGCTAGCTAGCTAGCCGCTAATGAGCGCCGCGCCACAGCCGGGGAATCAAAGCGCTTTATCAGCACTTCTAATTACTGTAAACCTTGTTAGCGGCGGCAGAGCCAACATCTGCTGGTCTCAACGAAGCACCGGCAAAACGTGGAGCTGGCCGGCTGCCGCCAAACATTTCATTGTTGCGTCGTGGCGTGTGATCGCAGTGACAGGCGTGGACGAGTGGAAAAGATCAAGTTGGAGGTTATTTACATCAGAATGACAATCGATGCGCATCTCTATTGTGTCGAGCTTGTTTGCGGGGGGAACAAGTGTGAATGTTGGCCGTCCATGAAAGCAGCAGGTGTGTGGACAGCAGGTTTCCATGTTAGCGCTATAGTCTGTTGGCTCATCGCCCCCCCGCTCGCCTCTGATCAAAGTGTTTCCTTTCCACCACCACCACCACCACCACCTTATGTTGTCCCCCCCACAATTCTCCCCATTTTCCCTCCCCATCATAATTTGACTGATGATTACACTTGTCACTCAAGGCAGCATGTGGCCAATTAGGAGGAGGAGTGGCTGGAGGAGGAGGGGCCACAGACTTCATGAGGCGAGGTGAGGCCCCGGTGAAAAAACTGGAATTTTACTGCGTCGCTGAGAAATAACAGTGTCGTTGTAAAATGGTTAAAAAATAAATTCATAGAGGCCTCGACAGCTGAGTCGTGGATATGATCTTTGCCTTATTCATTCAAGCGATCATAGAAGTAAAATGTCTCTTTTGTTCTGACTCACTGACTTCAAAAAAAGTAGTTGTAAGGTCAGCCTTCACCTCGACCGTAAATCGACCAGTTTACCAGGTTACACATTAACTCTCTGGTTTCAAATATTTACCTCTTGATCATCGTGTTTAGCATGTCTTTTAAAAACACAATTGTCTTTGATCGACATCAACCAGTGACACCGAGAGTCAACCCTTATTTTCACAGCAAAATAAATAGATATGTTGTAAGTAAGGAAGTAAGTAATTTTAATTTAAATAGCTTTTCCAGACCAGGGTCACAAAGCGCTTAAACAATCAAAACAATATTCAATAAAGTATATACTTTAAAGGTCAAGATAAAACTGATAACACAACAGGAGTTCCAGAAAATCAAGGAAAAGCCTGAACTAATAAAAACGTCTTAAGATGTTTCTTAAAGGAGTCAGTATCGTTGATTTAGAAACTCCCATTTTAAAGCCCACATCATCACGAAGCCTCATCGTCCAAAGATATCCTGTACTTATCCATAAGTATACATGAATGAATGTTTATTTAATTTTTTATATTTGTTGTGTTTATGGTAAATAGTTGTCATGTATCAAAGGTACAGGATCACGTTGACTTTAAGGATAACATTCATACACAAAACACGACAGAGCTGTAAAGTATTTGGTTCTGTTTCAACATATTTGTTTATTCAATCGTATGGTAACGACGCTCAGGCGGCGTGAGCGCCCCTTACTGGTCTGCTAAGGTTACCCTTCTTTAGATTTGCCAGACACAATTTGTTTCAGTTCTATTTGCTTTAAGAGACGTCCACGGACAACTTTTTGCTCTTTCCCGATACTTTGGCCTTGTCTTACACTCTCTTGGCCACTCCAGCCTCGCTCCGTGTACCGGGGTAATCACGGCCTCATTTAAAGTCACTTTTGTACACTACCTCTGACTGGTGGTTAAGAGTGCGACCGCAGACTGGGCTTTTATGGGCCTTAATGTGTCCTGCAGACACTTTGGCAACCAGGCTGCTGTCGAAGATGCAAGAAGTGAAAGATGTGCGGGGGGGGGAAGGCGGGGGAGGAGGTGAGAGAACTGGACGTGCAAGGCCAACAGCCGTGGTGACTTAACCAGGCTGAAGAAAAAGGGGGTAACGAAATTGGATGAAAGAAAAAGGGAGGGAGTGGGATGTGGACGACAAAATGGATGGAACACGCCAGTGTCAAAGGAGCGGGGGGGAGAGAGAGGTCACTTAGTCACTCCTTTGGTACCCCCAGTTCCGCGCCTCCTCCCTTGTCCCCTTTACAGGCAGACAAAGGGAAAGAGGGTTGCAGCCCTTGTACAGAGGAGGGAGGGGTGCACGCCTACCTCGACGCCACCTCACGCCCTTTCCAACCCCAAATGAAAAGTTTTAGATCAAAATAAGCCAAATAAAGACGCAGTAAACAGTTGTTATTCAAGTCAAAAATCCTAAAATAATGTGTCAAATATTATAAAATACATCCACCATCTGTACTGTGGATGTTTCCCTGATTATGATATCTAACCTTCAAGAAAGACAAAAAAGGTGACAGTAAAGAGAAGGTAGAAAAAGGGCAGAGAAGGTGGTCGGGTACAACAGATAGATTTCAAAGGAGATGTTGGGATAGAGAGCAGGAAGAATGGAGAGGGTAAGTAAGAGGGCGAACACAGGGAAGTGAAAGAGAGGAGGAAGATTAAACATGCGTTCAACTCTCTCAAAGGACTTGGTTTCTTTTGCAGAGAAGTCGTGTGTGTGTAAGCTGCACTCGTGTGTGTGTGTGTGTGTGTTTGAGCTGCACTCGTGTGTGTGTGTGTGTGTGTTTGAGCTGCACTCGTGTGTGTGTGTGTGTGTGTGTGAGCTGCACTCGTGTGTGTGCTGATGTGGATCCACGCCTACAAAGATGCCTTTCCGTGAAAGCCGGCCACTCACATCCACTCTGAAGGACAGCAAAGGAACCCTGGAGGTTAATAGGAGCCCTTCATTATCATAAATCTTATCAGCTAAATGAAATGGAGAGATGGACCCCCCACCCCCCCCACCCCCCCTGATTTAGTTGTCCGCTCTGCCGGGGCTAAGGGGAGACACCCAATCAAACCCTGGGCTTTATTGGTCTTTTTTATTATCTAAATGTACTGGCACATGAGCGGTGGCAGAGGTGACAGCCCGCGGCGATCAACAACAAAAAAAAAGACAGCGGCCTCTGAAAAGGCATTGTTCGGCGAGTTTATGAGACGCAGCTTTTCCTCGCAGGACGTGCGACGTGGAACTGACCGGCAGCAGAACTCGCTCTGGTTATTCAATAAATAAGCAGCAGTCGTTCCGAGGCTTAAATGGACCGCGTTTGTTTGGTGTGCGTGATTGGTGGCATGTGGCGATGCACACTCCAACGGTGATCAGTGCGGGGACAAAGGTCCACACACACACATACACACACACACACACACACACACACACACACACACACACACACACACACACACACACACACACACACACACGCTACAGCAGGATGTTCCCCGTGTAGAGGTCAAGTATGCTTGAGCTCTCAGCGTCATCTGTACATTGCTGAGGCAGAAACTCTGAAGGAAAAGGTATAAATCAATTCCTGCCACTGAAGGTGGTTTGTATGTGTTTATTTCCCCTGATGTGTTGATTAACAGCCTGCACACGCCGACATATATGCACACACTCTGTGTGTTTGTGTTTGTGTTAGTGTGCTCTCCAGGTGATGGCGTGATGAAGTGGCCTCCACAGACTCCTGATCAGGACAAATGCTCGACTAAAGTTCGATGGACAACACTTTTCATGACCGTTACGTCAAATGTTAGTGATTTTTTTCAGATATAAAACGCACCGAAATGGGTCCATTTTCATACATGAGGCACATTTTTTGCTACTGCGGTGACATTGAATCTGAATGACATTGTGTTAATGACACTTAATCGGAGGTGTACGCATGCTGGAGACTTCATTGCTCTGCGGCCACGTTAAAAGGAGTTAGTGGAAGCAAATAACTGGAAAAAGCCTTTTGAAATTAGAACAGAAGTTCACATCAACATCAATTTATTACTGAATAAATGAGGAGCCATGCAAACACGTCCAATGCAAAGTGGGTAAAACCAAACTCTCCCGACCCACTCACATGTTTCAAATGTTGAAGTCTTCCTCTCCAACATGCACCAAGTCTCTCATTATGACCCTGTTTTGAGTCTATTATGATGTAAGAATGGCTTCACTCCTCCTCCAGCCAGTTGTAATCCCATCCACTTTGTTTATACAACAAGTCCCTTGAAGTTGGAGACCCAATGACAAACTTTGATGCTTGACCAATCACAGCAGAGTGTGCTTTGTGTGGTTATGGTAAACAACCTTTAACCTCCTAGAAACTAAGCGTTTTCAGTGGGCGGGGCTTAAACACATTTTGTAAATATTTAAATGAAAATAGTTTTGTACAAACAGACACATACTGATGAGTACAATAGAGGTCCAAGATCTATTTAAGAGACACTTAAATCAACACATTAGTTCTCTGTTAAAATCGAATTCTATTTAATTTTATCTTATTTTACATTGATCTAACTTCATTGTATTCCACACCTTCTACACAACAAAATACTCCTGTATTGTGTTTACAATGGTGGCATTAAATGTGTTGATTCTGATTCTAAAGGCATTTTAAAACCATTTTGATCATCATGACTGCATATCCTTCGTTGGCTTTAAATGTTGTTGGCATTTGTAAAGGTCACGGTATCACGGTGTGCGACGGGTATTCATATTCCGACGATCAAAAAGGGTAAAGAGGATGTGTGCGCCTATATGAACGGGTCTCGGTGCGTCCTGTTTCCCGGGAGGAACTCGATGCCGCTCACTTCCACTAATGAGCAGAGGGACTTGATCAGCATTAATAGTACATTAGTGTCCATCATCGCACACTGATGCGCACACACAGGTACACATCCCTGCACTATAAATAAACACAAGCTTTCGGTGCGTGTGTGACCACCTCTGTTAAGCCATTAAAAGGCAACAGTTAATAGGATTACTTACAGGGTAGAAACTGAAATCTAAGCAAGTGTTTGTGTCGATTTCTGCCTTATTTTAATGAGTGATCAATGATATTCGTAGCCGACCCCTCTCACCTAAGATTTATTTTATGAATAGTTTTTTATTTCATTTGTATTATTTAATGTCTGTAATGCCGCCACAGATAATCCCACTGTTGCGTTTTGAAGGCTGGTAGTTAAAGTGTTCTGATTCTAATAAAGTCTGAATTACTTGCTTACAGTTGAAGAAAATCTTACAATGGGAAACTTTTCTAATAAAGTTGCTAAAAACGAGAAACTCGTCTCAATTCAAGAAAATTCTTTTCAGGATTTCTTAAAGCTAGTGCTTGACCCTCTTCTCTGCTTCGATCAAGGAAGAACATCTTATGGTGAATTTTCTTTTGTTTATCAGGGATTTGACAGAAACGTAGAACCAGAATAACGGAGTTAGGATGAAAAGCAAAAGGTTAAACAAAGAAGTAAGAGTTATCTTAAGGTCCCGAAAAATCTATAATAAAGAAAACAGTTATTGTTTCAATGTTTCTTGTCGCTACATTCATGCTAAAGGTTGTAAAAAGTCGATGTCATGACACCTAAAAAAGCTGAGAAAGGCAAACTTGCAAACAAAAGAAATTAAGAATTTAAATAAACAAAGACCCTAATTATGACCCTGATTTATTAGTTAATAGCCTTATTTAAAATCCATTATAATATTGAAGCTTGAAAAAACATCTTCCTCATGATGATATTTAGCATTCTCAGGTCTTCCACGAAGCATTGGCAGATGACGGAGCTCTTTTACTTTTATCTTTGGGACTCATCCAGTCACATGTCAAATGAAATCTAGTGTCGCCGGCTGAATTATTGGATCATATCCTAGAGTTGTTGGCACTACATGAGGAAGTTGAACTCAAGGAAAGCTTTTTTGAGCTCGATGAGTCTTAAACATGAGGAAAATAACATTTAAGTAAAAGATTGGTAAAATCAATAATAAAAGATTCATCATATCACCCATAATACGCTTTGTTTGGATCAGATTTCATCCACTTGTTTTCTAAAATAATGTCATTTAAAATCCAAAAGAACTAGACAGAATCTTAGGAAATGAGGGGAGAACATCTTACCACGAAGTAACTACACACGCACTCGTGACATACAAGAGCAAGAAGTCACAACTATGCTACTTTCGGGCCTTGTCATATTGTTAGCGGTGCAGGGAGCATTTACGTGATCCTTCAATATGTGAAGAGCCCAAACCAATAGACCATTAGCCTCTGAAGCATCCTCAAGCCTGCTGCATTCAGAAGCCTGTATCCGTGCTTCATATACTGCAATCTAATTCTGCTACCACAGGAGAGGAGCGGCGAGGAGAGAATTGCATTGTGACGGAGGGAGAGGGAGAGGCAGAAGAGGAGGCGAGAGAGCGAGAGAGTGAAGGAGAGAGGTAGCTTAATGCAATAAAGCATGTAGTATTGACATCTTTCTCGTGTCTATTGATTCCCCATTATGTTGCTAACAAACCCAGGTTGACATTTTGTCATTTGCAATCATGTTAACACTGCAACTAGCACGCTCCCCTCCACAATGCGATCTATAAGAACACACAGCGTTGTTGCACGCGCACGCCTCGCGCACACCCACACGAAAATACGTAAACACATGCAATACGTTGCATCACATACAAATCAAAGACATGTGCCGGTGATAAGAACACGTGAAGAAAAAACATATCAGCTTATCCTGCAAACGTGTAGACATACATGGGGGAAAAAACAAGATGAATAAGGAAAATAAAAAGTTGGTAACTATAGTTTCATATACTTGTGCTTTTGTTTAGGTATTCATAAACCTTGTCTTGACAATAGTGTGAAAAATATTTAAAATGTCCATTTTAATTGTTATTTATAATATTTTATCAACATTTAACAACGTTTATTTGCATTACTTAGAAAGAATGACCAGATTAGAGATTGTTGCACTCACTTGAGAAATATGTTGCGCAATACAAGAGCTCAAAATCAAAAGTCAAAATAGCAGACGAAACTTAATATGAGACCCAATAATCTAAAGAGTAACATTTCAGTTTTCTAATGTTGGATCATGAATATCTTGACATTTTACGGATGTCTATCACTCACTACAAGCAAAACACATTTAGAATTGTATTTTTCCCAGTGTATGGTTATGTTTACACTAACCAGGAGTGACCATGATTACAATTGTATTGAATATTAATCAAAATATATGAAACAAGTCATTTAGAGAAAAGTAATTAAATTTGACTTGAATCTACAACCTAAAAATGAAAGCAAACGGTGAAATAGTCTGCTCAGTTCTGTCAGTTATATTAGTGTTTTGATGAAGGATATTCCAGGGCTGTACATTTCAATGACAGTTTCAGATTTACACACTGCAGCTTTGACTGCGGCGCAGAGTCGTCACATCAGCTCCAGCGACTGTGATTAGCGACGCACAAGTGTGCAGCCCAGAGGTCAAACGTCCCTACGTCTGGATCTCAGACGGAGAAAAGCATTTTGAGCCTCAAATCCTAGCCGCGTTTTGTGAGCCGAAGGTATACGTGTACGAGATGATGCCTAATGGTGTGTGACAGTAGGTGCATAGCTAAGATGAAGTCGATTCATGTGGGTGTGCGTCTGTGTGTGTCTGTGTGTGTGTGTGAGAGATAGAGGGTTCCGTCTCTATGATGTCCCATCATATCATATCAAACACTGCACTGTGTGGAAAACCTGCTGTTTCTCTGCGATGTCCCATTAAACTTTCATACGCCAGTTAATGTTGATGGCTTCACAACCCACTTCACTACACACACACACTCACACTCACACACACGCACGCACGCACACACACACACACCGATATCTCACATAGCAGCCTGACCTGGACCCGAGCAGACACCAGACCATTAAAAATACAACAAAACCAGGATCAGTAACTCGCTATCCAGGTGGAAAAGAGTCCAACATGCCTGGTTTATGCTTTTTCTCCGACGACACGAGTCGTGGTGTTGATGTCAACATCACGCTACATGAGTCCCAAACAAGAACACAGCTTCAGGGATCACACCCCATCACAGGCTTCACTCTTGTAAGCTTAGTTGTTGCACTTCTATTTAAGCTTTATATTTGATTAAAAAAAACACTGTTCATATATAATATGATATGATATATATTAATGACACGGCTCTAAGTAGTTTGTGCATGAATGAAAATATACCAAGAAAATTGTTATTGCCTCAAATCCATGTCAATTGAAAGTTTGTTAATTAAAAACCTAGTTTAAACCATAATAGAAACAACAAGTTCATAACTAAACCTGGTCTTACACTGAGTTAAATGAATGTGTTTTTCCATTAAAAAATAGTTTTGTGAAGGATCCTGGTTACTCTCTAATAAAATCCATGACTGGTGGACAATGGAGGATTATTTGGCAAAATAACTTTTTGGAGGAGATCTTCAGTGAATATTGTAAAGGGGACAAGGAGCAAATTCTTCGCTATTTTAGTGGCGACCATTAGCACGTTAGCTTTAGCTGCTGTTTGCAACTTGTTATTGGCTTGAGGTCAGTACAATTCTTTTTCTAATTTAGCTGTTTCTGTTCATATTTTTTTCCACGCTATTTAGATGTTTGCATTTCAAAGGGAAAAAAACGCGTTGCATATGTTTTAGTAATGGATATATACTGTAAATTAACTGTAACCAGATGTGTCCAATCATTTTTTTATCAAATAAATAACATGAAACTTTAGATTATTCCATTTCAGAGAATTGTAGCATGATTGTGGAATAAAATGTTAAAGTTATTTTTGCTTTTCTACTATCCAATGTCAAGGTAAGAACGCAATTGTTACATTCAGGGACACACCTCAACTCAATTGTGATATACTGAAGGGTTTGTGTGTATATATTGAGTCAACAAATAAAGCATAAAGAGTGAAATAGTTCAGTGCAAGAAAGTTCTAAATAGATAGAGATAAAGTCGACGAAGTTGATGGAGTTGATGAAGTTGAGACCATTTTGGTTTGAAATGTATATGTGCACAGAAATCCAGGGAACTGAACAAAAGACGTCCTTGAACTCTCCACCAACAACAACAAGACGGAGGCAAAACTGGACTCCATGCCAAGGCTGCTTTCAAGACCTTTAGCACTAAGTTCCTTGTGTGTTTGTCCGGGCTGTGAATGAACGTTTGCAACATGAAAGAGAACGGAAACACAAAGAGTTCAGGTCAGTCAAACGCTCCCGCTGCGACCTCTGACCCCCGAACCGAGTGCCACCTCAAAGGAGTCAAGGTGCGGCAGGCAGTCCGGGAGCTGAGAAGACGGCGCGCTCCAGTCAGGGGTTGTGAGAGAGTATTAAAGTCCTCGCTGTGAACCAGCGCAGGTGGAGAAAGATTTAATCAGAGCTTAAGGGCGCCGCATCTCCCGCTCTTTCACGAGCAGGAAGCCGGCGCTGCTGACCCGTGCATATGCACGGCCTGTCCACCGAGTCTGACCTGACCCTGCCCTCGCTTAAGGACAGAGCTGCCTTATCAAAACGCAGAACACAAATCAGCATAGAAGCGTGAATCACCACTATCTCCTGCGCCTCCTTCTCTAACAAGATGCCGGCCACTACAAGCCTCATCCCTGCTCTCACCTCTCAAACTGGGTTTTCCTCTCCCTCCTCGTTTTTCACTCTGTCACGTTCCCTTACTTTCAACCTCTCCTCTCTCTTCTCTCATTCTACCTTTTTTAATCTCATTCTGACATTCGCCATTTTTCAACGTGCAAAAAAACTCCCCTCCTCCTCCTCCGAGTCCTGCTGTATATCTGTAGTATCAAGTCCAAATGCCAGCTCGTCGTCGTCCCTCTGCACTCCTCCGTTTATCCCCCTTTTTTATCGCTTGCACACAAAGGGCCACGTTCTACCTCGGTATGTTTTTATGTGTCTTGTCATGCTACTTAAAAAAAACACATGAAAAAAGCAACCGATTAAAAACGTAATGAAGGTATGACCAAAGTCACTTTCCTTGCGTAGATCTGTATAAGGCCTATAAAGCCAGTAATAAATGTATTATTTAACCATAATGTTTTTTTTAATAATTTTTTTTTACATGTATTTCATGAATCAGAAGGAAAGACCATAAAGTAAAGCGGGTTTTTCTCTGTCTTTGACGTTCTCAATTTTGTGATGAATCAACAACTCTTGGTGATGTTACTGTTCAGATTTTTAATCCATTCAATTTGACAAATTTGGTCCTCCTTGAAAATAGTTTGGACACCACGTAACTAGAATAATCCAATTTACCATCCTGTGAAAAAAGCTACCATTGGAATGCCTTTTTTTTTGGTAAATAATGAATTTTCTTTTTCATTTTTGAGATGTGCTTCCTAGGATTGTGCCGCACATGTCAACTTAATATAGTTGTTCTTCTCCACTATCTTCTAGAACATATAAAGTTTGGACTCAAATATTATTTCGCTCCAAACTTAAACTTTATTCTGAGTTGATCAACTCTGACATGATGAAATTCAAATGTCTTAAAGTGGGATTAATGTGATGTTTAAATGACTTGGTCATAAAAAATAAAGGGACTTCAATACCCTTGATCTTCAAACGAGAGGGTGGTCTCGCTTTAACGTGAGCCTGGCCCTTTAAGAGCCCATCAACTGGCTTGGCTGCACATTTATGCACCATTACGCACTGATACACAAGGTATCACCGGCATACATCACTGGAAAACTGCCTGAAATGCGTTGGAAATGACATGCCGGAGCATCACACTGTGTATCCATCACACTTCCAGCGTGAGGCAGAAATGGAACAGAACAAACATTTGGGAAGGCGAGCAGCTGTTGCGAGTCTGTACATAGGGGCTCCCTGGCTCTCAGCGGCGGACAGTGGGCAGGGGCTGATGCCGGCCTGGCTGCTCCCACCATGCGTCCTTTTATTCCGCCTCAGCGCGGATGAAACGCAGACGGATCCCTCCTCCCCCTCCATGAGTCCCACTGGCCGGTCCCTCTCAGCCGTGCACTAGATCACTGGACTGGGAGTCACTCTGTGTTTCCACTGATGCCTGAATAAAAACTCTCCTGACCCAGCAAGTGAAGTAAACCCCATGGAGAGGGGTGAATAAAGCCCAAACACTCCAACACAACGTGGGGAATAAACATTGAATGTGTGGGTTTTGTTCTGCTTTCCCTTCCCCTGGTCTAGTACTCGCGCTCTCTCCTTCCATCTCCCCCTCTCTCTGCTTTCTACCGGCCCAGGAATCGATCTCCGCAGGATCGATAAGTTGGCATGAATATTCCCTGCCTGCCGAGAGTCTAGTCGGGGAGAGACGGAGGTTGAGGCTCAGCTCAGGCAGCCACGGAGACGAGGAGGACCGAAGGACGGAGGAGGGAAGATCGCCCCCGGGATGGAGACGCTTTCACGCGGCGCGGCGCGGCTGGACGTCACCGCTTTACGCGCTCGATCTTTACCACAGAAGCTGAGGATTACCAAGGATTTTTGTTGTTTCTTGACCAACTCAAAGACTTAAGTTTTTTTTAGGGGGGTCGTCGGGTGTGTGCTCGCGGATGCGAAAGGATGGAGAAGAGAGTCGTGTCTTACCGGTGTTGGATCGCAGAGCCAGGGGAGACTTGAGACGCCAGGCGCTGAGGTCAGGGGCAGTTCTCTGAAACACGAACGGCACCGGCAAGGGAACAAACATGATCTTCTCCGGCTTCTGGTTTTGGATGCGAATAATGTGCGCTGGTTCTCTGCACGATCTTCGTCTGGATTTGCTTTGGAGATCTCGCAACTGTTAGGTGTGTACACATGTAGTCCTTTTTTTTATTTACATGTGTGGGTTTTTGGTGTAAATGTGCATAGAAACCACCCCTTCTAGACTCCACAGATCAGACTATAACACACAGACGGATAGAGTCGACTTGGACCTGACACGGAAAAGTTACTATTGTTCTCCTGTGTGTCAAAGAGTCAACACGAGGCGCTTTATTCCAAGAAAAAGGCGTGAGAACAGTCAGCAGCTCCTGCAGCATCACCAGCCGAGGCTTTTAGCTTTGGTTATTTGGAGTTATTTGGCATCAATAAATTCAAGAGTTACTACACAAAAAGTCTCATCTGGGTGTATTTGGTTTCATCTATTGTATTTGGTCTCTAGCTGCACACCGAGGATACTATTAGACATTCATCAGCTCGTGCAAAAAAAAAGCAGCAGCACGTGAATATAACAAAAATGATTCATCCGCAAAACAATCGCTCAAAAACACGCCGGGAAACAAGAAAACAAACCGACGCGCGCACTTGGACTCCCCTCCCTCTCCCTGTCAGCGATTAAAATGCAATCAATCGATCGATAAATAAATAAATGATATAAATATTAACAAATAAATAAAATGGGGAAAGGATACTACCAGGATTCCGCGCTTGCTTTTTGTGTTTATCGCAACACTTGCCTATCTCCGTCCATCCGTCTGTGTGTCTTTTTGTCTGTCTGTGTGTCCCCCGTTCTAATGTGGGAACCCCAATAGCTCATTCGACCCGGCTCCCTCCAGGATTGTAGCGATCTGGCCGTAACATTGAAGCGAGAGAGGAGCCGCTACTACTCACACATCACCACCACCTCCTCCCCCCTGCACCTCCCTCCCCCTCCGCCTCCCCCTCCGCCTCCCCCTCCCTCATCTCCCTCGTTTTCACTACCGCTGCAAAAGGTATCCTGTATCGATTCCCGTGTTTTCTCCCCCTCTTCTTAATAATATCACCTATAATGATCAGTGCATTAGCCGGGGATGAAGACGTGTGATGAGAATTCGTGGATATGAAAGTACTTAACTTTAATTCCTATCAGGATGTACACACGTTATCTCATCACCGTTCCTTTTAATAAGCCCCCAGGAGCCCCCATGAGTGGAAGCATTACACAACTCTTCCTCTTCAAGAGACAAAAACCTCAGGAATAATAAAAAAAAATACCACACACTGGCCATATTTCTGAAAATAAATGGGGTTACTCATAGGAATCGATTTATGTTTGTGCCCGTCGGTGCTTCTTTTGCCTCTGAAATAGGATTTTTTTTCCTAAATAAAACGCTGACACACGGTGCACAAATTAAGCAGCTTCAAACCCAAGCCAAGAGATATAATCAGCATGATTAAGAAATTAGAAATATGTTCTGTAAACTCAAGATAGAAGTCTTTAAATAGAAAGAAGTCAAAGTATATGAAAATGTTCTGTTTCACAGCAAAGATAATGTAAAGAAAAGTTATATTTTAAATGAAAAAGACAGGTTTCCCGATGAACAAGTGACAAAAATGGTAAACTATTCAAACTGGAAAATGAATACAATACTAAAAAAGTTAAATTGCAGTACACATCAAGAAGTTGTTTGATTACTTCACAATCGGTTTTTCCTTTTTTTAAAATATGCACTTAAGTCCAGATATATTGTGCTCAGAAAAGTGACCGCAAACCATGCCAATAAAGCAAAATAAAACGTTAAAAGAAGTGACAATCAAAATAAATACAAATATTCCACCTTGTAAGTAAGTAAGTAAGTAAGTAATTTTTATTTATATAGTGCTTTTCCAGACCAGGGTCACAAAGCGCTTTAACAATCAAAACAATATTCAATAAAGTATATACTTTAAAGGTCAAGATAAAACTGATAACACAACAGGAGTTGCAGAAAATCAAGGAAAAGCCTGATCAAATAAAAACGTCTTAAGATGTTTCTTAAAGGAGTCTTTCTTCTTCAAGTAAAGGCTTCATTGAAATGAAGACTATTCTCTTAGATGTTATTTATCAATTGACATGAACCCTTGAGTTCATTCTTTAGGTCACTTGCTGTTTGATAATATTGTTTATTGTTTATTTATTCTCTCACTAAATCCATTTAAATAGTTTTGTATATATTTGTATAATAATATCAAGTATCATCAACACAAGACAAACATGTCCATCATATTTCCAGCCTGCTGTATCTGAAGGACGGACGGACGCTTCATTCTTCGGTCATTCATGGAGGTGTTTTTTTTTTCTCTTAAAAAAACGCAGAATTCATCTTTCTATTCTGCCTGTTTCCCGATATTTGATCACAGCTCTCTGCACATCTCTTGTCCGAGTCACAGTGGGCAGCTGTGGTCGTTGCATGGTAAGTATAATAATGTGTTGAGTGCTTTTGGCAGAGGTCAAAAGGTCCGGATGCGAACCCAACTCCAAAATGAATATGAACCTCACTGCTTAAAGCACATGTTAAACTCAAGGACCGGGGTCCAAATCTGGCCAGCCAAGTCATATTATGCATTACACCAGATTGGTTGCTTAAAAAAGATTATTGTGAATGTTGTTACTTATAAAGATGTTCAAGTGCTTAAGATAAGATAGTAAACAGAGATTATTAATGTCTACATCCATACAAAGACTTGAAAAAGCTATGTTGAGGGAAAGAAATGTGTAAGGGATAACAAACACAAAGATTGTCAAGAGAAATCAACCCTTCAAAATGTAAAGATAACATGATCCGAGTCATACTTCCTGTTACAGACAGTTTAGTAAAAATACACATTGATTAAGTTTTACAATCCTGGCTTCAAGGCACCAAAACTGTCTTTCCTGCAGGTGCTGTTGCACAATTTGTTTTTTAAAGCACCTATTACAAGGCTTTTTCCACACTTCACTTTGTTCAATACATTACTTGGTTAACCTACCAAAGCAATGCAAAATTAAAGCTGTGTCTTGTTTTAAAGGTGGATTTATTGTTTTTTTTAGTACTGGGTGGTTGATGTCTGGAGACGTTTTTCTCCTAAACTCTGCTTTCCTGTTTTCAATGTGTATTTTCAATGGTTTCAGAAGCCTTGAGTCTCATTCTTGTCACTGCACGGTTCACTCAATGTGTTGAATGCACCTTACACTCGACAAAATAGGCGGTTAAAAAAAAGAACTGATAACAAGTCAAAATAAAATCACAAAAAGGTTGCACAATGAAATAGTCAATTTTTTTTTACCAAATATAATAGAAATACTGCTGCATTTTCCAGCACAGGGTGAGAAAGAAAAAAAAAGAAAAACATTTGAAACACAAGCACATTCTCAAACATATTTTTATATACATTATTATATATTATATATACTGTAGCTCTGTTAGATCAGAATTGTCAAATTTCTTCTATTAGCAAAAAAACAGGGAAAGTTCTAAACAGATCTTAGTGAAATCTATAAATGTTGACTATAGGACATGCTGGGTGTTACCATCTGGATCCAGGAGCTTTAAAGGATGAATTACTGTGTGAGCTGCAGAGCTTTGTTCAGGACTATTTGCAAAATGTCGACACTTGACTTAATAATAAATAATAAATAAAACACAGCATTAAATCAAATGAACAAAATGGCTTCCTTGTTGCTGTTGTGCATGACTTGTTCATTCCACACTGAGGTGGCTTAAGAATATTGCTAGAATCTTGCTAACCCTGACAACGTTTGAATGTATACGTGCACAACTAACAATCTTATCGCAGGACAAATGTCGATCAAGGATGAATTTCAAATTTAGGTTAATGTCATTTGGGTAAATGGTAATTTACTGTATACATTCTGCAGCAATTATCTTGAACTTGAACTGCGCTTCACTCTTCCTTGTGTAATGTCAGTATAATTACATGTTTTGAAAGAATGGATTTGCCAGCCATGTCAGGTCCTAATATATCGTCTTTCTGATAATAATACAATCAGGATGAGGTGTTGCCACTTCTTAAAAAAAAGGCTTTTGACTTTTGTCTTAAGACAACAAAATTGATGTTCTTTGTTTTATACCAGTCTACAGAAAAGGGGTAGAAAAGGAATGATTGAATAAAGGTCAAAATGACTTTGACCATCAGTATGTGATTAATAACATCTTGATATAGTTATATTTGGAAAAACTCAAAAGACTCAACATTGTGCAACAGGACAATCGAAGTCTTTAGTGACCCGATCATTATCCATAGCTCCACCCAGAATGATCTCTGGGTAGTTTTGAGCTTTTCTTTCAAATGTGGATTTTAACTTCAACAAATGGATAATGATTTGAAGACTGTTTATGTAAATGTTTGAACAGAAAACCTTTCAGACAAATGTTGATTTACTTGAGTAAAAAATGTTGTGATTTAAATTGTGATTTATCAAAATGTAAACATTCTAGAACAGATTTCTCTGTAAAATCCTTTCGTATCACTTTTTTGTGTCCATGTTATTTGATGCAATGAATAAATCTGACAATGTTTGCTTTACTTTGTTCATTTGCCATGTTTGTTTAACAATGAAAAACTGGAATACAGGAAGGCATTTTGTGCTCTTTTTGGTCATATCTGTTTTTGTTTGTTTGTTTAAACATCCTTCAACACAAGGAACATAACCTATGTTTTCTTCCTTGATACAAGGTACTGACGACCTTAAAGAAAAAACATTTTGTTTTCGCCTGCGCTCCTTTTCCCATCATCCCCAGTTTCAGCAGCCTTCGACGGTTCCACGCTGTCAATTACAGGCCGGCATCAGTCAACACCGGACGCTTACACGCCAGATTATTGTCGGTATAGATTTTTAAATAGAAAAATCTATACCTTAAACATGGCAGTCAATACAGACAGATCAATACGAGCGTGCACGATCCTTCCCCTGCAGGGCCAGAGAGCTTCATCCCGCCGGGCTGTTCCTACCCAGGCGATAAGACATGATCTGACGCAGATTTTAAACAAGTTACAGGGATAATTCAATCTTTGAATCCTTATTGACCTCCATGTTTTTTCTCTCTGAAGAATCGTCACCACAAAGGGATGTGAGCCGCACTGTGTGCTGCCGTGGTCTTAATTAAGAAAAATGTGTCATCTCCCATAATGGACAACCAGGTTTTATTGTCCTTCTTCTTGGCTTCATATATGACAGATGACATCCACAGGACCAATGAGGAGGAGGAAGAGGAGGAAGGAATGGGAGCAGGGGGAAGAGACGAGCGAGAAGTGTAAAGATCAGTGAGGATAAATGAGATATAAAAAAAGAGGAAGAGTAAAGGGATGAAGCTCAGAAACAGACAGAGAGAAAAAAGGGAGATGAGAGTGAACAAAAAGAATGAGAAGTGACCGGTTGTCCTTCAAAGACCCCCTTCTTTCCATGGAGGGAGCCATGCGCGCCCCCTATCCCTCCGCCCCGCACTCCTTCCAGACAAAAGCAATTATTTCTTGTAGAATGTAGTGTGGTTGTGCGTGTGTGGAAGAGAGGGATGGAAGGAGGGTGTTTGAGATTGAAGGAGGGGAAAATAAGATGGTGTTGGAGGGGTACAGGAAGATGGAGAGGTGAGAAGGAGGGATACCAACACCTTCATCACCAACAAACACCTCATCTTACCAAACTCTTCCTCTGTCTCTTGACAGGGATGGGAAGACAACCAACGCAAAATAATCCAGAGATATCGGAGCAGTTCGAAAATCTGCCTTTTTTTGTTTTAAAACGACTCCATTATAAACGTTTATCTATGTTAATAGATGCTGCTTATTGTCACAATCATGTCCAACTGATTACTTTACAATACTGTATCGATATTCAACAGCAATGTATCTGCAGTTGGCAGCATTCATTACGATTTTCGCAGCTAAAGCCACAATGAAATCCTGTGAGATCCTGGCGGTGACTGAGGACGAGAGGATACACTTGGCTCCAGCAGCTTAAAAAGCTTATGTTTGGACATATTGGACCTAGCAGTTATGATTTTGTCAAGAATCATGTGGTCATGTGTAAATTCTGCCACACCACAGTCAAGTTCTTGACAATAATACAAATATATCTTTGTAATGCAATATATCGTAATAAATCTTACCGTTGCCCCTGCACCCTGATACATATCGCATGCACGCTTAATAATAGTTAATAATGCTTAAAAATGTTGCATATCAACATGTCACAATTCTTTATCCTCGTATATCTAAATTATATTTCCATGTTTAATGTCCTATATTTGTAAAAAAAAAAGAAAAAAAGAAGTAAACAAAGGCAGATTGCACTGGTAAAGAGAGCAGATATGGAAGGCTAAAAGAAATTAAAAAAAATTGCACAATTTCAAACTGAGCTAAGAAAGCATTTTGTTTTCCAAGATAAATCAGATGGAGAAATAAAATAAAATAAAGCAGGAATACCACCAACACATGGACTTATCATTAAATGCACCACTGGGATCCACTCGCGTTAGCAGATGTATAAAAACATTGTACATGTTATTACTGCACCTTTAGTTATTACTTACAGATTATCTGAGCTGAGTAACATAGCTGCTAACATGTTAGGCTAATGTTGGTTTATGCTAACACCATGCTGAAGGTATCTTAATTAAGAAAATCTTAATTAATAGCACTTGATAAAGTTAGAGGGAGAATCTCACAGATATAACCTCAAAGAGCGCACATTTAAAACCACTGTTTTAAATAATCTCAGTGATTTAAACTATAAAATTGAGGTTCATCATCACTTAAAGTGTCAGAAACGGATAGCTAGTTTTGGCAAAATGGCTCGATCTAACAATCACAAAGAAATGCTTTGTTTCTTTTTTTTTAAATTATTCTTATCTTGAAACATATTTTTTCAATATAATACAAATCTCCATGTTAACATGTTCATGATGTGCTGACCTTCACTGCTCCTTTGATTCACAGTTCTTCCCCCTGAGCAACTCCCAGTCAAAACTACACATTTCTATGTGTGTAAATATATGTCAGGCGACACAGAACCCGGAGGTGAAAGTGTCATAAACTATCATAAATGATTTCACAAGTAAGCATAAAGAAATGAAGTGCGACTTCTCCCAAATACATTTTCCATCATCACCTTCAGCGAAGGTCTTCACACACACACACACACACGCACACGCACACACACACACACAGGCCGTGACTTGGAAATGACATATTACGGTTTTACCGTTCATTCGGTCCATCTGTCTGTGTAAGTGTGACCACCAAACTCCCCCCCGCGGAGAGCGTTACTCTCTGTGCTTATAGGGGCCCTGCAGCGGCTCCGTCCCTACATGTTTCACTCCCCGGGGAACCGAGAAGACCCACGGGGCCCAAACAGCAAAAGAAAGGCACCAAAAGTGAGAGATACACAGCGATGGAAGAAAGATCGAGGGCCCCTCGGGATACCGTTGGCCGATGACCCCCCGGTTAAACAACTCTCATCTCAGACAAACTTGACGACGAATCTGCTGATCAGTTCGTAAAGTCTTCCTCTGATGCTTTGAATTATAGCTCTGACTTTTTCTTCCTCTCTGCCCACGTAGAGTCACATATGGGCTCCCGGATGGAAATAATGTATCCACGCACCTCCAACAGAGGCCTGAAAACACAAGAAATCTAAATCTGTTTTGACTTCTTTTTGTCGTCACCCTCCTCTAGCAGGGGTCGTCTTACAAGATACACGCTTACGTTTCACACAATAACACCGTGTACAAGAGGCAACAACAATACTGACAGGAATGAACTCTTTACTTTCCCAAAAGAAAGTTCTCGGCACTCATCGATTCAGTCTATATCCGAGATGAGGATCTTTAATCTAGAGACCATAGTTCTCAAGAAGAAAACATGCAAAGGATAAGTCAATTATTCAACTAGACGATTATTCAAGGACACTGCTAATATATTCAGAGGTCAAAGAGCAACGTGGTTCAAGTAGAAACGCTAAAGCAAGAACATATTTAGATGTTGAGTATGAGTTTAAACATAGAGACTCTCCAGTGCAGAAAAAAATTGATACATGCAATATTTATTTTACTTATTTATATTAATATTCAACAGCACTGAATCAATTTGATTGTTATCATGTTTTTTTTTGTGTTGCAATCAACCTTTGAGGATTAGATGGCAGTCATCATGCCCTCCAAAGGAAGGATGACTGAGGACGAGAGGATACAGACGACCACTGGAAATATTTTGATTTCAAAACAAGTGAAAGCAGTTACGACTTCATCAAGAGTCATGTGGTCTGTAAACTCAGCAACAGCAGAGGCAAGTACTCATCAATACTGCAAATATATCCTTGTTACTACAGTATCACACCACCAGAGTCAAGTACTGGACAATACTACAAATATATCCTTGTTACTATGTATGCAAAATATCTCATCGATGGTATGTATCACAAGATTCTTTCTTTCAAATAGAAACCCCTGCTCTCCAGTGTTCACCAACTGTTCATCACATTTTTTTTAAACATATATTTCAAAGAATTGCATTGTTTTTTATCAACGAGAATACCACATGTAAATGAGCACAGTTATCATTTTTTATTTGGCAGATAGCAACACCAAATACAGCATATTTATTATTATAGTTTTGGACAGATACATGCCAACGAAGCCATGTTTACCAGCTCTCTCCTTTATACAAATATATTCATAGAAAGCTATTTGCTTCAATTCCTCTCCACATGATGTCGATGTCATGTGCTGTAGGTGAGATTGGGCCATGAAATATTTATCCAATCAGAGAGAGGCATAAGTATCCTCGGGCTAAACATTAGTCATAACATGGCCTGTGCTTTAGTCATGTAGTTTATTGTACTCTTGGTAATTTCCTTGTTATTCATTCAAAATGATTGATGTGAATGTTTGAAATAACAATGTCTGAATATTGAACATCATGTTTTTTACTGGAACTGATGCAGAGGACACACACACACACACACACACACACACACACACACACATACACACACACACACACACACACTCAAACACACAAAACCTGCCTATTAAGTTACGCTTTCAAAAGCCCAAGATAAGTACAAATTCTTCAGTTGCGATGTGAAAAGGCTGAAATGGGCACAATTGCATTTCGGGTTGTCATTGATCAGCAGCACGAAATCCAACTGTATTCTTGTGTGCCTGATAATAAAAGGGATCAGAAAAAATAGAATGAAAATGAAAGTTCAGATAATGTTAAAGGCCGCCTTGAATGAACGCCAAATGTATATATTGTTTAAAACACTATAATAAGGAGACGGTTTGTATCAATTAATTAAATATATAATTAAATTAAACATAATATAACATAACTGATGGTCTGTTTGTGTTTGTGTGTGTGAGTGTGTCCGCCGGATCTTAATGTCTCGCAAAATTGTTTGAAAATCAGCCCGAGTAAAGGCATGAGGTTGGAGGGCATCGTGACCGGGTCAAGGGAAGGGGGCAGAAACAAAGGGGTCATGAAAGTTCAAATAAGTCCAATTTTGATAAACAATAAACCATATGTGTGACATTCAAATTAATGTATATTGACAGAATTTCAGTTTCCGTCTTAACTGTAAGGGTGTGCAAGGCAAGACAAAACAGCCCCTGTGAAAACTAAAAAAAATAGTAATAGATATGTATTTTCCTTAGGTCTGAAGCAAGTTTGTTCATCTATCACTCTATATTCAGCAAATGTTTTTAGGAACGCTTTCAGGCTTCTATTAAATGTTTCAGTAAATTGAAACACAGAATATCAACTGGAATTCAATGTAAATATTGTTAATATTTATTTTTAAATTGTTTTTTATTACAGTAAAAAAGCAATGAAACATAGATTTCCGAAAAGGGTTCGTGCATCACAATGAATAGCTCTTAACATGCGGTTAAAGTGTGATAAATAAAGACTGTAAAGGTAACAACAACGCAGAAGGCATGCTGGGAATAAAACGAGACATCCGAGATTCACAACAGCCAGTGACCAGGATACAGCTTTAATAGATATTGTTGCAGATTTAGTGGTGTCGACTTAATAAAACCTGTTGTGAATGATGCATGTTCGCAGGACTCAGTATGTGTGTGTGTGTGTGTGTCGTCCATACCAGGGCTGCCGCTAAATGGTGATGTCATGTTGACAAACGAGGCGGTTCAATTAAATTTTTTTGCTCATCAATAACAGCGTCACTCGTGAATCAATAGCAGCCAACAGTGTCGTTCCTGGCTGTGTCAGCAGCCTAACTAGACCCAATTAGAATGGATAACGTTCACTTACAATCGCTCCCAACACACGCCAGCCCACCGGCACAAAGTGCCCCTGACCCTTCCCTCATATCCTCCCGGCAGACTCACACCAGCAACACACCGGCCAATGCAATATTCACATGAAGCCGCCGCTCTGACATGATGTATAGATTTGTCAAGATAATATGGATATGATGCATGGCTTTTTATAAAGACTTGTTTGCTGGTGTCTTCGTGTGTGTGTGTGTGTGTGTGTGTGTGTGTGTGTGTGTGTGTGTGTGTGTGTGTGTGTGTGTGTGTGTGTGGGTGAGTGGGTAAACATTGTTTGTGTATCCTAGATGGTGCCAATGTGTGTGGGAAGACTTGTACGGATCCAAACCAAGATTCAATCAATCCAGGGCGAAATACATGCACCGCAAGGAAAGAAGCTGAAGGTGTGCGTCTGCATGCAGATTGTCGATACCTATTCAACAGAGTGTGATCAAATGTTTACACACAGCCCCGCTGGATACACAAGTTCTAAATAAATACAGGAACACACAAGTCTATCTGGATCCTTTCACTGCCTCGGTGGAAACAGGCAGCTGATCCAGCTAAAGCCCCTGTTCTTTCGGCATTCCTTGTCTTTTTTATTAGTTTTTATTAACTTTGCCTCCCTCTCCCTGTCAGCACTCTCAATAATCAATGCTGATATATTGCCAATATCTAGCTCAGTCCCTCGTGCCATCTCTCACAGTGGCTCCGTTATTGGGCTAGATTGACCCAATAATAATGATATTTATTATAGATATTTATTATCGTGGTTTGCAGCCGCTCCCTGCCGAACACTCAACGTACACACACATACACACACACATACACACACCTACATACACACACACACACACTCTCTGGGGCTCTCTAATTTCTACTGGTAACATGAGGCGATTATTCGTGGCACAGATAGCGCCGGGTTATCAGTGCAAAGCGGCTGCAACTGTATTCATTTGACATGACACACGTGTGTTTCCGGGGCCGATCTGATGGTCGAACCTGCCGGCGCTGGACGCTGCTGCTCCGAAGCCACGCAGGCGTCGATGGGATGGGTCAAGATTTAGAAAGCGCTTGGTCAGGGGAGGGGATTGAGATGGGAATCTGCTCTCTCGCCCCTTCTGACCTCTGCTCCCCCTCCACTCACTGTCGTCCTCTTCACCTCCATCTCTCCTTCCATCCCTCTGATCGGGACGGTGAGGGTCTGAACGTGATGCGGTGTGTGTCAAACATCCTTTTCACACCTCGGGTTTTATCCGAAAACTTGTCTGTGAAGGAACTGCAGGAGCGTTTATTGGACGATGGGAATACAAATCTCGCCCCCAAAAAAATTGTTTTATAATTCCCAGGTGTCTCTTCATTCTCTCCTTGTCTTTATTTATTTGTCTTACATAGTTTAATATTCTTCTTCACCCTTTAATGCGGCTTCATCATCATCATCTCAATTTAGTTTAGTTCTTAATTTGGTTGGTGTCTACTTGATGAGGTGTGTGGGAGGTACTTGAGTTTTAAATTATACTTATTGGATGCATGTATATGTATTTACATGTATACTTTGGGGGGGATTATTGTTATGGTTATTATTTGTCATTATTTCTCACTATCATTATTATATCCTCTATCACTGTTGTTTTATCAAAGCTAAAAATATTTTAGGAATCCGTTTGTTAAAAAGAAAATAAGAGGAATATTCCTGTGAAAATGTATACTTAGTGGAATAGTAGTCAATATTTGAAAAAAAAAAATCGTATTAAGTCTTTTATTGCTAGTATAGTCGTTAAAGCTTCTCAGAAAACTTTTTGTTGAGAAATTAGGAAAAAAATCCTTTATTCAAGTAAGTAAGTACGTAATTTTTATTTATATAGCGCTTTTCCAGACCAGGGTCACAAAGCGCTTAAACAATCAAAACAATATTCAATAAAGTATATACTTTAAAGGTCAAGATAACACTGATAACATAACATGAGTACATTTATTTAACCAGGTAAAGAAATTTGAAATACCTCTGTTTTGAATTCTTCCAGTTATGAAATATGAATACTATTTTTATATATATTTTTCTCATTAATGAAGTTAATGTTTATTTTAAGCGACTGAGGTGTCGGTCGGTCCAGCTCGGGACCTTCACCAGGTGACTTGGCCCGGTTAAGAAGCCGAGGAACGGTTGATCTGAAGGGTCAAGATTCAAACAGCGCTTGGTCCGGGGAGGGGATGCAGGAAGGGTTGGGACCGGACAATCTGGCCTCTCTCCCTACATAACCCCTCCTTCCTCCTCCAAACACACACATACATGCACACGCCGTCCGACCCCCCCGCAGGCCTCATCTACACCCCTCTATCTCCCTCCAATAGCCGGGGCCCCAGACGGTAATCCACCCCAGTGCTCCTCATCCTTTCATGTATTGATTTCCTCTCCTGCGCCACGGTTAGATGTCGCACCCACGTCATTGGGTCCTGGCCGTTCGGCTACCCCACCCCTCCCTGCTCCGCCTCACCCTTCCACCCACCCATAACCCCCACTACCACAGTCACCATCCTCAACAACAACAACAACCCAACGGGGGGGGGGGTGTTGTACTACCAGGAAAGGGAGTGAAAGGGAGGAAAAAGTGGGTAGATAAAGCACTGCAGTATTTCAGCAAAGCAACCAGCATTTTACAAGGATAGAAACAAACAGTCAAGGATGGAGAGAGAAAATAAAAGGGGAAAAAAAAATCTGCCCCTTGGGGGCTGCAGAGGATATTGTGGAAATTATCAGAGTGCGACACATGCTGGGAGTCCGTGGTGAAAGATTTATTTCAACTTGGGCTCTGACAGAGAAATTAATCACCAGTAGGCCTCTATCCGCTCTAATTTCATAGACGCATCTGGTTGACTGCGAGGAAACACGCTTCCGAGCCACGGAAGACGCTGAGCATCAGAAATTGCGGGAAATAGACAGAAACGACATTTTCTACGGTCCAATGTGAAGAGCTGCTTCCCAGGATCACAAACCTCAAATTAAAAGTGTTCAGTTCAGATCTAAGAAACACGTTACAATTATCTTCAGATTCATTTTGTCTTTGCTCAACGTAGTTTAATATTATTATTCAAATTGTTTTGTTATAGACTTATTTATCCAAAATCATAACAGATGCAAAAAAGTGTGGTTGGAAAAAGGAAATGAGATTTTAAAAGTTAAGTATTTTAGTAACGGACACGTCTTAAACGAAGAAACAACATAAATGCTCTTTAAAAAGTGTAGGCAGATCCTCAAGTACTGGTGACTCAGGTATGTATTGGCAAGACTAGCGATACGATACATATATCACGATACAGGGGCAATGATGCAACATACAGTAATACTGTAGGATCAACGATACATTTGTAGTATGGTGAGTACTTGACTCTGATTTTTGCAGAATTAACTGACCACATGACTCTTGACCAAGTCATTACTGCTTACATTGATTTTGAAACCAAATCATCAGTTTTAAAAGCTGCTGGAATTTACTGTATCCTCTCGTTCCCAGTCATCTCTTGCGAGATTCTATAGTTCCTTTAGCAGCGAGGACGTGATGAAACTCCAGGAATATTTGAATGTAAATCTTTTAAAAAAAGGAATGATTTTTACACTTAATTGAAATATTAAACATAAAATAACTGTGATAGAAATAAATATGATTAAAAAGTCAACATGAAATATATATATTTTAATTGAAAAAGTTCTGTTGAATATTGAATGAGTATTTTGGAAAGAATGATTGCGATATATATGGATGTATTGATATTTTCTCACAGCCCTGCTGGCGACTCTCAAGCCACATTCCACAAACGATAGATGGAGACCCTGACAATAGAAGCTGATATGTCTGTGGTCATGTGATCAGTGTTAGCGTCGGTGTGGTTTGTCAGTGCGGCCATATGAAGTATGATTTCTGCAGGTCAACGGGGTCAAGGTTTTCTTTAATTGTCTGAGTCAGATATGTGAAAGTTGCCAGAGCGGTGTGAATAAGTCAAGAGAGTCATGTGTGTTGCTGAGTTAGCAGGTTTCAATGTCTTGTAAAAACAAAAAGACAAAAAAAAGCTGCCACTGGTGTCAGGACGGCTTCAGACTTTTTTTTTACTGAGGAGACTGAATCAGGCAATACAATGGAGTTATTTTCAGTTCACATTTGTTTTTAGCTAATGGTATCAACATTTTGAAAGTGTATTGATCACACAGGGACTTGGCCTCGAAAACATGACCAGCCTGACACACTTGAATTAAATAATTCTCACCCGCTCACAGTTCACAGACTTGACATTTACAAACACTGTGAAGAAGAATAAGAGCCTCCTCACTTCAGATGTTCAACGTGAGATAGTTGTTGATCAGGACCAGAGATGAGGAGGTCTGTTTATAGTTAGAAGGTTTAATTTGCGGGTCCCGACTCGACCCGCTGCTCCACCCTTTCCATCAAACTATGCAGGTTTAGGATGAATCTCTCCAGAAGGTTTTTTTTAACTCGTAGATTTCCCTCTTACAGCCTTGTATACATCATTAAAGGTTCTGAATTGACAACTAAATGATACATTTTACTTACTTACTTACATCTACGTGCAGGTATTTACTTGAGACTTCACTGCTTTAAATCATTTTACTCGATCGTCATATTTATTATTAAAAGTTTTTATTGCTGATCTTAGTAACACATTATTCTTAGTTTAAAATATCCTTGGTCAAGGGCAAGTGTGTCATAGCAAATTAAAAAGAAAATACTCGAATACAATATTTGTTTGAAGTTTCTTGGGCAAAAAAATGGTCGTTGCCATAGTAACCCCAACCACCACCACCTACTGCCACTCCCACTTTTTTTTGTGCTCACACAGCCTTCAAAGAAGAGCAATTTCAAGATACCTTTTATCCCTGACTGCACCATATTTATTACTTACTAAAAATAGTTTGTTTAATTTTTGGTAAAGACACTGTTTTCTGCACTATTTTTTTCACTTCACTGTTTAAAATGTGTTATTTTGTCTGAAAACTACATTTGTTTGTTTCTGTCTGAAATGGTTTTGAATCTTAAGTTTAATCTCATTGTGGCCCACAAAAATATGAATGGAAATCTGATAAAAGTAAGTCATTTGTGTGCGTATTTTTTCCGACAATTAAATAGTAAAAATAACAGAACTATTTGTTGTTGCAAAACATTAATATTTACCCATATGTGAACTCGGCGACAGATCAACTAGTGATGGATACACTATTTTTTGTAAGGAGTTACACAGCAGCATCTCTGCAAACACCTTTATGCCTCGTTGTCTAACCAACACAGTCATTAGGATGCAATAACATGTTATTTCACATTCACGAGTCGGCAGAACGACACTAAGGACGCAATCTTGACTGTAGCTGCCACCATCACTGTCATCGCCATCATCACCATAACAATAAATCAGCTATTATAAGAGCCCTCCTTAAACATTATTTCCTGTCACTGCACGGCACTGTCTCTTGACCCCTGACGCCAACAGAGACGTTTAACTTTGCTGTCTGTGACACGGCCAGTAGTTGCTTTTCCATGCTCGCCATCTGAAAGCACTTATCTTAAGTGGATCTACACAGAGCAAATTGTGATTGCAATACATTAATGCTACATAAGGTCCGCATATTGCATGGCTTTGTAATGCACTCAGCCATGCGCTGAAACAGAAAAGTAGCAAATGACTTTACAAAAGGTTAGCACAATTTGGTCGGGAATGAAATAGGGAGGCTATGAGCTGAATGTCTGCATTTGAGCCTCGACACTTATCCCAGGAAAGGTCACCCACACCCACAAATTTATCAACAGATGTTAAAAGACATGCATGTGACTGCCAGCGCAAACATAATGGCAGACTGTTGTTGCCGGTGTGCTGTTTAGCTTGCGTGCGGGAGCCGCCACACACACACACACACACACACACACACACACACACACACACACACACACACACACACACACACACACACACACACACACACACACACACACACACACACACACACACACGTGTGGACACAGCCAATTAGGTCCAGCTCCTTCAGAGAAACACCAGTGGGCATGTAAGATTTGGAGTCCAGTGGGCCTCAAATGCCTAACACAGTCATAAGCCAGAAATAACACACACGCGCGTCGACACGATATCTCTGCACACCATGTGAAATAACAAGGGGAAGACAAAACACTCCATTCCGTCTCTGACATTTCCAATATCTGTCCATCCCTCGTGAAGCTCTGGTCAATCATAAAGTGACTGATTCCTTACAGATGAGATACAGAGGCTGGAAAATGTATATCATGGGATCAGTACGTCTGTTTTTTTAGTTTCAAAATGATTGATGATTTTTATTTAGTTTTTTTTATTCCTGCTCTCACATCGATCACAAGTAGAAACGGTTTTTAATGTCTAACATGTTTTTTATTCAACATTATGTTGCGTTACAGTGTGTGATGTGCCTCAAAACTGTCAGTGAAATAGATATTATTTCATATTTTATTATAATTATTTATTATTTATTGTAAAATAAGAAGGGGTTTCTTACCTGGTATTATTGGAAAGCAATAAATATTTGACCATTTGCAATTTTTTATTTTTTTTAATATTGAGTAAACTCTCACAGCACATAAAACATTGATCATAAATGCTAAATAATCAGACATACATTTTAAAATGTGTGCATCAGTCTAAGAGGTGCTATATATAACTCATGTTTATATTTAACCCTTGTGTTATCTCAGGCTCACCTTGACCCAGAGATAACACAAGGGTTATACCTAATTGTCCTCTTTTTTGACCTGTATCATTTCACGCCCTTTTAAGAATTAGTAAAAGCATTGGTAGAAATGTGGCAGCAGCATTTTAGAACTTGCTTGCTCAACAGTAGGAGTGAAAAAGCCAAATGCAGCAATTCTCTCTACACAGAGAGCGACGATTCCTTTTGGAAATATCTGTGGATTCAGATCAATAACCTGTTCCTGTTCACGCAATTTTGTTGTCACTTGCTGGGATTATATCATAAAACAATTACTCAGATGTGCCTCCATCATATGTTAAAAATCCAAGAGTGAAGATATGACCTCCCTATGACAAAAAACTTTAATTGAATAATTGAATATCGTATCATAATAAATCAATATGTTCATGATCCTCATCAAAGAGGTTTGAGGGTGTTTTTTCAAGAGACAACATGTAGAAACAAAGGGTTTTGATCTGAGCCAAAATGTCCATAAAGCTCTCACTTCATTATTCTCTTCTTCTCCGCGTTAATTCACTCCTTTTGTCATCAGTCAGTGTATTTACCTAACACCACTTCCTCTCTTCCACTCTTGTGCTTCACTCACTCCTTCTCTCCTCCGTCTCTGCCCTGCAAACACTGTGTGAGCAAGCGTGCCGGAGATTTAGAGCGGAGATCAATAAGAAATTTAAAAATCGATGCACTTAGCGCCAGGAAATCAATGGGCCTAATCGGGATGCCAATCGGCCCAGTCAAAACAATTAAGAGGGAAGAAAAATGTTTAACAACCTCCTCTCTCTCTCTCTCTCGTTCTCTCTCTCTCGGCGGACACAGGGGAGAGAGTGATGGAGGAATATCAGACGCAGACGGAGAGGGATGAGATGGAGTGATATATGGGAAGGATCGGCTCAGGAGAGAAAACCTTAAAGCTTAGACGTAAGGAAAAAGGGACTTCGGGGGGGAAGGGAAGGGAGAGGGATGACCATGGAGATAAAGAAGTGAAGAAAGGAGGAATATGATGCACTGACTGTCACAAAAGGCGATAGAGGAGGAAAAGAACAGTAGAAGGAGACTTCGCATACTCAGGACATTAGAATGAAATGGAAACGTTTTTAAATCAAGTTGTTATTTATGAAGAGAAACAAGCACACTGAGAGTGCAGACCTCCACCAAGCAGCTCATTTCCACACCATGTTGTTACTCGATATTAATGGCTTGTGTTTCATTTTATCAAGCTAATTTGAAAACACACATTTAAAAAAAAATCATTGATATCTTTCAAATTCAAAGTAGCACAATGGAACAACACGTGGCAGTAGAGTACTAGAAAGACTAAAACAAAATAATGTGGTAACGCACAAAGATCACACTGTTGAGGGTTTGTCACTCAAAACTTTATCCATCAAGTGCAGGCGTAACATAATTATTCTATTGAAAAAAAAATGTGTGTAAAATCAAATAATTCAATGTAATTACTTAACCTTAACATGACAATATTTATGCAATTTGTTCTTCTTTGTGTTGCAATTAAACTTCCTGCCGCTAGATGGCAGCAGTCATTACGTCTTCTACAGCTTGAGGAACAATAAAACCTTGCAAAATACTGGCGATGACTGAGGATAGGAGGATACTCCACCAGCTTTTAAAAATGGTGTTTGGACATATTTTGGTTTCAAAACAAATTAAAATAGTTATGACTTTGGAAAAATTCATGCGATCTTAAAATTGTGCAACGCAAGGGTCATGTACTCGGACAATAATACAAATATATTTTTGTTCCTACAGTATCATAATATTTTGTATCATTCTTGTATCATAACGTCCATTTTTTGGCAATAATTTATGCAAAAATATGATATATAATAAAAGGACTCTAATTTGCTCTTTATATATATATACATACATATATATATATACATATATTTATTTATATTTATATATTTATATATATAATTCACGGAAGAGTCGTGAAAAGTCCCGTGAAATGTTTCAGGAAACGGACGAGTGTAAAGTGACATGATGAAGAGGGAATATGAAGTGTTTGTCAGTTCTTATATCCAACAAGGATGTTGCCGCTGAGAGCAGGATCGTGGTACCAGTGTGCGGGCGGTGGTGGTGGTGGAGGTGGTGGGGGCTAATTTGGGGTCAATCAATAGATCTCCCCTCTCTCTATCTTCTGCCTGCTCACTACGCTAAAATCAATGGGAAAGCCAATAGTTCTCCGCCCCAGTGTGGATTAGTGAACACACAACTAATCAGCCAGTCACTGAAACTGACATCTCAGCTATTAACCTATTGATACACGAGACACATGTTGAACACACACACACACACACACACACATACACACACACACACACGTAAGACGGAACATTCCAATACAACATCTGTGCCGCCATAATGACCGAGAGCGATCCTCAACACTGCAGAACTGCCCTCTGCTGTTCTCAGGTGTTTGACAAACGTGCTTCAGTGATCTGTGTCCAAGTGTCCGAGTGTCATGAGGCAAAATCACATCGGAAAACTGTCCCGACATCTCCATGAGACGAACGGAAAGATTTAGGTTCTTCACGTCCATTTATACCTTTTCTTCTGCTACGAGGATTCACGGGGAGGGGAGGTGGGGACATCCTGGACAGGCCAGACAACAAATCACACACAGACACTAGCACAAACGCATGCACGCACACACACTAACATGCATGCAAAGACACACACACTCACACACACACAAAAGTGCAAACATGCACACACACACACATCACACACACAAAGGTGCACACACACACACAGGCATACACACACTAATATGCAGGCATAGACACACGCACACGCACACACAAAAGTGCAAACATGCACACACACACAACCACACACGCATACACACACTAATATGCAGGCATAGACACACGCACACACACACACAAAAGTGCAAACATGCACACACACACAACCACACACGCATACACACACTAATATGCAGGCATAGACACACGCACACACACACACAAAAGTGCAAACATGCACACACACAAAGCTGCACACACCAAACACATGCACACACACAAAGGTGCACACACACACACAAACACACCTACACACACACACATCATATACGCGCACACAAAGGTGCACACACCGAACACATGCACACACACACAAAGGTGCACACACACACAAACACACCTACACACCAACATACACACACACACACACACATACACACACACCTACACATACATCTGTGGAGGGGATTTGTACCTGCCCACTTCTCATTGCATTACATGGGAGATAAATTAAAAATGGATATTTTTTACAGTTAGGAAATGTTTTTTTTAAAAAGCAGGATAAATGAAGCCAAATATGTATTTTGGTTAGTGTTGTTCTGGGAGCGATAAATGTATTTTACATTTCAAACAAAGGGAGACATGTTCAATCCTAACAAGCTTGTTTCAAGGGGATGAAAGACGTCCTTAGAGGACGACAGCTGACAAAATTAGACTGAAACAGGGACAGAAAACGTCTTTTGTTTCACTCACAGACAGCAACCATTAGGCTGTTTTTTGGCCTCTCTGTCCTCCACTGCCACATCAAATCACGTGCCCCATCTTTTCTGAGGGACCCTGGCTTTAAGGGTCAAAGTGGAGGGGGGGGGGGGTTGATGAGGGGGAGCAGAATGAGTGCAGAGACACCGGCCTCGCTCTAATTCAGGTTCCAGAGGCAGCAGCCTCCATTAAGGACAGAAGACAAACGTGTTCGTAAGACGGAGTGTGTAACATGGTGGCGCCGTTAGATTGATACATGGAGACTGAAATCTACATCCAGCATCCAGTCCTACAGAATATATAGAGCTGCTCAAGGACACAGAAGAAGACAAACTCCAGAGAAATAGCTTGTATTTTGAAGCAACAATAAGTAACATTTTGATTATTTTATTTTTTTCATATTTCATGACTCATGTAATAGAAATCTTTACCTGAGAGACTGATACGTGTCATGTGACCACCAAACTCAAACACTTATTTACAACAGTGAGTTAGAGACAGTGTGCTCTGACCAGGAATAAAAAGCCAGAACCGGATTCATTATGAGTCTATATCTCGTTGTGTAAACAAAAATATAAAACAGGAAATTAGAAAGAGCAAGTTTGAGAAACATTGCAGTTACACTGTTTCGACACTAGGTGGAGCCAGGGACAATATTGGTCAATTTTACGTAATTGGGCTTCAAGAGCAAAAGGTTTAAAAGAAAAAATGTATTATGATTTACATGGTCAGATTTGACATGTCTTTGACAAATCTCTGTTAACCTGAAAAGGTGTTAAACCTGTATTTTTCAGTTTAAGTTATTCAGCAATATTTAATCAGATCCAATAAACTAGTAGTTTAGTTGACGTGGGACATTGTTTTCTTGTTTTCCACAAATTACGATCAATTATACAATATTCACTTCATAAACATAAACATCATCCTTTAAGCAAGTGGAATGGAACTCAGTTTGAAAAAAATCCTTTAAACACAACATGATGTTCACCTTCTTAACGTCCACACCAGGCATGAGTATTAGTGGCTTCTTTTTTTTTTGTAGAAAACTTTATTCAAGTAGGAGCTTCATGATTTACATTTATTCTGCACGTGTAGAGTGTGACAAAGCGAAGTATTTGTATATTTTTACACACAAAGTTTTTGTATCAGAAAACAACTTGATTAATTTATACATGCAAATGTATCTCTAGTAGTTTTTAAATACACCTACTTGTGCGTATTAAAACTAGACTAGTAAAGATGTATTTGCATGTATACATTTATATATACAAACATTTTCGGAAGTCACTGAAAAGATCACATATCTGCTTTTAATTGATTCAGTATCAAAAATCTGTCCCAATGTACTTGTACATCTTAAACACTACCTCTAAGGTAAAATAAATAAGATAAAATCATACAACTAAGAAAGTATTGTATGCAGAAAGTAATTCTAGCGTGGCTACCAGGCAACAATGTTTACAAGTGATAGTTGTGTAGATAGTGTCATGGTGGCAAACAACACACACTAACACACCTGAAAACATGGTGTTAATTAGCCAGTTTTGCAACAAACGTTTAGCTAAAGGTTTATAACCATAATTAACTTTGTTTCATCATTCCAGTTTATTACTGAAGTTATA
Source organism: Callionymus lyra (assembly GCF_982586985.1). Classification (NCBI taxonomy): domain Eukaryota; kingdom Metazoa; phylum Chordata; class Actinopteri; order Syngnathiformes; family Callionymidae; genus Callionymus; species Callionymus lyra. The sequence continues at coordinate 19,693,818 of NC_141830.1, forward strand.
GCAGGTATTGATGATCTCAATCCATCTTTTCACTAATTGTTTAGTGCCATAGATGTAAAGACTGAAAAGGCCAAGTTCACCCAAAATTCAAACTTCACTCATTTTCTACTCAGCCATTGTTGACTAAGGGTTAGGATTATTTTCAGAGAAATGTGGACAAACTTCTTCTGAAAAGAAACCTGTAAACCATCATATACCTCCATACTGCTTTCTGTAATGTCCATTTTTTTGTTTGAAGCCTCGACCAGAGCAATTCTTCCGAAAATGTTTTAATAAATTATGTTTTACGCTCACATGTAGCAGACGTTTAAAGAATAACAACCGATAGGAAGCAGAAGTACTCTACTGTCTACACTGGAAGCACTCGCGATATTACCCGGAGTACTTCCATTAGGGATGTTTTTAAGCGTCTTTTTGGAGAAATATTGTTGACTGATCATCATTTGCTTCTTTAAAATCAACATACATTTCTGTGTATAACACTTAAAAGGAACAGATTACTCTGAAAATAATCCCAACCTTAAATCAACATGAGGGTGAGTAGAAAATGACTTTTCCTATCACTTTAATTGATATTACCATTATAATTTACTTTGTTGTCGTATTCTTAACGGTAAATATCATTATGGTGACAGCTCTACTCTCTGTACACACTTTTTATTTAACCGATTCAAATTCCATTCCGTTCAAATAAGAGACACTAAACATAATTTCCGGTTGTAGAAGTGCACTTCAGTGATTTAAGCTGCAATAATACAACATAAATATGTCCAACTTGGGGGAAATCATTGTTGACTTTTCTTGTTTTATATGTGTGTGTGTGTGTGACACTACCTTTCGGAGTCTCCTCAGGAAGATAAAATAATATGTACCTGACTCTTAAGAGGAGCACTACACAAGGATCATTTTTCAAAAATAACAGCCCGACTAGCTTTCATCCCGCACTTTTGAAAGCCCTCCTGTTTCTGTAAGATTGCTTCTCCTTCCTCCAGCGACCCTCCCCTCTTTTTTACTTTTCATACGTTGGTTTTGTTCTCCCTCATTTTCCCCTGGTGTAAAAGGGAGAAGCTGGAAATAGCAGAACAGAGGAGACCGAGGCGGCGACGTTACATCAGTGCGGAGCTGGGACTCGTCTCTGCTCCGACGGTCGACTACTGTAGTGACACGAACCACATCCATATACATCACAGCGGCAAACCAAAGCTTCTCCGTGCGCCATGCTAAATGTTCATCCCACCCAGGGGGAATTACTGTATATCAAATGTGATATTCACGCAGCAAGACGAGTGGAGGAGCAGCGATCAGTTGCATAAAAACAGCCCTGAGGCCAGAAGAGGCCGCATGAGAGCGAGGAGTTTTCATCGGGCACGAAGGTAGGTTGAATATAAAGTGACGGGAATTTGATGATGAGTAAAAAGAATTATGGAATACTTTCACAATATAGATGTAAAACATGATAATGCTGATTAAACATTAATTATATGAATATATTCATGTTATTTAATATTACATAATGTGACTTTTTAAAGAAGAAAACATTTTTTTTACTTTTACTGGTCTACAATTTTAACTGAAAAAATATTTTAAAATCAATTTATATATATATAAAAAAAAGGAAGATATAAAAAGATAAGAAAAGAAAAGAATTTAAAAAGATAATGTTGGATAAAGATGAATTATTACTTAATTTAGCTAGAATATATAAGTAGAGTAAAGCATATTAAAAAAATGATATATATACTGTATATATACAGGTATATATATATATCTATATATTCATGTAGTTATCGTTAAGCACACTTTTCTCCTTTGTTGGTTTGGGGCTCCTTTTTTGGAACAATTCTGCAATAAGCCCCCATGAAGCTGCTCGAAAAGCTTCCTGGTTCCAATCCGTGGTGTCATATCATCAAAATTCATATATATTTCTATGGCCTCAATTTTTTTCTCTTGTATTTTCTCCCTGGCGCAAGGAGCTATTTTAGGATTTTGATTTTGTTCCTGTGCTCTTTTTTTTGGTTTGGCTTTTAATGGTAACTGCATGTTTTTATTCCATGACGGTTCTGAATTCTGGTTGTTTGTGTTACAGGTTTTTCTTTTCTTTGAGGAAGCCTTTTTTATGTGTTGACAAATAATAATGGTAAAAGTGAGTCGGCCTCCAGTAGCTCTGCAAAATTGATTAAAGTTAGTGCTTGGTTTTCCCGACACTGAAAAGGCTCAGACGCCCTCCAAGCAGCTAATTTTCAGTTTAAGATTTGAAATATAATTGAAAAAAACACAGCAACCAGGATAAGTCCGAAAATGGTTTGTGACTTCAGATGGAACATTGAAATCCAGTCACACTTGTTTGATTCTCTTTTTTTACTAACATATAAATGCTATCACATCGGCAACATTTTAAATGACTGAGTAAAAATAATTATGAGAAGAAAGACTGGAAACAAATCCATTTTTTGTTGTTGTAATCAAACGAGGAGTTACAAGAGCGGAATCCACTATCACATAATAATGGGCTTTACTCCTCCTCCAGTCAGCTGTATTCACACCCAACTTTGTTTATACAACAAGTCCCTTGGTAGAGGAAACTTAACCAGTTCCTAACAAAGAAATGGTTATTATATAAGTAAGTAAGTAAGTCATTTTTATTTGTATAGCGCTTTTCCAGACCAGGGTCACAAAGCGCTTAAACAATCAAAACAATATTCAATAAAGTATATACTTTAAAGATCAAGATAAAACTGATAACACAACAGGAGTTCCAGAAAATCAAGGAAAAGCCTGAACTAATAAAACGTCTTAAGATGTTTCTTAAAGGAGTCATAAGACAAAACCAATAAACAGTGAGTAGAGGCTCACAAATGCAAAGCATGAAAATAAACAGACATAGTTTTTAATGTATGTGTCAAAGTTTGAAGGTTTACAAAGAAGAAAAAAAACCTTGTGGCTTCCAAATGGATTCCATCAAATCCTGCACGCTCAGTTTGACTAAAACCAATTCCATGCAAGTTTTCTGTACGAGTTCTAAAGCTCTTACATTGAGGTGGGACAAGTGCATCAAAGCGAGGATAACTCTCCTCTATCTCTGTCCTCCACAATCCTTTTTCACACGTTTAAAAGAGAATAAAAGTGAGACGTGTACGAAGTGGAGTGGATTTTGTTTTTCTTCTCCTTTAACTTCACACTTTATTGTCATGGTGGGATGAGAGTCATGGCTCAGACCGTCATGATTCTACATTTAGGCCCATAATCCAAACCTCTTCCTCCGGCCGATGATGAAGATTGAGAGCGAAAACTTATTGAGAGAGCGAGAGAGAACGAGCGACGTTCACGGGTGAGAGGGAGGGAAAGTGTGAAGAGGTATTGTTGAGACGTCCGGCCAAGTCAGGATGCATTGGTTCCGTATAACATTCCTATTCCACTTGAGCAGACGGATGCCGCCATTCAGGGCGAACGCAATCCTGATTTCTCGCTTGAGACCCAATATCTGCACCATACAAATAGGAGGATATGGAGGGAATGTGATACAGGATTGGAATATGGCTCTTTCTTCTTATCCTCCTTGGCCATATTGATGTTTCTGAGCCTTTCATTGCTCAGCCAAAATGAAGCCTTTCAAGGCCACGGCCATTGACAGATTAAGAAAACATATCCTATTTTGTTCGACACAATATTGACTCCCTTGTTGTCTGAATAATACGAGCGATGCTGAGGTGGCATCCAAACCCCATTTGTTAAGCATTGTGGGATCAACTAAAAGCTGAAATTACAGCTGCTTCCTCCACCACAGCAGAAGAAGAAAAGTCTGGAAAGAAAAAGTGTATTTTTCTACTTTTCTGATCTGTTTTCATCTTCAGAAATAACATGTTTACAGGTTCCAAGATGGAACCAGAAAAACAGTTTTTAAAATGAATTTATACTTTTAATGAAAATGACACAAACAGTAACTGATACTTAGACTAAATCGGGACTTTGGAGTTGTATAAAAGGCAACATTAGCATTAGCATTAGCATTTTACATGACCTTTAACAGACATTTAGCAGCAACGAAGGAAATGCAATGTTTTCTTGATTAACCTGAGATTTTAATCATTTTTTTTCCAAAATGTTAGATACTGTCATTGATAGTATTCATGCATTCAAAGCTGTATTTCTAATGCAACTTACTGTAAAATATGTATAAAGAATGCATTAGTAATGTAAAAAAACAAAAACAATTTTAGTTTTTGTTTGAAAAAAACAGCCTTGATTATTTAAAAAATAATTACTTTGTGACAACTATTTTCATAAACTTTCAACTTCTGCTCATATGCTCATATATATTTTTATAGTCCTTGTTTTTCTTTAATTTGTCAAGCCATGTAAACTGGGAGATAATTAAAATGCAAGATCCCGTCGATGACTGAGGATGAGAGGATACAGCTGCTTTTAAAGCTAGAGTTCTTGGATATATTTTAGTTTTAAAACAAATTAAAGTATTTAGAACTTTGTAAAGAGTCATGTGGTATTTAAATTCTACAACAATAGAGTCAAGTACTCGACAATACAATAAATACAGTATCACAATATATCGTATTGTTATCCCCGTCGTGATATGTATCGTATCGCCATATTCTTGCTCCTAAACTAATTTGACTCTGCTTTTCTTCATTTTCTGAGCAGTTCGACACCGTGATTTCTAATATAAAATCTTCAGCGAGGTTAACCATCAATTCATTAAGTCATCGGGAGTGTAATCCAAGTGGTCACTCAATGATTTTAACAGGAAGGAGGACGATGACATTGTTTTCTCGTTGATGCTATTTCGTTAAACCAATCACTGCTTAAGATATTGAACCTCTAGTGTTTCACCCAACAATGTGCTGCGTACATCATTTTTTAAAAATGAAACACGTTGATACATGCGCAAGACAAAAGTATTTATGAAGTCAGCTCATTTGCAACAAAGAAATGCTACTTAATAATTTAATATGTCACACCAAACACAGACCTGAAGCCAGGAGACTTGATGTTCAACCAGGAAAACAAAGACCACTAGATAAAAAAATGTTTCTTTCAGTTTTCAGGGCAACAGAAAAAGTAATATGAATGTAAGTAATGTGTTGCATCATCAACAATTCCTGAAAATTTAATTGAAATCTGTTTAAAATATTTCGAGTTATTTTGCTAAACGACATTTTCCAATGAAAAACATGATCTTCTTGGCAGATGTAGGTCAAACTTTTCATTCCCATGACTTGACCAGAAAGAAATTGTTTGTGACCCAACCAAAGAATAACTAGTAGGAAAGTGAAGGATAAAGGTAGAAATGATAAAGGCCATGTTTCTAGCATGCATAGTTCATACTGTCAAAAAATGAAGAAAAGGTAGATTCATCGTATCACTCTATGAATAATAAAGGCATGGGGGCAAATCCGTCCATTTTAGGTTGTTTGCAAGAGATTCAGAATATTAGCCAAGAACACAAAGAGATGTTGTATGAAACTGTGTTGTTTGGTATTTTCTAACCACATAAATGTCAATAATACATCTGGAGATGACAATCACGTCGCCTTCTTTTGTCATTAAGTTTGACACGCGTGCTATAGATGATGACCTTTGACTCTCACATTCAGCGAGTTCCCATAGAAACACCGACGATACCGCGTGAGACACCATTCAGGAGGACAGCGTCGAAAGACTGACCGAAGCTTACAAAAGACTGCATTTGTAATCACAAGACTAATGCACATTTCAAGTCTCCTCGCTTTAGATTGCGACCAGTAAACGCAACTCTAAATCTCTTCATTCAAACTTCCTTCATCTCTCTCTGCCCTTTAAGGAAAAGCAAGAAAAAGTGGAACTATATATACCTGGAATCACACACAGGAGAGACTGACGGGCTGAAATCACGGAGGCCAAATCACAGAAAATTGATCACGTCTGAGAAAATGGCTGCAGCGACTGAAACTGGTGCGAGCCTGTTTCAGCAAAAAGAAAAAGATGACGGGGTTCGCCTTTTGTGGGGTTTTAAGACGGCGCTTTGATGATTGCAGCTAATTTGATTGAGGCGCTCTAGGGGGGCAGCAACACTCAAAATAAAAACAAAAAGGTGCTACAGAAGCTCTGTTACATGAGTTATTTCCCTTGTGTGAATAAATTCAATAACATACACACATATATATATGATTAAAATATGATGGTTATCTGGGCAACTTTGAGCTTGATGTCTTTTCTCAAAAATGGGATTTAGAGATATGGTCGCCTAAGTCAGTTCACGTTAAGATGAAACAAGTTGTAAGTTAAGACCTTAAGAGGACAAAGCCAAGGCCCAGACTTTTTAGAAATATAACTTACAGAATACCTAAACATTAGGGGGTAAATGACCTCATAGGGCAAAATAAATCAGGGGTACAACAATACTAGATCAAAATCTTCAGGGATAAAGACCTGAGCAAGACCAAGACAGATAAAAAAGACACTAGAAGATACCAAAACTAGACCTCCACCAAGCAAGAGGGTGGTTCCTCTTCATGTTTGACCAGGACCTTAAGGACCAACAAACAGTGTCAGTGTTTCTTCTTGTTCTTTCAAACCAACCAATGAAATTATGTCATTTGTTTCTTGCTCCATTTTCAACATTTCTTTAAAAAATCCTTTGGAATCCGAATCATAATCAGAAGCTACTGGTGTTGTAAACACAACAGATGAGACAATAATAATAAATAATAAAAAGAATAAAAACTCATAGGATTGAAGATCACCAAAACCAAGTCGAGACCAAAATCAGGATTTTGGATCAAGACTACTCAGACTAGTCCAATGACATTCAAGGTGAAAACCAAGACAAGGCCAGAACGCTAATGAAGATAAGTCCAAGATCTTCAGGTATGACGACAAAACAACACGTAACTTCTCTTCTTAAAAGACCAATAAACAAGACTTCCAGGGTATGAGGGTTATTTTGAAACAGAAGTAGAGATCAAAGGCTATTAAGGCTTAAGATAAATTCCTAAACAAATCTCAGACCAAAACCAAGACTTTAATGCGGTTTCTTTTCTTCCCAGACCCAAGTTTTTCAGACACCTTCTCTTACCTGGCACGTAAATATCTTGAAACCCACGAAGCCACTGGATTATGGATTATTTCTACACACATAATGTGGTGTTAGCGGCGTTGAAGATATTTGACCAAATTTAAAACAAAGTCACCGAAGAAGCTAAAACAGGACAGAAGACCTCTCGGGTCTCTTAAGGGATTTATCAATCAAATCTCTCAGGGTTCAGGGTGACGGACAGGCAGAGAGTAACAGAGAGGTGGAAGGAGAACAATCTAAAAGGCCTGGTGGAGAGTGGAAGAAGAGATTTAGGATTAAGGAAGAAGTGTGGGGTAAACGAGGGAGGATTAGGGGTTTTGGGGAGAGGGACGGACAAGGAGGAGGAAGCAACGACAGCAAGAGAGAGAGTGAACAGAAGAAAGATGGGATGAAAAGAGGATTTTTTTCGTCCTCACTTTCCTGCGGGCGACTTCCAACCTCACGCTTCCCTCTCAGGGTCTGACACCAGGGAGTGTGAGGAGAAGACCTGACTCCTGTCTGACACCAGGAGAAGACCTCATGGAGACAGACACACCGGCTGCTCTCTGCAGGTGAAGTGTGGAACTGCACTCCATCCTGACCAGACCCAGCAAAAGAAAGACCCCCCCCCTCCCTCCCAACCACCATGACCACCCCTCCTTCCCTGCATATCGACCGGAGTGACCATCAATCCAGCTCAGTAGCCTGCAGGGTGCCGGGGAAGAGGAGTCGGGGACGTGGTTTTGAGATTCTCATGGCTGTTGAGATTTTAAAGCGGTTGATTCCAGCAGGGCGTGAAATAAAAGGAAAGGATGATGTTTGATTTTGGCACAAACCCTTCAAGAATCATCTGGAACCTGAAGATATCAGACATGTGTCACAATCTCATGAGTATATCTATGTTCTGCTGTTATTATGTTTACTGTCAAAAACATTAAATTAGATTCAAAATAGAATTATTTCTTATTTATGATAGCTTTATATTTTTTTTCATCTTCCATTTCTTTTCATCAATACTGATTTAAAAGCATATTTTCAATTACTTGGAATTTATTCCCCAAATTTTGGATTGAAAGTAACACAATATTTGGATATATTTTTAGTCATATAATGATATTACTATATTATTATTATTATTATTATTATTATTCATACTTAAGGGCTTATGCCAATATGATCTATCTTTATAAATAAAAAAGGCATGTGTGCAAATAACTAAAAATGTTTCAATAAAATAACGCAATAATGTAAATTATTGCTTTATGAGTAACATGACATTAAATACTTTGTATACAAAACTACTGTCGAGTCGACAAGTACTAGTACTCTGAATTTAATTCTTCATTAAGTGCCTCCATCTTTAATCCACACCTTGACGGACCGTGACTGAGGCGCCAGTGACCCCTAAATTATCTTAATATTGACAGATCCATGTTTCTCAAGCGCTTGTCGTTAGCTACGGCCGGAAGGTTTTCTAGTCCCAACATGTCGCCTGTGATGGACTGGCGACTCGTCCATGGTGACCCCGCCTCTCGTCTCTCGTGAGCCACGTATGAAATGAATGGAAAGGGGGAAAAAAAATCTCTGTAAGTGAAGAAAGACGTGATCTTATAATGTAGATGAAAATGTTACTGTTATCTTTGTTCTTACACTCCAACACACATTTGTTTATAGTTTAAATATGCTGAATACACAGTAATTCTCTATTTATCTGAATGGAAATTGTATATTTCTCTATTCAATCTTTTGAACATATGACGTTTATCATAAAAAAAACGATAGCCCATATTGTATTCAATTTAATGTTTTGTTTTTTATAACTACTATTTACTAAATATTTGTCTTTGTTTTTCACACGATTTAGATCAGCAACAACACTTGACCTGGTGTTTTGCTAAATAAATAAACTGTACCATCATAAGACCACACTGTAAATGAGAATGAATAAAATATGTATATTTATATGATTTTTATATTGGAAAAAAGGCTATTATAGCACTAGCATAGTTTTTAAATATTAAACCAATTTAGGATCGTTTTGATTTTGATAATTGTGTTACTTTCTTTTTAAATATACACATATTAGCAATTGTTTATTTTATTTTTTATTCTAAAAATGTAAACTTTAAAAATAGTATTTGTGTGAAGTGTGAAGATGGTAATATTCTATTTGTTTTATTGTTTATATGGATTTTTGGTCATTCAATTTCAGATAAATAAATAAGTATATTTAAAATATTTATTCTCAATTATTGACATAGTTACTGCATTTGGGATCTACGTGTATGTAACAAGTAAAAGTGAAAACATCGAGCACAGGCCGAGGGAGATTCATTGTTACACAACGCCGTCTACGACCCACAACAGATGAAAAATGTTCCGAGTCGGCCGGCGGCCAGTTCACGTTTGGACCGGAGACTTTGAGACGACCCGGTTCACTGTCGTGACACACTGCAGGTGAAATAAATGGAGGTGATTGTATGGACCGAGAGGGGAGTCGGCCTCTCCGGTCATTGTGTTGGGGGGAGGTGGTCATTACGGACTGACCGTTGAGGTGATGAGCAGACACACACTCCGGGGAATTAGAAGGTGGACAGACGACAGCGCGAGTGAAAGGTTGTGTGGACACTGAACGTGTGCTGCATTGTTTGGCGTTTCACTCTCTATACATTAAGTTACCGTGTGTGTGTTGCGCGGCTAGATAGCACGTATTTGCTAATCTGTAGGGGGTAGCTGGAGGTGGGGGGGCGGGGTCACAAGCAAAGGTCGGGTGTTAATTCACTGCTTCAGCCCGGAACACAGCACCGGCACCAGAGGAAGCTGAGGCCGAAAAGGATATAGCAAAAAAACAAAAACATTTTCAAGGACCGTCGAAGCAACATCATCCGAAGCATTTCTACCCCCCCGAAAAAAAGATTTAATTCCAATCTCTCCCCATCATCTGTCCTTGCCCTCTGTGGCCAATCCTCCCCCAGCTGCTAGACCTCGAGAGGTCAGCCAGACTGCAGGGTCATCAGTCTGGGATGAAGCCGACCTTTGAACCCTCAACCCTTGATGTATTCCAACCTCAAACCGGCAGACACACGCACACACTTAATGGCCATGTGTGACCTCAACAAGAGGCCCATTTCATTCTGGTCATTTTTGATCAATTTATCACCCTCTCCCTTGTTCCTTATTGAGGTCCTGTGCCGACGAGTCCAATGGGCCCGGCGGCCGCCGCCGCTTCGTTGGCTTAGCTGTCGGCTCGAGACGACGTCGACGGCGCAGCCGCCGATCGATACCACAACCGTTTATCAGCTAATCAATACGGTGATGATCATGAATTTCCCATTGATTGTTTTCCAAGCAGTCTAGACGACAGCAGGACGGATGACATGCGACTCCTGCACGGTTCATACACTCCGACCATCATCACGGACGGAAGCATCAGGACACTGATGTTGAAAGTTAAACAGCAGCACAGGGACGCCATGTTTTCCAGCTGTTATCCAAGTATTGATGTTTCATTCTGTGGAGACGGAGCCTCATGTAAGGACGTAACACGGCAGCTAACAAGCTAACCACGACCATCATTGTGACCTGACATCTGACTAGGTTTTATTTTATTTCCCATTACCAGTTCAATTATACAGTAAATACAACCTTATATAACGTTAACATCCATATGTTTGATAATAATGATATTAAAATATTATTTTTTAATTAAGTTTTCTGTATGAAAATTCAGTTTTTCCTCATAGTTTCCTCCGTAATCTGTAGTTTTCCCATCAGGTAACGGCTGTTTTTATTTTTTATTTTGGTCTTTCGGCCCCTCATGATAGCAAATATTGTTAGGAAATGCTTCACTGCTGCACAAGAAGAATCGTCATTTTCTCATTATCCGTATCCACAAAACACAAACCTTGTTTTTGTCACTGATTATGTCATCGCTTTCACCCTTTTCACAACAACAAACAGCCAAACACAGTTACCCATTGGACATCTAATAAAAGTAAAGTAAAAAAGTAAAAAAAAACAAACAAGATGGCCGACAGTGTGGAATATCTTTCTGTTCCTACTATCGAGAATTACGGAACGAGCGACAAATGAAAAAATGAAAATTGTTGAGATAATAATTTAACATGTTTTTATAGGCTATTTTATTACCTTAACAGTATGCCTTTCATATTGTTGTTACTATTGCTCTTCTTTTTAACATACTTTTTGTAAACAGACATTTGTAAATAAATCTTGTTTTTTTTCATGTTTAAATGATACCTTGTGGTACTGAATGTCTGATATGTGCTATAAAAATATGATCATTAACCAAAGGTTTACATTTTTATTTAAGCTTCTAATAATCATGTCTTACTGGCAGCATGTGCACATGTTTTCATATTTATTACAAGTAGTTCTAGAAATGGATCGTTGGACGGGAGGAAGAATCTGAGCCGCCGGAGCGATTGAAGCCAGAAGATGAAATTATTATCTTTCAATCTCACATTTATCCATCGCTGTGACGCACACATGTGCTCTGGTGGTGTTTAGACGGGATGAGGAGCTCGAGCACTCATTACAGACTCGTAGTAGAGCGAGATCTCCTGGCGCCTTGAAGGCTTACTTTATATGTAAGTACTTTAAGACTCATGCCTCGGTGAATATGTTCTGTAAGATGTGTGTGTTAACATTCATGTGGTAATGATAATGCAATAATGTAATGTAACATTACAGATTAAAACAATCTTGCTTTGATTAGCTTTGTTAGCACTAGTTAGCTTTGAGTGAATGTCAGTATTTAAACTTTTTTTTCTTTTCCTCCGATAAGTATTTTCTTTTGACGTGTGACCCTTTTTTTTGATCATGTTTGTTCTTGAAAAACAGTTGTTTATCAAGATCTATCTTGTTTATCTAAATTAATTTCAGCAATTAAGAGGATCTGAATTTGTTTATCTAAATTGTTTTGTTTTTTCTTTCTCTCTGAAAATTACAGAAGGTTTTGGATCTAAATGAATAAACATCTACTTCATTATATAATTTATGGATGTATTATTACGAAGGTTTATGATGTGTTTAATCTGTGCCTTATTTAAAATGGTAAATACAAATGTCTATATGATTCAAATAAATGAACACAGTTTAAAATTATACATGAGGATCATACACTAGGGTAACCTTTTTAATATCAAATGAACAACATTTTATTATTCAACTGACCAACTTTTTTGCATAAAATCTGAGCCATAAGAAGTGTAATTATCTAAACATCTATAAATGGTTGACAAATGATTTCCCTGCTCTTAGCCTGGTTCTATTTAGGTTTCTGCCTTATAAAAAAGAATAGATTCAAATTTCCTCCATGAAGGATGTATTTACAGTGTATTACAATTGTTTTTAAATATATATATTCATGTTTTTGTATTTGGAGCATTTTAAAATGAAGTCTAAGCAGGATGTATTTTGTAATTGGAAATAGAAATTTGTACTATAACCCCAAAATATCAATTTACCACTTTCAACATGGAGGATTCAAATATTATTTTCCTATGCATTATTTTCCCATGAATGCAGATAATATTTCCCAAATTGAGCGCAATTTAGAGAAAGCATGACTCAGCAAATTAAACTTTCAATATTTTTTAAAAATCTGACCCTCGGATATATAATATATTCTGGTCACTTCTGGCCACTTCACGTCCCAAAAACCACGCATCGTGCGACTGCAATCTCTCCGCCTTAATTGAGAAAGTGGCCGAGAGACCTTTGACCTGCGGGTCATTACCGTATTGTGTGCGGGAGCCCTCGCGACATGTGGGAGACTCAGTGCCCACGAAATGGATTAATTTTTCCAATCGCCTGTAGTGTGTGATGTTGACTCGCGAATACAAAAAAACTCTTTCACGGAACATCAGAGATGATATTTGGTGAAGTAAGAATGGAAACCAACCAGAGATCCAGGGCGTTATTAACATTAACCGTGACGCGTCTGCCCGGCTTTGATAAGAGGTTCCAGATCATCTTCTGCTCTGTTTGGAGCATTTTGTTTGCTTGAAGATGGTTCAGGTTTTTACAGCTTCGATCACAGGGTCGGTTAATATTTCGCGACCTTATTCGGGGATCATCGCGGAATTTTATTTTTTTTAATTTTAAATAATAATAATAATTTTAAATAAATATTAAATATTGAATGGAACTAATAAACTAAATTTCCTAATGTTTATTTTCAGTGAAAGAAATCCCTGAAAACCAAAAATAAAACCTTACTTCAAAGTAGATTCAAAATGTTAATGCGCATAAAGGCCTTTTTTAAATATTATTAATATTAGTATTAATGAAAAAGTATGAATAGTTCTCGACCTATTACTTTGAAAGAGAAGCTTTAATTTATTAAGTTTGCATTCATATAAAACAAAATGATTCATATTTTAAACTAGAAATATGCAAATATGAAAAAGGCCGCTATTTGAATATTCTCAACTGTATTTACTTTTTCTCGCAACTAAACACAATTTAATCAAACAGCTTTTAGTTCATGCGATGCAGATGTTTTTAATTGACTAGATTATATAAATGACGATGAATTGTAACTTAATGTGGGGATCATTTAAATATGAAAGTAGGATAGAAGTTAAAAAGTCGTTCATAGCAAGTTATAAATCTGGAAAAAAAAATATAATCGTTTTAGAATAAATGTTATACTTTGAAGGAAAGTTTGGGCTAAAGGATGCCGGGAATTTAACGCTTGATATTAATATTCAACAATGCAATCAGATGAACATATAATATTATGAAGCACACACACACACACACACAGACGCATGCGCACACACACGTTTATCCATACATACTGGAAGATTGTTGCGCTAAAAAAATGTATCACCACACAAACTAATTAAATACACACGTTCAATTATTGTTTGGAGACAACAAACACAACACGAGTTTAGGAACCTATTTTCATTCTCAGCTACACACACGTTAGTAAAAAAATAATATTGTGAAATATATGTTCCAACATTTTTTACTAAAGTAGTGTCTTTAGTTTTGGAATTCATTTAAAATTAAAGCCAAAGTCCCTGACATTTTTAATGATTTGCGTGCAAAATTTATGAGAGTCCAGTTTCAGTTTTGTTGTGTATACACACAGATAATTGTTCAAGTATCCAGCCGGTGATGCGTGAAATTTCTCGCCCGCTGCAGCGCTCTCTCGTCGGCCACGCTGCTCGCGTCGAGCCGGAGACTCTCTCCGGCTCTCTCGCTCTTCCTCTCTGCGGAGGCTGAGCTCCGCGCTCGGCCTTTTAAAGCCCAACATCTCTCCTCCTTTTAATTGATTTTCTCATAATTAACTCAGTCTGTCCATCGATTTCCCTTCGGCGGAGCTTCCGCGGCTCAGCACGCCGAGGTGTGACGCTGCAATCCCGGGTCGCGACGAAGCAGATATCGACCCTCAGAGTCCAGAAGAACCGCGCGGTGGGAAGAAAGATGGACAAGGTCGCGATCAAGCCTAATAAATACACTAGTTCGGTCACGTGTTTTCTCAAAGTGCACAATAACCAGTGATGCATTTCAACATCGTCAATAAAAGCAGCATCTTAGTGGGTTTTTGTGTTTGTTTTTACAGAACAAACACGTGTTTGCAGGACCAACACCTGAGAGCTGCAGGTACAGGTGTTCATATTCACAGTCAAATATTCCCGCGATATTACAACATGCAGAAGAGTGGAGATGCTATTCGTCCACGCGGCGGGAGGGAGGACAGTGGAGAGAAAGTGTGTGTGTGTGTGTGTGTGTGTGTGTGTGTGTGTGTTTGAGACAGAGTCATCCCAGGCTTCCCCCTGTCAATTAATTCCTTTCTGATCAATAACCCAACTGAAAGAATCATTTAACCTCCCAGTGCCCGCCGTGGTCGGGTCTTTTTCTCCCCCTTTTTTTTGAGTTTAAACAGAAAGATGGAGGGAGGAAAGAGAAGGAAGGAAGAGGAAGAAAGTTCACACCACCGTTTTGTTTTGTGTTGAATTTACCAGAGTTTCCATCGGTGAAGGTCTCCATCCCCGCCATGCGAGCAGCCAGTCTGGACTGGAGAGGGATGGAGAGCAAAGACCCTTGTGGTGGAGGGGTGAGGGGGGGGGGCAGAGGTGCGCGTGATAGGGGCCCAATCTGTTTGTGTGAGTGTGTGTTCGGTCGGGGTTGGGGGGGGATCCGTATTCAACTAGGTGGGGTGAAGGGAAACACCCTAACCTTTCATGTACCCCATCTCTCTCTCTCTGTGTCCCCCTCACTCGCCATCCCTCACCCTCGGCGTGTGTCTCTCCTCGGTTGCCATGGTGACCCATGGCTGTGGTGCTGCTGCTGCTGCTGCCGGAGAGAAAGAAGCGCGTGCGCGCGATGGTCATTTAGGAAAGTGCACGAGGAGAGATTGACAAAACGTGACGCTAATAAATAGAAAGAAGAAAAAAAAAGCTCTGGTTTTCATGCTCCTCAGTGAGGGTTTGAA
Source organism: Callionymus lyra (assembly GCF_982586985.1). Taxonomy (NCBI): domain Eukaryota; kingdom Metazoa; phylum Chordata; class Actinopteri; order Syngnathiformes; family Callionymidae; genus Callionymus; species Callionymus lyra. Next base: position 19,709,339 of record NC_141830.1, read on the forward strand.
ACACATGCTTCAGAGCAAGTTCTTCTGGATTGGGGCCACATTATAGAAGCACTGTCGTGAGGGGCGGATCAAATGAGCTGTAATATTCTGGGAAGACTTCAATAAATAACATTTTAAGATTATAGATGCAATTTGTCTTTCATTTGATTTAAAGAGGCTTAAGAAAAACCAAAACTTTAGATATTTTATATCAATTGATTACCTATGTCACCCCTGGAGGCAACACAAGGGTTAACAAGAAACAAATAAAAATAAAGATTATAAAGTGTTATTCCATGACAACATTAAATAAAGCGTATTCATCTAGAATTGTTATTTTATTGTGTAATATTTCATCATTAAATATGGCATAAAACACTTTATTCTCCATTAATAATTAACTCAAAAAAAGATGAATAAAAGATGGTAAAAAGGTCTTGAAACAAAGATCTATAATCACCTAAATGCGTTAAAAATAAAATAGTTAACCATCAGAAGCATGTATGCGTGATATACGACCAGTTTCTTTTAAAGAAACATTGTTATTTAGATGTATTTTTTTTATATTTTTCTGTCACACTTTTTAATTACTTTGTTAATTTTATGTATAGTGATATTTTTGGTCCTTTTTTTTTTTTCACATGACCGTGACTCGCTGTGAATGTCAAAAGTAGATGGTTGCCTGGTTAAAACCAAAGAAAAACATTTTAGGGTTGTGGTTAAAGGTCTGATCTTTGATCTGTATTGTATCATCAGTGTCTGTACAAAACTCTCTTTTTATCGAAATATTTACATAAGAAAATGTGCTTAAGCTCCGCCCACTGAAAACACTTTCTTCTGGAGATTAAATGTTGTTTACAATAATCACGCCCACTCTGCTTTGATCGCTAACACATCGAGGTGTGTCACTGTGAGTCATAAATCCCGGAAGTCTCAACCTACAAGGGATTGTTGTATAAACAAAGTGGCCGTGATTACAGTTGGCTGGAGGAGGAGTGAGTCTATTATCATAATGGACTCTTGTAACCTCTCGTTCTGCAAGTTTCAGACGTGAGGGGACTTTATGAAGTAATACCTTCATAACATGGTCGTGATGAGAGACTTACTGCATCTTGGAGAGGAAGACTTCAACATTTGAAACATGTGAGTGAGTCAGTGGTTTAACATTAGTTGCCCTTTAAGAGATGTAAATGATTGTATCAGATTATTTTAGAATCCTACATAACTCTCCTCCCTCACTGCAGCGAGAATTCCAACCTGTTCTAGTAGAAGAACTCACATTTCTCCGATCCTTAAAACTCTTCACTGGCTTCCAGTTTCTTTCAGGATCAACTTTAAAATTCTGGTTCTTACTTTCAGATCTATTCATGGTCAGACCTTACATCACTGATCTGATCCAGCCTTACACCCCAGCTTAGGCTCTGAGGTCTGTGGATCAGAATCTACTGATGGTTCCTGAACACGGTTCAGGACCAGAGGAGAGAAATCCTTCCAGACTGTTGCTCCTAAGCTTTGGAACATCTTCCTCTCTCTTTGAGCTTGATGATCTACTGACTCCTTCAAGAAACATCTTAAGACGTTTTTATTTGTTCAGGCTTTTCCTTGATTTTCTGGAACTCCTGTATTGTTCTCAGTTTTATCTTGACCTTTAAAGATCAATAAAGTTTTACCTTACCTTACCTTATATACTTTATTGAATATTGTTTTGATTGTTTAAGCGCTTTGTGACCCTGGTCTGGAAAAGCGCTATATAAATAACATTTACTTACTTACTTACTTACTTACTAAGGTCTTCAACTCAACATTTGAACAATCCTTGCTTAAAACCCTTGATTGCACATAACACAAAACATTTTGGGCACATGTGGGACATACAATATGGTGGTACGTTAATCAAACTTATCTGTCTTCCTGCCTCTCTATGAAAGAGTTTGCAAAAAGTCAGTTTAGGTTGCGTGTTTGCGGAAGAGCGTTCTGAACAGGACTGGAAAGCAGCTTCCTGACATTGTTTCAAAGCTCATCCATCCTTTACCAGTTTTACAAGTGGTTCACTGGACTGTTCTCATCAAGGATTTGTCATAATCATAAACAAACATCCAAGGATGGGAACTTAAACTGCTTCAACCCTTCAGGGATCACTTATGGTGCCTACCTAGCGCCCCTGCCTCCTACAGCTTGTCAAAGCTTCTGATCGAATCATTGATTCATTCATTTTCTGCCAAGCATTCCGTTATGGTGGTCTCAGGGGGGACTGGAACCAATCCCAGCTTCACAGACACACAACCATTCACACACTTATACCAACAGATAATTTCCCCAAGTTCTCAATCAACCTCTGTATGTTTTTGGACTGTGAGAGGAAACCTGTCAATACTGACATTAAATTCATCAATAAAGACATTTAACTCATCCATAAATGTATTTAACTATTCAATAGAGACATTTAACTTGTCAATAAATATATTTAACTCTTCCATAAATATATTTAACTCTTTAATGAATATATTTAACTCTTTAATAAATATATAACTCATCAATAAAGACTTTTATCGCTTCAATAAATATATTTAACTCATCAATAAAGACATTTAATGCTTCAATAAATATATTTAACTCTTCAATAAATATATTTTACTCTTTAATGAATATATTTAACTCTTTAATAAATATATTTAACTCATCAATAAAGACATTTAACCCTTCAATAAATATATTTAACTGTTCAATAAATATATTTAACTCTTTAATAAATATACTTAACTCATCGATAAAGACATTTAACGCTTCAATAAATATATTTAACTCATTAATAAAGACATTTAACTCTTCAATAAATATATTTAACTCATTAATAAATATATTTAACGCTTCAATAAAGACATTTAACTCATCAATAATGACGTTAAATTCATCAATAAAGACATTTAACTCATCCATAAATATATTTAACTATTCAATAGAGACATTAAATTGATCAATAAAGACATTTAACTCATCAATAAATATACTTAACTTATTAATAAAGACATTCAACTCTTCAATACATATATTTAAGTCATTAATAAATACATTTAACTCTTCAATAAATATATTCAACTCATAAATAAAGACATTCAACTCTTAAATAAATATATTTAACTCATCAATAAATAAATGTAACTCATCAATAAAGATATTTAACTCATAATTAAATAAATGTAACTCATAAATAAAGACATTCAACTCTTAAATAAATATATTTAACTAATCATTAAATAAATGTAACTCATAAATAAAGACATTCAACTCTTAAATAAATATATTTAACTCATCAATAAAGATATTTAACTCATCACTAAAGATATTTAACTCATCAATAAAGACAAATATATTTAACTCATCAATAAAGATATTTAACTCTTAAATAAATATATTTAACTCATCAATAAAGATATTTTACTCATCATTAAATATATTTAACTCATCAATAAAGATATTTAACTCATCATTAAATATATTTAACTCATAAATACAGACATTAAATAAGTTTAACTTATCAATAAAGATATTTAACTCATCATTAAATATATTTAACTCATAAATACAGACATTAAATAAGTTTAACTTATCAATAAAGATATTTAACTCATCATTAAATATATTTAACTCATAAATACAGACATTAAATAAATTGAACTTATCAATAAAGATATTTAACTCATCATTAAATAAGTTTAACTCATAAATAAAGACATACACTTTATAATAATGTAATTCCAACAGCAGCTCCTGAAAGTACTGGCAAAAGAAAACAAGATTTCTCTTTTCGGACTTAATTTAATTTTCTCTCCTCAATAAAAGCAGCAGAATTCCCTCCATCAGGGGACGAACCATATGCTGCTGGTTATACATACGATGACGGCGGCCCCTGTGGCCCGGCGGGCATCTATAGTGTCCATCAGCCTGAGATGACACGTTTCAATAGGAGACTGATTCAGGCCCGAGATCCAGCGAGATGACTCGGGTCTCCATCCAATCAAGGCGCCGCACTGGACACCTGCGGACAGTGAAATCAAGTCGACGGCGCCATGATGACCGCGGCGGCTCGACATTACATTACCTCTTGTGACCCAATACAATTTGCGGTGTGGAACACAACAGCAGCTCTGATGTGTGTTTGAAGTGTTTTAGGCAATAAACACTCTTGTTCCCGCTGTGCTGCGAAAATATATGTTATATATTTGGCTTCAAGTTATTCCCTGCAGAAGGTGAGAGGAAATGAAACACGTGTTGAAACTGATCGATTCATTACGAAAACAATAACGTTTGAGTATTTTCGGCGCCGGCTCCATCATTGTCTTGCACCCCCCCCCACCCCACCCCTACAACTAACTGCTACTGTCCAGCCCAACTACATCGCCATAGCAACCAGATGTAGTTTGAACCCTTCTGTGGAATCCTTGACCTGGATGTTGTTGAGCGCGACGCCGGGCGGAGCTGATTGGCGGAGCGGCAGCTGCAGGGGGAGGAGGGAGCTCCGGTGCTGCTGATGAGACGTGGACTTGAGGGTCAGCGCCGCCACACACCAGGAAAATGGTGGACTCGTGGGGGTCAGCCGTGACTGAAAGAGCAGAAAACCTCTCCTTTCAGACGCCGTTTTCGGCTTTGATCAGTCGGGACTTTTTGGGAGTTTTTTTAAAGCAACGGACAAGAATTTACCCGTGTTGGCCCCAGTTGAGTTTGAGATGCCTTTGGTTAAGAGGAGATGAATATGTGACTAATACTGGTTTCTTGAGTCTCTCGTGGGCCTCATACAAGGATTGAACAGGGAAGAAATTGGCCTCTATGCCAGAGCTTTACTCTACTGAAACAGAGGGCGATTACATTTGGGGGCCATGTTGTCTTCTGACAGTCATTTTTGGAAATAATGACTCCAAAAAAACATTGAATGGTACATTTTGAAATGGAAGTTATATTTACAATCTCAACAGCTGAAGTGCTTAAATGTGTTTGTAATTTAGACTCATTTTCAAGCACTGATTTTTTTATCATGAATAAAAATAGATTTAAAAACAAGGAGACAATAATGGAAGCTCAGAACTATCAATAAGTCAAATAAAACTGGATCAGTAATTAGTTATTCCGTGATATTACATAGAAAATACAGTTACATTTGTTTTATTTATTGTTCTCTTAATTGTATGTACATATCTCCAGTATCAGAAAAACATCAGCAAATACATATTAAAAACTGATTTTTCAGGGGATAAAAACATCAATAATAAATAATCACACTAATAATTAAATGTTGTTATACTTTGTAATGTATGAAAAGAAACGACTTGACTAAATGTACGAGAATTATATTGAGTAATACAACAGATGTCATCTAAAATATTTAACTATTTAAATACCAACAGAATCTGAAAATAAACTATGTGACATACTTTATGTTCAGTTTGACAAATGGTTGATGGATCGATTATTATTTAGGTAGAGGTGTCAAGAAAAAATCAACTTCAATCAAGGTTCAATATTTATCTTCATCGATCATCAATCTAACTGAAGATAAACACACGTTTTGTTACACAAAACACAATCAAGTGTTAGTGATAACTTGCAGTGAGTCTCTTCACAGGGCTGTGAACGTATTTTGTTTCAGTTTCATCTTCCTTAATTGAGGGTTTTTTCAGCGAGAACCGCAAGGATTCGGGTCAGAACCTTTCACTAGGTCAGTCTAAAGTATTCTTTTTTTTCAGCCATCACTGATGGACTTGCTGGTGTGATTTGGATCCTGTTGCAGAACCAAACTTATTTTCATCTTGAGGTCACGAGCAGATGGTTGGACGTTCTCCTGCAGGATTGTTTGCTATAGGCACAATTCGTGGTTCCAGTCGTCACAGCAAAAATCTTCTCCATCACACTTCATCCGCCATATTTTACCATTGCTATGATGTTCTTGTTCTGAGATGTGAAGTTTATGGAGAATGACTTTGGTTTGCTCAAACTTTAGAAATGGATTCAAAATCTTCTCTTACTTTACTTTTTTTCTCAGTTGTTGCTGGATTTCTTGAGCTCTGTGCATGATGTCTAGCTACCAAGGATCTTCTTCACTTTGTCAGGGCGTGCCTGGAGAAACTAAACTCTGATAGAAACATTTAAGTTTCCTTTCGACGGTGTTGTTGTTCCAGTAAGAAAATCAAACACCACTGCATGTGATGAAGAAATGACTAAAGAAGATGCTCACAGGAGCTGCCTCCACGAGACGCTCCTCGAGGTGCAGAACATTTGACAAACCTTCTTAAAGATCGAGACAGAACAAAGATAAAGGAGACACTCTCAGGTGTGGCGGCTGAAAAAAAAGACGACGAAACTCTGGTGTCGTCTCGTCAGCCTGAACATGATGCCACCGAAGAGGTCCAAGATTCCTTCTTTCTCCAACACACTTGCTGCTTTTCTACTGTAGCTCCACACTCTTCTCAGACAGAACATCAGAGTCTCTTCTTCTCGGGGCTCTCGCTCTAAGGCTGGGTGTGGTGAGCGGGGGGCTCCGAAAAAAGTCTCACTTTTACCCCCGAGGGGGGCCTCGGGCACTTGAGCTGGCCATCAAACGCTGTATACTTGTTTGAGGGTAGAAACGGCAGCGATCAGGTTTTGTCCCGAGGCCTGGTCCCCTCGCCGTTCTTCACGAGTGAAGATCGATAATAAAACTTGAACTGCTTTTAACAGACGACTTCTAAATCATCCAGGAGTGAATGTTGAACTCAAAGACAGACATTAAGCATCACTTTAAGAGTCCAAAGGCATCGCTCTGCATCCTGAACGTGCAACTTTGTTGTTGTACGATGGTCCATTTGATCTGCAGCACAAAACCATGATGTTCCACAATATTTCTATCTGGACAAGCCTTATGTTTTCCAGCCTCCGAGAACTTCAGACTTACTGCCAAGTCTTCGTCCAGTTGTCCATGTTGCCAGACTATTTCACCTACAGCGGTGCCTTGTTTATCCCCGCAGTATATAAAGTCCAGAGTACAGTAAATAAGTAAGTAAGTCATTTGTATTTATATAGTGGGTCACAAAGCGCTTAAACAATCAAAACAATATTCAATAAAGTATATACTTTAAAGGTCAAGATAAAACTGATAACACAACAGGAGTTCCAGAAAATCAAGGAAAAGCCTGAACAAATAAGAACGTCTTAAGATGTTTCTTGAAGGAGTCAGTAGATCATCAAACACAGAGAGAGAAGAAGGTAGGGACCGTTTCTTTTCACTTGTTTAAATGAACATTGCATAGGAGTTGCCATCCCTCTCAGCAACCCTGACAACAGCTTCCAGAAGCTTTGCTTTGCCGCCCGGCCAACCAATCCAAGCTGACGTTAACTTTTGACATAGCAACATAGACGTATCATTTAAATTACAGCAATGTAGTACGCATTCAGCTGTACATTTAAGTGTGTAAAAAGGCATAATGGGGAGTTCAACGTTTTATCGGCACCATAAGTAAGGTGGTCGCAGAAATTAGTGTCACCCTCTAAGTTCTGCGTGTTGAAGTTTATCTTGAATCCTAAATGAAATCTTCCATTTGGAACAGTGTGAACGATGACGATTAGTTTTGTTGATTCGGACTAAATATTGATATACTTTAGAATGTAAACTAATCTGTAAGGCAGCAGGACTTTTCACATATTTAAAAAGGAAAATCTCTCATTTTGGATGGACTCTGGATCAGACATCAGTCCAAGACTCCGGGCCCTCATCTAAGCACATGTAGTCCAGCCACTGGTCTGAGTTCCCAAAAAAAGTCTGAGCAGGTAGTGAATCAACAGACACGGAAAAAGAGCAAACAGCTACTTCTTCTTGTACAGCAGGCTGACAGCCACCATTCTTCCAGAAGATAAGTTACACTGCACTCACAGAACCGAACCAACACTGGTGGAAAGAAGACCCTGCGAGGAGGAAACCACATTTGTTTAATGTTGCAAAAATATGACCGACTTAATATTGTTCAGACCCGCTGAAATGGCAGCGACGATGCTCCGTGGCCGACACTAGTCAGGTGCCCTTTAGGCGACATTTACATGAGCTATTAATACGACGAGGAGAAGATCAGAAGACCTTATTTAGTCCAGAATCAACAGACCTGTCAGGAGTCCTTCACATTTCTCTGCTTGTTGCCAACATTTGCAGGCTGGTAAAAGAAACACTTTTCCTTCTTCATATGGGAATCCTAACTAAGACGCATAATAATCTATAGGTCTGCCCTGAGGCCTCCTTCTAGGAGTACTTAGTGGAAACACCTCTGTTTAGGGTAAGAGTGCAGAATATGCACCTCCATTATTCACGCAAGATACGAACGCTCATATATTTCATAGCAGGGTGAGTAAAATGATTCAAATAAGTTTAACAAATGATCTTATTTGAAATATATGGTGTAATTTAACTATTGACATTGAAACGTGTGGACAATGCAACTATTAAGTGTTGAAATGCCACTGCCGTAAAAACTGAAAAAGAAAATGCAAGTAAGTAAGTAAGTAATTTTTATTTATATAGCGCTTTTCGAGACCAGGGTCACAAAGCGCTTAAACAATCAAAACAATACTCAAAAAAGTACATAATTTAAAGATCAAGATAATACTGAGAACAACACAAAATGTAGTAGAATCAAGCTTCAAAACAGTGTGTGTTGAACCTTTTGTGTGAAATAATGGGTTCATATTTGACCTCATCGTGAAATATTATGTGTGTGAATCTCTAAAGCGGACATCGACGGTGAATTATACTCGTTTTTCATGTGTTAACTAACAAACTTAATTTTATGATTTTTGCAAAACAGCAATCATTATTTTTGGAAACTTAAGGTTGTAGCAACAATTGAGTCGCAGCAGAATGTCGATGACTAGAATAGTACTTTTATCACATATACCTCATAGAATTAACATGAAAAAAAGTATTTCTCAGCCATTTTGGGTGAAATTTAAAAAAGATTAGATGCATTAAATGCATAGTTAATTAACCTTCTTTTAACCTCACTACTAGAAAATAAAACTTGTATTGTTGGTTTAAAAAATAATTCAGTGTGATGCTCATATTTCATCAATTCTACTATACAGAGAGAGAACATGCATCAGATTTTATTAGAACATTTATTTTTAAGAAAAACCCACATCATTTAAACAGAAGAGACATATAAATAATATCTTTAACAAGAACAAATTACCATGAACAGTGTTTCTCATGCATGACAGTAACAGAGAAGATCTCCAGTGTTGCTGCAGACACCAGCCAGTCCGTGTGCTTATGAGGGGGACTCAGAGAGCCGGCTCTTATTGATCTACTTCTATGAGTGAAGTCCCGGCATTAGTTCCAGCAGACCGAGTAGACAGCTGTCGGTGAGCCACTCTACTGGGCCTACATAGCGGGACAGAGCGCGGCTCGGATGTGCACTTTTGATTCTGATCTCTCCGACACGGCTTCTATTGACCCACGCACTGTCCACTCTCGGAGAGAGAAGAACTCGCCGTGGAAGCCCGGGCGTCGGCGGCCGGAGAGCATTATCCCAGCAGCAACTTTGTGGCGATGAATCTTCCACGGTCCACTGAGGCTCGGCACTAATCACCGCTGTCATCTGCCGGCACCATCCACCGGCCACAGCAATCACTAGTTTGGGTTATCGTGCCACGCGCGGCTGAGGCCTCCGAGTGCATGTTATCTCAGGGATTGGACTCTCCATAGCTGGACACAAAAGGTCAATCAGAGAGTCCATTCTCAATATTTGCTGGGCTCTATCGCACAATTTTTCAAAAACATCTCTCAAACTTTTTTCCTGGCGGTGTTTGATAAGCCCAGATGAAATGGCAGTTACATGGAGCATTACTTTTCTTCGGATGGAAGTCTCCCGGCAGTGAAGTGGTCACTTGGATTCTGTGTGAAGTTAATATTTATTATCTGATCACTTATTTTCTGCAGCTCCCGAAATCCTGATCGTACATGTCAGCACCTTCTGATGCACTAAAAGTAACAGGTCAGTTTCTCACATTTCTACCCACAGATTTTGAAATAAATCTTGTAATGTTCTGATCAACCAAAGGAACCAGCTGCAGATCCATCTGTGGAACATTTGTTTCATGGATTTTGTAAACCAAAAATGGAACAAATTTAAGTGAAGATCATCGGATGGTGAAAGCTGCCATCTAGTGGCTAGAGGACGCATTACAGCTACATTATGCGGTCTCTTTTAAATGGAGCTTAAAGTTGAGGTAACAAGGAGACACAAATAAGTCCAGCTTGAGTTCATCTACCCACCATTAGGGGGAGACATTCTGTTGAAGCAGTTTCCGCGCCTCCTCGAAGTCGTCCTGGTCCACGCCGACCAGCAGCCGCACCTCCTCGCTGCCCGCCGCTCTTCTGAGCGAGTCCATGAAGACCCCCTTCAAGACCTCCATCAGAGCTCCGCTCAGGTAGTCGTTCCAGAAGGCGTCCAGGTTCTTCAATTCCGTGAACTTGATGTCGCAGGCGATGGTGCCGAGGTCCCTGGAGCGCAGCAGCGAGCTGGCCCGGCTGAACAACTCGAACTGACGCTCCAGGGGCTGACGCTTGTCGGAGGAGACGCCGTCGCGGAGGGCCGACTCGTGCTCCAGGTACTCGGCCCGGACCCGCAGGCGGATATCTGGTGATGGAGAGGTGGAGGAGAGGTGCGGAGGTGGGACAGGGGTGAGAGACAGAGGTCAGAGGAAGGAGGAGAGGTGAGAGGGCCCAAATAACCAAAAAAAAGGGGGAGAAGAGATGCAACCAGAACAGAGGAAACACAGGGGAAAAAAACACAATTAGAGATTGTTTGGATTCAGCAAATGTATCAGCAAAGACTACAATAGAACAAAGAACTAATGTTGATCCTAACATGTGTCTCATGATGTGACTGTCTTGAGACTGAACGATGGGAGTCTTGAACTAGACTGTGGAGGATCGTTTTCACTCGTTTGTATTACCTCAGGGTCAAGGTGACCACAAAAGCACACATACAAATGTGTTTGTGGTATCCCTTGTGTTGCCTCTGGGTTAAGGTGAACGACCTCCACCACTGCATATGCATGTCTGGAAGACAGGGATGTCATCTTGACCCAGAGACAACACAAGGGATACCACAAACAGATTTGTTTTTGAGCCTTCGGGTCACCTTGACCCCGAGTTAACACGACGATAACCGTGGAAGCGTCACCCGACTCCTGGAAAGTCTGACAACTCGGATAAAATGCTAAGATCACTTAGCTTCATCTGAAAAGAACATGCAATACTGACTATATATAGACTTTAATAGGAGTCAAATCCAAGAAGATTAGTCCCTTAGACATTTTGTGTTACAATCATGCTGTTAAATTAATTCATTTATAATAATAACTTATCTCTGCAAGCTCAATAAAGCATTCATCTACTTAAAAGTACATCATACTTTATTATTTTGACAGTCACACCATGTTACACACTGGAGGTGTATTCCAATTCACAATCAACCAGGAAAATGTTCACATTTCTACTGATAAAATATTAATTTTAACAATCTTAATAAGTAGTTGGATCAAGAAAGAAATACAACATTTTTTGTTCAAGGCACAGGACATAAGATTGGAGTTTAAAAATCAGCAAAATTAAATGAAGGAAAACTAAACATATTAAGGTATTTCCCCTTGTTTCTTCTACTTAAACGAAACCATTAGAGAATCGCAGAAACACCTCAAATCATACCCAGAGCAAATCAAAAATCAAACACTGAGAGGTCAGATCCGGTTGTCATGCAACAGCACAGCGAGAGGAATTGGAGGATACATACTCTCCCAAACAAGAGCTTTTTTGGGATCATCTTCATGTCATTGTCATATTCAAGAGCTTCAGGAGGATCGGCAGAGCGGCTTTGGCTGTAATGAAATCGCATCATTCCTAAACTCCTACAAGGACATAATGATTCTTGTGTGTGATATTAGACTTCAGCTGTCATTTATACATTCATAGCATCATTTTTATATAGACATGCTCACACACAGTGTGAAGGCGTTTAAGCCATAACATTAGGACCACCTTCTTAATGTGATGAAAAGCCGTTGAAGATTGATTAAACCAGATGACTTCCCTTCACAGTTGTGTGCTTCCATGTTGTCTGAACTACACAACCTGGACGAACAGCATGTTCCTACAATGTGTTACAGTGTTTTTCGACTCGCACCCTGATATATTGTACGTCACAATGAGATGTCTTCATCACAGGGTCATAATGTTATGGCTCTGTGTTTTTTCCATCACATACTTGTAGTCATTGTTATCACATTGAAATAAACCATGTGGGTGTGAAGGACATCCATTATGATGACGCGTGTTCCAGACAAGCCGACATAACAGAAGCGCAGAATGCTAACACTGAGTCTTTCAGTTATTGAACACAAAGCCTGGATCTTGTGCAGATCTTTTGTGTTCAAGTGTTGTGCTGTTCTACAAGCAGTGTTATCAAGATGTATGTCAACCTGAAATGTCAGATTTTAAAATTAAATCAGAGTAACGTAAGGTGAAGTGGGCTTAGTGGAGATGATCGACAGAATCCAATTATGTTAAGGAAACAATATGCAAGTTTATAAATGTCTCTGATCCACTACTGTAAAGCAGGTTGGTGGTCACATGACACTCAGACTCAAAGTTAAAATGTTACGTATTGTTGCTTTAACGGATGATAATGAATTGTTGTGTTTTGACCATCAATGTATCAAGTTGGAGACAATATTACCCGTAGATTGACAAACAAAATAACCAACATATATGCTACATATATTCTAAATAACAGACTAGGACGTACTCTGGCGTCTTTCATGATTGACATACTCAGCAAGACTGCGGGCGGAGAGAGTCCGACTCGAGGTAGTAGCCAAGCAGGGATACAGAAAAGAGTTTAACACAGTCGGACGGACTCATTATCAGGGGACTGGATTGTCTGTACAAAAGTTCAAGACACTGATGGAGGTTGGTTGAGATGCTACCGTCTGGACTGAAGTTACTGTCCAGGTGAGTCAAGTACTGATGAGACTGCAGCCGCTCAGGGACACCAACCCTCTCAGTCCATGATCAACTTCTGACTCATTACGCCACACATGACGCTTTTTTTCAGTTTCACGTCGGCTAGGATTTACTACCCTCATTTTTGTCAATCTTAAAATACATTCTTCAGCCATTAATGCCGTTTAAAAAATTGTTTTCTTCTTAATTTTCCTGATATTCTTTATTACATTTAGTTTTTTTACATCATAATAGTAAATCATCGATGTTTCTGATGTTTATATTAACTTTCCCTACTACTTTTTTTTTTTCAAGATTATATTTTTTATCTTTGCTTGACCTTTTAATCACTCCTCAGTTGGACCTGAAATCTAAACAAGCAGCACATCATTGATAAACATCTGAATTCCTATGTTGATAAGTGACCTGAATTTGTGAGTGTGAGCAGGAAAGTAGTAAAGGTCGCACAGTGCAGGGAGTCATCAACCCACAAAAACACAGGGACAGTCATTTAGTCAGGGTTAGAGAGCACTTCACACTTCATAAGACACAAAGACTTCCACTTAGAAAGGACACAAGGCAGCACAGCTTTCATTTTCACACTTTAAAACACCAAGCCATTTAGGCTTCCTACATCTCATCCCTGCAAAAAAAAGAAGAAATTAAGTACCCATTTACGAGGAGTCTCTTGGCAAGGAGAGCTTCAACTCTTTATCGATCCGTTTTTCTGCTGAATGACTGACCAAGTCACTGGAGGGTTTACTGAGAGGACTGAACTCTTTCCCCAAAAGAAAAAGAGTCTGTCCCATTTTGCGAGGCTCGAGAATTAAAGCTCATCTCTGCGTCTGAACGTGTGAGAGGATACAGATTTCCTGACACACAAGTCGGTCTGTTTAGAACTGTGAACACAGAAAGGACAGAGAGAAACAAGCTCAAGTGGGTTGACCAAGCTGGTGTTTTCGTTTCAACAGACACAACACTGCTCTGAGTTGGATGAAGCTAGGTTTGAGTCACGCAATACACTGGACTGAAATTCCAAAATGTTTTGTTAGTATTAGGGTTGGTCTGTATGCAGAACTGGAATCTCAAATCGGCAAAATAATGTGCAAGACTTGACATTGGAATGGTAAAATAGGTTGAAAACCATTGAAGATTTTGGAGGTGTTTGAAGAGGTCACTCCGGAAAAAGGTATGACTTGGGAGGACGCACAATAGGAATTAGAAAGTCGACTTCTTCCAACTCCTAGATGAGAGATGATTGTATTAGATATACTATTTTTGTTAATTTAAGGATTATGTGTTGCATTTTTAAATTAAGTTGTACTTACTGGGATAGGGATTAGCCGAATATGGATCAAGCATTTATTCAGTGAAGAACTATCATCTATAACGCAGTTGTGGCCTAGTATTAAGAAAAGGTTTCGGCCTGCTTTACACACATTTTTTTGGGGGTGAAAACAGAAAACACCCTGGTGAGACACAGCGGGATGCGAGCAAAGACGAAGAGGAACCACTCGTCTGTTATCTTAAAACTAATTTTAAATTTATTCAAGGCTTAAAAGACCCAAACCCTAGGATAGAAATGACGTTTCTGGCTCCACTTGTTGTTGAAATTATGTTACTGCAATGCCGTCAAATCTTGGCATAAAAGGCCCTTTTCGTGTCATTTTCGTAGTTTTAGCTTGATACAGAAAATGTGAGAAAGGGATACAAAATGTTAATTTTCGCTCTAAAATACCAGATTTGTTCATGTTTATGAGCCGTTAAATAAATGCAACCCATGTGATTTTCCTGAGGTGCCAAGGTGGGATATTTCAAAATATATATTGTTTTGATTGTTTAAGCGATTTGTGACCCTGGTCTGGAAAAGCGCTATACAAATAAAAATTACTTACTTACTTACATATCTAATTGTGTTTATTTATCATTGGGAGTCAATAAAGAAAGTTGAGTTTAAAGGACCTGGAGCATGAATCATACCCAGAGAGAGTATAAGAGGTCTGAAAATGCTGTGGGGCCAGAATCCTACTGAAGTGTCGTATCTATCTCTGCTTCCTCTTGACAAATGCACACCAGGCTCACACAGGGCACAGAGATAAGATACAGCAGGGGCTTCCTTCAGCAAAGCAATGCTGGCTGATTTTCCTCAGAACTGCTCGGTTAAAGGTTACACGGGTCTTAAGACTTATCTGTCGGCAACCATGTCGATAGTGCAGATGAAGAGTAAGAGCAAAAAAGGTAGAAAAGCAATCTGTAAATGGCGATCTTTATTTTAAACATGCATTACACATGTTATTAAAATGTTAGGACGTACCAGAAATCAAGAGTTTTAAGGCCCGAATAAAGAAATATTAAACTCTGATTTTGCAGAAGTTTCAAGTCATGTGTGAAATGTGTCAAACATCTTTGTCCACCACATTCAATGGAATATTCTCTGGATTGAGAAATCTGGAATTTGGAGGCCAAGTCATTGAACTTGTGATCCTCATCCACCATTTAAGAAACGTTTTTCTTTTTTCCGACAGGTGAGTCATCTCTTTGAAAGAAAAGGTTGTCATGAAAATGTTCTCTGGCGGTGAATCATGGTACCATGTGTGCCGAACTGTCCCACGATCACGCCAGGAGCCTCAGTTTAGATCCTCCCACTAAAGGTGTGTATGCAGGCAGCAAAGAACACGGACTGGTGCTTTGAATTAATTTCTTATATCATACTGACTTGAGGACAAGTCAAAAGTATTTCCTAGTAGTTTAGAGTTTTTATTGGGGGTTAAAGATCAGGAAGGTTTCAGATGGATTTGTGTCACCAGGGTCTTTTTGTTACCTCATGTTTTTTCACAGCGATGAGGTCGCCTCATCCGATGGAACTTAATCGTTCTAAACCATTGAGAGTTATTGAAGGAAACCATAAAAAGGCCCCACTGCCGCTAAAACAAGGGAGAGGAGCATATTTTACCTTCGACACTGGCCCAGACTCGGTGTGTGTGACTGATCTTAGCGCTTGTGCAACACGCAGATTTGTTTTGTTATGTTCCTCAGCATCCTCATCCTTTGAGTCTTAGGTTACTGGTTCTGAGTGACAAGCTCCAGTAATCCTGGTGGAATCAAACGTGGAGTCAAGAGAGCAACAAGAAGATAGTCACAGGCACAACACCTTAATCGCTAGAATCGCTGTGGATTGTTTGAATCGACCGAGCCGCTGGAATATACAGTACTCGCGTTGAGAGGACGTGTTTTTGGGTGCATTCAGAAAAAAAAAGAAGGAGAAGCAAGCACAACAAATTGAGAGTCTTCTTTTAAATGAGGTTTGAAAGCCACTTTGATTTAAAAATTATGTGCCGGATTTCAGCTTTCACAAAATGGCTGACGTCTAAATGTTCTTTATCTTTAGACTTAGATTGTATCATCTTGTTCTTTCTCTTTATTTCTCTTTGTTCTTGTACTTATTTTTATGTTTATGAATAATTGCTGTATTGCTGTGTCTAATTGGGAAAAAAAAAAAATTCCTGAAGGAGATCTCCTGAGGAATCAATAAAGTTATACCTAACCTAACCTAATCAAAAGAACAATAGACAAGTAGATTAATGCAGCAAGAAGATGAGTCACTTCTAATAACTTTGTTGACCCAATTTCAATACATTTTATTATATCCTGTTATAAGAGGGGATTTTATTAATAAGGAAATACTTTTTTACATTTTCTCTAATGACAATGAAAACATGCAAGGGAAGATTTGAATACAGTTGAGTCAGTCGTATATAAAAAAGTATTTTGACTAAAACGACTGGTCTGAGAGGACTACAATTTCATCTTATTATATTTAACAATAAAACAACTTGAACTTTAAGCTTCATGAGAACAATGTTGACGTCAGCCAAGTAGGAAAGGTAATCGTTGCAAACGTTCTTTAGGTTCGTGAGGAATGTCTTTGTCCAGGTAAAGAATGAACATGTTTTAAAATCCGTCTTCTCTTTCATTATAAAAGAAAATGCACTTTTGAAGTTTTGGAACCCATGTGACCAGTAAATAACTTCATCAAGATGAACGATGGTAGTGAAAAAGTTAAGCATGTATTGAGAATAGAATGAGAGATATTATGGAAAAACTATCTTTTTTGTTCTAGGAATATGGAATGAATTAACATCAAAGCCTTGTGTAGCAGATCATTTTCTTCTGTCAAAACCATCTCTGTGATCTGTGGCGTCAGAGTTGACAATGCAATAATTTTTTTTTTTCCTTTCATTTAAAAATGTATTTCATTGCAGAAAGAAAAGTCAAACGTTAAAAGTCAAAGCAAACAACATTAGGTCATCAGCAAAGAACTCTCCTCCCTCCCTCACCTGTCTCAGTCCTATTTGTGCAAACCTACATAGAAAATATTTTATATTTTTCAGCAAATCAGTTACAAACATGAATGTTATTGTAAATTGCGTTAAATTTGAAGTCATATAATTTAGTTTTTAATCCTTTTATTTTGTATTCTGAATGTATAATAATAATAATAATAATAATAATGATGATGATATACAATTAAGATGTATATTAATGTATATATAAATAAACCTTACTTAAGATTAAGACTCAGATAGTGCTTTAAATAAGAAAGGGAGAAACAACCATGCATACTGCAGTAATTATACAGTAACATTGTTACGATAATTATCAATGCTTAAAGTGATAGTTCACCCCATATCTTTGACATTTCACTCACCCTCATGTCAACTAAGGGTTGGGATTTTCTTCAGAGTAATCAGTTCTTTTTAGAGTTTTCTTCGTTTTCGTGTTCATCTTCATCCAAAAAGACACTTAAACACATCCAAATGCTTCCATACTGCTCGTCTGTAACGTCCCTCTCGTATTGAAGCCTCGACATAAGAGATTTAGGCGACGGTCTGGTATCATCCACTCAAAACCAGCCCAAAATATATACTTGTTAATTATTTTTCTGATCAATTCTACTCATGTTGAGGCTTTAATACGAGAGGGACATTACAGACGAGCAGTATGGAGGTATTTGAATGTTTTTAAAAGGCAAACGGAGAAAGTGAACACTATGGAATGATATTTATTTTTAAAGTCAACGGGTTTTCTTTCATGTAGGAAATGGGTCCAAATGGCTCTTTGAGTTGTCAGGGTTGCTGCCCCTGGGTTGGACAAACAGGCCTAGAAGAGTTGTCACAATAAGTGTTTAAATCTAATCACTGGTGTGTGCATGTCTGTACACAAGAACACATGTTTGGGATTAAAAACCTTCAATTTGCTGCCACAAGGCCTGAAGCAGATATTCACATAATAACTAGAAACACATATTTTTCATTCTTTGCAGTTCCAAGACTAGATGTGCGACCTTCTCAGAAGCTAAGACGGTCATTATTTCACTAAAAATACCCATGTCCTAATACTACCTTCAAAGAATAACTTAGTTAACCATAAGTCAGATGATTGGAAATGTAAATGCCTTCAGTAAATAGAGATTCAGATGGAAACGGCAACATAAAAGGAAATAAATGAAAGTGAGGCCTGTGATGAAAATGAGAACATGACTGTCAGAGCGACGTGTGATGAGCCGGCATCAACTCTGATGGAGATGTACTTACTGCAGGACACCTTAGTCCTTGTTTTCAACACTCGCGCATTCTTGGGTCTGCGAGACCAACCATTGCCCCTCTTCTTCTTCAGCTTCCTGGGAGGACGACTGGACAGACCCTCGTGTTCACCTGAGGGACGAGATGGCACTGTGATCTCACACAGGTAAAAGTGGTGGCAACATGTTCATTGATGGAGTCATTATTGTCATCAAGGTTTCTTTAGCCTAAACTAGAAACACCCACTCCCAGTCCAACACCACCTCCCTCACTCTGAAGAAACACTTTAGCTTCTCAACCTGGAGCAGCTACCAATTTCCCTACAGCTAGCAAAGACGAAAAAGAATCCATTTTACAAAAGTTTTGACCACATTTTCGTGTGTAAATAGACAGTCATTTTCCTCAAGGGTTCCTGGTTACGACCTCCACGCCCCCCCCCCCCCCGGACATACCTGCATTTATTGGCTGTGTGAAGGCATGTGGAAGAACCGCCTCAGGTTCTCTAGGACTTGGCTGCATTATAGAATCACACACCAGCTCTCTGTGGTCGGATCGTTCTGGAGATACTGAGATACGAGACAGAATATTATTACACTCCTTTGATACATCTATAGATTATACTGAATTAAAATAAGAATGATTTATATGCAGCAAACACTCAACATATACAAGTATGGTCAAAACTGAAAACTACAAATAATCCTGATATTTTTATTAACAAAACAAACTATAATAGAATAGTTTAAAGAAAAGCAGATTTCTATTGTTAAGTTATCAATGTTTCTGTAGCTCATACCAGCACACAATATATGTAAAACTCTTACCTGCTCTTTTCTTCTGGTGCGACATCAGAGGCAGCAGGTCATGGCGACTGATGATTCTCAGGAGTTCAAGGAGTGGCTTGAGATCAGCGTCACTCAGGAAGCCCCTCCTCTGCATTTCTAACAGCATGTCGAGGCCACTTTTGGTCTTGAATAATGTCAATGTTTGATCGTCGGAGTCGTGGGGCCGCAACCTTCTCCAGGCCTTCAGTAGCTGGGTGCTTGGGGAGACCCCAATAGGGTCGTTCTCATCGGGCTCAACTGTCCAGCTGGAAGGGTCCAAAGGATGAGGAGAGGTGAAGGTTTCGTTCAGAAGGAAGCAGAGCACGTCGATGTCATACTCCGTCAGCTGAGAACCAACGATGTGAAAGACCTCGTGGAGAGACAGCATCTCATTATAGCTGAGACACTCCTTTTCATCCCAGTGATACGAGTCCGTCGCCATTATTCTGAAGAAGAAAAACAATTACAATTAAAATGACAACATATCAGTGATTCACTTATTTCAACTCTGCTCCTTTATACATGTAGGAAAACATTTCAATTCATTCAATTCGATTTTGGTGCTTTTTAAAAGAATTTTACATTAAAATCTTATAGAAATAAAGCGAACATCAGATCAAAACACACCCTTGTTTTAATTTTAATGGTCACATATTCTAGTAATATTATTATTATTAAAGCAGCACAAGACGAGGCTTAACATGTTTATGTGACGTCAGGGTTTATTTGAAGAGTCATGACTCACACTGTAGTGCAACAACCTGCCCAGAGAGCCAGGGTGTGACCTGACAACTGTCTTACAGGTGTCTTACTGGGTGCTGTTCTGTTCATTTAAATCACCACTGAAGAATATGTGCTGGCGTTTTGAGCATGAGAGGCGATAAATGATCAAACAAGAGCTTTCCTATCCTTTTTAAACAAATGTGCATGCAACTGTGAGGGCTGGCCTGGCGAGGCTTCAGTTTTCACAACACAAACCAAAGTCTTTGAGAGCTGAACTTCTGCTTTAAAGTTATAGTTCACCCAGAATTCACACTCATTTTCTAATCACCCTTATGTCGACTAAGGGTTGGTATTATTTTCACAGTAATCTGTTCCTTTTTAGAGTTATAGTCAAAAAGTGTGAGCCCATTGTAGTGTAGGGACTGGCACTCGGTTGTCTTCATCTTCATCCTTGTCCAAAAAGACACTTAAAAACATCCAAATACATCCGTAGTGATCATCTTCATGTATTAAAGCCTCGACGTTAGGAATGGTTCTGAAATAAATTAAACAAGTACATATTTTAAACCTGTTTTAGCAGAGACCAGCAGCTTAAATCTAGTCAGTCAGAAACGTATTAGACTTATTACACTAAAGATTAACTTAAAATATAAAGTTGTTTAAGTTTTGTTTGTAAAAAATTACTCGTGTCGAGGCTTCAGTACAAGATGTAAATTATAGACGAGCAGTTTGGAGGTACTTGACAGTTTTTAAGGCTGTCTTTTTGAAGGTAAAGATGAAGACAACTGAGCTCCGAGTCATTACATTAAAATGAACATGCATTTTTGCTTATAACTCTAAGGAGGAACGGATTAGTCGGAAAATAATACCAACCCTCAGTCAACATGAGGGTGAGTAGAAATTAGAATTTTGAGTCAACTATCACTTTAAGTACAGCTTATATTTCTCCAAGCACCTCTGACAGTCAGTCAAAGTTTTGAATACTGACTTTGGAAAACCATGATATAATAAATCTGATGATGTTCAATGGCCTAAAAACAATGCCTGAAACCTGTAAACTAGTAAAAAAAAAATTATAGAAACACAAACTTACTCTTGCCGACATATAACCGGTCAGGCATACACCAGTGATTAAAAAAAAACAATTGTTTATGACATTTAAACTTCATCACCTGATCATGTGTCACTATTTATAAGCAAATTTACAAACTATAAAATCCAATTTGTTGTTGTGGTATAATATACTCATATATATATATATATATATATATATATATATATATATATATATATATATATATATATATATATATATTAATAGCCCATTAAAGTTTAATTTATTAATAGCTAACACGCTTCAATGTGGGTTTTTGTTGTTGCAATAAGTAGAAGCATCGTTTAAAAACAGCATTTATTGATCTGGACACAATATAAACAAGATCAAAACACGTCGCAAATGTTGAAGGCAACGCGTGAACAAGAGACGCGTGACTGAAAGACACGACAGAACAAGGCGTGAACACCAAGACAAACAAGACAACACCCAGCTGCTGGTCTTACCTGTTGGTCGTGTTAAAGTCTCTCGCTCAGGTGTGCAGAGACACCTTCAAAGACAGCAGCGTCCAGTCGAGCGTCACTTGCACGTGTTACGTAACCAGTCACGTTTCTGCCAGAAAAACACAACAAACTTACACCTAAAACACCATTTTTAATACACGAATCACCAAATAACAAGACTCACAGAAAAAAAGACACGAATTCAATCTAAATATTAAAACATTAACTTGATAAAAACAACGTTTCTCTGGAGCACAGTAGCGTTAGCTTCAGCTACATTGACAGGATAGCATCAGAGTTTCTACCAGGTCTCGCTTAAACGACATTTATTGTCCTGACATGAACACATCTCACCTCATGTCTCAAGTCTTCCTCACGTCAACCTCACAGCTCAGCTGTCAGCACAATAACACCAAGTCTGGCCAATCACACGCGGAGGTTTCCCTCGCCGTGGGTAGAAACTGATCGTAAGTCAGATTTGCAACAAGGATCCTCAAAAAGACATGGTTTCAAACCAATAACAACGGATCGGAGATCAGATCTTTTTAAATCAAACGTTGTTTGTTGCTACTTTTCGTTTTTAATGCTTCGTTTTATACTCAAGCGCCGCCATTATTATCAATAACAAAAGATAGCAGCACCAACAGTCTTCAAAATAAGAATATTTTATATTATATTTATATTAAGAACTGATTATATATTAAGAATTGATTATTATTGGCTTGCACCTCGTGACACAGTCTTTATTGGTTATCGGCTTCGAATTGGGATTAAAACCTATCGATCGATCTATTCACCAACACTACTTTTGACCACAGCAGTACCATCTTCTGCCCCTAGATGGCGCAGTTCATCCCTGTTAACCGGAAGTGCTAACACGATTCGTGTCTGTAAACACTAGCGTCAGACCTGTGGAGGTTCCGGCTGCTTCTATCGTGAGTATATTTGTTTAAAATAATATAATCACCATCTGTAACCAAAAGGTCTAGCTTTCATTTATCTGTCGAAGTATTTGGATTTTTAAACTCACGCATTTAAGTCGTTCTTGAGCTCAGCTGTTCTACATCGACATGCTATTGTTAGCCAAGTTGTGTTGTTTAGTTTACAACAAAAACTATGATGTGTTGATGTGTAACCTTAAGAACGTGTATCTAAAACGTGTAGTAGTACTGTGGTGAAGACACTTTGTGGGCCAGTGTGTCTGGTGATGTGGCAGTGGAGCAGTGGAGCAGTGACCCACCCTGAGTACACTCATGTTTCTACTGGGATGTTGGACTTCAAAGGTTGTGTTTGCTGGAGAGAAAACACGGGATTAAACACAAATATAAGACACAACGAAGCTGCTTAAAGGGTGTTTCTCATAAGGTATTTTGTTTAAGTCTCTGCTCTGTGTAGCTGTCAGTGTTTTTCCCTGTATTCTTAT
The DNA here is from genome assembly GCF_982586985.1 of Callionymus lyra. NCBI lineage: Eukaryota > Metazoa > Chordata > Actinopteri > Syngnathiformes > Callionymidae > Callionymus > Callionymus lyra. Next base: position 19,732,445 of record NC_141830.1, read on the forward strand.
TTTTTTTATGCAAAAAAAAATAAATTGTGCCTTAAACAGAACAGTGTTGTATGTTTAGATCAACTATCTGACATCCATCTGTTATTGCATGTGAGTAAGTAAGTAAGTAATTTTTATTTGTATAGCGCTTTTCCAGACCAGGGTCACAAAGCGCTTAAACAATCAAAACAATATTCAATAAAGTATATACTTTAAAGGTCAAGATATAACTGAGAACAACACAGGAGTTCCAGAAAATCAAGGAAAAGCCTGAACAAATAGAAACGTCTTAAGATGTTTCTTGAAGGAGTCAGTAGATCATCAAACACAAAGAGAGAGGAAGATCGTTCCAAAGCTTAGGAGCAACAGTCTTGAAGGATTTCTCTCCTGAAGCTTTATCAACCCTTACATTCTCAGTTTATTTTTAATTTAGTTTCTTCTGAATAAAGAGACAAAATTGAGGAAGCGAGCTTAACAAATATAAAGCCTGCTCCTTAGCAACAACATGGTTCTGAGATGGAGAAATGAAAGTACAACAGTTGCATAACATACTACACAATATTGGTAAAAAGCGTTCTTTAGTCTTAGGAGTAATATATTCCTTATAAAATATATATACATTTAAATCACAACATGGTCTGGGAAAATGATCTAAATGGCGTTTACATTTAAATGCTTTTAATGTTGATAGATATTCAAAAAGAAAAACGAAGAAAATATTTATCTTCGACCAACAACCATTGACTTCTATAAGAATGACTTGCAGGAGCAGAGATGCCTCAAGAAATTGCACCATCTGGTGTTGGGAAGATGGTTTGTACACAGTTGGGATGTAAACTTGCAAATACTTGCAATGTTCTGTGTGTTTCATTCTTGTCAATAGATTAAACTGTTATAGTTCGAGTTCATTCACATATTTGTTAGATTTTTAACCAGAACACGCCATTTTGTTCACGTTCAGCTCTCAAATGCCCTCTCAAGCTCTGAAGGGAGAGAACGTTGAGGTCGACATGGACAGTAAAGGTGCAGAACTGTTCAACGCTGAAGATGCTCATCCGACTGGAACCGGTGGAGCCGGAATCTTGGCAAAGTAAGAACATTTATTTGCGTCAGAGTCGATCTGCTTTACTTTAATTAGGTGGGGTTTTTTTATACATCCAATGTTAGAAATGAATACATTTTAACTTTTATCCACAACTGACTTGAGAGCTCATCCACACCACATGGTTCTTCTTGCGTGAACACAGGCTTGGTCTTCCAAAAGGTTTCTCCCCCAGCGTGGCCAAGGAGTGGATCGACCGGCGCCGCTTGTCCATCAGGCCCTGGGCGAGCTTCGTGGATCAGCGCAAGTTTTCCAAACCTCGCAATTTTGGGGAATTCTGCCAGCGAGTGGTGAAGAATGTGGAGACTTACAACAGCAACTACACCTTCATCTTTCTGGGTCTCATCCTGTACTGTATGTAAGTGGAACCATGCGTATAGGAGACGGTAAATATTTCCACTGGGTTTATAATTAATATTGAGTGTGTGTTTTCCTGCTCAGAGTTAGCTCGCCGATGCTACTCGTCGCTATGGCGGTCTTTGCCGCGGCCTTCTATGCCATTCACCTCAAATCCCTGGAGTCTAAGTTGGTCATCATGGGTGAGAAGTGCTCGATATGAACATCATGTTGAAAAACACACGTTGTTTTATTAATAAACTGTTCTTTAATCCAACCAGGGAAGGTGCTGACTGTCCCACACCAGGTGGGTTTGGCTGGAGCCGTGTCTCTGCCTGTGTTCTGGCTCGCTGGAGCTGGAGCTGCTGTGTTCTGGGTGTTGGGTGAGTTGAGTGACAGTTCTTTGAGGAATCTTTATAGACTCACAAGTTGACTCTCTTGTTATTGGAGCACCAGCAAACTACTACAACGCTAATGTGATGGTAGTACACTGATGTTCTTGATGATCTTGTTCAGTGTTTTTTTAGAAAGTGCATCACATGAGTTTAATGAGAAACGTGCCTTTTTAAATAAAGTTTTGATCATTTAAAGTATTGTTTTTATTCCTCGATAATTAAAAGATTTAGATCTTAACGCTTCTTCTAAGAAAATAACAATCATAAGCAACCAAAAAGGATATATATTTGAATTTAATGCAGTTTCAATTAAATGCTTGAGTAAATGATTCGAGGTAATTTGGTCCATAACACTGAGTTATTCACTTGTGTTCAGGGGCCACGCTCTTCGTGATCGGTTCTCATGCTGCGTTCCGAGAGTTGGAAGGATCCGACATCGAGGAGCTGCTGATGGAGCCGGTGTGAGGAGGAGGAGCAGCTGGAGCATCAGCTCTTTTTTTTTTATTCTTTCTCCATTCTATTACTGCCTCGTGATTATCGCAGTGACTGCGACGTGAATGTGGCTCTGGTTCATTTCTAGCATGTGGTCTTCAGAGTCCATCCTGTCACAAACATGTTATTTCTCCATAAGATTTTCGGGTTGTTTTTTTTACATTGGAGCAAAATTCTTATTGTCTGCCTTCTTTCTTGAATATCTTTTCAAATCTTTTTTCTGACCACTTCATTCGGAAAGCTTCATTTCGCAATGAAACTATCTCAAATCAACTATACATGCACACACTGACAATTTAGAAAGAGGTGACATGAATGAATTTAAACCGGAGTCAAGCGTCGGTTTTAAACTTAGGGTTACTAAGTAAGTGTTGAGACACTTTGAAAGGTCAAGGAATATTGTTTGAATTAGGGATATGACGCCATGTATAAAGTATCGGATTCAATTGGACTTCCATGTATTTAGATGACACGCTGGCTGTGCAATAAATCCGTAAAACAAACTCTGTCTTTATTTATGCTGCCACTAAAATAAGGCTGTTACGTTTTCACAACTGCCTCCGTCACCTCTGACCTCATCGTCAAGTGTAAATTACTTGGGAAATTACCAAGGATGAGAATTTTAATAGTTAAATGGAGAAAGTGAATCTGATGTAAATTTAGTTTATTATTTATTTTTTACAATCAATGATACATATTTCATCAGAATCTCCATTTCACATTTACTTGATCTATGGTTGTCACTAGTAGTTCTCCAGCCAAAATAAAGAAGGGATAAATAAAAAGGGCATAAAATAAGCTTACAATTGCATATTATTTAGTCTTATTTAAAGACCCTTAAGACAATTAAAACCTTTTATATTTATGATATTTGTCACAACAACAATAAAGAAAAACAAATGCAAAAGAAGTATAGTTATTCTATGACATAAAATAAAGTGAAGGAAAGAACAGAGAAAAAAATAAGTCAACAGAATTGTTTAACATTTATGTGTGTTCTGAGGAGACCTAGACTTTAATACCCTGTCTGCTCTAATTCAATTACATCTTATTTAATGTGCCATCATAACAAAGGTATCTCGAGACAGTTTAAAAAAGACTATATTGGAGAAAAGAAAAACAAATTCTAACAATAATTTTTCTGACCCATCCGTCGGCTAATTGTTAAGCTGCTAAACAATGTTTGTTAAACTAACTTATTTTATTGATCAATACACTGTAGTGATATAAAAAAAATGGAAAGTTTTTAGCTGCTCGTCCAATAGAATAATAATATTTATAATAATTATTATAATAATAATAGAATTATTGTTTATTATTTATTATCCAAACACCAGTAGTTTAGGGTAAAAAAAGTGTTGAGCTAAAAAATTCAAATCACTACATCGTCTTCTCTGCGAACGTCAATTAAACAAGAGTTGCATGACTTGACCTTTGACCCTGACTCGACTCACCTGGATGCACGATGACGTGGGTTGTAGAGGCTGGTGTGTCCTCGCGGCCCCAGAGTCGACTCCCCCGATCCTCCATCTCTGCTTCACCAGACGCTCCATCACCCCCCCCCACCCTCGCCTCCTGTGACCCCCGTGACCTGTGCTCTGTGACAGCATGGCGAGTGGGACCCGGTGCTCAGGTTGCCATGGCGATGACCTTGAAGGGCTTCCGTCTCACACAGGTCCACGAACACACACTGCTGCGGAGGCTGCCGATCGATATTCTATTATATGGAGGGAGGCATGGGGGAGTCGGGGGGGAGGGGCACTGTTGAGGCACAGGGGAAATTAAAGAGTGTTTGTCTGTGAGAGGGACACAACATGAGTGTGTGTGTGTGTGTGTGTGTGTGTGTGTGTGTGTGTGAGCATCAAACAACCCACAATCCATCGTCACGTTTCCACACTGACGACAGCGACGTGTTCATTTGTTTAAATGCATGTTCAGGTCATGAACTGCTGAACCTGCAGCTCTGATCCAGACTCAGAACCGGATGAAACCAGATCAATTCTGTAAAAGGTATTTCAAAAAATCCCCTGAAACTTCATTTTCTATCACGGAAATATTGTTTGAGGAGAAATACTGCATCCAGAATTAATAAATGATTCAAACTAACTGTGTGTTTTGTCATTTGATTGTGTGTCGCAGCTGTTGTGTGTTCTGCTCATAAATGTTGTTCATTCATCAGTTGTGTTATCGCTTCTATAATTTGTGAGATCATCGTTGTGTGTGTGTGTGTGTGTGTGTGTGTGTGTAGATGTTTTTTGTTTACCAAAATGAATAGAAATAGAATGGGAAAATATTTTGATCCTGTACATTGTTTTATTTTAAAGTTAAGATCAATTTAAATATGATACTTAAAGGATATTTTTAACACACAATTGTTACCGTCTGATGTAACACAGTGTGTTTCTATGTGTTAAACCACATTTGTATATTTGTATCAGCTTTTTGTGACGTGTCATGAGAGAATGAGACTTGTGTGTTTTGTTGTATTCAAATTAAATGTTTTGCAGTTTGCGTTTGCATTTGTGTGTGATTGTGTGTGTAATGTGTTGCATGTGTTGTGTAAAGTGTTTTTTTGTTTGTTCGTCTTGCCACATAGATCTGATCAGATAGTGTTATTCTTGCGTTTGTGTTGTCAGTAGGTCAAGATGTGTTACTTGATTGATTGTGTTTGTGTGTAGATTTATGTCTGTCTAATACAATTTTTGTTTCTTCTGCTTTTTGTATTGTGTGTTATTGTGTAAGTGTTCTTTGTTTAGACCTCAAGTGTGTGTTGTGTGTCCTAGGATGTGTTATTTGTATCACTTGTAGTCGATTCTGTGTGTCTGTATGATTCACTGTTTGTGAATGTTGTGTGCGATTTATTTGTACGTGTCTGGGCTGTTATACTTTTTTTGTTCTGATTTTACAGGTTTCTATTGTGTGTTTGTTTGAGGTGTGATATTTAGCCGTGTGTGATCTGTGCGTGGCTTGTATTGTTAGCGTATGTGATCAGTGTGTGGTTTTGTTCATTCTTCGTTGACATGAGAGTTTTAAAAAGGTATAGTGTGTGTTTTCAGGTCCACTTCCGTGTGTGCGGCGTAAACATGTGTGTGTGTCAGAAACATACACAGAAGACACACAAAGCAGAGCTGGGTTGTATCAAATGTTCTAGATGTTTTATTGGTGTTGGTTTCATTTATTTGACACACATGTTCTACTAGTTTGTGTATTTCATTTCTTCTTTTTTTCTCGTTTTGTTTTGTTTTCATCATCTGCTGCAGCCTTCTGAGATCGACCCAGCCTGAGACACAAACACGCACTCAGACCCGGACTGGACCGGGAGCTGGTCCAGGAGTAGACCCAGGCACATGGACTCGTCATCATCTTCCTCTTCATCATCATCACCACCACATCACAGCACACTGCGCCACCACATCATACCAGCAGTGACAGGAACCTGAACGTCTGGTCGTCTCGGTGAAAACCTGGAACCCTGATGTTACTTTAGTCGAGACTCGCCGGACGAAATAACTGAAACCAACTGAAAAAGGAGGAGAGTGGGACATCCCTCCACTGTTCCTATCTCGCTAAGATCTCCTCCAGAGTGTCGGCTTTTTTTTTACACTTCAGTATAGAATTATATAGATTTCCTAGAGCACACAGAAAGATCCAACTTTGGGGAGGGGTGTCGGAGGGGGGGGGGGGTGTACTGTAATGGTGGTAACAAGAACGATGGTTCACACGGTGCACACAAACAGACAAACAGGAGGGAGGGGGAGTCGAAGAGTGAGAGACGAATGGGTCGAGGGACAGGACACTATGGGGTGTGCTTTGTCGGGCCTAAACAGGGATAAGAGGCTCTCACGTACTCCCCCTCCTGATGTGGAAATAATAAAAAAAAAGTGATAAACCCCCCGCCCCTCCTGACAGACAGAAAAACAAAGAGTGTGGCCGCTGAGAAGACGGACGAGTGTGGGCGGTGACGGCTCTGCTGGTCCTCCACAGGCAGGAGACTGAGGTGGCAGTCGGAGTGGCGTCGGCGGTGGGATCCCTCGGTATTTTCTGATCAGGGGTTATGACGAGGAAGGGGGGGAGGGGGGGAGGAGGGGTACAGGGGTACAGAAGACAAGAAGGAAAAGGAAGGAGCAAGATGGCCCTTTTTTTTTGCTGAGCAGACACGTCCTCCTCTGCATCCAATCTACATACACAATATGCAGCTGCCGTTTGGTAGATATATCGGTTTATGTACACAGCAGTGAGAGAACACATGCAAAGAGTATCATAGGAGAGGGGGGAGGCGGGGCGGGGGAGGGGAGAAGGGGTCTGGGACGAGGCGGGGCCGATGTAGAAAGTCGTAAAGGTGCTTTTGCTGTTTTTAATCTTTGGGGCAGTTGTGATGAAAATTGCTTCAAAGCGTTTTTTTGTCTTTAAGGGGGCGGGGCGTCTTGGAGGTATGTCTTGTCAGGGATGGAGTAACAGGGGGGAGAAATAAGTGGGCGGGGGTGATGGATCAATAGTAGGTCTCCCTTTCCACCCATCCTGCGGAGCAAAGAGAGGAGAGACGTCAGAGCCGGTTCAAGTGTTCGTTGACCCTCGACTCCAGAACATGTCACAGTCACACATGATTTCTCTGTGAAATGTCAAGAGCCACGTTGGGGTGTTTTTTCGTAGTGAGCAGCCTGGTGGTCTCATAAAAATGTAAAGTATCCATGACCAACTAGCATTTTATCATTCAATAAGTTGTCAATGGTACAGCATGATAATTTATCGCACGAGTGAACATGTTACCTGGTCCTCATTTGTGCTGTGGATTACCGTAATGACAGTAATACGCGCACCAATGTGCTGGTTCCCTGCTTGTAGATGGACTTTAAATTTGCTAAATTGATAAACCTTCACAGGTTAAATAAAAAACTGCTACATTTTTTAACCAGGAGTACAAATGTGATCCTAATATTTTGCTCTTATAACCATGATTGTTTCTGCGATTGTTGCAGTATATTATGGGACTTATTTGTGAGGTGTTTCACCTTCTGAAAGACATGTTTACTTCCCAGTTTAGTAACGTTAGCTTAGAACACTCACCTCCAGGGTTCCGGCGAAGGAGAAGTTTTCGGACCTCATCATAAACAAAGATGAGAAAACTATATGGGAATGCACAGAACCACCAGGAAGGCCTGAAGATAGAGAGAGTATTGTTTGAATATACAGTACACACATTAAAAGATTAAAGACACTTCAAAGACTCTAGAGATGAATTACGATCATACATTTCTACAGAGTTTCAGTTCATCTAAGACATTATTCTGTCAATTGTAGCCGTGAAGGTTCCACGAGCTCTTACTTGAGAGGGTACATCCTGAGGGCCACGTCCATGCCTGGGCAGTAGGACAGGAAGGCAGCCAGAGCAGTTTCTTCAAACAGGCCGAAGATAAGAATCTTGTTCCTGTGTCGACGAGAACATGATCAACAACGGTCTTTGGGTCCTCGGTGCGAGCCGGACTCACCTCATGCCCTGCTGGAACACGGAGTTCCGCCGGGTCTTGCAGATGATGACGTCGGCCCACTGCACGACCACGATGCTGACGAAGAAGGCGGTGTGGCAGGTGAACTCCACGATCTTCCTCTGCTCATATGTCTGAGGGGGACCGAGCGGAGGGTGAGGTTTGGGAATGCTGGATGAAGCGACCGAGAGGGCGACGTGTTCCTCCAACTAACTCACCCATTGCTGACCATAGCTGTCCTCCAGGTCGTTCACTGACCGGTCGTCCCAGTCCAGTCTGATGCCGACCAGGCGGGAGGGAAGGAAACCGTTCTCGGCCAAGATGACAAAGTAGGCGAAGAAGCCTCCCAGAGCCTGGATCATTCCTGAAAGAGAAGGCGTTCTCAGTCATGATTCCACTCCGACATAAAAACAGGAAGTTGGATTATTATCCCTCAGATCTTCGTTCTGAACAGGAACATTTTAAACACATGGACATCACTAACAGTCAGTTAACAAAAAAAAACTCGAATGTATCTTTCAATTCATCGAACCACAACATATGTCTTTGAGCAGTGCTCGGTTTTTACTTTGTTACTGTGTCTCACATCTGTCCTGAATTCTATGTCCCATATTTGTAACCCATAAATGTCTTATTTTTATTTTTCAATCCAAAACAGCCTTTTCTGCATTAAACTCAATCTCAGGAGCATGAAGTCATATGTGTGGAGCATCTGTTTTGAAGTGTATGTTGACATGTTTTAACTGTTCCAGGTTTGTCTCAGGAAAACTCTCTTTAGGTTCCCCTGGACTTATCAAATGTAAACCCCTGCCAGCCACTTTCAAATTAATGTTTTTCGAATCTTTTGAGAATTTTCAAAGGGTTTCAAAAATCCATACTTTTAAAAACTTTCCAGACCGGCGTAATGATCGCCCCCTTTTCACAGTTCACACTTTAGTAATATGTGCTTTATCTGAAGTATTTATGTTTGTATTTCTTCTGGCAATTAAATATATGAGAAGTTTGGTGAAGAGGGAGAGTGTATCTATGTTGGGCCTGTTTCTGTCCTTGTACTTGAGAAACATGTCCCCTTCCGCCCAAACAAAGTCCTGGATATTCTGTTCCCAGCATGACTTACAAGCTGAGGCAACAGACACGCATTTAAAAGGTGTTTTTCTCCGTGCTTCGTCTGCAGGACTGTGTTCCGCATCACATCACACTACTGGAGACGTGGATGAGGTGCAGGCTGATGCACATAAACAAGTTATTTTTTTGTGTTTTTGAAATGAAAAACACATTAGGCTCTCTTAAGTTTTGTTATCAAAGTGGATCTGGAGAGTCTCAATGTGTGCTCCAGGTCTGCCAACAAGCAACGTTCAAGTCCACTCACCGATTTGTCCGTAGGCGATGCTGATGAGCCTCTCGTTCACCAGCTTGTCCCTGAAAGGGTTCCTGGGCTGACGCTTCATGATGTCGCTCTCGGCAGCTTCGTAGGCCAGTGAGATGGCTGGAACCTGCAGAGGACGAGTTGAAAACCGGTCGGTGAAACACATTCTCCCGAACACCACCATCGTTTGTTTAGTGTCACTTATGTTATCTTCAACCATATTGACGACAACAAATACATTTTAAGTTTAAGTCACAGGACTCTCTACTAGAGACGGATCCGTCGCTGTTCGTGGTGCTAGCTTCATTCACATCCGTAATCTAGTCTATCTAGTATTATTTCTTCTCACCATGTCGGTTCCCAGATCAATGCAGAGGATGGTGATCGTTCCCAAAGGCAGCGGTATGTTGACAATGATGAACAGGAGGAACGGGGTGATCTCTGGGATGTTGCTGGTCAAGGTGTAGGCGATGGATTTCTTCAAGTTGTCAAAGATCAATCGACCTGAGAGGAGAAGGGACAGATGGTATGAGAGAATGTTTTTTTTGTTTTTGTCCCTCAACGTTCTTCTCACCTTCTTCCACGCCAGTGACAATAGACGCAAAATTGTCATCCAACAAGATCATGTCGGCGGCCTGCTTGGACACGTCGGAGCCGGAGATCCCCATGGCAACGCCGATGTCGGCCTTCTTCAGAGCGGGAGAGTCGTTCACACCGTCTCCGGTCACAGCCACGATGGCTCCCTGAGAGAGAAGAGTTGGTGTGAGGCTTCGTTTCGACACTTCCTTTCCACATCACACCATCGAAGGCGGACTTTGGAAAGAGCCAACACAGATTTCAATGGACGGAGTCTGTGGAAAAGAAACTAAATAAAGTGTAAAAGAAATGGCACCAAAAGGTAAACAGTGATGATACAAGCTGACGTGTCATCTATTGTGTTGGACAGAATGACTCGTTCCACTGAATGTGTCGGTGAAATCACATCAGTAGATCAGGTGAGTGTGAGATCAGACCCGGACAATAAGTCCCCAGGAGTCTTTTCTGAGTCTTCAGCAGAACCTAGTACATCAACACTAGCAGCCCTGCTTTATAACACTCAACATGAATCATCAGTTTACTAATGACCTCTTACTCATACTAATAATATACAGTTAAAGCAGACTTGCAAAAACTATATTATAATACTAAAAAGAGAACGTCAACAGAATTAGCGTTTAACAATGCAGGTGATTCTGTGTTTTCGTCACTGTTTTTGGACACTGGATTAGGATTATTCACTGAACAAAGGTTAAATCGGTCATAAAACATATCATTAATTGAGAATGGTTGAAATGTATGTTTCAAATCAAAAAAAATGTATCGTTTTTTATTTGATGAATTCTACTCTTTTATTCGCATTAGAGAACTTGTGATGAGGTGAAGAGCGTTATTTCAGTCTCTGGCGCCATCTCATGGTGTATATGTAGAACTGCAACGGGCGGTCTATGACATCTACCATCATCAAAATGAGTTGAAAAAATGTGTTGTGTTTCAAGTTATATACAACAGTTAACTATAGAAGTTTTTTTTTTACAGAATTACAGAATAAACTGAAGCTAAGAACACAGGATTATTTCAGTTTTATGATTCATGCAAGGTAAATTACAATATTATTTTTAACACTAACTTCAGTTCAGTTCAGTGCAGTTAGCAGGAATGTCCTGGACAATATCTTTACAAAATGTATTTTATGAATACTCAAAACATATTGTTTTGTGTATATGACAAAAACAAAGATGAAAAATCATATGTTTGATTCAATAATGTATTATGTAGCTGGTGTCAGAGCAGTTGTTCTCTTGTTTATTTTGAATAGAGATGGATTTATTACTGTTCTTTAAATGATGATCTTTTATCAACATTAAATTCAGAAGAGTAAAAGATAAATACAAAAGTGCAAACCTGTCTTTGACATCCCTCCACGATGATCAGCTTCTGCTGTGGGGAAGTCCTAGCAAAGACGATCTCCGTGTGGTTCCTCAGGATGTCGTCCATCTGGTCCTGAGACAGCTCCTTCAGGTCGGTGCCGTGGATCACGCAGGCCTTGGCATCCCTGCACACACAGAGGCGTTCAGCGGTGACCGGTGATCTTTGTTTGAAGATGAGACTATGACTCGATCCTCACCTGGGATTGACCTGGCTGACTGGGATGTTGAGACGAGCAGCGATGTCCTCGACTGTCTCATTGCCCTCTGAGATGATGCCCACTCCCTTGGCGATGGCTTTGGCAGTGATGGGGTGATCTCCAGTGACCATGATGACCTGAAGCAAGAGTTGACCAGATTTAAATGCATGTAGGCACATTTATCTTTTACAAAATACATTTTTTTATTATTATTTACATTTGATTTTTACTCTTCTTTCACACATTAGGTTGTATGCTTTCCTTTCATTTATTTATTTATCTTCTTATACATTCTACTTTATTTCCCAAATGTGTTCCTTTGGTAAATTTCATAGGTCCACAATTTTCTTTCATAAGTTTTATTCAATGTTAAATACATGATTTGTTTGTCAACACTTTATGTTACTTGGTTTTTGGTGGGTTTTTAATAGTGTTCATTGACTTTTTCTTTCTATTTCTCTTCAGTGGTCCTTTTTTGATTAATTGTGTTATGGGACTTTTGTTGTTAATTCAGTTTTATATTTTTATATCCTAAACTTTGTTCTGTGTGTTTTCAATAAACATTTGACATACCTAAATAAACATAATTGACCACGCAGAGATCACTTGGTTTTTCTAAAGTAAAAATTAAAAACCTTTTTTAAACATGAGCATTTTCTTCTGCTCTTCGTCTTTTTTCAATTAATAATATTTACTTAATTTAGACGACTTTCATTTGTAATATTGAATTCTGAACTTAGACCTCCATAGTCATATTTTAATTAATGTTATCATACAGAAGATGATTCAAGTTCAGAGGACTCAGTGGTTTGAGTCATTGAACATCTTCCCTCCTGAATTGAACTGACGTGACAAACATCAATGTTGACTCAGAAGTGACTGTGTCGTGTTCTGGAGAACGGACCTTGATACCAGCAGATCGGCACTTGCCCACAGCGTCGGGCACAGCGGCACGCGGCGGGTCGATCATGGACATCAGGCCGACGAAGCAAAGGTTGTCGGTCTGGAAGTTGACGTCGTCTGTGTCGAATGCAAAGCCCTTTGGATACTGATCCTCAGGCAGCATTACGTGGCAGAAACCTGGAGAGGTAAGAAGATTTACATGATCGTTTTCACTCAATTCCACGTTTATTTAAATTTAAACTTAATGATGCCAATCACTGAACTAGCTGGGACAAAATTAAAATAAGTACTTCTCAAAATTCTAATGTGTCTCTGGTTCGGCTTTTGTTCTTTTTCATTTTGTTCTTGTGATACTTTCTCGTCTTTTATTACTTAGGATGTTTATACATGTTTGTCAAGAAGCATCTTTTGTTTTCCTGCATCATATATAAAATTATTTATATCTTAACAATTCAACTCTATTATCCTTATTGGGCTCATATAGAACTATGTACTAAGAATAATCAAGCATGACAGGAAGATACAAATTGGAATGCCCACTCTGGCATGTGTGCGCCTCCTAGTGGCTAAAACGGGCACTCCAGTAGTTCCTGACTTGACAGATAGATGATTGAAAAAAAGGTGAATATTTGAGCTGTCATGTTTTTAGGGAGAATTTTCAACACTCCTGTATATGTTCCACACAAACTTAAGGCTCAGAGTCTGAATCCACACCAGAGCTTCTACAAGAGCTTGAAGTGGTCACAAAATAACTTTAACTGCTTGAGCTTTTGTCTGGTTTGTGTTTTCATTCATCTGGAGATATAGGATAATAGGTTCAGTTCAATTTATTTTAAAAGGACAATGTAAAGTAACTATTTGAGTTCGAACAGAAATAATTTTTTGCTAGTACATAAATCCAGTGCAATTAAAACTACTCCTATTTGTTGTTTTTTTAATTAATTTATATTTTCTCTTTTGTTGTAAGGTTTAAAACAGTTTTGAAATATAAGAAAGTTACCAAATAGTAGTGCAGTTTAGAGAGAAAAATAGTAGAGATAAATTATGGTATAAATTAGGATGTGAACCAATATTAACAATTTAACTAATATTCATTTTGCTGATTGTTCATTTACTTCAAAGACATTTAAATAAACATTTCAAAGACATTTAATTTTATTTGTATTTTTGTCAATCCAACATTTTTGGAAGACATACATATTTAAGCTAATAACATTTTTAAATAGCCAATATTTTTCTCTTCAATGTGTTGTTTGATGATATTCTTTTTTCATTTTGTGTAATATATTTTTTGACAGTAACCATGTGAGCTTCATTTCATCTTGAGGCTCTGAGTAAGGTTTAGTTTGTGGGGCCATGTGGTCCTACACAGCTTTTTACATGATAACAAATATAAGATTCTTATTTATGTATTATGGTGCGAAGAAGCAAAAATGTTAACTTTTTGTGATCTTGTTTTTCTCTCTTCTTACCCAGCACTCGCTCTCCCAGGCCTCCCAGTTCCATGTAGGCGTTCTGGAACGCCTCCTTCAACTCTTCATCCATGGGTTGCTCTTTGCCCTGCAGCATGATGGTGGAGCAGCGGTCAAGGATCCTCTCAGGAGCTCCCTTCATCACCAGCAGGTAGCGGTTGTCATTGAGGTCTTCTGTCTCGTGAACGGAGAGCTGGTGGAGGAGTCATGAGAGTTGACTTCACGATGGTTCGAGAAGGTCAACCGTGGACCGTGGCCTGCACTGACCTGGTACTTGTTGGTGGAGTTGAAGGGGATCTCGGCCACCTTCTTGTTCCTGTCCCTCATAGCCCGGACGGAGCCGCACGACAACTCGATGCACTTGAGCAAGGCGGACTCGGAGGCGTCGCCGGCCACGTCACGTTTCAAGATGGCGATGGAGTCTTGTCCCGCCTTGAACTGGGCCCGGTTGCACAGAGCGGCGACCCGGGACAGAGCCTGCCATGTCACGGAGCTCTTGTCGAAGGAAGCGCCTGGAATACGAACGCAGGTGGTGAGTGACGGTGAGAGCTTGACCTCATGAGCACGTGATGCTCACCGGACTGGTCCTCGGTGGTGTCGGCCTCGTGGATCTGGTTGTCGAACCACATGTGGGCCACGGTCATCCTGTTCTGGGTCAGGGTGCCAGTCTTGTCGGAGCAGATGGTGGAGGTGGAGCCCAGGGTTTCTACGGCCTCCAGGTTCTTCACCAGACAGTTCTTCTTGGCCATACGTTTGGCCGTCAGGGTCAGACACACCTGGTCGACAACATCACCGTTTTAATCGCACAGTAGCGACACCTAGTGGAGTTCTTTTCCACACACATTTGGAAACCTGACAAGATGTAGACGGACATACTACGAGAGTTCTAGTGAGTCACTTACCGTGACTGTAGCCAGCAGACCTTCGGGCACATTGGCCACGATGATTCCAATCAGGAAGATGACGGCCTCCAACCATGAGTATCCCAGGACCAGAGCCAGCACGAAGAAAGTGACTCCCAGGAACACGGCCACTCCGGTGATGATGTGGATGAAATGCTCGATCTCCTTGGCGATGGGGGTCTTGCCGGTCTCCAGGCCGGAGGTCAGAGTGGCGATGCGACCCATGACGGTGCGATCTCCGGTGCAGATGACGATACCGCGAGCTGTGCCTGTAGAGGAAGAGACACAGGTTATTATGTTATTATTACAGGTTCACTTCTCCTTCAGAACAGCTCCTGGATTTTAACTTCCTTAATATTTCGTTGGTAGATTCCTATTCTATCCTTTATTATTTCATCAAAAAAGTCACTTAAATGAAAAAATATATAAATCAAAAAACAAGTTGCTTCAATGCAAAAACAAGTGTCCAAGCGGTCTGAAATTAAAAACTATATATAACAAATTAATTTATAAAAATATGAATATTAATAAAGTTGTATACGATGTATAAAATATATACTTTCTGGATTAAAACCCTTTATTAAATGTAACATTATAATAATAATAACATTTATTTAGATTGAAGCAACTTTTTTTTACATTACAAATATGTTTATTCTATTGAAGCAACTTTTTGATTAAATAATAAAGAAACAAATTTACCCTAATACAGAGGCAGCTGTTCTGTGTAAAGGAGTTCTGTAGCGCTACCGCCACCTGCTGGCCTGTTATATTAATTAATTAAATAGATGTAAATAAGTAAGTAATTTGTATTTATATAGCGCTTTCCAGACCAGGGTCACAAAGCGCTTAAACAATCAAAACAATATTCAATTATTTCAAGTATATACTTTAAAGGTCAAGATAACACTGAGAACAACTCAGGCGTTCCATAAGGGATTTATAATAATAATAATAATAAAAATAATAATGTCTATATGACCAGGGTCACAAAGCGCTTTGAAAAATATATGCAAAATTAGCTGTCCTTCCTCTTTCCAATTCATTTCTTATCAAAACAACATAAATGCCGATTCCAGAGAATAGTGTTGAATATTTATTCTCTCTCACTTGTCTCCAAAGAAACAGAAGGAATCATGGGATATCTAATCAAAACATGGTCATGATGAGGGACTTACTGCATCCTTGAGAGGAAAGACTTCAACATTTGAAACATGTGAGTGAGTCAGGAAAGTTGGGTTTTACGTTAGTTGCCCTTTAATGATGAACTTAGATAAAATAAATGTTTTAATAAAATAAATGTTTTAATAAAATGCGGTGCAGACACACACGGCTTAATGAACTTCTTTGCTCTTTAAGCTTTCTAGATTCCTAAATAAACATTATAAACGCAGAGTTCACTCAATTTTTCTACAGTAAATACTAAAAACGTTTGTTATGAAGTACTTTTGTTCCCCCCCCCCCAACAAAAAATAAATTAAAACAATCATAGCAAGTGTGATGATTTACCTTCCACGCAGTTGGTGGAGAAGAAAGCCACATTACGGGTCTCCAGAGGGTTGTCATGGGTACAATCAGGTGACCTGCTCTGAGGCTCTGACTCTCCTGTGAGGGAGGAGTTGTCTACCTGTGGACGTAGAGAACAACATCATCCTTATTGAGCAGAGGCTGTGCTTTAACAGATATTTAAGTTTTCTGTTCTGTCTCTTTTTCTTGGTTGGTTAGCGGATGTAAGTAAGTAAGTAAGTCATTTTTATTTATATAGCGCTTTTCCAGATCAGGGTCACAAAGCGCTTAAACAATCAAAACAATATTCAATAAAGTATATACTTTAAAGATCAAGATAAAACTGATAACACAACAGAAGTTCCAGAAAATCAAGGAAACCCTGAACAAATAAAAACGTCAACAGGAACAAATATTATTGAAATGCAATGAAAGAAATGCACATTTGTTAAGTTCCATGTTTAGGACTTTTTTATTCCCCATTTAAAATCGTTTGAGTAAATATTAAGATCTTATTCACATTTCTTTTGTGTTGGTTTCTTTTTTAAGTTCATCAATGTTTTATTGAAAGATTTAGGTTTATTTTTGGTTAATTTCTACTTGATTTTCTTACTTGCTGCATCAGTGTTAGCATACAAAGTTAAAGTTACGTCTAAATGACTGTTTGCTAGCAATAAGATAGATAAAAAGTTTCACTTTGTTAATAATAATAATAAAATTAAAAAAATACGAATCAGAAAACTTCCAAAAATATAGGCCATGGTACGCTTGAGCTCCCCGTTCTCTAACAAATATATTTGGTGGTGACGTTATGTTTAACAGCGTATCTTTGAAGTGTCACAGTTCATTGTGTGTGTGTGTGTATGTGTGTGTGTGTGTGTGTGTGTGTGTGTGTGTGTGTGTGTGTGTGTGTGTACCTTGCAGCCGTGAGCTGAAACAACACGGATGTCAGCAGGGATTCTGTCTCCTCCCTTCACTTCGATCAGATCTCCACCCACCACTTCCTCCGCATTGATCTGCACCTTCTCACCCTCGCGGATCACCAACGCTTGCTGCGGGGAAAATTTGGGTCCAGATTTAGACAAAAGAAGAAAATAATCCAGCATTTTACCCTTTAAATGTTTTTCTCCCTTAGGTGCTGTTACATCACAGCTGTGTGGGGAAGAGATTGTCCAAACAATAGCTGCTCAGTGTCGGTTGCAGCTGAACATTTTTTAATAAGACCTCAGAGATATATTCTTGTGTTTCTGCCGCGCTCGATCGTCAGCACAGTCGACGCCTGTTAAAATGTTGTCAAGACTGGTTCAGGTTTGTTTTAATTGTCGGTTTTTATGAGTCCGTTTGAGAAAGAATGTGACGTGGAATGTCTCAATATATACTTCAGAGGGAAACAAAGGGCAATACAATCCTCACCTGAGGCACCATGTTCTTGAAAGACTCCATGATTTTGGAGCTCTTGGCCTCTTGGAAATATGAGAAGCACCCAGTGATGACGACGACGGCTGTGAGCACGATACCCAGGTACAACTGGAAGGGGGAACAGAGAGAGAGAGTGAGACGACCCGAGGTGTGTTTGGGGGGTCAGGTGTCTTCTCACATTGTCTCCTGCGGGATCGTCTTCAGTGGCAGCCTGGATGGCGTAGGCAAGGAAACAGAGGATGGCGCCGGTCCACAGCAGGATGGAGAATCCACCGAAAAGCTGGCGACAGAACTTGACCCACTCCGGGGTGGTGGGGGGCGGGGTGAGGGCGTTGGGGCCGTCCCTGATCAGAAACTCTGCGGCCTTGGCATTTGTCAGTCCCTGGAGGTGAAGGACGTGCGTTGAGTTTGGGAAATGATTCCATCCATTTATGAAGCTTGGATGATTCATAGATGGCAAAACAAAAAAACTTGTTTTCTTTGTATAATAACATATAGAATATATATATAAAGCATATATATAGCAAATGTATTGTCCTTTTTATAACGTCCTCAGTGTTAAACTGAAAAACGTAGAACAGTCATGTGACAGTTTCACCACATATTTCAAATAATTTTAACTAAACTTTACAAACGTCAATTTGTTTAAGGAGAAGATCTTATATTTTGAGCAGATAACAATGATAATTTTTTCATAAAATAAAGAAAACATATTTTTTCTGGAAAACATCTTTCCAGCAGTTGTGATGATTCATAAAATACATTAATAATGTTGTTTTTTAACTTTTCACTTAAAAAAAAAGAATAAAAAGTGCGTGATTATGTCATAATAGTGATTATCTTTAATCATTAAAGTCTTTATTTATTAACATTTATAATTCTCGAAGGCCCATCTCTGTCATTTCATTAAATTATTCATTTTAAATATACACAAATTAAAAAAAAAAAAAAAACACAATTCTTGGTAGGTTTGTTACTTTGTACTTTGGTGCACTAAATATTTAAATTATTTTGAAATCAATCTAAATTTTTCTTTGCACAAACATAAAAATATAAAAAATAAAAAACAGACTAGATCTTAAATAAAGGTGAGCTAAAAATAGATTTTGTTTTCAATAATAATGACCACTTTTTAAACGGGAGATATTCCCGAGGAGTTAACATCAAAATTGAAAATGAAAAAAACATCATGGTACAGGTAGAGCCTAAGATTCAATCACCTGGACAATGTCAGTCTGGAATTTCCTGCATACTTCCTCTACGGACATCTTGTGTTCCGTCTGCAGAGCACACAGAGAGAAGATCAGAGGCTCACAAGGTTGAGAATGTTTCATATGTTGAGCATGCAAGTAAAGCTGGATAAAAACAAGATTAAGATTAAGATCTGGGAAAGTGTCTAAAAGGAAGTTTGTTTCATGCAGTTCACCTGAGATTATCAGTGCAGTCAGGTGTGTGTTTCTTGCACCGGGATCACAGTGAGGACCAACACAACACACTCAGGGCAATATTCACGTGTGTCTCTTTTCTTGAAACATCTTTCTACTCTTGTGTTTCACTTGCTACAGAGAGGAATTTAAATATACTCACAATAGGAACTTCCTTCTTCAGGTCGTCCATGTCCTTGGTCCCCCCTTTCTTCTTGGGGGATCGGTCATCCTTGTCCTGTGTGGTGGCAACTCGGTAACTGTCTGATCTCCCATACTACAGACATACACACACATTTTACACATGCTCTTGGACTAAATTTGGGGGCGGGGGGGTGTTTCGTCTGAGCATAAATCAAACAACAAAGACTTTAAGTGGTAGGGTCAGATCAGAGGACGTAATGTCACTGGACATACTGGGAGTTCTCCATGTGAAGTAGCCTTGTGAAGTCTGTCTTGATTCTATTTGGCTTCAGAGACACATTATGTGGACGTAATAAAATTAAGCTTTCATCATAGATGTGGCAGCAGAGCTGCACTCTGGCGCCTCCATCAGAAACACATTGAAGACGGCGCCTGCACTCAGACATGGTGTGATCTGCATCCATAATGTTTCCTCCTCTGATGTCCACGAGCCAATTAACCCGTAATTGAAGACACTTTAAAAGGCCTTCGTGTCATCAAAGCTGGTCGTCCACAGGTCCGACAGCGGCTGGTCACTGAACAAAGACACATCCAAAGATCCACGACTAATGCTTTCATCATAGAGATCTTGCTTTAACTATGGAAGTCCATGAAAGAAAAGAATCGCAACACGTAAAACAAACAAAACCCCAGAAACAAAGAGTGAACTAATAAATATCTATTCATGCGGGGGTCACATTGTCTTACTTCCTGTGATTGTGTTCTAAATTTAAAGGCTGTTAAAAGTCAGTCTTAGAAGAGCATTTTGACCGCTCATTGATGCGTCCAGCGACACAGGTCAGAGGTCGGAACTCCGTTTTATCCAGTCTGTGGTGGATCAGATTAGTCCAGATTATATCCAGTGAATGTTTGTGAAGATGAAGGTCTGTAAAAGTTGCAAAGGTATCCCTTTAAAGCACAAGATGACGATATTTAAACAGAATATTTGTTTATGAATTGAGAAACTCAAGAGTGAATCTGTTTTCTTGTAATAAAAATGGCCATATACACTAAAAGAAAATAATGATATTATTGCGTGATTAAGAACGGTTCTTCTAGTAGTATGCCTGAGGTAGAACCAGGTTTTCCTCTTAATCCCTCTTTTATTTACTTTGCGATCATATTAGAAATGAGGCACATCTCTGCTAACTGGACACATCAATTGCTGAATATGTCTTTCCTTATTTAAAATCAACCTTGATGTTTTATTTTGAATTGCACACATCTCCTTCAAAATGTACCCTTGTATAGTTGTTTTATTTTTAATGATTGTGTATTTTGTACCCCTTTATAACTGAGCTTTGACTTTCTGAACCATTTAATTAAAATAATCCTCCCTTCTTTTTGTCATTTATTGCACCTTTCTTCAACCACATATTGAGTTTTATCCATCCTGAATAATATGGCATCATAGAACATGAAATATACTTGTTTGTGTTATCAAGTAATTTCCATCCATATCCATATATCTCTAAATATTGGTTATTTAGTCAGTGAAAGTCATTTGAATGAGTTATAAATGAAAAATAAACAACCGTTGAGAAGCCCACTGGCACACCTGCTACATATGTCAACACACACCTACAATTAACAACTCTTTTCCCTCGTTGACTTCTGCTATCATCATGCCTCAGCGAGTTGGAAAAAGACCAGACTTTCCTGTTTATCCTCACGAAACAAATCTGCGTTAACTTCTGTGACTTGTGCAACACCAGCGATCTTATACAAACAACATGTCAAAGAGGTGGTAGAGGGGAGCGGCTTTTTTTCCCTGCACATCCACAACCTTTTCATGCAAACGCATGTCGACACGCCCACGCTGAGGTTCAGCAGGTGAGCAAATCTCCCGCCGCAGCAAGATCAGGCAGGTCCACTGGGACCCGTATGCAGTGGAAAAGTACTGATGTTAGAGACAAACCCAACTTGCTGTTTGATAGTGTGTTTACGTTCTGGAAAAATCCACCCGTGTTCACACAAACACAAAAATCCATCTCCAGTGCGTACATGAAAACCACATGATTCCATTTCATAGTGACTAATATTCATGTTTGTGAGTTACGAATGATTCTATTCTCTAACGGATTTATGTCGTCATATTAAGTGTGTCTTTTAAAAGGTCACATGACCCTTTTTTTTGAGGTGGCGATGTATGCAGACTTCAAATTCCCTGATCAAAGATATTTCAAAAGCACATTCTGTTCAAGCTGATTGGATGATTGTTTTGTTTCGCCCTCTGCAAACACACACACACACACTCAGTAAAAGACAATAAAGCAGTCAAGACAGCGCAGAGGCAGAGATGGATGTGCGGGCGGAGGATGACAGACGGGAGAAAGTGAGACAGCAGTGGGAGGTGAGAAGCAGAGAGAGAGAGAAGCGACGACACCAGGTGCAGCCATCGTCACGTCGACTTCTGTGGCTCTTCTGTCCACTTCTAATTAGATATTGACCCACAGTCTTTGTCTGTTGGCTCTTTGTGGCCGATGACCTCCAGTGACCTCACACGAATTGATTTAGCAGAAACAACACGTTTCATTTTTTGGCTACAAACACCAGCACATACTATGAATGAGGTGTACAGGTGTGGATGTCAATCTAACTGAGAATGATTGCATTTCAGAAAGACTGTGGGTCATTTTTTTGTTATTAAATAAAGACTAAAAACTACTTTTACTCAGAAGGATGTATATTTATCAAAGATTTCTAGAGCATTTTCTGCTTTTCAAAATGTGTCTTGGCTTCCGACAATCAATGTCAATCAATGTCTCAGTGTTTAATCAGAGCTGTTTTGTTTATCTTTATGAAATTAGGACTTTAAAAGGGTTTTTTAAGGTGCAATAAATGACAAAAAGAAGGGAGAACTATTTTAATTCAATGGTTCAGAAAGTCAAAGCTAAGTTGAAGCAATTTTATATAGGGGTACAAAATACCCAATCATTAAAAATAAAACGACTATACAAGGGTACATTGTGAAGGGAGAAAAGATTTAAACTAAAAACTATACCAACTTTGTACACCTTTTTTATAAACTTAACCGTGAAAAAAGTGATTTCTTATTTTAATTATTTAATCATACAAAAAACAAATTCTGTGTGAATAAAGCTTTTCTTTATAAGTCAATATTAATCTTCTTTTTCATCGATGAATTAAATAAACAGCCCATCAGCTCATAATCCTTCTGTTGCTGAGGGAAGTCCTGCTCCCCAGACTTCTGCTTTCGTTTAGGTCAACGTTTCATACGTCATGAAGTTGCCTTTAAATGGTTTGTCTGAATCAGAAAGAACGAAGCATAGAAAAACAGACTTATGCCCATTTTCATACTCCATGGCTTCTGCAACATGATTTGAAAAGCCTTGTGTTTCCACAGGTATGTGGGTGTTTGTGTGTGTGTGGCGAGTGTAGCTGTCCTACCCAACTACTGCGTAACATAATGAGTCGCTGTGTTCCTCGGAAGGAAACAGAGACTAGCGTTTGGAATTACAGACGCTGCTCTTCTGCTGCCTTCCTGAGAGACCGATGGTCAGACTGTGACATCATCAGGTAGATAAACGTGTGATGTTAGCGCTCCAGTTAAACCTTCCTCTCATCGTTGATTATAGAAGGCACATGGAAGCGTTTTCCAAGCCGCTGCTGCTGCTTTTGTTACGACAATCAAAAGCCCCGCAATCCATGTGAACAATTGTGTCCACGAGTGTGTTTGAAGTGCAGGTAACCATGGCGACCGGAGCAGCCATCGGCATGGCGACGGATCTCAGCAGTGGTCCCGGCGCTAGCCAAGGATCTCCTGATGTGATCCGAGGCGAGTAATAATTGATGCATCTGTAGGGGACGCTGTGTTCGCTCGCTGTAAAACACGAGGCAGGCCATTGATTCAAGAAATTAACTATGAGTGTGTATCCGTGTGTGTGTGTGTGTGTGTGTGTGTGTGTGTGTGTGTGTGTGTGTGTGTGTGTGTGTGTGTGTGTGTGTGTGTGCAGAGGTGAGTCACGGCGCTGGCTATGGTCCGTATGTCTGCACGCATTGCGGCAGAGAGTGAGAGAAAGTGAATAAGGGCGTTGAAGTAGGAAACAAGTTCAAACAAACTTAATAACAACTATTGAGGCTAATTTTCATGAACTTTCTCCACACAACCATCATGCTCGTGTGATTTCAGCCCATCTTTTGTCCAAAGTTCGAGGGGGAGAAAGACTTAATCACTCTCTGGATGGGACAGGCTGAAACATGTTTAATAACCATGTGGTTTTTTTTACTTCTCTTTTTTCAACACCTGTGACAGGAAGCAGAGAAGGCGCCAGGATGTTTGACAAAAGTCAAACCCAGACATATGGTTTGAGATGTGAAACTGCAGCTTTTGAAATACGTAGTATTTCGGGTTTTCCCCCTGCATTCCACTTCTTCACAGGGTTTACAACGTAGGATTCAAATGTAGATTATTAGCGTTATAATTCCTATACTCGTGCTGACTCCTTACTATGGGCTGTGTTGGTGTCATCGGCCTCTGATACTGCAGGTATCATCGTGTGACATTGCAAAGGTCATTTGTCCATCTGTCGACTCTTGCTGCAGGATATGTTGGACCGGGGAAGGGGGGGGGCTCAAAGAGACAAAAGGGGCCGAGGGATTAGCTAGTAAGATTATAATGTTGGATTAAACCAGAGTTGACCCCCCACTCCTCCACACCCCCCCCCCCAACCCTAACCCTAACCCTAACCCCCCCCCCCCCAACTAACTTCAACAAACAACTCTTGTCTTTGGACTTCGTGATGGACGCTGATCATTTCATGACGACAATCAGTCGCCGCAGCAGAAAGTAAGGGTTGGATATCTGTTATCAGACCGAAGAATTTATTTTATCTGAACATTTTAACAGTTTGAAGATAGCGAGACAAAGTAGAATGTTTGATTACGTTCGGAGGACTAAGGGAACTGAATTAATGACGGGAGCAAGAGGTTAATTGTCTTTTAATTTCTTCTAAATTAATCAGCGGAAGGGATTAATACACATTAACTGAAATGATGACAATTTAGAGAATTCACTTTGACCTTAAAGACATAACTGTAGATTGCTGGTGCTCAATTTAACTTAAGTACGGATGTTAATACATCATACATATGTTGCTATTAAATCACAAAGTTTGAGTGGCAGTTACTTGCTGTCCAAACAAATGTCGTTACCACCATCTTCAATTACATGTTGCCCAGAATCCTTCATGTTCTGGTTTGTCAGACAAACATGTTAGCTAGCGTTTATAAGACGTGATGAACATGATGAACAATCAGCTACTGATGACGTAGTTTAACAACTAAAAACAATCTTTATATCAGGAGATTTAAAGGCAAATAAGGCAAATAATAAACATGTGATCTTTAGTGGCTTTAAACAACCATACTCCATGTTAAATCACTCTATTTTAATACAGGTATGTCCCAGAATGCCTTGCTCTGAGTCTCTGAAGGACGACTGAGCTCCATGGATATCTCCAAAGAGCCATTTTTTTTTTTGTTAAAGAACTAAAAAATAAACTTTATCATCATTTGAAAGGTGGTAGGAAAGGCTGCCATCCCCCACAACCCTGGCATAGATGGGATAGAACAATGAATGAATGTATTCATTATATATGAATTTTAAAAATGTATGACTACTAAATAATACATTCTTTGTGTGTTATGTGTTGTTCTCTTATACTCATTTAGACATAAATAAATATATTATTGTGCAAGTAATGATCTGAAATCAAACATTTGCATGTTCTTCCTGAATTAAGATTTTGGTAACACATTCTGGATAGAAAATAAATATTGATATTATTTTGTTTATTTGTTATTTGGCACATGATAGTATCATTTGATAATAAAATCTAAAATAATTGCAGGTTTATTTTTCCGTTTTTTTTGTTTAGTGTGTATGTGTTTTACAAGCTTTTGTCCACAGTTGTCCGCATGTTCACACAGCAACACACTCAACAAATACGCATCACCAAGGCGACGCTGTAGTGCAGACTTATTGTGTCGTGATATACTGGTGTGGAATGAGTTTGTGCCTCCGCGACTATCTTTGCCGATATTGAGCAATATCTGGATTCCGTCCTTTGTATCGCACACCGTGCGTCTTGTGATGCTTTATTGATCCGAACGCCTCGGGTCTGATTGACGAGGACAATGAAGGAGTGTCACCCTCTGTCGTTGGTTTGACCTTACGTGACCCTGAGCAGGCCTCACGTGCACCGGACAGAGGCCACCCAGAGGACGCCGTCCAGATGATCGGTCATCGATCCAGAGGTGCGACGGGATCCTGTGGTCGCCGCAGAGATCTCCCGTGAACCATCACCGTCATACGGGCCTTTTTTAAACCCCTTGAAATCAGCTCCTGCAGCAGCAGCTTCCACTGCGCGCCGACATTATGACCTTCTGACGAAGACTCACTTCCGCATCCTCTCTCGACGCGGCACTTTTTTTTTCCAGTACGCACACCAGGGATTTTCTACATGTTCATCCAATTTCCCATCTGTCTATGATAACCAATCCCAAGGCTCAGGGCAGGAGGAAACTGGAGCCCATGGTAATGTGAGCCTGTAGCTATTATCCTGTAACAGGATATATAGCCATGCAGCAGCAGCAGCCCTCCCCCCTCTTCCATATGCCTCCTCCATCTTGTTAACCCCCCTCCTCCGTCCCTCCCTCCCTCCCCCATGCGCTGCTTTTCTTTTACACCTGCACACCATCTCCCTTCTTTCTCTGACCCCCCCCCCCCCCAACATCCTCCTGTCCATCATCAGGGGCACACATGAATAAGTTTGTGAACCTAAAAATAAATAAATAACCTAAACGGATGTCTCTGTCTTCCTGCGTTGCCTTCCCTAAACTAGCCAATCACAGCGCTTCACAGGGAATTTCCACCCGCTAAGCCCCGCCCATAGTTTGACGCAGGAGGCTGAAGATGCCCCCTGCGGTATGGGGGGAAGGACAGCTGGCACAGTGCGACAGAAATCGCGAGAAGAAGAAAAAAAAATCACGGAGGAGATGACAGGAGTGTTGACACCTCCCGTCCATCCATCCATCCCTGGTCAGGAGGGGGGGTCACCTCGTCAGAGGGGAAACACCCTTCAGGGGCTCATGAACCGTGTGGAGGAGATCTGGCATCTAAAGCCCAACTTGCTCAGCATCCAGGGTTTGACGCAGTGCCCCCTACACCGGCGTCCATGGAACACTGCTGCTGCTCCTCCATCAGGAATTCCGCAGAGAGCCTCCTGCGTCATGACGCCGCAGCATCACATATTTAAAATTACAACTTCTTCTTCTCGCATCTTCTCCTCCTCGAAGGCACTATTTTTTTTAAGAGATAAAAATTCTGAGTGTCTCTGTGTGTGTCTGCGCTCCTCGGACCGATTATCGAGTCCTTCGTTATGTCACAAATTAAAAGGGAAATAAGCCTGTGAGGCGCTTACTCCCGGTTAACCGCATTATGACGCAGGGGGGGTCAGTGAGGGTACTGAAGGATGAGACACCCTTCACCATGTGTGGGTACCAGTCGGACTGAGGAGGATGGAGGGGGTGGGGGGGGGGGTCACATCTCGAAAGGTCACAGCAGCATCTGTGGGAAAGTCATTCACCTTCACCTGGTACCTTACAAAATTATATTTAATGTCATATATAGTAGGAGGTTGTGGCGAGAAAAAGGGGGGGATGCTCATACAACCCCCCCTCATCGCTCACCTGTCTCCTCACTAGAGAGACCCCTAAAGGCCTAGCATTCCCTGGCAAGGTTACAGCCATAACGAGGCCTATTAAGATCCCACGTTACGAACGACACAACCGACAAAAACCACACGCTCTACTTTATCAGCCTCCTCGCGTCACTTGTCACATTTTCTACATCTTTAGACGCGAGAGGGAGGGAAAAAAAAAATTCTATGACATGTAAGGCCTATAATACGTCACAAAAAAAAAAAAGAGGAAACATCTCCATTAATTGAGATAATTAAACAGTCGTTTGTCGCAGTCTGTGGGATCGGTTACACTGACACTGAATATATACATTATTTAAATGTTTCCACAGACTTCACAGGCCACTTCAAGGAAGGAAATACAAGGGTAAAAAAAAAGAAAGTTGTAAAGGTCGGTCTTACCCCCATGTTGGCGCAGTCTCTGTCCTGCGCTCAGGTGATGCACGGCTTGAGAGGTGTCAGCACCCCTGAGGACTATGTCGTCTAAAAATCGCAAAAAGAACTGAGGGTTTTAAAATAAACTCGGGGCTTTTTTTTCTTCCCGATCGCGAGACGCCGTTCAGAGGAAAGATCTGGGTCTCAAGCGGAGCATCACGTCCTCGTCTCTGCGGTTCTGGAGGCGAAAGACCGGTGAAGCAATCGAGCCGCACCGCTACCTTCTTAGGGGGAGGTCTTCTTCCGCGGATGAGCCCGGGCTGCCGCAGTACTCCTCTAGCTGCAAACACTCCGCCAGGGGGAAAGAAGAGCCCGCCTCGAGGAAGTGGCTGAGACGAGTTTAGCCCCGCCCCCTCCTGCACAGCCCAGCCAGCCAATCACGGCTCGGAGCGTCTCACCGCAACGGCAATGGCGGACCAATGGGGTGGCGCGCTCGGGCCGAGCGAGCCAATAGGAAGCCGGCTCTGCCCCTCCCGCTTTACTGCAGAATTCCGAGGCTCTGGCAGCCTGAGCAGCGTCGCGAATCTCTTAAGATGAAATTTTGTGTATAAATGGACGCACAAGGTTAGATTCGAGCTGTCGTGCTTGTGTTTTGTTCTTTGTGTAAAGTGTACATGTCAAGTGAGTATATATATAGTGTGTGTGTGTGTGTGCAGCCATATACGTGTCATAGGTTGTGTTCATGAGCATGTTGTCGCCACCAGTGACACATAATAGATCTTTATTATGGAAGATTAACCTTAAGAAAATGTACACGTGTGCTTTTTTAAAGGACTATTTCAGTGCTTCAGATCAGCTCAATGGCAACATCATCTCTGCAGGTGCACTGATAATGCAGAGTCAGCATATCCTGCTGTGTGTGTGTGTGTGTAGATTTGCATTTTGAACATGCTATTGCAGCAAGATCTGCAGGGTGAACAATGCGTGTGAGCTTATATTTGAATCAGTTTTAACCACGTGAAATTGTAGTTGGAGTGAGACATGAAGTGCAGATAGAAACATATCTGCATCCCTGTGTGTTATGATAAGATGCAGGATGTATAAAAAAAATATTCAGTCACAATCTGCGACACAGTGTAGGAGTAGAAACAGGTGATGGAAAGAATGCTATGACTTTCCATCACAGCGACAACAAAGGTACCCAACAAGATGGCAGCTTGATCTCCTTGACCATGAGCTTTTGAAACAATTACAATTAAATAATTACATCTACGTATTTCCTGAGCCTTTAGTGGAATGTCTGTTGGAAAACTATAGAAAAAAGGGGGAGTTTGGACGAAGGTCATGACCCTGATACCTGATGTGAAGAGGAGATGAAAGAGGGACTTAAGGTGCAACAGAAGCACTATTATTTGTGCTAACACGCACAATTAACAAATCAACACAAAGGGGTTACATGGTTAAAAAAAAAATTAAAAAGAAAAGAAAGAAAAGTGTTTCGGTCATTTCAGCCTTAATCAGTAGTGACTTAGAAGCATTAAAAATATATTTTCTAGCTCCCTCCAATGTCAAAGGAGTGTTTCTGCAATGTTGTTGCTCAACCAATAATCAGTTGTTACATACTACGTGTACATCTGTTTACAAAATGAGAAAAATACTGTTGTGTCAGTTTCTGGTTTTATCTTCTGATTGATTGATTTTTGAAGTTCAAAAAAGTCAGCCCTCCCTATGAAAATATGTCTCACAGTCTTTCCTGGCGGGTAGTTCAGGCAGAGAGTTCTATTGTATGAGTCATGAATATTCCAAATTATTAACACTGGTTGTTAAATATTAGTATTGATAACAACAAGTTACTGAGGATTGGCTAGGAGCCTTTTTTAGAGCACTCACTCGGACACCTCGGAGAGCATTTAGTAAAAATATATCGAAAATTAATGTTATTGTGATGAACTGATCTTCCCTGGTTAGATCGCCCAAGTGTGGCAGAAACCTTCTCATGGCGTGTCCAAGTCCATCTATAAGGTAATTCTTAAATGCTAAAGGCCTTGAGGTCCCCTGTACCATGTGGATGGATAGGGCTAACATTGAGTTATAACCTTAAATAAAAATTGTTTTGAAAAACATTGAGGCTCCAGAAAGGCACCTTCAAATAAAAAGTGTTGTTTAAGTAATCATAGGGAGGCTAAAGATCTGTTTTTGAGTGCTCAAATTACAAGAAAAAGCAATAAAGACATGTATTTGTAGTCATGTTGAGAGCTAGGGTATTAGAAAAACGATTTTCAGTACTGAAGAAGATCACATGGAGAAAGAGAACTTATCAGTAAAACTTATAGACTCAGGGACTCATTCATTCCTTGTGCCATTAGATTGTATAATTTTTTTGGCAGGAGTGGAGCGAAAGTATAAAGTATCATGACATTCTATTCTATGTTAGTCTTTGGCTTTGTTACTTGTCTTTGATCTAAGTTTGTTATCTTAGACTTAGATGGTGTCATCTTATACTTTCTTTTTACAGAAACTTTATTTTTATTTCCATCCATCCATCCATCCATCCATCCATCCATCCATCCATCCATCCATCCATCCATCCATCCATCCATCCATCCATCCATCCATCCATCCATCCATCCATCCATCCATCCATCCATCCATCCATCCATCTAAACTGAGACTACAAATGGATTCCACAGAGCAGCAACGAAGACGATCCTTAGGTTAAGTTAATGAAATGAATTTAATCAACTTAAGGGCAATGCTGTAAAATGCCAAACAGTTTGCCTCATCCCTGAGACCGAAGCTCAAATCAGAACACACTAACTTGAGCCCACACACAAGCGTTCACGCAGCACAAGCGAGGCCTGTTTTGCAAGGGAGAGCTGCGAGCTGTAGATGTCCCTGAAGCAGATTGAAGCTTCGCTTCACTGACTTCCTTGCTCTGAGCCCAGACGCTGACCACTGCGCACCATAACAGCCCCGACCACAGATAGATCAGGATTAGACCACGTTCATCTACAACAGACATGTGAATAACTGAGGTGTGCGTCGCTTTCATGAACACCAAAAGTCACATATTTATTTATCTCAAACCTCTTTATACCCTCGATAACCTGAGTCTCTAAACGTGGTTACAGACATTTTAACGATTCATATTATTTCACTTCAAATAAAACCATCGGTATAAAAAAGCTGAGTCCCTGATTGGAGCCTGATGAATCCAGACTCAAGAGTTAACTATAAATGATTTGATTGAAAGATTAAGCCAATCAATCCAATAAAGATAAGAACCCAGAAAAGGATCATATTGAAGAACCCTTAATCTGGTGATGTTGATTTTCCCCTTAAATCCTTCAATTTTGTTGCTTTTGTGCTCCATTTTTGACGATGGTTAAGTATACGATGGTTTTCCTGTGTTTCTGTCTTTGAGTTGACATATTAGTTTCTAACTGTTCTTGAGGTCAGTCCTGCAGATGACATTACTCCAGGCTGTTGAATATTTGGTGGATATAATTAGGAAATCTTGTTCTCTCAGAGAAAAATCTGTCCAAATTGTACATTACCGTCATACAGAACCGAGAACGGTATCTTTGGGTTTTAAATGGAAACTAATATTTAAAATCTGGCCATTATGTTTGCTAGTCAGGGATGTGTGTTAAAAACGAGAAACAGTGATTTAAATGTGAATTAAAGTTGTTGTTTGCAGAGTTACTTTTTAAACTACGACCTAAATTGCCATTAGTACCCATATCAACCTTAAAATCTAAACACAGAGTTAAAAAACACTTGAAATAACAAATTTGGTTTAAGACTCAGAGATGTTAGAGGTGAACTGAAGCCGACTCTGAACGCATGTGAACTCCTGCTGTTTGATTGTAGAATTCTGAATTTGGGGGAAGTAGACGAATGAAAGGATGATGTTTTTCCACGTTAATCTTTGTGTCATTATTTCCTCGATCTACGTTCTTTATATTTGTATATTCACTATAATGAGGAATACAAAGATTAAAATAAAGGAAAAAAGTTTTTCCATATGAAAAAATGCTGAATAATATCATGAAAGAAAAGGGTTACAATTACTCATTGAATTGTTTTTCAATTTTCATCAAATAAGGTCAGGAGATATTCCTGTTTAAAACATTGAAAATTAATTCAACTTTTGTCAGGACAACTAACATGTTGATTTAATTCTGTAATTTAGATCTCTTCAATAAATATCTATTTTACTCATCAGTATGTGTTTGTACAAAACTCTCTTATTAAAATATTTACATTAGAAAATGTTCTTAAGCCCCGACCTTTCGAGTTCCTGCAGTTAAAATCTTGTTTACCATCACCACACCCACTCTGGTGTGATTGGTCAAACATTGAGGTTTGTCACCACGTGTCATCAATCCTGTAAGTCTCCACCTCCAAAGGACTTGTAGTATAAACAAAGTGGGTGTAATTACAGCCGGCTGAAGAAAGAGTGCAGCCTATTATTACATCATAATGGACTCCGCTCTCGTAACCTCTCGTTTGTGGAGATTTCAGACTGTGAGGAACTTTATCAAGTAACTTTAAAACATGGTCATGATGAGGGACTTACTAAATCTTCAAGAGTAAGACTTCAACATTTGAAACATGGGAGTGAGTCAGTTGCCATTAACTTTAAGCACTGACATCGTTACAGGCCAAGATACGACGTTAATCTTCTTTGACTTCTTTGACTTGAACCCATTATAAAGCTCCTCTGGATTAAAGGTGAAAGTCACATTGTTTTTATCCGTATTTCTCAATTTGATGACAACCAAAATGGCTGCCAGTGAGAGATCGTAATTTTCTTAACCTTTACCAGCCCCCCTCCCCCCTTTCCCTTCATCTTCCCTCTTTAATACCACTGCACTCTCATCCTCTTTGCAGTACAAGACAAGAGGAGGGACAGAAAATCCCCCCCAAAATTCTCCGTTTCCACAGCAACTGCAGTCAGATGACCTTGTGTCTGAGTGATTCTGCTGAGTCAGAAATAGCAGGATGGTGTAGCAGGGAAGTAGGGAAAGAGAGAGCAGACAAAAAGATGTCAGGATTGAACTGAATTATTTTGATGGATCACTACACACGGTCGAGCGTAAAACACTGTTCGTGTCGTAGTACGATCGGAACATTCTCAAGTGTGACGCGTAGCCGTGAGTCAGGCAGCGGATGAGTATTGAATGTCACAAGGTTTACCGTCACTGACCACGAGGGAGTGAATTAGGAAAATATGCACAAGGCAGACTGAAAATAGAGCGGAGTGGTTGAGGGCTCTATAAATACTGATTAAGACAGCTGGATGTTAACATGTGTCCCAAAAAAGTCTGTTAGTGGAAGTTTTCAATTCAAATCTACTCTCCTTACAGCTGGATTGCCACAAGCTAATTCTACTTTTTATTTTAAAAATACTTACTGCCACTGTTTCATGTAACTATTATGTTTAACTAAAACACAGGGGGGAGAAGGAAAGGAAACAAACCTGCCTATAAATATAAACAGTTAGATGTCTTTTTCAAATAATGATAGTATATTTGCCTGAATAAATAGCTTAGGTAGATAGGTAGGAAGAACTTTATTGATGAAATAGTTTTTTTCCAATTAGCCACAGCAAATACAGCAATTTTTCATAAAAATAAATCAAAATAAAATAAGAACAAGAACAAAGAGAAATAAAGAGAAAGAACAAGATGATACAATCTAAGTCTAAAGATAAGGAACATAGATCAAAGAAAAATAACAAAGACAAAGAATACAAAGACATACAACAGAACATCATGATACTTTTACTCCACTCCTGCCCCGAACTCAGAATTGTACAATTTAGGAGGAATTAAAGGAATTAAAAGATTAATTAATTTATGAAACACCAAATTACAATATAAAATGGATAATTCTGATATATTTTTTTGCCAGTAGCTTTATTTTCTTAACCTAGTTCAATATTTCCGAGCGAACAAATACAAATATCTGTAATTATTTTAGGTTTTTTTTCTCTGGCTCTGGTTTAATAACCACTTCTACAATACATTGAGATACAGTTTAATGACTGAACTTGTTTTTGAAAATATATAATAACTTATTGATTAATCAGCTAAAAGTAATACGATTTTTTTTACTTGATTTAAAGATGAAATTGTTTAATTTAATTTGTTTATTTAATGATAGTCGAATGTTAAATTGAATAACTGAAACAAAAATAGTTTATATAATGGTATTTATTTTTTTGCAAAGAGAAAGGTTTATCCACAATTTTGTTCAAAAGCTGACTGATTCATTCATTTTTTTTTTTTTTTTCCTTTCTTTCTGTCCATCCTTCTGTCTTTAAAACTGTATTTCTATCTAACCTTTTAATTAAACTCTCATTTTTTACATACATACATACATACAAAATTATGCTATATGACTTGTGTGTGGGTATGTTAGTGTGTATAGGCGTTCCCCCACTAATCCCGATTTGTAATCTCTCCCTCACGCACAGTGTTCAGAAAGGAAAGGAGTAAAAAAAAGAGTACGAGGAGAGAAGGAACAGGCTGGGATCGCAGATGATGGTGAGATTGATGGAGTGGTGACAGAAGTGATGCGTGAAGAAGACGTTGGATTGGACGGCTGAGTGAGTGGGGGTGGGAGGAGGAGTGAGGGGCGCTTGTGGAAAATTCCTCTGGGTCTTTTGAGCGACAGAAGACTTGTCAATGAAGGAGGGAAGGGCGTTGAGGAAGCAGGAACGTGATAAGGAAGGAGAGTCAGAGCCATGGAATGATGTTAAGTCACATTCAATAGTTTGAGCGCCAAACTTTCCGTCACTATGAGTCACGGCTGGTCCGTGTTTTACTTTCACTAACATTTCTGTGTGAGTGTTTCCAGATGATCACACCAAACACATGTCATCATTTCAACATCTAGAAGGTTACAGGCTGCTGTGTCTTTAAAGCTCCTCCTTATATGAGTTATAAATGACTAGAGTAAATGACCGAGGAAGAAGTGAGTAGATTACTACTAAGGTTAGGTTTCATGCCTTGTGATATTAGACTGTACAACTCTGAGTTGAGGGGCAGGAATAGAGTGAAAGCATTATTTTATTCTATGTTAATCATTGTATCAATTTCTTTTTGTTATTTCCTTTTATCTATGTTCTTTATATTTGCACTTTGTCATTCCATGACCTTTGTTCTTTTCAAGGTAAGGTACAACTATATTGATCCCTCAGGAGGTCTCCTTCGGGAAATTGTTTTTTTCCAAATTATCCACAGCAAATACAGCAATTTTTTCATAAAAAATAAATCAAAATAAAATAAGAACATGAACAAAGAGAAATAAAGAGAAAGAACAAGATGATACAATCTAAGTCTAAAGATAAAGATAAAGAACATAGATCAAAGAAAAATAAGACTAACATAGAACAGTCTAACATAGAACAGAATAGAATATTAATTGCTATTTATTCTTGTTTTTATGAAACTATTTTCTGCTGTGTACTGAGAACCCAATTTCCCAAAGAAGATCTCCAGAGGGATTAATAAAGTCCGTCCCTCCCTCCCTCCCTCCCTCCCTCCCTCCCTCCCTCCCTCCCTCATCTTGATGGTGATAGTGTTTCTTGTTATAGTTTTTATATTTAAAACATTAATTCATGAGTTGTGGACAGTAGTGAACCAGTTAAATGTTTGAAATGTTTGAATGGTAATACAAGGATGACGTTTAGCTAAATTCTCCTTTTTTTTTTAAAGCTACACTGAACAGTTTTTATTTCAAAATGGCTGCCTCAAAATCAAAGATGTCTGCCACAAAGAGTTTAGTATTGCTTTTGATTTCAATGTAAAAAAGTGAAATATCAAGTTGATTATTGCCTACATTTTGGTACCAAGTGCATTAAACAGGGGTCTTGAGATACAGCATCATGACTTAACAGATTCAAGAGAGCCAAAAAAATGAGTCACTGAGCCATAATTTAGACAATATTTTGTAAATATGATTTGTTGAGTTGCTCATAGAAGGACTATCTAGAGTAAAAGTAGTTATGCGGTCTAACACAAAGATGATATCACATGAGACTTTAATATTTAAATATCAGGCCTTTGTTTTACGTGAGTCTGTTCCATCCAAAATGGAACATAGCAAGAAAGTGTCGCTGGCATTTAGAGCGATCGAACTAAATTGACTGCGGCAGCGAAGACAGTGGGTTCATCCACGAAGGTGTTTTAAAGACTTTCGGTGTCACACAAATGCACATATCATCCCCTCCATGTGTTGTGGTACCGACACTCCCCCTGCTTCGTACTCGCTGACCCCCTCCCTCACCCCTCCCTATCCTCTCAGCATCGCCGCCACTGCAGCAAAACTCTGCTCCATTACCACCGCCCGACTACTTATCACACACCTCTGAACACACACCAGCAACATTTCAACAAACAAAAACTACAACGATAAAAGGATAATCTAATATTCAAGACACATTAATCATCTTCATCATTTGTGAAGACTCATTCATGAATTCAAGCATCAACATCTAAGCTAGTTATTCTCAAATACAGTAGAGATTTAAATGTTAAATATTGTGTATTTCAAGGAACTGTCCACTTTAAATGACTGGACTGATGCAGGCGTTTTGTTGGAAAGCGACCCGGTCTCTTAACTAGGTGGGGACGATTATATGAAGACATTTGATTGACAGCAGTTTTTGAACTCTGATGTAAATGTCCAATGTTTCCATTTTATTTTTTTAAATCGTAAAATGCTGAAAAGCTTGCTTAAGTGCAAACACGACAAAATGTGAAGCTTGAAGTGACATTTAAGGCATTATTATGCAACCAGAACAAAACCCATTAGAACAGGGGGTTCTGGGTTCAAGGCTCTCGATGTGCATGCATGAGTGGAGAGAAAAGCAAAACTATTAAGTGCTTCCTGACAAAACTGCTTTATATCTGAAGTCCATTTACCATTTTGTTCCGTGTGGACAGACTCTATCTGCATGCTAAGCTAACTGAAGGCTAGCGGTCTATAAAAAGATTTTTGATTTAGAAGTGTTGACTTGACCGTTGTTATTTCAGTGCGTGTAAAGGCGTCTTTTGTACTCGAGATCATTATATCAAAGATTACTTTTACACTACATTTAACTAGTAAAGCAATTTTAAATTGAGTCTGTACTCAAGAATATAGTAATCTAATGAAAATAAAAATATAAAAGCAAACAAGTTTGATGATTCAAAGACTATGAGAGAAATACCATATACATTTATTCTATTTATTTATTTTTAATCATAACACATTTTTATAAAATAATTAAGTTCACAAAGATTTGTTATGATTAAAGATAAATAAATAAAATAAATCTGGATCCAATACAGTATATATATATACACTACCGTGTATTATATATATATATATAATAAATGTGCATACTAATGATGTTGCCATCTATTTATATATATATATATATATATATATATATATATATATATATATATATATATATACATATATATATTTTTTAATAATTTTTACAAAACGGAATTAGATATATTTTATTAATTTACACAATAAGAAACACAAAAAAGAAGTGAGATTTATATTTAAACAAAATATGTTGTTTTTTGTATTGGTGTTTTGGCAAAATGTCTGTATTGCTGTTCTTCTTTTAATTTAACTCAAAACAGCTTTTACTTCAGACGGAATGAATAAGAAATAATTTATTCACAGGATTTATCAGACAAAAGGCTTTATTCGAAAATAATAGCTGCTACATAATAAAATGCTACTCGTTGGAAAAGACAGTGACATTTAAAGATTGCTAGCTAGATGAGCATGCTAGCTTAGCATTAAACTGTTACTATGAGTTTGTTAACATCTTTAAAACATAAGATTAAAATGATATGAGTCTGTGATAAATGTTTAGCAGCTTCTGTTACATCGTGTTATGCTACTCGCTTTAGTTTAATACTCACACCGCCGATGAAAAACAA
The DNA here is from genome assembly GCF_982586985.1 of Callionymus lyra. Lineage (NCBI taxonomy): Eukaryota > Metazoa > Chordata > Actinopteri > Syngnathiformes > Callionymidae > Callionymus > Callionymus lyra. The sequence goes on from NC_141830.1 coordinate 19,769,629, forward strand.
GTCCATCAATGGTTTATTTCAATTAAAAAACGAACGTTGAAGACATTAATCTAATAATAAATCTGCTGCTGATAGCAAGTTGACAGACTTACTAACTAACTATGCTATCAGTGCAGAAGATAAACAGCTCTTATTAAAGTAAATGATGATAAGCAGCCATTTTTATTAAACATGCAACTGACATATTGCAGATAAAACCAACTCTTCCCCCCTTAAGTCTTACTAAGAAGATGGAATGCATTATTTCTAACAGAAGGAAACACAAAATCCCAGTGAAGGGCATCTTGAGCGGTTGCTAAAGTCGTTCCAGGAGACAATTATACGTCTTAATGAAATCATTCCTGAAGAACGAATCAAAGCACAGTCATGCATGTTTGATGCTCGACGCTTCGTTTGCTTTGTAATTGACGACGGATGAGAAGAAAATAGCTTTCAGCAGATCAGCTGCTCCGAGGAGGAAGTGCGAGAGCTTTTATTCTCACTGACGCCGCGAACATGTCGGCTGCTCACGAGGACACGGTGGGCTTCCATCGCCTCCTGCTGACTTTCTATCATTTTTATGAAATATGTGCGTCTCTTATTAAGTGTTTGCACTTGTCAAGCTAAGATATGTGGTCTTTGAATGTTAGCACCAGGTCTGCATGTGTCATGTTGCTCAAAGCAGATTTAGGAATCATGGCAGTGGTGACATGTGCTCAGCAGGAGAACTGGCCCTTTAACACATGCCAACCAATCACGCGGGGGATGCTGGGAGCAGGCCGTCCTTGGGAACGACCTTGCAGGGGGGCCTTGGGATGGAGCACATACAGGATGAAGAAGAGCAGAGGAGGCGGGGAGGATGGAGCGGAGAGGAGGCATATGATATAACATTTAAAGGGGCTTATAAAACGTGTTGTAGTGGGTGTTGACCTTCTGGGCCCCGACCAGACTCATGAGCCACATTTGACTTTAGCTCACACTTTTCTCAGAGGACAGACGAGTGACGAGCGAAGCTGTCGACGGGTGTTTAATGAAGACAATTAAGGATGTTATATTACGGGGAAAAATGTCTCGGTATCAGATTTATAAATAGCATAAAAGAACGTTTGATTGAAAAAGTGAACGAGCCTTTTAAAACCACTTCCTTGAAATTTGAAAATAACCTTCAAAAACATTCATTCATCACCATTTGAAAATGGCAGAAGAACATGAAACACTAATGTGAACAAAACAAATTCATTGGAACAAAAAATGGAGATGACCTTGAGAATAAAACATTAAAAAATACTTTATTCGACATACCTGAACTGTAGTATAGTATTTTTAACAATTGTAAAGACTCTGTGCTGCAGTTAGCCATTAAAACATTTATTATATTGTAACTGAATCATTCATAAATATATTTAGCAAAGCAAATCTTGTGTTTAATACATTTAAAAATTACCCAATTCATTTGTTTTTAATTATGTATAAATATACATGTGGAAATATGGAAATTAAAAATAAAAGTGACTCTCAAAATCAGAAATAAAATAAATAAATAGAAAAACAAAAGAGGAAATGATATGATAGAAGTGAGAGTTGAAAATATAGAAGTAAAACTAACATTAGCTTTGAAAAGTTGTATTTCCTTAGATATTAATTCAAATTATAGTTAATATTAAAAATAAATATAAAAGTGTCAGCTACAAACAATTGAACTTGTGTTGAATTAGAGGTCATGAAGTGAAGTGTGATCGCTAGTAAATCATTTCTGCTTTGTGGAAGCATTAAAAAGTATAAAATGTATCTGTTAAATAAATTGAAAATGAAAATGGCAAAAGAAACATTTAAGCATGATATACAACACATGAAAGTCACACAGTGTTGCAGATCAATATGCAATAATACATCAGATTGAGCATCTATATTTAAGCAACACAGGATTTTAATCCAGTGTGTCTTCACGTTGAGCCTTTTCTTAAATTGAGAGAATGACTCAGCAGAGCTAGCAGATGCTAAACGTTGTAGCCGGGCAGCGGTGGTGATGAAGCGGTTAACTTTCCCAACGTCACGCTGGCACTTGCACGGTCCAAAGAAGATAAAGTTAAGTAGCGACTTCAAATTTCCAGTCAACCCCTGCTCATTGCTGCCGAATGTCAGCACCTCTGGATTAAAAACAAAATCCCGCACAAACAGATGGATGCAGTCGGTGGACGGTCGGAGGCAGACAGGGAGCAGACAGATGAGCGGGAGGTAGATAGCCGAGGACGCTAAGAGGATTTAAAGTTCAGTTGCAGAGTCTCTCAGTCACGCCACCTCTGCGACCGGCGCTGCTTCCTCCTGCGACAGACGCGCACGTCATCATCCAGATTAATTTAGACGCTCGCCACACTTTACACCAGAAATCCTTTGAAGCCGTGAAAGAGACGAGTAAGAATAGACATAAGAGGACGTCACGATCGTTCTCGTAATGTAGCACCAAAGATTCAAGCACATGTTCCACCGCTGACGGCTGCACACGACACAAGACTTCGGCCTCTCTACGTTTTAATAAAGTTCCTTATTGTGTTTGAGCTGGACGCCGGAGTTTGTTTGAGTATTCGAGGAAAAGATGAAATTCCAGTCGAGAGAGACCTCCCCGGAGAAGTGTGGGTGTTGATGGTTCTGGAGGAACCTTCCTTTGAAGAGTCAAGGATACAGTAGATTGAAGTGTTGCTCACCTGAGGCCTTGCCTTAATTCTCAGTCGCCCTGCTGGTGGCTGAAGCTAAAATTGCACTTGAGGAGCTGGACTTGACTGTGAGTTATCCTTGAAGATCGAATGTAGGATTGAGAAAATGTGCAAAAATCTATAAATGTGAAGTACAATAGTCTCTAGTTTATTATTGTGTCCATCTGTGAGAGGCTCAACATCTGAGGAGGAGACAAGATGTTGAGGCCCAAGACAAACTGAAGGGATAACGTCTCTTTGTCTTTTTTTAAATGTAGTTTTGGTTTTTAAATTTAGATTTTATTGACAATAAAATGGATAACATAACATCACATAAATTTGTAATGTTTATTTTTTGCTGTAATCTCTTTGTCTTTCTTGTTATTTGTACTCTCTCTGGACAATCTATTGTTCCAGAACGTCTTCAGCCGAGTTGTTAGATGTCAACTAATGTTAAAACACTCTCTTGACTCACTCACAGCTTTCAAATGTGAAGTCTTCCTCTCTAACATGCAGTACGTCTCTCATCATGTGTGAGCTATAGTAACTGCTGACCTCCTTAATCTTCCCGACTCAAAAAATCCAATCAAGGGACATATAGGACTTTTGATCAGGTCATAGTAGGACAGATCCATCAACAAACAACTAACAATTCTATTTTGTATTACTATTTGGATTAACTGTAAATATAACATTTTAATGGCAAAATTAGGTTTATTATTATTATTATTAGATGGAAAGTAGCATTGTGCTAAATGTGGTGCAGCCATCTTATTAATGGAACTGCACATTGTTCTTCTAAATAAACTGAAACTGTTTTAATTATCAACATTGATCATTTTTTATGTTTTTAGAACTCTTTACATTGATGAACTATATTAACTATATTATTATGTCTTCTTGAATAGCCCACCTGTGACGTCACGTTTAAATAGCTCAACACGCCGTAAAAGCAACGCAGGCGCACCAGTTCTTAATGGAGCTTTGGGGCACTGGAGAGATTGAACATCATTTGAATGTATGTTTGTTTAATTTGAATGCATCTCAAATGGTAGCGCACTTTACATTTTTGGAAGTTTAAGGATGTGAAGTTTTGCCGGTTCGAGTCCCGCTCCCGACATTTAAATTTTCCCTTTTGTTGTTGTTAATATTAGTTATTTTTATTAACTAGTAAGTTTGTTTATTAGTTTAGTAAAACTAGTTAAAATATATATATATATATATATTATTTTTTCGCAGTATATTTGTGTGTGTTTGTGATAATTAAGTATCTCTATTGTTCTGGCGCAGACGACAGGTTGGTTTTTGTTTTTTAATAATTTAGTTTATTCTGTATGATGTATATAAGAGTATAATTAAAATGCTTTCATTTGGAATGAAACAAGGAGCATAATAAACATTACTATCCATCATTAACTTAAAGTGATTAGATTAAAGGCGCTTTACAAATAACCTTTACTTACTTACTATTAATGTGTTGATTTTTACATGTAATATATAGTATAGGGGGATAAATGTACTAGAAAAGAGCCCCACCCTAAATATTTTTCACCAGCCGCAGCCACTGCAATCACCGTCTCTCATTGTTGCACTGACGTCTACACAGGGTTGTCAGAAATCTGGGAACATAAAAAGTCAAACTGTGATGTGGATTCCTGCTGTTTTCGATGAGCGGCTTCTTCTGCTTTATTAAGACTCTGAGTCGAGGTCCTGATGATGCTTCATCACGCAGGTCTGAGGAGTCAGCAGTCTGCAGGTGTGACGCCATGTGTGGCCTCATTCTGTTCCAGATGATGAAGTGAGGGCATGTAGTGTGCCTGTGAGTGTGTGTGTGAGTGTGTATCGGGTACCAGGATGGCTCCAGATTGTGTGTTAAAGTAAATTTCCTGTGTGCACCAAGTGGCTGTGTGTAGTGTGTGTTTCACTGCTGTGCTGAATGAGTCAGTGTGATGAAGTGCAACGTAGCTATGCTAACCCTGCAACTCTAGTCGTGTTCTCGTTACGTCCGTCGCCTCAACCAATGTCCTGGGACCGTCTCTCCGCCCACTGCCTCACATCCCACCCCCCTCTGGTCACGACGCCAGCAGCGACCTGCCTTTTTTACATTTTATGTGTGAGAAAGACAACAAATGGAAAAAAACACAGAGACAGCGTTTCTTATTTGTTTTGTTTTTTGTAAGTAATATTTTTTAATTAGTGTTTATAACCCCCTCTCCCTTTCCCGTACTTAAGTGTTTGCACACTTACTAATATGAATTGTTTTTTATTTTTATTATATTTTCATCCTCATCATCATCTCCGGGATTATCGTGATGGTGTCTGGTATTGTTCTCAGAGGCTTAATCTATCTTTATAACAGTATACCTGTGGTTTTCCTCTTTCACCAATCTGTGAACTTTGTTTCCTTTAACCTCAGTTGTGTTTTTATTTTAACATCCATGATCTATGTTCCTTATCTTATCTTAAACACTGGCATCTTTATAAGTCAACGTCAACATGAATATGAATCTACCGGTACCTGATTTTGAAGCGAGCATTCAGAAGAAGAACAACGGTTAAATGTATTCGGGATCGTTCAGGTCGCCGTGACAACCCTTTAACACTTCCCCCCTCTTTTCGTCCCGCTCCTTCTCATCGCTCGCCTCACACACGATGTCACGTTCTTATATTTCAAAGGAAGGTGCTGACTCAGGATTTCATATCTGCCGTCTGGCAGGTAAATCAGGAAGCTGGCGTCACTGTGTCATCCTCAATCCACGAGTCTCTGTGAGTGTTTTGTTAAAGTTTATCCTAGAATGTGTAAGAATGCAGAGGAAGCTGAGATCTGACACTAAATGATGGTTTACGAGTTGGTGACCTTCAGCTGAAGTGCCATGTAGTGAACTCACTATACATCGACATGACCAATCACTGAAGGGTCAACTTGCTATTATTAAACATGGTACGAATCACCTGTGGGTGTGTCCAAAGGAAATTATGATTTTTAGCCCCTGCTGAGATGTTGCTTGGCTGCTTTCCCCACCTGGCCATTTAAGGTGATGGGTTCTCTACTACGCTGCTAGATTTTTTTTTAAAGAATGAATTCAAGTACTTGTTTTAAGTCAAAACTAGTCCTCATTTAAGCCAGACATTCACCTGACAAATACAGAATCATATTGCAATAATAACACTTCCTTTTTTACACCAAAATTGAAAGTATTTCTATGGTTCAGACCAAAATGGCATGCAAACCAGAAATTCAAATTATGAAAGTTTGAAAGAAAATTGTGATTTCAAGATATGAAATGAAAAAAATGAGACCTGAATAGCTTGTAAAAAATAATGTGCTATTATGGTGGGAAAAACAATGTCATTGTCATTTTAAAAATAAATTCATAATGAAGTAATTCAAGCGTCATCCTATGTAAAAAAAAAACAGAAATAAAGTTCATCATTAAGTCAAATAAGACATTTTTTTTTTACTTAAAATAATAGTTAAATACTTTCTTAAATTTCATTTTTTGTAGTGTAGCTCAGGACGTCGTGGCCGTCTTGAAAAAGCAGTCTTTTTGTCAAGAGGTGTAGTACCTGGATTATGATTGGACGATGTATTGTTTATTTGGGGCCAGATAGACTCTTAGTCAAGTCCACCATGTCTAAAATTCAAGCCTGTGGAGACTGCAGGTTTTTGCTCCTCTGCGTTGGTTTAAACCTGGATGTTGCCCAAGGGTCAGGGCAGGAAGAGCCAGGTTAGGGCTGACGGCCGTGATAGATGTCTTAAGACAGGTGAAGCACCCGATCATCCACCAGATCCAGTTAAGAAAGGAAGTCGTCGTCACCTTTGCTGCTCAAAACCGTCTGATAGTGAAGCTGTTGTGCATATTTTAAACTGAGGGAAATACGTGGGAAGTAACCTGAGGAGCTTGTTCTGTCGTTGATCACACTACGAAAGAAAGGTAAAAGGTACCATTGAATATGTATTCAAGTTATCTGCAGTGCAACGGCGCACATTCTTCATCTCATTGACGGATTTTTTGATCACTCCTGCAGCTCCGACACTAATGAGCAGAACGTTCACGACTTCCACAACATGTCTCCCGGTCTGATCTTTAACTGGACTCGTCTCTGCGTCGAGCAACATTCACATGTTATGTAACACCACAAACAATATTTTAATTCCGTCGTCGTCTGGAGTAATGAGTCGCTGAAGCTCGACTATGCACTCGCTGGTGCATCACCTCATCTTGTGTCCTTGCAGGCTCTCGCTCCTCACCTCTCCCACTCATGCTGACTCTCCTCTTCCTCCTCCATCCTCTCCTCATCCTCCCTCACGAGTGGACTCACGGAGAAGCTAATTTTAGCCGCAGCACGTCAGTAGTTGGCGACTTGTATCGTCCTGGGTGTATTTTTATATACAGTGTGTCCTTGTGCTGTGAGTGTGTGAGTACACTGTGTGTGCATTTGTGATGAGTAACATGATGTGCAACGAGAAGAAAGAGGGTGTAGTGGTGGGATGGTAGTCTCCGGGGTAATCTGACCAGGCTTGATCCTGATGTCTGATTGGCTAATTCCTCTGAGCTATCCCATGATGCTTAGAGGAAGGAGATCTCCCAAGGTTATCCATGCCAGTACAGGCTGAGCTGCAACACAACTGCACACACATGCACAGATGAGTGGAGCTTATCCTTGGCCTGGGTGTGGGGGGGGGGGTTGTCACATTTCCATTTTAACTGCAGCAGGCTCGGGCCTGCACTACGGCAGGGGTCAGTCACATCTGCAGAGGAGCAAGGTCACAGACGTCGTGTTTGTGAGGTCAAAGGTTGACAACCAGAGCACAAGCCTGACACCTATATATATATAATTATAGTATGTAAGTAAATAAGTAATTTTTATTCATACAGCGCTTTTCCAGACCAGGGTCACAAAGCACTTAAACAAACAAAACAATATTCAATAAAATATATAATTACAATAATAAATACAATTTTGATATGCATTTAATATACATTTTCATTCATTTAAATTTTTATTTTCTTCATTTAATTAATTTATTTTAGAAAATATATTTAAAATATTCGTAACACGACCGAGTATTAGGACCACACAACCACTAATCGCGCAATAAATGTATTTTGTACGACTTTTAAGGGCAACCTATGTGTCTCAAATTGTTGTACTTTAAGATTTGAAACATGTGAGGGAGTCACGAGAGTTGGTTTTTCAAATGAGTTGCTTTTTGATCTCCTAATAAAAGAATGTACAACTTAAATCTCGTAATAAATGCATTTTTTGACAACTTTAATCTCCTAATAAATATGTTTAATACCACTTTATTTGCGTAATGAATACATATTTAACGTAATATAAATCTATATTAAATAAGACTGTATTTTAAATTACTTTAATCTTGTGATAAAAGTACAATCTTCGATTGGCCCTGATAATAATTTCTACATCATGTGCACATGTGCACATTGTACAGGTCTTCAGAAGAGCTCAGTCACATGCAAACACTAAAAGCACACACGATAAAATACACACTAAATCCATGCATAATGGAAAGAAAATTGTATCTAGAAATTTGAAACAGAACAGAGTACAACATACTTTTTCTTTTAATCCTGGCTTTAAAAGTTTCTTCATCCATCCATACACCCATCCATCCATCCACACACCTATCCATCCATCCATCCACCCACCCATCCATCCATCCATCCATCCATATACCCACCCATCCATCCATCCATCCATACACCCATCCATCCATCCATCCATCCATCCATCCATCCATCCATCCATCCATCCATCCATCCATCCATCCATCCATCCATCCATCCATCCATCCATCCATCCATCAGATCCGACCAAGTCAAGAGGTTTGCTGACTGTGTGTCTGATTCAAGGATGTATTCATCGGCAGCATCATCTGTTAGCTAAGCTAATTAGCCTCCTGAGACACTCTGACCTCAAGCAAGGACATACCATTTTTTCTTTCAGCACATTTTTTTTTGACAACCTGCACCATCTTCTACTGACGTCACAACATTACAGTCATTTCAATGAAAACAAGGAATGTCAGCAAAAGACTTCTATAGCAGCTGCCATTCATATGAATGATTGAAAACGAATTCAGTGATGTCACTTGGATACATAACAAATATTAGCACTGCACTTCAAAGTTCATCGCGGCATCTGTTTATCACCTCCAGCTACCCACAATTCATTGAGACCTGCTGCGTCCAGCTGTTGACGTATTAGCCCGTTGATTAGGCCCGAGGACGGCAGCAGTTGTGGGTCATTGAGGATTAAGTTCTGTTGGTTACGTGGAGCCGCGGCTCAGGTTGGACGAGGGAACTCGATGCAATGACATCAGAAGCCAGCAGGCCGTGATTAACTCCTGATAACGTCCATGAACGTGAGAGATTATGGAGCGACGTGGCTAATGCACCAGCGGTGATCAAATTGAAACCAACATCTGGACACGGCCTAGTCCACCAGCGCTCGTACACACACTCCCACGTACACACCTCATTACCCTGAGTAGCGCAGACCCACAAATAAGTCATGTTTCATTAGATAATAGCATGTTGGCTATAGCTCACAGTAACACAACTCACCACATCAAGGCCGTTTGCTTTGACTGAATGAGCTTCTCAAGGGGAGCGACGGCGGCCAACTGGCCGGGCTGGTGCGTCTGTGTGTGCACGACATGGCAGGACTGCTGGCACCGTGGAAATGTTGGGCAAGATGAGGAGGAAGCACTCCAGAAGAAGCACTGTGTGTTGTGTTGCTTCGTCAGATTCAGTTGATTCAAGCACTGGCGGTTTTTTGGTGATTTTAAAAGCTTTGTGTTGTTGGCTTATGCGCATGTGTGCGACTTTATTTAGTCTCTTATCACAGAAACAGATACTTATTTAGTTACAACAGGCTATGACAAAATAACGTGCAGAGAAAGACGATACTTCGATACGATAATCATACTTCTCTTAGTATACTAGAAGTTAGTATGCATTAGGATAGTGTACATACTAACTAGTACGCAAATTCTCCACAGATAGTATGTCTCAAATCAAACACTGCTGCTACACACTAACAGGAAATGACACGACAGCTTCTTCTTCTACTTCTATTTAACGATGGTTTCAACCAGCTGTAGGAACACTATCGCCACCTGCTGGCAGCACGTTTTGCAAGTTTGGAAGAAGAAATAAAGAAAAAATATGAGAATCCAAATATTCACGAGATATTTAAGCTGGTATCAGCACCGAAGACGTTTCATCCTTCTACTGCTGCTGAAAATACACCTGTAAGTATATGAATATATATATATGCATTTATATATGACGTAACTTCCGTTTACAACGTCACTAAGATGGAGCTGTTTAGTGTAGATAGTGTCCATCGAACCATACTCAGTTTTGTGGGCGTTTTAGTGACAATTTAGTGTGCATGGAGCACTACATTTTGCATACTAAGAATTGAGACACACTTATGCACTAAAAATACTAACTTTGAGTACAAGCAAGTATGCGATTTGAGACACAGCAGGGGCGATGGGTGACTTCCAGTGTTAGAGAAAAGGCTGGTTTAATTTTTTTAATGAAAACAAGGTCAATTTGTGCATCATTCGCACGGAGGGTTTTTTTCAAGTTAAGGGTGATCGATCAGGCTTTTGAAGAAGCAAACAGCGATGATGACCAGACAACATGTATGACTCGATGGTGAGAAGTTTAAGATTGTAGCTTGAAAAAAGACCAGCATGATGACCTCACTTGACAATGAATGTTATGTTTGCTGGTTTTAATTACTCTAGCTGTAACACTATACGGAAAATAGCATTTGTTCATTAAAAAAATAAATCTGTACTATTTTTTCTGTGTAAAAATCTCATCATTCCTAATGTGGCAGCCTTTCAGTGTAAAGTAAGTTAGTAAGTAAGTAATTTTTATTTATAAGGTGCTTTTCCAGACCGGGGTCACAAAGCGCTTAAACAATCAAAACAATATTCAATAAAGTATATACTTTAAAGATCAAGATAACACTGATAACACAACAGGAGTTCCAGAAAATCAAGGAAAAGCTTGAACAAATAAAAACGTCTTAAGATGTTTCTTGAAGGAGTCAGTAGATCATCAAACACAGAGGGAGAAGAAGATTGTTCCAAAGCTTAGGAGCAACAGTCTGGAAGGATTTCTCTCCTCTGGTCCTGAACCGTGTGCGAGGAACCATCAGTAGATTCTGATCCACAGTGTGGAGGTTGTATAGGTTTACTCCGGCCACTCAGGTTTCCTCCCGCAGAAAAACATACAGAGGTTAATAAATACTCTAAATTGACCCGCCTGGAGAATGACATTCATTAATGGCTCTCTATAGTGAGGACATATGGTTCACACCAACAACACTCTTACGGCCCATCGTGTGGTCAGATCATGGGTCGAACAGATTCATGGAAGAAGACGGTCTTCTCTCAAATACCAAAGATAACTACCGACAGTCTTTCTAGTCCGTCCTGGGTCTGCCCAGGAACGAAGCTCAGCAACATTCAGGTTTGACATTGATGTGTGCTGATAAACCACCTTCTTCCATCCAGGTGGTGAAGCTGCTCAACGGAGGAAGGGCGTCCACATCTGTGCTCATCGCTTGACTGCCTCCATCTGCCCGCAGGAGCTGATAGGAGCAGGGACGGACTCGCCCCGGGTGGAGTGGAAGGATGCTGAGGTCGATGACGCTCAGAAGGAAGAAGACGACGTCTTGCTTTTCTATAGAGTGGCATATCTACAGATATTTGATAACGCTTTTATAGAGTCGGCTTTCATAAATCATATATCTACATAGTGGACCATCTATATAAAAATATATGAGATTTAAAAACATAAAATAAGCATAAGAAAAATTATACAAATGCAAAGATAAAGGATGAATAAAAACGGATTTGTCGGAAAAAACGTGGACATAAACTAAAACTTTATTTAAACATGATTTATGCCCACTCAACTTAATTTGTGGTCATTGAGAATGTAAGAAAGCAAGTAAAGTAAAGGTTATTTGTATAACACCTTTCTAGACCAGGGTCACAAAGCGCTTTAACAATCAAACAATACACAGTTAAAATATATACTTTAAAAGGCCAAGACACATAAGACAAACACAGGAGTCCCAGAAATTCAGGAAAAAGCCTGAACAAATAACAATGCCTTAAGATGTTTCTTGAAGGAGTCAGTAGATCATCAAACACAGAGTGAGAGGAAGATCGTTCCAAAGCTTAGAAGCAACGTGTTCAGGAACCATCAGCAGATTCCCGAGCTGGGGTGTAAGTCAGGATCAGATCACTGATGGAAGGTCTGACCATGAATAGATCTGAAAGTAAGAATGCAGCTGAAACTGGACGAGCCAGCCAGTGGAATGGTTGAAAATATGTTAAAGTTCAAAGTCGATAAGATGGTTATTTGTTGGCAAACTTGAAATACTGTGACTTTACATACAATCGTTTTATTTTATAACAAATTATATATATATTATATATACAAAACAAAAAAACAAACGGAACCTCGAAGCAAAAACAGAAGTCTGTGGGTTGGTGAAGAATCCGGCAACCTGAGCTGGAGATCAAATATTCATGATTTTAACCACCTGTCACTCAGAGAACTCAAACACAGTAGTAAACAGCATCATGGTGTTAGAGTCGTGGGCTAACTTATTTCAATGGTTTAGTGTCTTTAGAGGAAATGGTTTGAACTTAAAACAGCGAGCTAACACAGCAAACAAGTGTTTCCTATAATCTCCCCCGAGTCAAGGTCTGATAAAAACAGCCAGAGTTATTTTGGTGCCAGCATGTGTCGACCTGCCAACGAGATAATTTGGCCTCTTAACATTGCAACTGCTGCTGCGGTGTCTTCACAAAGTTAGCAGATGGAGTCCTGGACACAAGATCTGCACCTTCCCTGGACACTTCCTTCCTGATTCCTCCATTCTGCACTTCCATGTTTGGAAGAAGAACTCCCACCAAGGAGCTCCCAAAAATGAGAGTTTCCCCAAGTTCTCAATCAAAGGTTTGAATTAGGGATGGAACAAAATGAAAGTTATGGGTATAAATAAAAAAATAAAATAATGTTTTATGCAAATGTTTTGCACGTTGTCGGTCCATAACTGCAGTAGTTGTATTAGTTTGATTGTAAGTTGAACTGATCCAGGGAGTTTAACAGAATAGTTTGATTGACTCGCCATTGAGTCTGCAAGAGAATTATCCTTTAATTTAAAGTGTTCCTATTCAGATTACACAATCCTGAAGATTCAACTTCTCTTCGCGTGTACTACTACTACATCAGATCGACTACACAATCATGTACCAAGACAACTTTTTTCAGCAATAAATATGTGTAAATATAATTGAGCAACACCTCATTTTTGAGTGTTTCAGCTCATGAGTTGCTCTCTGTAATAGCATCTCCAGGATGTTCAGCTACGTTCATAGGCCCGTCGTCAAGATAATGCAACTTTGTGTGATGTCATCGACTCCTCTGTGGGTTGCACTGTAAATATCGCTGTCTTAACTCCATAGTTGCCTCTAGGTTACAGATGTGGTGCCACAAACATGATGGGAAACAGTGACAAATGTGACCCACATGCAACCAATGCAGATGTTGTCATTTGCCGATTCGTTTGGTCAAGTATTGACACGAGTTATCTCAGTTCAGACTTAATCCATCATGTCTGGAAGATTCAGTAAAGCGTTGAATAAACATTTTTTATGACAGTTATGTTTTCATTGTGAAAATGATTGAACCTCTTGTTCATAACCTGTATCATCAATCAAAGATGTCCAGGTCTTTTGTCTGAACATTACTTTGGGATTGTGGGAAACTTTAGTGTCACAAATGATTTTATAAAATCATGATTGTAAAGGTCATAAAACAGAACAGGAGCTGAGAGGAGTGTGAGGGAGAATACTGACGTTCAGACTCCGCCCTTCACTCAAGACAACCTTTCAAACCCTTTTTAGGAGGAACCAGTCACCATACATTCAGCTAATCTTTACCCCTTGAGTTCTTCATTATATTATCACTAAATTCGCTCGTGCTCCGCTATACACTGACCAACTGATTCCCAACTTAGCCCCAACGTAGCTGGGGTTCCAGTCTCGAGGACCGGGTTAAGTCCATCTGAAACCCGAAAGGGCAGCGGAGCAAATTATTTCTATATATACAAGTGTGTCTTTAAGTGTTCACCGGGTGTCAAGGTTACCTGGTAAATCCCAGCTTACCTACTTCACGGTAAGTTAAATGAGTCCGTTCCTTGGGCCGACATCTTTACTCTCCAACCCGTCAACCCCTCCTCCCGCCTTCTATTTTTAGCCAGCTTAGCTCGTTGGAGCCGTGAGAGGTTTATTCTGCGCTCCTTCACTCACTCATTATCTGCCTGCCGATTCATAAAGTCTGGTAATCCCATGGTGCCGCTGCACAAGTACCTGTTTGTTCACAGAAGAGAAGTTCTGCCAAAAATCTCTTGGTATTCTTCTTTTTCCACATGAATATCTTCTCTAGTCATCACTGAGAGCTCTGGATCGATGCGGAGTGGAAGGTGAAACTAGCTGTTCATCTCCGTCGCCATGGATGCAGATTGTTCTCGCTAATTAGCTGAAGGTGAAACAAACCATTTAAAACACCAGGTCCTGTAGGATCGATGATGTAGATGGTGGATGGTTCGATGGATGTAGGTGATGGATGGATGGATGGATGTATCGGATAGATGGTTGATGAAAATGATAAATGAATGGATGGGTGGATGATATAGATCATAGATAGATGATGGATGTATATAGATGCTGTATAGGTGGTTGGATATAAACGATTGATCGATGATGTAGATGTAGGTGGATGGTTTGATGGATGTAGGTGATGGATGGATAATGGATGGATGGATGTATCGGCTAGATGGTTGATATAGTTAATACATGGATGGATGGATGATATAGATGATGGACGTATATAGATGCTGTAGATGGTGGATGGATATAAACGATTGATCGATGATGTAGATGTAGGTGGATGGTTCAATGGATAATGGATGGATGGATGTATCGGATAGATGGTTGATATATTTGATACATGGATGGATGGCTGATATAAATGATATATTATGTAGATTATGGATGGATGGATTTGACCATAGATGGATAGAGATGATGGAAGGTTCGATGTAGATGATGGATGGATAGATGGATATAAATGATAGATCGATGATGTAGATGTAGGTGGATTGTTCGATGGATGGATAATGGATGGATGTATCGGATTGATGGATGGGTGGATGATATAGCTGACAGATATATGTAGATTATGGATGGATTGATATGACCATAGATGGATCGAGATGATGGAAGGTTCGATGTAGATGATGGATGGATGGATATAAACAATCAAGATGGTGAATGGATGGATGATGGAGATCATGGATGGATGAAAACAGATAGAAAAAGGAAAAAGAAAGATGAAGAATGTATGATGATAGAAAAAGGAAAAAGAAAGATGAAGAATGTATGATAATAGATGGATTGAAGTGAATAATAGATGATGGATGTATGGATATAAATGATGTAGATGATGGATGGATATAGTTGACTGATGAAATAATGATGTTGATGAATAAATGAGTAGAGAAAAATAGATGACGGGTGGATGAATGTAGATGATGGAGTGATATAGATGATCGATGGATAAAGATGACAGATGGTATAGATCAGGGGTCTTGGAGACCCCTGGTATAGATGATGGATGGATGTTGGATGAAGGGATATAGCTGATGGATGGATAAAGGTGATAGAATGATGAAAATGTTGTGAATATTAATACAAATGTTGACTAGTTTTCACTTCATACAAAAAGCTATTTAACCACTGATCGAAAGTACAAATGTTGAAGGAATGTGAGGATTTTGTAGGGAATTGAGCCACTTCAGCTTTGTAAAAAAAACGCTTTCCAGTCCAGAGAAGGTTATACAAGGTACCAAGTACCAGGCCCGGCTCATCTGGGACGCTGCTCCTTTCAAGTACCAGGCTTTTGCTGTAAGGACGTGATGTACACATGACTCACTGCTGCAGAGCGTCTTCTTCCTTTGAAAGCTGCTGCATTCTGGTTTATTTTTGGAGCAACAGTATAGAGATGAATCACGCCGGCCTCAAAATCTTCTTTATGAAAAGGCTGCTGAGCGTTAGGGGCTGAAAATGGTTATAAAAGACATAAAAGAAGCAGATAAAATAAGACTGTTTATTATGAGGTTGTTTAACAAGCGGCGTGCTCTGCCTCCCTACAGTGGACAGATAAGAGTACTTCAGGTGAAGCAAGCACAATCATTTGTTTAAAGTAAACAGACACGGATTTGATTTTTTTTTTTTTTAATAATTCAAGATCAAACATTTAGGCTGTCAAGGTTTAACCCCCATCTTAATCAATTTAAACCAAACTGAAGTTTTGAAAGTGACACCATTTATGTATGAACAATTTATTTGGAATAAGAATAATCAGTTGAATGTGGTTTAAACTCCAGTTTAAACATTTGTTGCGGATTCCGTGACCAAAAAATGGACAAAATATGTATTAATTTAATTTAACATTGAAAAGTGTGTTTTGTGTCTACATTTGAGAATAAAAATATGTCATCTTCCATCAGTCACATTTACTTTAAAATCCCCAAATCAATTGTTTATTAGAGCTAAAATAGTCTTTCATACAAAGGAAATCATCAATAAAACATTCCAAACAACTGAATGAAAAAAAAAAAACGCTTAAAAGTTGTTTGAGATTAAATAAACTGATAATTGGCACCAGAGAGATGAAGAAAAAAAGAGCGATGCCTAGTTTGACCTCTGACCCTGATCTTTGAAAATACAGACATATCAGTGCGCTTCGGTCTTTGAGCTTTTGTTTGATCCCTTTAATCTTCCGCTTCGCCAAAATAAGACAAGACAATTCTACGAGTAGCTACTCCCTGGCGAGCGCCGGAGCGCCACATGGCTTTAACACATTCAAGTAAAGACACCAACAACCGCTTCCCAGCCAGCAACCATAAATAATAGATCACTAGACTTCCTAGCTGCACATCTATTCATGACAGTACGGTAGAGACGACATTTGAACTCTAATCAAAACATGTTTCTATGGATCTATCTTGAATAGTTTTACCAGACTTTTGATGGCCTCCGAAGAATGTATCTGTACCGTAATGTCTTGGATATAAAAGAAACAGGATTCGATTTGATCTAATTATTCTCCTAAAAAATGTTTGGTTATACATAAGTTTATGACTTTCAAGTAGAGAATAGCATTTTAAAAAAAAGGGGAAATTGTTCGCTCAGTACATTTAATTGCTGTGTACGACATTTCCTGTGCTTTCAACTCATTTAAAAGATAAACAAATATGATATATATAATATAGCCTGGATTGTAAAGTAGTTTAGCTAGAATTAGTGATTTGTGTTCCTTGTAGAGTCTTGTTTATTGTTGGATTTCAAATGAGAAAATTAACTTGGTCATAAAGCTGGTCATAAAAACAAAAGGTGAATTGGATCAAGGCTATGGGTCACAGGTCGTTGACCTCCGGTTTGACGTATTTCACAGTGAACGAAAGGCGACGACGGCGAACCCCGAAAACACAAACTAAGAGAACAAACTTATATTACATCTAAAACGTATCTACACTTCCACAACAATTTGTGTCTTAATGGCTCTACAAAGGCAAACAGAAGCTTGTAACATATTTCACACCCGAACATTCATGCAGAGATATTTACACACAAACACACAATCGTCACACAAACATGGCGGGAGACACGAAGCTGTCTCCGCGGTTCAGGTTCTCCCCCTGGTGGTCACCCCCGTTGCTGCGCATGTAAAAAGGCGGAACCTCCTCGTTCCCGGGGTCGTCCCAGCCTGACGGGGCGCCGGCGTAGTAGTGCTCGCGGCCCTGAGGAGGGTTGTCGTCGTCCTGGAGCGCGTCCAGGTCCTGTGAAGACAGGAGTGTGTTTACATTAACTCGACAGACACGTGCTGTGTCTCAAATCGCATACTTGCTTGTACTCAAAGTTAGTATTTGAGTGCGTCTCAATTCTTAGTTTGCCAAATGTAGTGCTCCATGCACACTAAATTGTCACTAAAACGCCCACAAAACTGAGTATGGATCGATGGACACTATCTACACTAAATGGCTCCATCTTAGTGACGTTGTAAACGGTATATATATATATATATATTCATATACTTACAGGTGCATTTTCAGCAGCAGTAGAAGGATGACACGTCTTCGCTGCTGATACCAGCTTAAATATCTCGCGAATATTTAGATTCTCATATTTTTCCTTTATTTCTTCTTCCAAACTTGCAAAACGTGCTGCCAGCAGGTGGCGATAGTGTTCCTACATCTGGTTAAAACCATCGTAGTAGTAGAAGTAGAAGAAGAAGCTGTTGCGTCATTTCCTGTTAGTGTGTAGCAGCAGAGTTTGATTTGAGACATACTATCTGTGGAGAATTTGCGTACTAGTTAGTAAGTAAACTATCCTGATGCATACTAACTTCTAGTATACTAAGAGAAGTATGTTTGAGACATACTATCTGTGGAGAATTAGTTACTAGTTAGTATATACACTATCCTGATGCATACTAACTTCTAGTATACTAAGAGAAGTATGTTTGAGACATACTATCTGTGGAGAATTAGTTACTAGTTAGTATGTACACTATCCTGATGCATACTAACTTCTAGTATACTAAGAGAAGTATGTTTGAGACATACTATCTGTGGAGAATTAGTTACTAGTTAGGATGTACACTATCCTGATGCATACTAACTTCTAGTATACTAAGAGAAGTATGTGATTTGAGACATACTATCTGTGGAGAATTAGTTACTAGTTAGTATGTACACTATCCTGATGCATACTAACTTCTTGTATACTAAGAGAAGTATGTGATTTGAGACATACTATCTGTGGAGAATTAGTTACTAGTTAGTATGTACACTATCCTGATGCATACTAACTTCTAGTATACTAAGAGAAGTATGTTTGAGACATACTATCTGTTGAGAATTTGCGTACTAGTTAGTAAGTAAACTATCCTGATGCATACTAACTTCTAGTATACTAAGAGAAGTATGTTTGAGACATACTATCTGTGGAGAATTAGTTACTAGTTAGTATGTACACTATCCTGATGCATACTAACTTCTAGTATACTAAGAGAAGTATGTTTGAGACATAATATCTGTGAAGAATTAGTTACTAGTTAGTATGTACACTATCCTGATGCATACTAACTTCTAGTATACTAAGAGAAGTATGTGATTTGAGACATACTATCTGTGGAGAATTAGTTACTAGTTAGTATGTACACTATCCTGATGCATACTAACTTCTAGTATACTAAGAGAAGTATGTGATTTGAGACATACTATCTGTGGAGAATTAGTTACTAGTTAGTATGTACACTATCCTGATGCATACTAACTTCTAGTATACTAAGAGAAGTATGTGATTTGAGACATACTATCTGTGGAGAATTAGTTACTAGTTAGTATGTACACTATCCTGATGCATACTAACTTCTAGTATACTAAGAGAAGTATGTGATTTGAGACATACAATCTGTGGAGAATTAGTTACTAGTTAGTATGTACACTATCCTGATGCATACTAACTTCTAGTATACTAAGAGAAGTATGTGATTTGAGACATACTATCTGTGGAGAATTAGTTACTAGTTAGTATGTACACTATCCTGATGCATACTAACTTCTAGTATACTAAGAGAAGTATGTGATTTGAGACACAGCGATGGACTGTCCAAGGAGGAGAAGTGGAATCTTTGTGTCGCCACCGATGGACTTATAGTCGTTGCCGTGGTTACGAATGTCTTCGCTGTTGTCAAGTTTTGCTGCACACAGCAAAGCTGTTCATGTCTTTGTGTTTATCTAAACTCTCTTTAGCGATTTGAGTTGTTGTCACTTTTCATGATCATGTGTGTGCATCACGCAGACATGCTCAAGCTCGTGGTTACACCATTTTTTTTCCCCTCACAAACTTGTCGCAATAAAATGTTTTCATTAACAAAAGTGTTGTCAAATAGTTTGATGCACATCTGTTTCATTCTTGTCATGATCCAACTATTACAGTTGTCTTCATGTTGATGTAAACATTAGCTTCATAGTAGTTTCTCAAAGTTGTCACTATGGCTGTCGCATGTTGACATTTTCCTTCGTCACACAAACAGGTTTCTACATGTGGGTCTCACCGTCACAGGCTCGGCACTCTGGGTACTGTAGTGCTGACTCTGAAGGGGCGTGGCCTCTATGGTGGCGCGGGGCGCAGGATTCTGCTGCTGGATCAGAAAAAAACACTGTCATGAAGCGACAAACTCTCTCACGGTGTTTTTTTTACGACGAGCGACGTCCACTTACTCTGCTGCCGGAGTTGTTGCTCTTCTTAGGGGGAGGGGGCTTGTACTTGGGCGGACCACTGGACACACAGGAGACAAGGAGAGTCACGTGACGCAAAAGTATATAAAAAAAAAGAATAAGGAAAAGAATAAACGATTGCGAGTAATCTCGAGAAAAATGTCTACATTGTACTTTCAGTTGAAAATTGGCATTGGTTGTAAAACACCAATTTAACCAGTAGATGGCGACATTGCTCCGTTTCTTGATGTGATCAGTGCTGTGTCTCTAATCGCATACTTCTCTTAGTATACTAGAAGTTAGTATGCATCAGGATAGTGTACATACTAACTAGTACACAAATTCTCAGATAGTATGTCTCAAATCAAACTGCTGCTACACACTAACAGGAAATGACGCGACAGCTACTTCTTCTACTTCTATTTAACAATGGTTTCAAACAGCTGTTTGAACACTATCGCCACCTGCTGGCAGCACGTTTTGCAAGTTTGGAAAAAGAAAAAGAAAATATATGTGAATCGAAATATTCGCAAGATATTTAAGCTGGTATCAGCAGCGAAGACGTCTCATCCTTCTACTGATGCTGAAAATACACCTGTAAGTATATGAATATATATATATATATATATATATATATATATACGTAACTTCCATTTACAACATCACTAAGATGGAGCCGTTTAGTGTAGATAGTGTCCATCGAACCATACTCAGTTTTGTGGGCGTTTTAATGACAATTTAGTGTGCATGGAGCACTACATTTCGCATACTAAGAATTGAGAAGCACTTGCGCACTAAAAATACTAACTTTGAGTACCCTAGTATGCGATTTGACACACAGCACAGGACAGTTTTCATGAACCGGTTCTTGTTCTTCTCGTGCTAAACATGAACATCTGGCTCGACACTCACTCTCCGTTCAGCTTGTTGTTGCGGTGCTTGCGGTACATGGCGATGGCCGTTCCGATGATGGCCAGGAGCACGATGACCCCGATGATGGCGCCGATGATGCTGCCGGTGGTCGGACCCTTCTCCGGGAGACGAGTTCCTGAGGATCAACCAGACCGTCAGACACAAGCATCATTAAAAAGGTTCAGTGATGCATCTCTCTCTGGCACTGACGAGGAGCCTTTAAGCAAGGCGCCCCCCCCCCCTTCAGTCAGCGCCCTCGCTCTGCCATATGCGAGAGAATCTTTTTTTGGATCAGAACATTCGCTTCATCACGGATGTATAAAGGGAAAGACTGCTTCTTGAATAACCTTCTGAACAGGAACCAGTGAGAATATTTTTGCTCGGTCGGCAGAAAAGTTCAACACTTTTTTGACTGAAAACATTTCTAAACGTGAAATCAGAACTAAATTTAAACACTTGTGGAGCCGAGAGTTTCTTCCTCCTCTTTTTGCGTGTCGAACAAGTTGAACATATAGAAGGTTCGACGACTATATAACACAGACCAGGGCAAAGTGCTGCAGGGGGGGCCACATGAGGGGCCCTCGTGAGACAAAAGATGATGTTGAAACTAGTTTATTATTAATTTATTTCAATTATTCATTACTTGTCTTTAAATATAATGGAACGGTTCTTGTTTTCTTTTATCCTTTGAGAAATCCTTTAAGAAACATCTTAAGTTTTTTTTCTTTTTACGTTTTTATTTGTTCAGGCTTTTCCTTGATTTTCTGGAACTCCTGTTGTGTTATCAGTTTTATCTTGACCTTTAAAGTATGTACTTTATTGTATATTGTTTTGATTGTTTAAGCGCTTTGTGACCCTGGTCTGGAAAAGCGCTAAACAAATAAAAATTACTTACTTTATATGTTTTTCATTGTTTATTGTCTTTTTTGTATACATTATCCCCCAAAAATATTAGTAAATATATGACTTTAAATCAGGTAAAAACAATTATTATGTAAAATCCAGGTAAATAACAATTTCATCATAATTATCTTGATTTTATACAGAATCCATAATGGATAGCAACGTGGTTAAAAATATCCAGATGTATAGCTTGGATTTTTAATTTCATCCTGATTTCAAAGCATTTGTTTCATCAGTTTTTGATGTCAAACGGCTTCACTTCACTGCTCAAATGATTTCTCAGAAGCGTCACAGTGCCGGCGCTGCAAACACACTCGGCTGGCTGAACAAAAGATGAATCAATGTCAATTAGCTAAGATTTTGGTGTCAAAGGAAACGACTGTGTGTGTGTGTGTGTGTGTGTGTGTGTGTGTGTGTGTGTGTGTGTGTGTGTGTGTGTGTGTGTCACTGGCTAGTGTCGAGTCAGATGGGTGATTAAGACAAAGCATAGGAGTCATGCAGAGTTTCCACTAATGATCCGTGAATGTAGGAACAAAACACACACAGTGTGTGTTTAATAAAGGTGTAGCGACTCATTATCGAGGGATACTCTCGGGGGATTATGCTAATGAGGAGGCGTGAAAGGGCAGAGAAGATCTGAAGCCCGGCCGACGAGAACCAACTCTGCTCTTCTTAATTGGAAGGGTCATGATGGGATGTTGATGGTCGTCCAATTACACATCTCATTCCGCGACACACGCTCAGATGTGCTGCTCGAGTCTTTTTACACTGCATCACGAGTGTAGTACTGATCCTGGTACTACAAGTGTGTCCTAACATGTCTTTTCACATGTACTTATGATGCTTTAATTGTGCTCTTGTTTGTGAGATTTAAAGATAAAAAAAATAGGCATTTGTAAAACGCACAAAGAACTCAAGAAAATAATCGATCTTAACCATTTCCCGGGCGACATTGTTGTTCAACATTTTACTTCATATTTGTTTTTGTTTTTGTTTTTGAATGTCCAGTGCTGTGTCTCAGATCACATACTTGCATACTCAAAGTTAGTATTTTTAGTGCGTAAGTGCGTCTCAGTTCTTAGTATGCGAAATTTAGTGCGCCATGCACACTAAATTGACACTAAAACGCCCACAAAACTGAGTATGGATCGATGGACACTAACCACCCTAAACGGCTCCATCTTAGTGACGTTGTAAACGGAAGTTACGTCATATATATATATATCCATATATATTCATATACATACAGGTGTATTTTCCGCAGCAGTAGAAGGATGACACGTCTTCGCTGCTGATACCAGCTTAAATATCTCGCGAATATTTCGATTCTCATATTGTTTCTTTATTTCTTCTTCCAAACTTGCAAAACGTGCTGCCAGCAGGTGGTGATAGTGTTCCTACAGCTGGTTGAAACCATCGTTAAATAGAAGTAGAAGAAGAAGCTGTCGTGTCATTTCCTGTTAGTGTGTAGCAGCAGAGTTTGATTTGAGACATACCATCTGTGGAGAATTTGCATACTAGTTAGTATGTACACTATCCTGATGCATACTAACTTCTAGTATACTAAGAGAAGTATGCGATTTGAGACACAGCACAATTCTTGCATCTGCCCAGGAACTCACACGCACAAAGTCATGCACACGCACACAGTTTGGGTTGAAACACTTAAAGGTTTGTTATTTGCCATCAAGTCATATCGTTTCCGATGTACGTTGTTTGGACTATAAGTGTTTATGATTTGCATTTTATTTTTAAATCGCACAGATAGTTCCGGGTACTCCAGTTTCCTTCCACAGCAGTAAGTAATGACACCAATATTCCATGGTTGAGTTGTATGAACGTACATTTAACTTCGTTTTAACAGGATGAACAGTAGGTTTAAATTTTGTGTATTTATTTGTATAGTCTCCATAGTGACACATGGAAGAGGACCATTAACCAGAGATGATCAGACAAAGATTAACTCAGAATAGAATCCGTTTGGCAAAAATATAAAATGATTTTTTATGTAAAAAGAATATAAATGAGCGTGAAATAAAATGACTGCATTTCAAACAGTATCTAGCTTTGACCACATGGGGGCGCTGTGCCGCCTCGACACCTGCCGCAAAACCCTTCAGTCGAAACTCGACACCTGACCCCTCAGTGGTTTGTCACCAGTGTTTTCCTCATTCCAGACCCCTCTGTGTTTACCTCACTCCGCCCTCCCGTGTTTTTGTACCAGTGAGGCTCTATAAAAGCGTCGTTCTTCTGGAGGGCGTCATTATCCAACCAATGGCTTTCTTTCTCAGCAGGTTTCTGCCAGAAAGCGATTCCCTCCTCCATGATAACCTCTTGTCCAGAGCACTGAGGGACATGCCAGCAATTTGAAGGGATCGAGGGAAGGTTTTTTTTCTGCTGTGTGTGTCCTCTGGTGTGGCCCCGGCCATGTACGGACTGATGAAATATCCCAGTGTGTGTGTGTGATGCTCAGAGAAATAAAAAGCAGCTGTTGATCCTCATGACTGGTTTTGACCCATTTCTGCAAACAACACTCTGGACAACCAGTTGGCTGTAAAAACAAAGCCTGAGCAAAGTGCGGCCCTTTGACTGTATTCATGTGGCCCTCATAGGGATCATGTAGAAACTAACTTTTATTTTGTGTTTAGTTTTTAGTATTTTTAAATGGTTCAAATCTTGGTATAACGCAAGTATTTTATTGCTTTTAATATCGGAACTGTATAAAGGATCAGCTTGATTTGTATTTAATTTCTTGTTCATTTGGTTTTCCCTCTATTTTCTCGTGACAGCCCCTCACAACAGTTGCTGTACGACCCACCACTGCTCTAACACTGGGATGTTCCTTGACCTCAGTGGTTACGTTAGGTTAGGTAGAAATGTATTGATCCCTCAGGAGGTCTCCTTCGGGAAATTGTTTTTTTTCCAAATTATCCACAGCAAATACAGCAGTTTTTCATAAAAAATAATCAAAATAAAAAAAGAACAAGAACAAACAGAAATAAAGAGAAAGAACAAGATGATACAATCTAAGTCTAAAGATAAATAACATAGATCAAAGAAAAACAACAAAGACAAACGATACAAAGACTAACATAGAACAGAACATCATGATACTTTTACTCCACTCCTGCCCCCAAACTCAGAATTGTATAATTTAATAGCCCGAGGAATGAATGAGTCCTTGAGTCTACTAGTGTTGCATCATGGGAGGAGCATTCCTGCTCCATCTGCTTCTCTGTTCACTGGTGAAGTGTTCAGAGGATGACTGTCATCATCCATGATGGACAGTAGTTTGTCCAGTGATATCCTCTCATCAACTGTCACCAGTAAGTCCAGCTTCAACCACAGAACCAGCCTTTCTGATCAACCTGTTGACCTGCTCTTGGACACATTCCCAACACAGCATAAAACAGGAATTCAGGAATGGTCAGTACCAGTCAGGGCCGGGTCTAGACAGGCATGTATGAGGGGGCAGCCACAAATCTTGAGGGGGCATTGTGCTGTTACTTACTTACTTACATGCAAGTTTGAGGGGGCACAACATTTATTTGAGGGGGCCAGGCCCCCTCTTGCCCCTGCCTAGACCCGGCCCTGGTACCAGTCAAGGTACATGACTTTTTTCTGGGCTGCTATAGATGGTACATTTAGGATCGTGTACTCATCTCACAAACAAACGCATGCTTGAAGAAAAATGGTTTTATATTTGATGAAACATTAAAGTTTAACAAATGGCGACCGGGACAGAAGTAGAGAAGCTAGAAGAGAACGTGACGAGCGGCACCTAGAGAGTGTCATGCTAGCCTGAGTTGGACCGTTGGACGCGTGAAGCCAGAACAAACACTTGAGTGCAACACAAACATTGTATTAGGAAGCAGCTGCCTGGCTGCGTCCTCATCGCCGCTCCTGACATGTTTACACAAACACACTGGTTGGCCACGTGCCCTTTGACATTCTCCTCCAAAACCAAAGCAGCGTGCACCAACATCTGCATATTCCAGATTACGAGACGCACACTCAAGACATTTAGGAATCACGTTCTAAATGCCGCGAGGCAGCTGCCGCCGAATCAAGACACGTTTTCTTTTAACGTAGCGAGAGAGAGAACATTTCAACATCTCACACTCAGTTAAAGGTCAGCTACACTTCTCACAGTGGATCAATGCACAGGCCGGTCCAGTTAGATACACATCTGTCTCTCCCCCCCCCACCCCCTCTCGACTAGTCGACCGGACCCTGGAGAGGAAGGGCCGGATGAGGAGGACGACCAGGCCAGGAAGGAACACGTTTTCCAATCGTTGCTGATTTATTATTTACACCATCAATCGTCTAATTGGATAAGAATGGACATTTTGTCAGTCGTCACAGCTGTAGTCAACAGTCACACAAAGTAATTAATTCAATCCTAACCGGTGGTTTTTCCACTTCTTTGTTTAACATGTTAAACATTTGTGAGGATGCAACTATGTTCCCTCTCCAGTGCTGTGTCTCAAATCACATACTTGCGTACTCAAAGTTAGTATTTTTAGTGCGTAAGTGCGTCTCAATTCTTAGTATGCGAAATTTACTGTGCCATGCACACTAAATTGTCACTAAAACGCCCACAAAACTGAGTATGGTTCGATGGACACTATAGGGCTCCATCTTAGTGACGTTGTAAACGGAAGTTACGTCATATATATATACACTAACAGCTGCATTTTCAGCAGCAGTAGAAGGATGACACGTCTTCGCTGCTGATACCAACTTAAATATCTAGATATATAAAGAATAATATATTTCAAACATGCTGCCAGCAGGTGGCGATAGCGTTCAAACAGCTGGTTGAAACCATTGTTAAATAGAAGTAGAAGAAGAAGCTGTCGCGTCATTTCCTGTTAGTGTGTAGCAGCAGTGTTTTATTTGAGACATACTATCTGTGGAGAATTTGTGTACTAGTTAGTATGTACACTATCCTGATGCATACTAACTTCTAGTATACTAAGAGAAGTATGCGATTTGAGACACAGCATAGGTCTCTATTCCTGTTAAAATGCATTTTTAATGCACTTAACTACTGCATGATGGACAAGATGCTCTACTTTGATTGGAGATTTACAGGATTTAGATCAACATTTTAAATGTTTTGGTAACTATTCACTAGAATCACTGTAGCTAGCACGAAAGTTAGCAAGTTTAGCATTTAGTTATTCATGTTTTTTGCTCGACGTTACAGTTAAAAAAGTGATTTTTTTATCCATTGTGCCACAAGGGAAGGTTAACCTAAAAACTTTTAAACCAACAACAATGAAAAACAAATCCTGTAAAACTCGTTTGAACGACTACCTTCTGTAATGCCACGTCTCTTACCCTATATAGCTGGGACAGGCTCCAGCTTCCAGTGATTGTATCAAAAGTATAAATGGAAAAAAAATCACTTTTTCTTAATTGACCATTTTCGTTAAGTGTTGTGAAGACCAGTCAGTAAAAAAATTGTATTAGCATTTTTTATGCTAAATGAGTGGAGAATAAGTAATGACAGGATTAGCTCAGATTATAAAGCTGTAATACCACCAGCAACTGTAATTACCAAAATACTAGATCAGCAGCAAGTACCAGTCTTGGAAAACGGCCCTGTCAACAGTCACCAGCAGCTAAAAAAATGTCTAAAATTACCGCACGAGTCGAAATGGAGGCAAAAAATCTCTGGAGCTTGTGGATGCATGAGTGAACTCAGACCTCCATTCTCTCGCCGTCTCTTCCAATAAGACTCGTGCGGGAGGAAAACGCAGCCGACAGACGAGCGCGCCTTAAAAACTTGCTGCGTATGAGTCAGTGACAGGAAAAGCTGAAACGAGGATGGAGCGCTCGGCTAAAAGCGGATTCGGTGAGAGATGAGTCAAGGAGAAGCGACAGGGGTCCAAACACTGACATCACTGAGAGGGGAGGTGAGAAGAATCACAGGAGGAGGAGGAGAGATGAAGGCTGTGATTAAGAGGAAGGCTTCAGATAAGTATGGAGGGATTTCCCCACACATCCTACGACTGACTGATCACACGGCCGGGGGATGAAGGAGAGAGCCGGAAGACAAGATCTCCCATCACCCGCTTGATTTTTTTTCCTTCCCACACGCAATCCCTTGTTCTCTCTTTCTGCATGTTTATTCCCCTGGAGGGATTAAGGTTAACATACTGGCCTATCCCTTCAGAGCTGGGCTGTCTGCCCCCTTCCCCTCATCCTTCCATCATTCTTTCCCATCATCCTGCAGGCCTGATCCATCACCCTTGCTTTTAGGGATCGTCTCGTCTGGCCTGATGATCCACATGAGAGTCAGTTCTCACCTTTTACAGACTTCCAGATCAACAGGGATTCGCACTCTGACTGCCGGCGCTGCATTCCTCAAGTCTTGGTTTGTACCCGAGCTGCTTTGAAAACGCTTCACGCATTTTATTTGTGTTTAACGGATTATAAGATACAATCATACTGTGACACAGATATAAATACACTCATCACATCTCAGCCTGGGGAGGATTGAATAACCCCAACTGACCTCTAGGGTGAACACTTTGGCACTACTTATGTTTGCGACTTAAAAAAAACAAACTGATTTTCAACCTCAATAACGCACCCAAAATCGGATTTTAAAAATAGATATGTTGGTGGATTTCCAGTCATTTCATGACAGCACAGAGATAAGAGTCTGTAGAGAGTTATGGTGAGGATCTGATAGTGTGGTGCTGCTGGTGCTGCCTTTGAAAGCTCAGAAGTTGCTAGAATTATTTGAGTAGAAGAACTTCTCCGAGTGATGGCATCAAACTCCAACATTCTTCAGGCTGCTCGATTTTGCATGACCCAAAACGGATCTGAGAAGAGAGGTTCACCTTGACCCAGGGACAACACAAGGGATACCACAAACACATTTGTGTTCGGGTTCACCTCAAATAACACGAGGGTTAAAAATGCTTGGATGCATAGATCGTGAATATGTGGGTTGGGACTCTTAACGTGTGTGCACCGTTTTGGATTTTAGGTTTTTCTTTTTGTAGCTTTCTTTAAATATACATAAACACAAGCCCACTGTTGAAAAGTGCAAGATATGTAAATCATTTAATAGTTGGCATTTGTCAGGCACAACGCGCTGTGACGTGTCATTTATAAGATGGAACGTTAGACGAATGAATCACCGCATAAATCGAGGCAGAGTGATCACACGTTTAAAGAAACTTGATGCTAGGATTGATTTCTTTAAGAAGCACTTATACGTACATCAGTTGGAATAAAAGCAGCTTGATAGGACAGGTGTATCATTCTGCATTATATTCACAGTCTGCTTGATCGAGACCTGCTGTTGTTATTAATAAAACTGTTGTAAAGAGTCATAGTCACAGACGGATGTTTATACAACAAACAAACCAGTCATTGTGCCAAACATCTACAGCCCACATTATCCATTTTAACTGTAACCTCTGACCTTTGCTTGACTGCAGCTCACCAAGGGCCACGTGTCTCAATCACAAACAGAAACTACAATACAACACTTATAGAATCGTCTGGAATGCGTGACGTCTGGAGAAGTAATCCAACAAGCAGAAGCTTCTCATTTTATTCACCAGTGAACGATACGTATTCAAGCACCACTTGCATCCTTTTAGACAAAGAACCTCCGTCATTAGTCAAGATATGTGATCATTGTTATATCAGATCATACAGTACTCTTTGATGTGATCTATATTTGTTTCAAATATACTACCATCAGAAGAAATTTTATTCATCAGAGGTAAAACGAGATGAAATGTTTAGAACTGTGACTGCAGATCAAAACCTACTGCCTTTTCCTTGACAGAATTGAATTTATCATCACCTAGACGAACAGGATATCTTATTAATAAAGTTTGACAAAATACTTATCAACACTGCGATAAATACCACCAGCTCCGGCGAAAAACAATGAACCAGTTCATCACCCAAATATTTCAGTGGGCCTTTCAGACAATAAACAGTGCTATTAAAAATGTTATTCTTATCTTTTTTACTCCAATCCCCCAAATAATAATTCTCTATTGGTCAATGTTTTGATGACGTGAATGTCACTGATATAGAAGCTGAAACATCAGAAGAATCAGAAAGACCGACATGATTATCCATCATAGCATCAAGCACCAGGTTCTGACGGTTTCCAATGTAATGAAGCATTTATTGTTAAGTTTTGCTCCCATCTTGTTACAAGTGCTTGAGGAATCTCAGGCTCACAACCAGAAACCATGAGACGGGCAACGATATCTAATGATAAGGACTCCGCTGACTGAGGTTTGTACCGGCCAAACATCTTTGTGAAATGTGGATAACAAAATTCTAGCCAACATGTTAGCCCATCGCTGAACGTTCAAGGTTTGCCTTTTATAATAGTTTGATGCAGATTTTATGTTTTTTACAGCCCTGCTGTTCCTGACATCTCAGAGGTAATATCATTGGATGCTTGAAAAGCATTCACTCGAGAAGAGTGCGACTGCCTTTTTATACTTTAACTAGATTTGGATTTGGTCCTAAATTTATATCATGGGTTAGAATTCGATGCCATCTGCCAGTAGCTGCAGTCTTTACTAACAACACGACATCTGCCTTTTTTCAACTGGGTCGAGGAACCAGAAAGGGACGCCCCTTATCAACTATATTTGAAGGATATAATCACTACTTAATACACATAAAGAATCACTTCATGTTCAAAAAATACATGATAAACATGGAACTATATTTTAAATAATTCTGAAAAAATTCTGTTATCCAGTTTATTGTAAACGGATTACACTGGTCAATATTCAAATTAAAGGGCAACTAATGTGTTGATTGAAGTGAGTCTTAAATAGATCTTGGACTCTATTGTTCTCATCAGTATGTGTCTGTTTGGACAAAACTCTTTATTGAAATATTCACATTACAAAATGCTGTTAAGCCACGCCCACTGAAAACTTTTTTTTTCTGGAGATTCAATTTTTACCATAACCACGTCAAGAAACGAGGGACTCGTTGTATAAACAAAACAGGCGCAATTACAGCTGGTTGGAGGAGGAGCGAAGACCATTATTACGTCATAATGGGATTTGCTCTCGTAACCTCTTGTTCACCGAGATTTCAGACGAACTTTATAAAGTCATAAGTTCCAAACATTGTCATGATGATTTACTGCATGTTGGAGAGAAAATACTTCAACATTTGAAACATGCGAGTGAGTCAGGAGAGTTGGGTTTTCACATCAATCCGACTGAAGAAACAACATTGAAAGCTCAAACACAATTAATGCGCATGTGTGTAATTGTGTTGGTTTCACAGCAGATAAGTGATTATAACTGTGAAATAACATTCTTTCTGATGTTTCTTATCCAACAATGCTAATGTATTTTTAATGTTAGAGAAACCAGAAAATGTAGCTAAATTATTGACGGTGCCAAACAAGTGCTAAACGGTGTTTGATGCAATATTTGGAAGAAACACTTTTAAACATATTTCTTATCTTCAGTAGGATGAAGAAGCCGCTCAGACACTTTCAACGTACATGAATATTGAGCTCTTCTATGCCGGGTGATTGATGACAGAAGCTTTTGAAGAAAGGCTGAAAAGAATAATTAGAGTCTCCCGAGTAAATATTAGCCTTAAAATAATATTAAAATCATAACATTCAGTGTTATCACATGTAATCCTGATACTGCGGAGACTGAAAACATCAAACGCTCCTTTATTCACTGACTTTGTATTTGAACGGGTTGGTGGATCACTTTCCTCGCTTAAATTAGAAATAAATCCAGCAACATTAAAATCTTTGAAGCTCCAAACACTTGTTTGATTTGATATTCTCTTTGGCAAACTTCTGCTTTTCTCCCCTCAATGTCAAAGAAACTTCAGCAACACAAGTTCTTCTTTTCTGTCCGTCTTTTCATTTCTGTGCCAAATTTGAGCGGAACCAGACGAGTAACCGCACAAATCTGAGCCTCCGACTGTGAAATGTGAGCCCTGCTGCAGAACAACACCGCGGCCACCAGATGAGATTAGCGGCGGGCGAGTTGATGGCCTCTGAAAGAGATTAAGATAAAGGACAGTGCATGTAATCTCGTTGCTCACTAAGAGAAAAGAGAAGCCTGCAGTTTCTGAGATTACGGCGGTAAACTACGGAGCGCATCTCCATTCTCGCTTCGGTTCAGGTTAATCTGCGTCCGCACCTGCCGATACCGCGGTAAACACACTAACCCAATAGGCGGGAACACGGATCAACGCTCGGGATTGAGCGAGGGAAAGATTAGAGCAGAAAGAGGAAGTTGGGGAAAAAAGTGGAACAGAGTACAGCTGGTGGCGACAGGAGATTCGCCGCCCAGAAACGAATCTCCACCTGAGCACACACTTTAATCCCTCAGAAAGCATGAGCACGCTGGGTTGGGGGGGTGGGAGTGGGTCGTCGCAGCTACTTTTGACACTTCGCTTTAACAGCTGCCGGTGACTTATGAAGTCATTACGACTCACTGCAGCGGAAAAAAACTGTTCAGACGTTCAGATTGATCATGCTTGTTCGATCCAAACTCTCAAAAAGACTTTTATGTTCTTCCTCCTCGAACATACACTTGAACACGGTGTGTGAAGGACGCCCCCCCGCAGGTCTTGTCAAGACTGGACCGCCCTTCAGAGACGCCCCCTCACCTCTCATCATTCAACATCCCACGGCTCCCCTGCTGTGGACTTCAGCAGCAATATTCAATGGCATGATGTACACTTTAAAGTTCTGAGATGAAAAATATAACGAACGTCAAACCAAATTATGTACATGTCATAATATCAGCTCCTTTTGTTCATTGTAAGGGTGCAACGGGGGGCAGAAGACCCCAAAATATGTCCAATTTCAATTAAATCCATAATACACTTAATGGATATGAAATTATTATTATTTCCACATTTTGAGCAACTAAGGCCCATGATGCATCTCTCGAGTATTTTACGATGATCTGTTTTCCAAATGTCTTTTCTTATTATCCTTCATTATTGATACGTTTAGTATTTTAGCGCAAACATATTTAGTTTTTGATTTGTAAGCAAAGATGGAAAATTACCAACAGTGTAATTACGTTGTTTGTTTGACATTATTTCGACACTAGGGGGCGCCAGAAACCCCGTTTCAAAGGATATGAATTGGGCCTTTAAATAACTCAAGGAAGTAGCTACTGTATGTTGGACAACAGCAAGAATGATTTCAATCAAAGACAGACTCATCTGTCCGGTGTAAGATATGCGTGTAGTACAAGTAAAAAGACACTTTAGATGTCAGTTTCTCCCGAGCCAGTGAGTCCAGAGATATTACAATGAGTTCACACCACCAGAGTCCTGTCGACAGTCAGAAGAAGCCAAGTTTTCTAAGAAACACAGACTCAGACAGTAACCATGAGCCAGTACGCTATAGATTTTACTCAAGAAAACAGACCAAAAACAACATGAAAAACAAAAACAGTTTAAAGAAGAAATTCTTTTCATGTTTGGGATCAGAATTATTATTTTTGTTATCATCATTATTTATTTCATCTTAAATGAATATAATAACTAATTATGCATTTTTATTAGTCAGAACTTGATACTTTGTTGTTGTTTGCTTCAGTTTAACCTCCTTTTAGTTTAAGGTTTGTCTAAACAAGAAGGAGCTGTCTCGCCTGCAGTTGATTCAGAACTCTGCAGTGAGAATTCTGACCAGCTCTAGTAGAAGAACTCACATTTCTCCGATCCTTAAAACTCTTCACTGGCTTCCAGTTTCTTTCAGGATCAACTTTAAAATTCTGGTTCTTACTTTCTGATCTATTCATGGTCAGGCTTTGGAATGATCTTCCTCTCTCTCCGTGTTTGATGATCTACTGACTCCTTCAAGACATTCAAACATCAAACATCAGACATTTTTATTTGTTCAGGCTTTTCCTTGATTTTCTGGAACTCCTGTTGTGTTATCAGTTTTATCTTGACCTTTAAAGTATATACTTTATTGAATATTGTTTTGATTGTTTAAGCGCTTTGTGACCCTGGTCTGGAAAAGCGCTATATAAATAAAAATTACTTATTTATTTACCTTGCTTCCAAATAAATAAAGACATTTGCCACTGCGACACGTTTCCGAACACCTATATCCACATTTTTTTCTTTCCTTTAGGGCTATTAACACATCTCAAATTCTACCCAACCCAACCCTACCTCAAATTTCATTCAAGTGCTTTTTGTGTTTGATATGTCGAAATGGAATTCACCTGGAATACCTGCTAAGTGTGCGTGTCTTCTGACATTTTGAGAAAGCAGTGGGTGGTTACGTGGAACCCCATTTCAGTGTGTGTGTAGGTGTGTGTGTGAGTCTCTGGGGGAGACAGTGTGTTCCCTGCCACAGCGCATCAAAGCACACTCAGTTGCCTTGGGAGAAGCTCTCTCTCTCCTCCTCATCCCTCCATCATCATCCTCCTCCTCCTCCTCCCGACAAGGTCGGTGTCCCCCTCTCGCCAACTGCCCGTCAATATTCGTCCACCACTTTACACTTGCCGGGAGGTGGCAGGACTGCAGCCAGAGGAGCGAAGCGGGGCTGCATTAGCCAAGTGTATCCGTCCACTCAGGACATGAATAATAGCTTGTAGGACAAGAACCCGTGTTTCCTCCCACACGGGCCAGAACAGCAGCCGGAGATCGAGCCAGGAGAAGCCGAGGCAGGTCGGACGGAAGCGAACACAACTCCTCTGTTTTTTCTCCCAATCAATTACCACACATTAGCCAACATAATGACGGATGTTTCTCTATCTGCCACGGCGTCCTCGCCGAGGAAACTCTGTAATTAGAAGGGCTGAGTAGACTCCCAAGATTGCAAACAGGAACAACAAACTAATTAAACAGCAGGACTAGCATGGAAGCAGCCGAACACAAGCAATTCATTTGCGGGAGTTTAAAGGAGGGGTGGGTGAGTCGGTGTTGAAGAGGGGGTGACGTACACCGAATTAAAACACGAAGATAAATTATCGTTTACATAACTCCTTTATTCAACTTTTAATGAGATGTTAAATGAAAAGAGTTTCTAATTAAATCCCTATAAACAAGTGGTTTCCATCGGGAGCCACAGGAGGGTTATTTGGAAACTTGACTTTTTCACGCTGTAGATAAGTGATTGTGATTTTAATAGAATAGAACCATTTTTATTAAATATAATATATAGACAACACAACAGTGGAAAAAAAAATAATAGCAGCATCATGCTGTTATTTACAACAAAAACCTTTGAAATTTCCTTTCCTTGTAACATTAGATTAAATTTCAGGTTCAAACCGCTCGTCTTCTCTTAACAAATATGCAAATAAATAAAGCTTTTTTTTTTTCTCTATTTGAGCGACGGCTTGTCCTCACCAGCTGAGAACCGCAGGTCTCGCTCACAACAACATGTGATCAATGTTGAGAAGCGAACAAATCAGCGTGTCTTCATGTGACTCCAAACATTCGCCACATACTTTATAAACTAACTTCAAGCATGAAACTGAAAATGTTATCTAAGTGGTACAAAGTGGTCTTTAGTTAATACTGTATATAGTGATTTTCATCTCGACTTAAACGGCAGATGAGCTAAATGTCGCGTGTGTGCAGGGCTTGTCACGACATTATTGATCACCTGGATTGTTGTGAAGCAGCAGAGATGGGAATCAGAACCAGTTTTACTGAAGTCACGCTTCTTTAGCAAAACAGTAACGCACCGCCGAGCCAGGTGAAAAATTAGACTTCCCTGGAGAAACTGAAAGAGTACCGAGTTTACTTAAGAGCAAGTTAGAGTCAGAATGTTCTCAACTTTATAATGAAAAACTGCAGGAGAAAACAGGTGAGCAGAGTCATCTGTCAAAGATTGTCTTTTTTTATATAAAAATAAATACATTGTGGAGCAGCTGCTCAACTCCACAGAGCCAGTTGTGGTGAAATGAAAACGCCTATAATGTTACTAAATAAATAAACAAGACAAAAACAATATTTTGAAACACTTTTGAAACAAAAACATAAATAAGATATGGAGGCTCATTCCTGCAAAGTTCAAAGAAAAGTGTTAAATAAGAAAAAGAAGCTACTAATGCAGATCTGCTCTTGTTTATGAGGAACACATGAGAATGACTTGTCACTGCATAAAGAAAAGTCGGCTAGAATACAATATAATATGGTCATTTTTTTTTATTCATTCATTTTATTATTTCAACTTCTTCTATTTTATGTTAGTTATTAATCCCCTACAAAACTAATTAAAAGATGATTAAATAAAAGGGCATAAAAGTATATTTGCGTGTTCAAATAAATACATATTTGATATTTAAATGTATTTGTTGATTTCTTGCAATAAAGGTTTAAGTTTTTGTTTTAACTTTTTGAAATCTGAATTTTGGACCCCAATTCTTTTGTAATGTGGCAGGATCTCCGTCAAACACTGTAAATGGAGAATAAAAACCTCATCATAAAATCCTCTGAACACATTATTTCTGTGATTACAAATCAGTGGATTAATGAGGTTCTTTTTTCACCCTGCATGTCTCCCAAATGCCAAAAAAAAAAAACAAGACAGATTGTTGGCCACAAGAACACAATAGAAAAAAGTTTTTAAAAAGTTTTGGACAAATTCTAGTCAGAAGAAATTTAAAATCGTGAGGTTCTGGTACATTGTGATCCGATTGTTAAAATGTTTTTGCGTAATAGCCACACGAGAATTTCAAACTATTGTAATTTGATATCAATCTTCTTTTCAAAAAATGGTCAAAAACATCTCAAAAGACAAGCACCACCATGAGCAGACTAGTAACAATACATCAAGTAAAAAAAACAGAAAAGCTTATGGTTCTGGTTCTAACCACGACCGAGATAAAGCTTCCAGTGTGAATGTTAATATCAACCTTATGCACGACTGTCAACAGGGCAGCAAATATATGCAGATGGAACATAAACACCCACCCTGACTGTGATCTAATGAGCACACATTATACATAAATATACACTCCTGACACTTAAATGTTAATGTATTTATTCATCCTATTATGCAACTATTCACTTGAAAATAAGCCAGAGGCGACTTCCACCCTCGAGAGGTTGCAGGTCTATTGCAGGAAAAATATACAGCGACTGAGGAATATATAGAGAAGGTATCTATACCGACTTATTCACTCGCTTAATTTCAATTACTGCACAAGAACATACGCTTGGAATCATTTCCTCAGGGACATGGTTGTTCAACAGCCGACATGTTCAGACCATCCAACTCCAACTTGGATCAAGGTGAACTTCAAGAACAATTTTAAAACCGTCACGGCACATGGGCAAACATTTTTCTTGGCGGGACTTGAGAATTATTATTTTCTAATGTTCATTAAAAGGTTCATTATGTAAGTAAAGTATGTAAAGTTTTCCAACCCCATAGGACACTCAAGCTGAAAACACTTTGCAGTGTATTAGCCAATCAGAACAGACTACTGTACAGTACTATATTGGGTTGTTCAGGGTGAGTTTTGTATTTCAGTTATTATTTTCCTGGCACATCAGCTTTAGCTTAGCATTTATGCTGGTTAGTTTAATATGTCGTTACTGAGTCTAACCTCCTCAAATCGACTCGTCTTGCTTTTCATGTACGAGTGCGTTTAGTTTGAGCGCTCGCTAAATATAAAAGATAATAATATACAACCAGGATCATCCACATCTGTAGGTAGATGAAGATCTTCTGTTCCCCCTTGAGCCGCATAAGCCGTTTAGAGAACAACTGTGACGTAATATGATCAAATATATGCAGTAAAATGTGTGAGGTTAAAACCCTGTGGAACTGGAAAAATAATATACGATAAAAGAATAAAAGATTCAAGAATTGTGTCCTTTTAGTATCATCAGTGTGTGCTTGATCTAAACCTTACTAGATCCAGATTTTAACCAATTTTTCACTCAACAGATGCCACTTGAAGAATAAGCCTTGCAGTGTTGGAGAGTCATTTTGTGTCCACAGACACATCTGTGGCAGTGATGTGGTGGTTTGGTTATCGCAGCAGCTTATTCACCGCGGCAACAGCAGCCACTTATTGTATCGTTCTCAACCCTGCCTGCTGTTTTTTTTGCCATTTCAGAGATTCTATTTCAATCTGTTCTCAACATCTGCAGTTACACCTCGACAAGCGTGGAGCTGTGAGAGAATCGACGGTGATGACGGGAGGAAAGTGTTTCGCTGCTGCGGCTCACCACAAAAATCATCTGGACCTGAACACATCTTGTACTGAAGAGCATCTTCATGAGATACACCAGTGACTCTTGTGAAGCCCCTGACTTACTAATGTCGTTCGAATGATAAGAAAAAAAGATGTTCTCTTTAATCTCATGGCAAGAAAAGAAAAGTGACTGAACCTTTAAGGACTTGTAAAACTCAAATTGCTTAAAATGGGACATCTTGTAAAGAGAAAATGTCATTTTAAAGGAAAATTGTTTCAAAGAGAGCATTTGAATCACAGGAGAAGAACAAACCTGTCAAAGACAGCAGGACAGATCTGGATCTTCATACGTCCTCTATCATCAAGTCTGACACCAGTCACAGACTCGATTCGACGGCGGAGTTAAAATAGCTGAGAGACAATCTCAGCGTCGACGCCTGAGCCACAGTCTCACTGGCTAAAGTACCAGAATACGAACCAACAAGTCACACAAATTATTAAAAAAGGAGAATGTATTCACCATGTGATGCTCAAGGGTTTGGTGTCAACATATACTAAGTAAGTCCTTATATCTTAGCTATAGTGTGAACTAAAACAGCACCGTTCTAAATCTGTTGATACCAACTTAACTCACATTAAAAACACTTCAAGGTAAAAAGAGACAAAGAGTGTGTAGATCACTTTCAAGTGTGTGATTTAAGTCAAGCTAGTCTACATTCCTGCAGTAGTAACAACATGACTTCACATGCCCGAGCAGTGGCGGCTGCTTTTTATATTTTATTTCTTTCTATGTTTTTGGAACTCTTCACCCTGATAAACTATATTTGGATTGATTCACATTCTGTTTATAATCTTGGTTTGTCTCTTCAGACGTCATATCTAAAGGCGAGTCTTTGAAAAGTTTGGTGACGTATCTGTAACTCAGCCAATCATATAAAGGAACAGAGAAGCAATGGTTATCTATTGTTGCCATGGATACGTTCCCACTGAGACAAAAGTTTTTTTGAGGACTCAGGATTTCACCGGTTCGATCTTCGTTTCATTTTAATGTAACGTTTTTTCATTATTATTGTTTTTTATCTGCAGTGTATTTTTGTGTGCGTGTGATGAGTGAATATAAAGTATAGTATCTCCTGGTCGAGAGGACAACTTGTTCATAGCTTTCCTTTATTATTTTAATTAATTGGACAAGTCTGTCTGGTGTATGTCACAGTATGATATAATTCATGTGTTTTCATTTAAATATAAATAAGGAGCATAATTAACATTATTACTCATCATTAGCTGTCAAAGTGTTGATTTCTACATGTAGTTAATATTGTCCTTGTTTAGAAGGAAACTCACATGAAAACCCAACTCTTCTGACTCACTCATGTTATTAAATGTTGGAGTCTTCCTCTCTAAAATGTAGTAATTCTCTCATCATGATGATGTTTCAAAATGATTACTTGATTCTTTCAATGGTATAGGCAGATAAATGTACTAGAAAGGGCCACCTAGAATATTTCTCATCAGCTGCAGATGTTAAACCCCAGGTTGTGAGCCGAACTAAATATATATTTACATAACTTTGTGTAACAAGAATGTAGAGTGTGATCTTGGAGACTGGGATTGATCTCAATTATCTTAGTCCCCAGAAACGTAAATCAAATTCCTTTACTTTAAACAAAAGTTTTAACGTTATTGACCCTAAAGACGTATAACGAGAAAGAAAGTGGAAAGTAGTTTCGTCAAGTGCACGAGTGTATCTTTCAACAATGAAACAAAGCTGGTGTGTTTCATTAGCCAGACGTGGAAACAGTTGCAGCGTCGTAGTGATCGCACAGCTCAATGAAATGTTAAACAACCATCTGCAGCAGAGACCGGCTTCAGGCACAAACAACTAAACACTGTAACTACAAGTAAATGTCGCATTTATGAAATCCAGCAAAGTATTTTACCTCCCACTTCCTCTAGGCTTCGCATCCATCATCTCCGCCTCTCAGCTCTCTCCCCCACTGCCTCTTCCACGACCAGTGTCACCGCTGCCTGGAGGCCCGGTGCTGCAGAGCGGCGGGTGAGTTCCTCGGCGTTGCTAACCTCTGGCCAGAGCCACTCTCACCTCATTACCCGGCACTCAACCTCAAACTCTGCTCTTAGATTTCCCCGCACACAGCCTGGTCGCCGGCACAACCGCGGTGCAATATAGCCCGGCAACCCGCGGTGAAGAAATTTTATAATGAGAAGTCGCGGAAAATAAGATTCAAGATGTGTCGGCTGCTGCTTCCTACCTTCCATTTGAAGTGCTGAAATGTTTCCGTTAGGTCTCTGTGCGTCAGCACGTGACCTTCTACCAGGTCGCGTGGAGAAACTCTCAGACAGAAAATAACAACACAGGAGGGAGAGAAACAGCTTCTCCAAATTATTCTTATTTCAAAGTCATATTCTAAACCAGGGTCAACACAGAAACAAATTCATCATAAATTCATTTTAATTACTTTACTTGCACAAATAATTGTAGTTGTTGTGAGTAGGTATCATTACTGCACACAACGTCAAGACTAATGGTTGGGATTAATTCAGAGAAATCTTTGTCTATTTTAAGTTGCAGTATGCAGAAATGCATGTCAATAAAGAAGCACGAACAAGAAAACCCTGAACCCCGGTATGACTGAGGACAAAAGAACCTGTAAGGATCTGCAAGTGAAAAAACTCAGACAGGTTACCCTGGTTTCTACCAAGGGTGGACGCTATGAGCCATCATGGCAATGCAATGAAAGAGTTTCAATAAAATGGTCTGCTGCGTTTCAACATTTCACTTGAATACTGGCCACTCTTCCTCCGTGTCTATCCAGAGTAAAATGTATCATTCCAGTGGGAAGTGAGACAAAATGGATCCAGTACATGTTAGAGGTAAAGCAGTCTGTGAAAGCATTTGAACTGAAACAATACGTCATATCATGCCACACAATTTCTGAGGCAGAGACTATTTTATTTAGTTTATTCGTGACATCCTGACAAAACAAAAAGTGAGCAGGACAGTCATGATACAATTGGAACAGACCAGTCAATCACTGATGCCCCAGTTTAACGTCTCCATTTAACTGGAGCAAGATTCATATGGGAACCAGAAAAACACAAAGACTCCAGGTGAAGAAGACCACGGTGTGTTGTTGGGCTGTGATTCTTTTCTCTTAGGACACCAAGGCTTAGAAGCAAAGACTTCACTCATGCAGGAAACTGTCAGCTTTTCTAGTAAGTAAGTAAGTAAACGTTATTTGTAAAACGCCTTTCTAGACCAGGGTCACAAAGCGCTTTAACAAACAAAAACAATACACATCTTAAATATATGCCTTAAAAGACCAAGACCTAAGACAAACACAGGAGCCCCAGAAAATCAGGTTAAAGCCTGCACAAATAAAAATGTCTTAAGATGTTTCTTGAAGGAGTCAAACACAGAGGAAGATCGTTCCAAAGCTTAGGAGCAACAGCCTGGAAGGATTTCTCTCCTCTGGTCCTGAACCGTGTGCGAGGAACCATCAGTAGATTCTGATCCACAGACCTCAGAGCCCGAGCTGGGGTGTAAGAC
Organism: Callionymus lyra; assembly: GCF_982586985.1. NCBI lineage: Eukaryota > Metazoa > Chordata > Actinopteri > Syngnathiformes > Callionymidae > Callionymus > Callionymus lyra. Next base: position 19,811,277 of record NC_141830.1, read on the forward strand.
TGGATCAGATCACTGATGTAAGGAGGAGCCTGAACATGAATACATCTCAGAAAGTAAGAACCAGAATTTTAAAATTGATCCTGAAAGAAACTGGAAGCCAGTGAAGAGTTTTAAGAATCGGGGAAATGTGAGTTCTTCTACTAGAGCAAATTCTCGCTGCAGAGTTCTTTATCAACTGCAGACGAGACAGCTCCTTCTTGTTAAGAAATGAAAACAAACTGTTACAATAGTCTGAACAAGAAGACGCAAACTTATGGATTATAAGCTCCAGATCATGTTGTGACATCATTTTCCAAAGTTTTTAAATATTTTTCTCAGTTGAAGGAAACAGTTTCTGGTCAGTTTTCTGCAGTGTTGAACAAGAGACGTGCATTTGTCAAATACAACACCCAGGTTTCTCAGCTCAGTTTGACAGACTGACCTAAGTCACACAAGTACAGACTAAACCCTGGAATCTTATCAGGCGAAATAACCTGAGTTTCAGTTTTGTCCACATTTAGCTGCAAAGGGTTTTCACTCAGCCATTGTTTGTCGTCGTCATCATCATCATCATGATGTCACTGGACACTTTCAGTAAGGATGTCTCCGTAGAGTGATGTTTGCGAAAGCCAGACTGAAACTGAAATCTGGACAAGAAAGGAAGCTTAGAAATAGGCCTGAGGTCAGTCGGGTCTAAGCCTGGCTTTTTGAGCTAAGGCTCCACAATGGCATGTTTAAATGCATTGAAAAAAACCTTGTGGAAAGGGAGAGATCTACCATTTTGGTAATCCAGGGGCCAATTACATCAAACACCCTAATAAAGAGCCTACACGGAAGGACGACGAGCAAGAGGAGGGTTTCATCTTGTTCACCAGTGCCGAAATAACAGCCAGAGTTATAGATTTAAAGAAGGTTCACAAGGTGGAGACAGGCTCAGAGAAAGCAGGGGTTCCACACAAAAGGGGAGGGATTCTCTCTTTGATCAAATTAATTTTGTTAATGAAAATCTCAACAATGCATTGCTGTCAGCTTCACAGAAGACAGGCGTGATTTGAGGACCAGGAGACACAAGAGAATTTATCGTGTCAAAAAACACTTATTCTTATTTACTGCTACCAGTTTCCTGATGTAATCAGATCTGGCAGTTTCCATCATCTCATTGAATGACGACAACAGATTAGGTTCAGGGATGAAGTCCAGGTTAAACAAGACAAGTGAATGGACATCATGTACAGACACATTAGAAATGGCCAGGCCGAGAGTAAAAACTAAGTCTAAATTGTGGCCTTTTTGGTGAGTGGGTTCAGAAACATGTTCAAAATTAAAAGTTAAAAGTTCTTTAGCAGAGCAATATGTGATGTCATCAACTTGATGATTAAAGTCTCCAAGAATAAGTAAGTAAGTTATTAGTATTTGTAGAGCACTTTTGAAGACCAGGGTCACAAAGTACTTAGGAACAGATTCCATTTGAATAATGGAAGATAAAAAGTCACTAATGTCCTACAAGAACCCTGCAGCAGGACCAGGCCGACGTTAGATTGAAACACAATAGAAAGGTCTTGTAGAACCAACAAAGATAATCTGAGACTCAAAAGAAGTGAATTCCTGTAACTAAATCACTTTGCATCAACAACTTTCTCTATAAACAACAGCCAAATCACCCTCACGAAGACAGGGACGGGGCTTCCCTTCAACAGATCAGCCAGCAGGACAATGTTCAGTAAAAATGAATAAACTCTTCTTCTCTCTGCCATGTCTTTTGAAAGACAAAATAAATCCAACTTTTCACTTGTGAAGAGATCATTCAGAGAAAGGGATTTATTTGCAATGGAGCGAGCATTCAACAAGCCGATGTGCAGAGTTGATGAGGTCACTGAGGCAGTAATAGCGGAGCACAGCGGGCCCTTTCGAAGGCTACTCCAGCAATCCAGTGGGTTACAGCTGGACCATGTGTAAACACCGAATTAAAAAGAGTCCAGGCGAGCTGCAGCGTGTCTTTTCTTGACTTGGACACCAGAACGTGAAGCTCTTCTCGATCTCTTGCGAAACTCACCCAGTTTCCCGACAGAGCAGCAGATAATCCGGAGAGTCCGATCATAACTGTCCCATGTATAAATGTCCTCCATCGACTTTCTGATGCTAAACTGAGCGTTATGATCATAGATCCGTAAGGCTTAAGGCCGATCCTTTGAGATTTGAGCATAATATTAGCATAAGTAGTTGTGAAAACAACTTTTTTAGCACTCAATGGCAGGAGCCGACTTCAGGTGCTGCCGATCACGTGGTAGTGATTCTAGGTGACCCCCAGTACAGTACATTATGGACCTGCCCCATGGACTCCTAAAATTGAGACCTCCCAAGTCTTTCTGTGGTTTCAAGAAAATAGTTTAGCGTTCCAGTTGGCAGATGGAGGATCTTGTTTTCTCCACCGCAGCTGAAGAATAAGCTCCAGCCATTTACAGTGTATATGTGCGTACTTGAGGTGATGTGCGTGAACCACTAAATCACTGTCCTGACTTGTTATTTTTAAAAACATGAGTAATGTTTGTATTTTAGACAAAACAATTAAATGGAAAACCACATCCCAACCAAAATACAGCTCCAAAATATGCTTTGCTTTTTTTTGGTCTTGTAAACATAGTTTGTCAAAACCAGAGCAATTATAGTGCAGCGTACAAGCACCCATCCCTTACCATGAGACTGTAGGTGAGCAATCGACCATGACTTCAAATGGGCCCCATTTGTCACTTTCAGCAAAAAGCAGAACTTTATTCAAATATAAACCCGTTATCTTATTGGGTATCTTAAGTATTGCACATTATTTTGGTAGATTTGAGTAAGATCTGCTGCACAGTAAAAACTAAAACATATTTTTACTATTTATTACCTTTGAGTGTCTTTTTTACAGTGCAGTTTTACTATGAGCTAGTTTTACACGTCGACAAGATTTTTAGACAAAATAACTAGTTTCAATAAAATCAATACTTTTGTCTTCAGAGATTTGAGGAGGCTGCTTTTTAGTGCAGAAATAAAAATGAAAGAGAAACGGGCGGCTTCAGCTTGAAATCATAAAACTAATGACCACCAAGCAGGATTGGTTGCATTAATAGATGCGGACAACGATTTCTCTCTCAAGTGTTTACGTTTAACCTGCTGCGTGGTGGACCACTAAGTGTGCTGCATAAAAGCTCCTGGTGGCGACCTGCGAGCGCCACGGCAGTAATGGGGACCATCTCGCGCCCAAACTGCCTCTCATCAGCATCTGATTAATGACACGCCGCACAGTAATGGTTCCACGTTCGCTACATATTCACTTCCCTCTTCATCCCTGCACCCCTGGAGAGGAACGGCAACAATGTGAGCTGTCGAGAGTCCTGCAGGAAAAAAAGAACGCTCTCGCACCAAACTCAAATTCAAATAGTCATTAGGGAAGACGTTTCGTCCATTTCCATTCAGAAAGGCTGCGCCACAGTGAGTGGGTGGACACTGAAACAATAGAGATGGGGATGAGGCAAAGAAAGCATTCACGTCTCTATTTATCTGTATTGGAGTAAAGAATGGTTTCATTAGAGTCTAATTGTGCTTGAGTGGCTGCTTCGCTTGAAGTGCTGCTGATTTATGCCGTCGTGGAAGCAAGGGAGCTATACTGTGTTAGTGCTCGCAGAGTCACGTCTGTGCCTCTGCACTTATGCAGCGCCAAGAGCTTTCCTTGGTCACCGACTCTTGTCTCCGGGGTTACAAGTCTTTTTGAGTTTCAAGTGGTTGCCAGGAAGAAATGGAAGAATGTGTGAGCATAAACGTAAACTAAATGTTTACATAAAAAAAACTATAGCGTGTAATTCCATAAAGGGTCAATAAATAAAATCATTCTTTTCATATTATATACGACATCAATTCATGTTTTTCACGTGGAGGAAGAGCAGATATCTCAACTAGAGTCGGCTTGTGAGACCAAATAATGCTACCATTGTAATATCAACAAAACATTTTAACTATTTAAACTATGTTACATTGTAGAAACTAAAAGATTAAGATATGAACTCATGGAAAGATTGTCACAGTATCAACTGAAACCAAGATAATTTGAAGATAACATGGTACACAATAGTTGTAGAAGTAGAAGAATTACCTTAAAAAAGGTAAGCTTAGCATTTTTAGCCACGTCTTTAACGGCCCACAATCCATTTGTCTATTAATCCATTATTTTGGGACAAAGTGTGATGACACTTACAATATGCTAACAGTCATTTCTAATGCTAGTCAGCTGGTAGGAAAACAGGCTGGTGAAGACGTTGCATTGAATAGCTTAGAAGATATTGAAAGGTATTTACTATTATAAATATATGTAATTACTGTCAATCCGTGTATACCTGGTAACAGCTCTAGCTTGGATCCTGAAAATGTTTTACTAAGAATAGTTAACAGCCGAATAAAATGTTTTCTAAAGTTGAACACACAGTATGTCATCATTTGAGAAAAAATCATTAATCAAAAAAATTAATGATTTAGTTTTGTTGAATTTCAAGGGAAAGCGGGTCAACTAAAAAAAAGGATAAGAATCAAATGTTAAACAGAACACACAAGTTTCAGACTTTTTCAGTTGCTGAGCAGCTAATTGGAGTCGAAGTTTTCGTCATGGAAAGAAGATGTTACATCGAGTTTCAGACGCCACTCGGGCTAATAATTCATGTTAAACTTCAACGCAGCGCTGCTGAAACACCGTCTCTTGGCTGACTGGGACAGGTCCCTGGTGCTTCGATTAAAACCCACCATCTGGGTTTTTTTTTGGGGGACCATGTTTAATAGACTGAGAAGTTATTCAATACAAATGCTAAATAGTTTGCTTCAACACAAGACTACATTTGGTCACTTTTGTGCCAAATGAGGTCTTCAAAGGTCAACGTCTTGCTCTTCTGTTCTCTACTGCAGTTTAGTGTCTCAGCCTTGAACGCCGTCGTGTCTTTAACGGATCACAAGACTTAAAGCCAAACACTACATTAAACCATTTATTTACTTTATTCCTCAAATATGTTTGAGGATAGAGGAGGCTCTTGACTAATTGTTTCCCTCGAGGATATGATTTACATTTCACTGAGAGGCTGTCGAGTTGAAAATCAAAAACATCTTGAGAACATTAGCAAAAAAAAAAAAGGCCATTAAAAAATTATTGGGTGATTCTATACTTGTGTTTGGAGGACAGAAGATTTGGGAAGGTTAGTGTCTGTGATTGATAAATACATTTATTTCAATTAAAGCGATGAGTATTGTCGCGACCAGGGCAGTGACGTGATAGAAATGTGTTTGTCCGAGCGTTCATTCATCTGTGTTTAGTTGTGTCTTGTTAATGTATTGAAGTCTTCATTCGTGTGTGTATTTACGCCTCCTGACTTTCTTGCTATTCAGTGGTGTTATTCAACGTGTGTGTGTGTGTGTGTGTGTGTGTGTGTGTGTGTGTGTGTGTGTGTGTGTGTGTGTGTGTGTGTGGTATTTATGTTGGCTGCAGAAAAACATGTGTGCCGATCGATACGTTTTCAGCAAAGGACACTTGCAGCAGATTGGAGCCTAAATCCTGGCTGGCATGAAAGACAACATGACAGAAACATTTGCCGCTCAAACCTGCGAGGGGCTCAGCGCGACATCCACCCCGACAGGGAGACACAAACAACCTCTCGCTGACGTGAGGAGCATCTTCAAATACAGTTAAAACCATTTACACACTGCTACATCAAAGACGGACTAATGAGTTATTGACCGGTGAGTCTGCAGCCCTCCACACACACACACACACCAGCTACTGTGTGACCAGCGTCCTTGTCACAACGGAGCCATGTGTGCGATAATGCGAGCTCAACCATGTGTTTGTGCCTTCACCGGCCCGGCTGTGTGCACCGCACTCATTATTAGAGGTTTAGCGTGAGCGCTCCAGTCAGTCAGGCTCCAGTCAGAGGAGTCAGCTTAAGGGCTCATAGTAGTTCCCTGAGGAGACACTAAATACCATCAGCCGTTTAAATCCATCCATGACCACTTTAAATATGCAGCACACACTCACTCCATTTTTAATAAGGCTCTGAGCAAGACAGAGGAGGAAGATGGCACAAAAAAAAAAAGGAACGGGGAGAAAGAGAAAAGGGGGCAGACGGAGGAAGAAGGAGGGAACACCAGGGGAAAGGAGGAGAGACGAGTCTGTTGCATTGATTCCTTGGCAGCTTGGCACCGGCCCTGATTCGCCTGGAAAAGCCACAGATGTGTCAGAGCCAGTTAGGCACGCACGGAGAAAGGGAACATGTGTGTGTGTGTGTGTGTGTGTGTGTGTGTGTGTGTGTGTGTGTGTGTGTGTGTGTGTGTGTGTGTGTGTGTGTGTACAAACCACATATGTGCACATCACATACACGCGCTCTCAGTGGAATGCCCACAGAAAAGGGAAGACGGCAAAAAGCGTCGGCAAGTGTGTGTGTGTGTGTGTGTGGATCTCAAAGTCGGTCTGTGGCTGATGCAAACGGTTCTGATGCCTTTCACAGGGAGTCGGGTGTTTCTCCCTGAAGGGAACCCGAAGAATAGACTCGTCGTTGACAAACAGCTGAAAGAACAACTTCTCTTTTTTGCTGCAGTTCACTTTTTGTTTTGTTTTCGTTTAGACATTTTTAAAACGTGTCTTTTTTTTTTTCTTTTGACCATTTTGAATCCCAAAGTGTAGTCGACAAGGTGGCCCCTTGTAAGGGCAGATTCTTAGCTGTGGCCCCGGAACACGTGGCACAATAACTCTTGCAAAAAAAACACCAAACGTTTCCTGAAAACATTCAATAAATGTGTCCCAATCATGTATGGTAATGAAGGTAAAAAATTGAGGTTCAGTGATGCGGTCACTGAGAGGGAGCAAGACAGACGAAGAGAGGGTGTTAAGAGGTTTCTTAAATCGAAAAACCATTTAGTGATACTTAGAAAGCTGTTTGGAGATATGAGCTCACGTTTCTACTCATAACCAAAGTGCCTTTAAATATGTAAACCAGCTCAGTTTCAATTCATCACATCAGTTTCATTATTTGAGTCTTTTTACAGTTCTTTTTACCATTTTATAAATCAAACATGCATTAATAATAAAATAAAGTGAAAGTATTAATTAAGTACTTAATATTTAATGACAGATTTGTACAATCTTACAACATTCACGATGTACACAGATCAATAGTGGTACTAGCTCGAGAGATTTACTCCCGACAACGCGACTAAAGCAGTAACACGATCCACATGTGACGATCTTCCTGCGAACACGATCACACACTAGGAAATCCGAACCTGCTGGATTCCGTCCTGACCAACTTCTATGTATCCAGACCCAAGTTTCTCGTTACAGACATGTTTCCTCCCGTCGCTCTGTCAATAATGCATCAAAACCTGTCCCAGTCTTCAATAAGGTTTCTGATCCGAGATTTGATAAACATTTCCTACTGATGATCGACTCATGTATCCATGAGCAGGACACAAACGGACTCCCTGATTCGAGGCATTTCTGACCTTTATCCATCAGTAAAAGAGCCACAGGCAGTCATACCGAGTGCCCCCCCCCCCACAGTTTCTCAAGTGTTGGATTTACATCGTCGCCATTTATACGAGCCGTTTGATCCCAACCAGACAATTACCTCTAAACAGGCAAGACTAATTTTTAAATTATTGCCATTGGTGACGGCTTATTCCGCACGCTCATCTTGAGTGACAGTTCTCCGTCACGCCGTCGTCGCTGAATTACTCATCTTGACAGATAAACAGCTCCAAAGACACACATCTACACACAGATGAGAGTGGAAGTGAAAACAAATGCCTTAAAGGTGAGAAACTAATAAACAAAATGACAGTTGATGTTATTTATTTATTCCGAAAATCAATTACGTATATGAAGGGGAGCAAATGTCAACGTTGACCAAGGAACGGTTTATAAGACATTTATAAGGATTAAATTGTTACGTCACTTTACTTGTTCTGACGTCGGAAGTAAGGATCTCAGATCTCCACTTGGTAGAATTCCAGAATATGAATCTCATTTCTGTAACTTTTTCAAGTTACATCTCTCCTATTTGATTAGATTTCAACACGTCGATTTAACACCAAGTTCCTGACCTTGACCTCAACCCAAAACCAACGATAGTCACTGAGCTTCCACTGCACTAGGTCAGATTCCCAGAACGACGTTACACTGTCACGAGGTTGATGCAGCCAGAGGCTCACTGGACAGATGGACATTTGTGAATAGAAGAATAATAGGTTTATAGATTTAGAATACAGTGTAATATGAAAAAAATGGCAGAAAACATGGACATGGTGGTGAACTACCAACAATGTGTTATACTATGCTGCAAAAGTAAGTAAGCAAGTAGTTTATATTTAAATCGCTTTTCTAGACCAGGGTCACAAAGCGCTTAAACAATCAAAACAATATTCAATAAAGTATATGCTTTAAAGGTCAAGATAAAACTGATAACACAACAGGAGTTCCAGAAAATCAAGGAAAAGCCTGAACAAATAAAAACATCTTAAGATGTTTCTTGAAGGAGTCAGTAGATCATCAAGCGCAAAGAGAGAGGAAGATCGTTCCAAAGCTTAGGAGCAACAGTCTGGAAGGATTTCTCTGGGCGATTGAACATTTATCCACATTTACCTCTTAACGGACGAGGGAATCTTCTGGAAGATGTTGAAGAGAAAGCAAAGACTTTGCTACTTGCCTTTGCTGCCACTCACCTGGTCAAACCTGGTACTGTCGACATCCAGGACGCATAAAGTCAGGATTTGGTAAACTCATGGCTTGTTGTTATGTCGTAAGACTGACATATATATGAAGTCAAACTGGATCAAAACTCCACTTTGGTCAAACCTGTGCGTCATCAGAATTGACGGCTGACTGACAATCTCCGGGTAACAGATGGCTGTCGAACAACGGCTTCAACGATTCTCCTCCTCCTTCTGACAGGTGTGTGACAGGTGTGTGAGAGGTACCTAATGACCCCACCTGACGGAGCGAACGACCGGTTAGTCATCACTGACTCACTGACTGAGAGGACGACAGCTCATCACCCGCTGACTGGTCTGACCCGGGGATCCCTGGACGCCGAAGACAAAAGCTCAATTGTGTCACAACAGGGTTCAAACCCTGACGCATGGAAGCGCAAACACTTTGGTGCGATCTAGATGAGATATGGAATGTTTACCCCGTTCCTGTCGCCCGCGAAAAACCGGTCCACAGACCTTCGGCTGACTTTGACTGTCAGCGCAGACACAATAGCACATTCTTTGACACACCAGCCTGGAATGTTAATCACTGTATAAAAGCCATTATCTTCACATCCGCCAGCTTCCTCCCCCGTTTGTCTTCCTCCTTTCTTTCAAAAAGCTGACAAACTCATCGCTCGTTGGGCGAAAGTCGCACTGTTTCATTGAGCCGACATGTGGAGACAGACATGCGGCTGGCAAGATAAGAGCAGAAGAAAGTCTGAATAAATCCGTGAGAAGTGAATGAACTGCAGATTGTTGTGCGTCTGTCGGGGGTGGAACAGAATTTATAATAAGGTAACATCTCCATTCTTACGCCAGATGCAATTACAGATATGCTAGTGTGTAATATCGTGCTATTATTTGGGGAAGAAAGACGCTTTTAGAACCATTTTGAACCTCATGAATGTCAAGTCTGTTTACAGTTCTCATCCTGACCTGACCAACGATGAAACAAAATATGATGAGAGGAAAATTGAAAAGCAAGAAACTTTGCTCGTCTCCTCAATAGAGAGTTTGAGTGTTTTTGTGTTGAAATCATTTGAAAAATGTATGTAAATATTTCAAACTTCTATTTCAATGCTAAGAGCAGGTTTTTCCCCATATTTAAAGTATATACTTTATTGAAATTTGTTTTGATTGTTTAAGCGCTTTGTGACCCTGGTCTGGAAAAGCGCTATACAAATAACAAAAAACATATTTAAACGTTTCTAATCATACAATTACAGATCCACTTAATGTCATCTTTATGTCATTACTTTTTTTTAAAAATATTTTTTTGCTTTAAGTTCCCGTGGCCTTTATGATCATTTTGTGGCTACATTGATTATTTTTAATCACTTTAATATGTTAATTTCTCTTGTCCCATGCTTTTATCGATTCATTTTTGATCATCTTTAACACAAAATATATTTCTTTACGATTCGTGTGTGAGGATCCAGAATTTATATGTATATATTTATATAATTACTTTATTGATACTAATATTGTTACTGATGCTGAAAAACATTTACAGAAAATCTTCCTATTATTTATTTTAATTTTAATTAAAAAAAAGGTTTTGTCAGGCTTTATAATACAGTTACTATAATTAATCATGTGCATCAAGATCACTTTTTACTTATTTCTACAAAATATGTTTTTTTTGTGTACGAGTGTGAAGTTGATTTGTGGATCATGTAACTTTTGCCCTTGAATGTGAGCCTTCACAAGCCTGGAGTTATTGATTTGCTCTGGCTTAGGAATGTCTGTCCGATCTGAAACTGCCGGATCAACTGAAAAATTGCCGTCTTGAAAAATCAAGCGTCTGACGTTACATTCCCAGCAGCCATTGTCACAGTTTGCCATTTTACAACAGAAGCCGTTTCATAAATTGCTTTGCACACATTTCTCCGTGGAGTTCACAAGTGCTGCGCTCGGAAATCAATGACCACTTAAAGTAAGTAAGGATCTCAAAAAAGACTTCTACAAATGGCTTTTCAGATATAACCGCAGATTTTCTTCTTCTGGTCAAAAGTAGCTGTGGATGTTGGCGTCTATGGCGTCGTCGGCTCACCAGACTCTTCAGAAGAGAAACAACCAACAGGAGTAAGAATCAAAATAAAGATATGATCACATTTTGCAGTGTGTTTAAGGCAGCATGTGACTGAATGTTTTTCTTGTGTGCTTCCAACAACATGTGCGCTCATGTGCTCACTCAAGAATGCTTTTCTAATTTCAAATATTAGCATGAGAAGAAATAAAGTGTTTTTTCCTGCAACATTTTCCACAGTTTTGAGTCTCTGGGTGTGTCAACATGAAGTGTGCGTCTGTGACACACTGCTGCCCGGTGCCTACAGGATTTGTCATGTTCATCATGAACTCCATGCATGAGGCTGAATGTCAACATTGATGCATTATTTTTGCAGTAAAATTCCAAATGTCACCAAACTCAAGTCACCGGGGGACGTGAAGGCGGACGCGCCGACCATCACACCAGAGCCGAGGGGCAGCGGCTGCAGATACTCTGTCGTGGCAGGAGTCGGGGGGTGAAGGCGACAAGTGGGGAGGGAGGGTCACCAGAGCGCTGGACTTATAATCAAAAGCATTTTTCACAAACATATGTTTGAAAAGATGCAATAAATTGTTAGAAGACTATATATTATACATATAAACCAATATATTAAATCCTTATTTCTGTCATTAGTATTGGAATGTAAAATAAATACCATTTTTTATACAATTACTGACTGTATTTTGAGTGCGTAAGTGCGTCTCAATTCTTAGTATGCGAAATTTAGTGTGCCATACACACTAAATTGTCACTAAAACTCCTCCAACCGAGTATGGTTCAATGGACAATTGACCTTAAACGGCTCCATCTTAGTGACATGGTAAACGGAAGTCACGTCATATATAAATATATTTATATACTTACAGGTGTATTTTCAGCAGCAGTAGAAGGATGACACGTCTTCGCTGCTGATACCAGCTTAAATATCTCGCAAATATTTAGTTTCTTATATTTTTTCTTTATTTCTTCTTCCAAACTTGCAAAACGTGCTGCCAGCAGGTGGCGATAGCATTCAAACAGCTGGTTGAAACCATCGTTAAATAGAAGTAGAAGAAGAAGCTGTCACGTCATTTCCTGTTAGTGCGTAGCAGCAGTGTTTGATTTGAGACATACTATATGTGGAGAATTTGCGTACTAGTTAGTATGTACACTATCCTGATGCATACTAACTTCTAGTATACTAAGAGAAGTATGCGATTTGAGACACAGCACAAACCGTTTTAAAACCTGAAGAGGCCATATTTACAATAGCAAATCCAGCAAATTGGATTTTGTCTTGATTTCCTATTTTTGTTCTTGCAGAAAAACTTAATGTATTTTAAAAAAAAAGGGGAAACTTTTTCAAATCTGCACAGTATTCATGCACACAAGAGCACTAGCCAAGAGTGACCGACCACTCACTAACAGTTGAACACCTGCTGCTGCTCATCGGTAACAACTTTACAAGAACAACGATTACCTTCATGTTCTGACGAAACATCAGTTCACGGATATTATATACATTTGGGTGTATAACATTAATATGAAAGTATTCAGCTGATGCCAGATTTGAGCACTCGCGATCAAGGCACTGGAGAGAACTGTCAATCATATCTGACTGATCCAATACAAAATGACGCTTGTGTGTTGTGGTTTCTCAGCAAATCCTATTGTTAGTCGTCTCTGTGTTGTCTTGACCTTCTAGCATAATATTTTATGGAGTATTGTTTTGATTGTTTAAGCGCTTTGTGACCCTGGTCTTGAAAAGCGCTCTACAAATATAAATTACTTACTCACACAGCATAGATCTCTAGAGTAAATGTCTCAATGTATTAGTGAGAAATGTCGCTGCTGATAAATCAAGTGCATGTAGATGTAGAACAGATGCAGTACTCTTTCTCACCTCAAGGGATGAACCAGGTTATTTCTAATGATCTTTAATAAGTATTTTTTAAAGAATCAGAAGGATGCTGGTGTGAACAAGGATGTTAATGTTAAGTTAAATACATGGGCGTGAATGAGTTAAATAAGATGTGCTGTAAAGTTCTTAAAAAGGAGTCAGTACGTCACCAGCCATGAACCTCACACACATGAACGAACCTTCACTTCCTTCACTAAATATTAAAGTATAATAAAATAGAATGAACTGAAGGTACACAGACGATGTACAAACCATGTACAAAACCTACAAAACCTTGACCAGAGTCTGGCATTTGAAATATGAGCGCTGATACAGATCAACTTGAAAAAAGTGGTTCAGTAACGGACTGGTTACCTCCCAGGTACTAGGTCCACATCTTTATACAACTCTATAGTTCATATGGTGAGTGAGGGTTCTACAAATGAGTCATCTTCATAAACGTGACGACACATTTGCAGGATATTTTCACGACCATCACAGGTTTCTACGCCACAAAGCTCGCTTCCACAATATTAGACGTAACAGTTATTTAGTGTCGTTTAAATTGTCGTTGCATCACCCAGCACTACTGTGTAGTTAACATGTTTCTATACATGCTGAATGTCAGGATTTTTTATAAAGGTTAAGAAAAATCATGAAATCTAAATCAATTTTTCAGTCTGTTAAGAATTTCATTACAGTTTCTGTCCAAAATCCAATTCCCGACAACACATATGGCCGACCACAGTTAAACTCCTTTATATTCATAAATAGCTCATATCTCAAGTTTAATATTTATATCATGCACCGACTACCGCTGGCTGCAACAAACACTCACTGACTCCACAGGATCTGTAGATCTGTATAATATGCTATTATACATGTTTGATCTGCATTTCATGAGGCGGCTATTTTCAGCAACAGATTATTTAAGAAATATAAATATATAAAGGAACATGAATTATTAATTTCTTGCACTAAATATAACTTGCTATGTAAACATCAGATTCACTTAATTGCTGAGAAACTTACATGTGAATTATTCATATACTTTCAAAGTAAGACTTATTGGCCTTTAAAGCAAAGGCCTCTATGCTCTGATACGACATTTAAAGAGTCATTAATGCTGATTAGATTCAAACCCTTGCGTTTTTCATTGTTGTTGGTTTTGTTTCTCACCAAAGCTAGACAGGAGAGGACAGGTGAACCGAGCCTTGAGCGATGATGAGGACGGCTGGAATTGCAGTAAAGAGTCTGGGGGTTGATAAATGTTTTGGATTCCATTCACACATTTTTCCCCCTTTCTTTTCCATCTCTATACTGATATTCTTTAACATGTGTGTGTGTGTGTGTGTGTGTGCACAATACATACTTATATTTATTTACTCAATTAAAACACTTTATTTAATTTACTTTATTTAAAGAGGGTAAATTGTAATATAACGCGAGTGAGGAATATCTGTGCGAGTGCGATCAAGTTGCTATGGTGATGGCAAACAAAACATCTGCGTGTGCTTTTAGCTTCCGTGGCAGCCGTAGAGCTGCAGAAGTAAACAACTTGAGACAAGCATTACATAGATTAGAGCAGGCGTGTGCGTGAGAACAGGGTTGGAAGTTAATGGTTTAAGGGAAGCATTTTGATCAAACGAGTACATTCTAGTGTGATATATGAGGATAATGTGGATGCATCTAAAAATGATGTATATTCACGGGGATTGTTATTTACCATAATATACTATATCATGTTTTATTATGTACTATTGGGTACAAAGATATGAATGTAGTATTTTATTAAAGAGTAGGGAGTTCTTTTTTATTTCTTTTGTATGTACAAATTGTTATATTTGTAATAGGTTTCTTCGTAATAAAATAATGTACATTTGTTTACAAAACATATTAAATGAATAAATGATTTGTATGGTATTTTCAATAATTCCAGGTTTATCCAAACTATTTTAGAAATATAAGAAAATGAAGTTAAGGAATCCTGAATATTGCATTTTTTCCTTAGAAACAACAAAGTCCATGAAGAATATCCTTGTACTTGACTGAGGGATTATTTTTAAAACAGCGGAGGAAATTGTCAGTTATGGACATGTCACTTTCCTGAACAGTTGGAGCTGGAAACACAGGTGACTCTCTCACCTGCGGGTATATTTTGACATCAGAAGGGGATCAGACCAACGATACCACATTAGTCTTCTATGTAATACAAACCGTTTGTATTCATGCTTCTACTCATCATCAGTTGATCTTTAAGTTTGCACTCATCAGAAGAAAGAGAATCTTCAATAAAGGACCCATTTGTTCAGAGTGAGATGAGCCTCTGAATTAATGCAGTCATTAGATTTGTATTCACATGAAGTCAAAAGATCTAACAATTTCTTTTCCTGCTCTGTGGTCGGCCACATGTGGTGGAATCATATCTTTCCAGCGTCCTACGACACAAAATAAATGAGACGAGATAGAATAACAAACACCTGCTTCTGACCTTTTTCTTTTGTTTCCCAGAGTCTTCTTTGATAGCATTCCATCACTTTTATAGCAAATGCCTAATTTGATATATTGGCTGAATCGAGCTTCTTCACACGTTGCCACCCACACTCATTTGTGACTTCTATTTTTCATTTTTAACGAATCCCCCAAAACAGAAATTTCATTATTCAAGGTTAGATCGAGTTTAAAAGGTTTTCCTATTTAAAATGCTCGACTTCCTTCCACTCACGCTTCAGAGCTGCAGGCAGAGAATTAACAACCATTTGTAAGACAAAAGCAGGAACAAAAATACCAATATATTAATGCTAAAAAAAACACACACGCAGGGGGGTTCGAGGCCAGAAGATGGGAGAGGAAACTCAGAATTTAAAAAGCCAGTGATGCAGATAGATGGCTTAAACTCTCCCTCGGAGGCAGGAGACCACCAGCTGAGCGTCCCCCATATGAAGAACTCTCCATTAATATGTATGTGGAGAGACAGCGTCGGGCCAGGAACGCAGCAATAACAGGCAGCAACAGTCGCATAAATATATTCGATTGTTGCTGAATTCTCAAGCGTTGGTTGGTATTGGCCTTAGAGGTCCACGCGGTGAGTAATGAGAAGAATTTCTAGTCCGAGAGGCTGCTGAATAAAAGACAGGATGAGGGACGCTTGAGAGGGCATGAGAGCAGCGAGAGACGGAGAGCGAGCGGCAGCACAAAAGAAAAGAGAAATATGAAGTCCCTGTCATCTCATTTTTCCTCCCTGCGGCTGCTCCAGCTGTTGTTCTCCTTTCCTTCCCTGACCACTTGTCACTGTCACTCATTCCTCCAATCACCCTCCTTCACCAGCACTCGTCCGGGCCCTCCTCCTCCTCCTCTCGTCTGCTCGCCTCTCCATCACAAGCTTCCTCTTCTTCCCATCCCCGGCCTTCGCTTTCTCTCCATCCACTCAAATGACTCAGCGAAACAGGTCAAGTGTTCAGAAATTCCCCCTGAAGCTCAACCTGCCTAATACAAGGCCCGGCTCATCGCAGCGAGACGAGTAATACGCCGCGTCCTCACCGGCTCACGCACATCTCCAACGTAAACAGCGTTTCCTTCGTCTGCATGTGTGTGCTCCCACAACATAAACAATCCTTGAAGGAAAGAAAAGATCATCTTTAATCTTTGAAGGTTTTTCAAAGACGTCAAGTTCACAGAGGAAGCAGATAAATGAGGTCAGAGTTCTGATGACTCTCAAGCTTCAGCTTAACTTTGCTAAATATAGCCACGGAACATTTTTGCTAGACCTGACCAGTCCGTGGACCGTCGTCACTTTCCTTTCTTTCCAACATGAGGGAACTGATGAACACTTGCACTACAGTTACTTTCTAGTCAGCCTCACGTTTACAAACTCTCTCTGAGGTAATGCAGCCTTTAAGAATTATTTGAGTTTTTTTTTTTTTAACGATTTACTGTATTTCTCTTAAATGTTTTTCTGATATTTATTTACAGACTTATGTAGACTATCAGACTAATTTTAGGGTTACTGCACATATCAATATTTCTGAATTTTGACCTATTTTTATTTTGGTAATATAAAAAAAGTCAGAAATTGACGAACTTTCTTTAAATACAAGTACTTGAGATATTTTAGAAAAACATTTATTTTAATATACATATCATTTTCATAGTGTCAAGTTTTTTTTTCCTCCTCAAACACACCATTAAGTGGTTATGATTTTATGTTTTTTGTAATAATTATAACGAAGATTACATTTTTATTTAGCTTTGCTTGTTGCTGTAATAGTCTTTATTCATATTTGTTTTAATGCAATTCTTTCATAATGTAATTTATTGTTAGTATGTTTGAAGCGGTTTCACTTTGGTGTTAAATCAAAAAGGAATTATGGTTTGGAAAAGGATGGAGACACTGCATACATTTAAGTGGGTTCTTGGCATCTAGAAGGATTCATACGGACTTTTAGGAATCATTGGAATCAAAGGAATTATTAATTATTAATGAAAACATGCATGATATCAATAGTACTTTATCTCAAGCATCATCATTTAATACTCTAGAGTTCAGCCTTACATTTAAAACACTTAACATAATTATTAAATTGTGTATTTTATTTAAAATAAATCCCTTTTATTTTAAGATTTTTCCATAGCCATTTCTTCCCCACGACATCCCAGATATGAATCGAGTTCGGAAGCTCTTTTATAAGGAAAATGTCTTTCATCATGACACACGGAGACATTTTCACAAGAAATGATGGCATCGACGGTGTTTGTGACGCTGCTCAGAAGTGTTAAACCATTTCCGTAAACCGGCCTTCATGAAAGACTTGCATCATTCTGAACCTGGTTAAATAATTGAGGGTCAAAGAAGTGGAAATTCTTTCATCAACCTGCAGGCACTGACGTGTCAATACTCCTTTAATAAAACAATCGCTTTGTATCGCGGGCTGGTTTTAAACAGTGACAAGAGTGGAAAATGGTGATGTTACTCAGCAGGTACTGCAAGAAAAGAATTAATACCATTAGAATGTGACACAATGACATCAAAGGTGTCATTGTGTCACATTCTAATGGTGGTTATTAGGTGTACAAGTCATCGGCAGTCGACGTAATCAAAATTGCCTGAAAGCCCGTTGCATGTTAATAAAAGTCTTACAGCAATAAAAATGACAATGTGCTTTCACTTTATGGAAATGAAATACAGATTTTTAATCTACATGCAGAAGAAATAAAAAGCCACGTAATTGTTCTGTCAGCATAAAGAAGAGGAAGGTAGAGAAACTCACTTTCTTGATCCCTCTTTTCCCTTCTATATTTTCTACATTAATGAAAGTTGGAAAGAGCAGTGAAGTGGAACAACAATTAACAGGCATCAGTAAAATGAGATGGTGGGGGGGGGGACGTTTGTCGGTCCACTCATGGTATACATTTGTGTGTCGGGTCTGCAGGCACACAGTGTTGTCGACGTACAGATCTATATAGCAGCACAGCAGTAAGAGGGGGGTGGTGAGGATAAATGACCGGGGGATTTACCTGGTCAGTGTGTGTATTGCACAGATAAATAAACTGCTGACACACACAAACACACACACCATGTTAAGGACACCATCTGTTCTGGTGATTTCAAGTGCAAAGAGACACAAAATAACACTATCGACTTGAACACTTTAGCAAGTCTCCCTGAAAGTGTCATCACTTGTGGGCGGAGCTAAATATTGATCACAGACCAGCTCATGACTCAAGTCGGGCTCCTCGATCGGCATCTTGACTGATGACTTGTGCGCCAGCAGTCTCAGTGCGACTCCTTCAACGTTAAGATAAAGCGCTGGTTATCTTCATCTGACGTCTTAAATCGTGACTCAGACCTGGGGGGGGGGGGGGGGTGTGTGGGGGGGGGGGTGCTGACCTTCGAGTCCACTGTGACTCAACTTGACCAGCACTAATACTTGACTATCTAGCTTGATGCCTCATGACTAGCGGCTGGTCTTTGCCCCTCGTTTCAGCAGATGACCGTCGTCTCGGAGGACTCCGACAGCACGTCTATTTCTGCAGTCTTTACTTCTGATGGTTTGACTCAGAATCCTGCACTGACGACTCATGACTCATGCGCCGATGAATCACAACTTTAACCGGCGTTACACACCGATGACTAGTCAAGCGGCCAGTGACTTGGAGCATGTTGCAGTTGCATATTAGAATCCCTGATGATGAACATGTAAAGTTGGTTTGATGTTCAAGCTACAAAATGTCCTGAATGTCAGAACTATGTAATTACAACAATGTAAAAACCAAGTATAAAAAACTAAAACAAGATTAAAAACTCCTGCTGTGACAGTTTCTGGT
Organism: Callionymus lyra; assembly: GCF_982586985.1. Classification (NCBI taxonomy): domain Eukaryota; kingdom Metazoa; phylum Chordata; class Actinopteri; order Syngnathiformes; family Callionymidae; genus Callionymus; species Callionymus lyra. Next base: position 19,830,269 of record NC_141830.1, read on the forward strand.
TTTACATTTCTTACATTACTTCGTATAAAAACACCATCTATGACCCACTGCTGTAAAACCCTGGTTTGGTGGTGACATGACAAAGTTAGTAAATCCTGGTTAAAATAAAATCTAGATCCGTCAACTACACGAGTCATGACAGTTCAAAATGAAAGCAATATTAAATTCAAAAATGTAAGAGTTCATATTGCTGCCAATAGACCTTAAACTCAAATGATTGTATTTGTGACATTTTAGAATTTACGACTTTTCCGATACCTTCTTTAAGCTCTGCTGACTTGAACCTTGACCCTGGCATTATGACTTCATGTTTGTAGTTTCGGACTCGACCATACACAAGATCCTGCATCCGAGCCTTGCGAACAGAGGTAGCCTGACTTTGCACTGATTTATCAAGAAGTCCATCATCGCCTCCGTGTTATTTCCCTGCAACCACCACAGAAATTGTGGACGATCGATTGATCTTAACCTCTTTCTGATACAGTCACATTCCTCTCTAAGCCAAACACCTTGGTTCCAGCAACCATCCTGTCCAGCTACTTCACCTGGACTGCAGAACTGATGAGTCGCCACAAGAGGAGCAGCATTCTCCACAGAACACTTTTTGGGCAGCCGATGTTTTCGGAAAACAGAAACAACGGAAAGAAAAGAAACGCCTGCATGCTTCACAAAGCCGGCAAAACTCACCGGAGTCATTTTTTGCATTTCCACAGCTTGTTGTCGCTCTCAAAGAAAGGTTTAATGAGAGGAGCGTAATTCTTGATTTTTCGGCTGGTTGGAGGCGCCGAGGAGATCTTTTCGGATTATAACGGAGGCTGTGATGGTGAGGGATTGTCTCCAGTTGTGGAAATGACGGTTTCAATAAACACGTCACGCAAATGTTCGGCACCTTTGAAAAACATTTAATTTCCTCTCTCTCCAGATAAGGCTTGTTGTTTTCAGACAATCCTATTCAAGTCGTGTCCTCCAGCAACAGTGAGACGACACGGCAGACGTTGATGTGCTTCATGTGCTGAGAACCTTCTCTCCCTCGCTTCACCGCAGAGGTTAGTGACCTCAGTGATGCTTTAGACGACATACATTATAGCCACTTGCATACTTGCAGTCGACGACCGCCTTGACTTGATTGTAATGAGGACTGGGGTCAAAGGCTTGATGACATCTTCAGTGCTCGTGTCCTTCAAATGTCTCACGACACTACAGTGACTCAGCTTCATTCAGACCCCTGAACTGAGGTGGCAAGGACATGTATGAATTGTGCCTTTAAGCCTTCATGAATGGTGTTCTAAACATTGAATCATTTCACACAATACTTCTATATTACCTACATGTTAGATCAAATGACAAACTGATCTTTTGACAACGTCTAACTCTACAGTATGGCACTCAAGTAACGACAGATTTAGACAGTGAGTAAGTAAGTAAGTAAGTAAGTAATATTTATTCATATAGCGCTTTTCGAGACCAGGGTCACAAAGCGCTTAAACAATCAAAACAATACCCAAAAAAGTACATACTTTAAAGATCAAGATAATACTGAGAACAACACAGGAGTTCCAGAAATTCAAGGAAAAGCCTGAACAAATAAAAACGTCTTAAGATGTTTCTTAAAGGAGTCAGTAGACTCCATCAAGCGCAAAGAGAGAGGAAGATCGTTCCAAAGCTTAGGAGCAACAGCCTGAAAAGATTTCTCTCCTCTGGTCCTGAGCCGTGTGCGTGGAACCATCAGTAGATTTTGATCCACAGACCTCAGAGCCCGAGCTGGGGTGTAAGGCTGGATCAGATCAGTGATGTAAGGAGGAGCCTGACCATGAATAGATCTGAAAGTAAGAACCAGAATTTTAAAGTTGATCATGAAAGAAACTGGAAGCCAGTGAAGAGTTTTAAGGACCGGAAAAATGTGAGTTCTTCTACTTGAGCGGGTCAGAATTCTCGCTGCAGAGTTCTGATCCAACTGCAGACGAGACAGCTCCTTCTTGTTAAGACATGAAAACAAACTGTTACAATAGTCCAGACGAGAAGAAACAAACGCATGGATTACAAGCTCCAGATCATGTTGTGACAACATTTTCCTAAGTTTAGAGATTTTTCTCAGTTGAAGGAAACAGTTTCTGGTCAGTTTTCTACAGTGTTGAACTAGAGACATGTCTTTATCAAATACAACACCCAGGTTTCTCAGGCTCAGTTTGACAGACTGACCTAAGTCACCCAAGTACTGACTCAACCCTGGAATCTTAGTGACTAGAGTATTTAAAGGTTTTATATCAAGAACAATCCAACATAATGTTTGGCTTTATTCAACTTAATTCATTTAAAATCTGAGACATAAAGCCAATCTATTATAATTTGAGGTTCATTCCTTGGCTTGCAGGGTAAAAAGTTTTCCATTTTGTTTTAATTCTGTTAAATAGTTTCATTCAAAGATGGAATATGGTGAAGTTAAGTTGAACCCAGAAGGAGCATTAGCGAATCAGACATTCATATTTAAGCGACAGGCCGACACTCTTCCAATGATGTATGCTTGACCAACGACAGACGTCGACAAAAAGTGCTTTTACTAAGGTGAATTATTACGAGATCTCTGTAATTTGAGGCCCAAATTACACTTTAAAACGTCTGCAGATGTTGCGGAAATGAGTTAAGAGCATGTGGCGACATCAATATTTCAGACATCTAATTCGCAGAAGCCTGCTGAACAATTTAGCTGCGGTGTTTAAAAGGACACCAACTAACAGAGGAAAAGTGTGCTGGCCCGTCCGGTATTTAGGTCAGAGCAGACGACGAGAGGAGGATGGAGCCGAGGAGGTGAGAACCAACTAGGATGATGTGGAGATAAGGGAACAGATGAATGTGTCTGTCGGCAGGAGTCATGTACATGTCTTCTTTTGTGCCCAGTCTTTGCCGTTTTAATTCCCATAAAAAAAGCTGCAAAGACTAGAATTTCACAGGAGAACTGGCTAGTGAAGAAAACACCACTGGACACACTCGACTACTACATCACTTCAACATGTACCCACAGCACTCATTCAAAAATGCAAACCATTTTAAATACTCCTCACACCTACATGTCCATGATCTAAATGTTATTCCGCCACTCTCCTCGCCCACTTTAATCTTGATTACTTTGTGTTGGCAAAACCAAGCCGACTTTTCTCAAACAGTTTTCAGTCAAAATGAGCCTCGTTAAACCTTCACGTATCCTCATACGAGGAGACGTTTACTCTGAGAGCCATGGTTTTTTTTAACCACTTTTTTCAGCCACAGGTACTTCCTGTACCATCTAGTAGAGACATCAAAACATTACACCAAATACATCTACAGAAACTACCAGACAAAATAGTGAAACATTTAATCAGCATTTTTAAATGTGTTTTATGCAAAAACTACTTTCTGTTCAAAGACAATGACCTGGGCAATAAGCTAGCTAGTATAATATAGTATATAACAATTTAAAACCTGCAAGATTTGGTGATTATAAACCAAAATCACCAAAGAAACGCACAAGTAAAAGCTTCAGGTCTAAAAAAAAAAGTCTCTAATGGCCAACATCTGAAAGGTCAAGACAACACTTACCTCATTTTACCGACTTTACAATGGCACATAAATATGCCCCAATATTATTCTTAAAGAGACACAGTATGTTACACAATTTAAGCAGCTCTGGGTAGTTTGGGTACCTTAAAATTTCTGTACTGAAAAATATTTTCAGGATGGGGCGAATTACGGTACAAAAACAAAGTTAAAGTTATGTTATTTACAAAGCCGTCATAACGCATATAATATTTCATTATCCACAATCTGATTCATTACCTCATTGGCATCATCCTTCATTCATCAATAGAATAGAACCAACTGCTGTAAACCGGGACATGGCAACTTTTGCAACGTTTAGCGAGTGCTCATGGGAAATGTAGTCTCCCGTCGGTATAAACTCTACCACTTTAGTCCACTGGCATCGTTCGACTTAAAATCGCATACAATAGCTTAAAGACTAAACTAAACAAAGCAATTATTCTATTCAGAATAGTTTGATACCAAAATGTTATTACCTGCCCTTAAGTGAGCCCAGAATAAATCTTGATTATAGAATATGATTTGTATTTTTTCTTTATAACATAAGGATTTATATCATAAGATAGCATTTCATGTTACGTATACAGTAGTTACGTAATAGGGAAATTTAGGCACCAGAAAAATTGGCGCTTACCAATCAATTGATCGATAAGATCATTTGCATACCTAGTTCAGCCCCTGGACCATTAGCACCCGTGAACTTCTAGTGCTGAAATATTCTCGATCTGAGTAAGTGACGTACACACTGTGACCTTTCTTTTGACATTCGACATGTAACAAAGGAAGAGAGGGCGACAGGCTGACATCTTGTAGAGGATTTACATGAAATAATCGCTGGATCTATGTTTTGTTAAAAGATCACCGGCAACCAAATGAACTAGCAACGACCAGTTAGCGTGTAGTGTAGAGATCTGTACTCTGTGAGACATCAATGTTCCCATTGATCACACACGTGAACACTTGAAGTGCTGATGGTCGTCATCATTATTAACAGACGAATAAATCCGTCCGACATGTGAGACGGCAAACTTGTCAACAACTTTCTAAACTTAACAAATGAAAGACCAACAACCATTTAAATCAAAGCGACGACGGCGGCAAGACAATCGTCTGCGGCGTCAGGCTGCGTCGCTATTTCCATCCTCCGCCGAAAGTCCCATAATGAGTCTTAGACGCGCACCAGCCGTGTACAATCGTAATTGGTCCACGAACACACGCCGCGTTTGGCAGACAAGCACACGCACAATCATCCCACAGATTACCACAGACTCGGCTGTCAGCGGGAGAGATTCTTCAAGTCCACAAGCCCAAATATTTGTATTATTTTTTATCGGCACATTCATCCGTCTCTCCTTGCATTTGGTATCTGTGTTTGCTGACGAGCACGTGCTGCAGCGCACGTTCTCTGAGAGCTGCCTGTTGAGACGGTGAATTAAACAGCAAGTGCATTTGATCTGAAAAGCACTTCAGGGCAAATACACACACAGTGGCACATGCACACACACACACGATTGCGCTCAGCATCAAAATAATTTCCGTCAGAGAATCTATTCTTAGGAGCGGCAAAAAAAACCACAGTCTTTACCAGATATGAATCTCTTTGATTCTCGCCATCACACACACGCACAAGCACACGCACACACACACACACACACACGGTCATAAAGGGGGGGGTGGTTCAAACCACAATAGTCTTCCAGGTATGACGATGAGTGAAGTCTTCCAGGAGAGCAGTTCAGACATGAACACGGAGCTTCACATGGCCCTGAAGGCATGTTTGACCTGCTGACCCTCGTGCACAGACCAGAAAGATCAACGTGAAGTAAGACATGAAAAAACTGAACCTTTATCTCATCATCACATACATCTAAAGTACATGTATCTAGATTTTGTAAGCTCCCAATTCTGACCCAAGTTTGTCGTTTTGTTAAATAAATTGTCCTCACGGATCTGAATCGTTTGTAGAAGCTGATGTTTAAGCAGGTGGGTCGCGGTCAGTCACGTCTCTAATCTCCTCCGTTCCTCCCTCCTTCCCTCTCTTCCACAATCGGATCCGCGAGAAGCTGAATCAACACAGCTGCAAAAACTTCATCCATCTCCACATGCACTCCTTCCATCCTCACTTCCCCTCCCTTAGTCAACTTTGCATCAGACGGATTTATAGAGCAGACATGGACCGAACATTTATACTTTGCTCAACAGCACTGAAGTCATTTCTACACAACATTTAAACCAGACCAACACACACAGAGACAGTACAGTAGACTCTAGACTCGTGACCTGTTGTTGTCAAACCAAAGTATAAACAGTATAAATTGTTGTTTTTTTTGGAAGTCGTAATTCAGCATATCCTGTTGCATTCACTTGAAGACAAAAGTAAATAGAAAAATGTATTTAACGATTTGTTTTTCGTTTCTCTGAGCAATTTATTTAATGTTTTCCGAGATTTTTTCCCCCCTTTATTGGTGTTTTCTTGTGGAGTCAGGATGCAGGCGACGACCGTGGATGTTTGACGAACTTGTATCTGCCCTACATGTTGCTCCTCGGATATTCTGGACTAAAAGTTGGAGACAGTTGCATAAAGAACTGGTTTGATGCAAAAAGACAATAAAAGCAGTAAATGAATTAAAGCAGACGTTCAAAGCAAACGATAACTTTTTGCTAGACTGTTTTGTTCATATTATTATTTTCAAACATTTCATATTTGAATGCAAAAAACTAATTCCAAAGGGACACTTTCATATTTCACTGCTTTTAAGTTCTTCTAAAATGTGTTTCGCACAAGCATGGATTAGAATAGTTGTGCAACATCTGTGTATCTGTGTAAACATCCAAAAATCTGTACGAGTTGGTGAAACGTTGATGACACCACTATGTGGATCACAATAGACGGGAGATCTGCAGTAGCGTTTGGTCTTCGAGGCTCTTGTGGGCCACATAAAAAAGGTGTTACACTTCATATCTTCTATCTATTTTATCATCAACATCAATTAAGGGAAGAAAGATACGCTGGTTTAACCTAAAACTCTTCTGCAACATCGGTTTAAGGGGTTTTCAGGAGAAGAAAAAACATGCCGAACTGGCTCAATCTCATGCCAGAATGTGGCTCATCTCCTCGTACCAGTGTGTACTGTGTGCTTCACCCCTCCCTGCACTGCACCTCCATGACTCCTCTGCCCTCCCTGCAGTCGGCCGAGCATGTGGATCCACAGGGGAGTCCAGCTTCTTCCGCCCAAGAACAAGCCGCCGCCCTGTCAGCCCGGGACAGGAAGAGTGAAGAGCCCGGGGCCTCCAGGGGAAACGGGAGCATTCACTTCCCCCCCTTGTGTGTGTGTGTGTGTGTGTGTGTGTGTGTGTGTGTGTGTGTGTGTGTGTGTGTGTGTGTGTATGTATGTGTGTGTGTGTGTGTGACGTCTGAACACAATTGAATAACCAGAAACCAGGATATCGGATGTTGTTGTTTACTGCATGAAGATGAGAAATGATACAATTTCCGATTTCCTGGGATTATTTATGTCCATTTTCTCAAATGCACCTTCTTTTCACCTTCATACACTTGGTAACTGAACTCGGTCAGTGAAAGAGTATTTTTAGGATTTAAGCATGGACCTTTTGAAGGAGAAATAAATGAGAGAGAGTTGGCGTGGACTGGATTGAGACAACAGGAGTTTGAGTCTTCCCTGAATGGAAATACATGAAATCAAACAATCACTAGATTGTTGTAAACCCAGATATTAACATTTCAATCAGCAAAGCTTATTGAATCATAAGTTTAAATTATATTTACCTTTAGAATTTAATATTCAGTATTATAGAACCTTTCGAGGGATTAATTTATCTGGCATTAAATAAAGTGACCAGTTAACACTCTGGACCTGGTCTCAGGGCCTATATTGGTCCCTCTGGGCTCCAGGTGAGGAAACAAATCCTGCTAAGTTGAAATATAGTTGAGGCTTTCTTGGTCTTCTTCAAATCATTTTGGTTACAACATAAGGGAACATAGATTTGATTTCTTAGTCAAAAAAAAATACTGCATCTATAAAAACAAAATGGCTTCTTCACTGAAGTTTAATTGCCTTAATATACAGTACATGTATATTTAGTCTATGATGCCATTCAACTGTACAGTAACTGTAAGCAACAATTAACTTTAGAGAAACAACATTCTTCACATTTTCTCACCGCGTTAACAAATGTTCATGTTCTATCTGGTGATAGTGGAATCGGCATGTTATGCAGTTACACTTCTCCGCCTCTGGGAGGTGCCAGAAACAATCTTTTAAAACAAATTTATTGTTGCTTTAACCACACTTCTAGCTCTTGTTTTAAGACTTATTTAATGTCAGTTGTACAGCAGGTCTCTTTTCAGAGAGAAAAAGTTTTGGATAGAGTTAAAAATGTTTGTTCTGTTTACTACAAACTACTCCAAGTCCCATAACTCACTGCAACAGATTTTAATGACTTCAAAAAGTATGTTGTCAATTATAGGGGAAGGTCAAACCAACATTTCTGAGCAGAGATCTCGGATCTTAAAAAAAAAAAAGTCTGAATGCAGTTGGATCCAGGTATATGCAGCCTTCAACACACCTGTGCTTCAGACGAACTGAGCAGTGTCAGAACCAACTTGTCTGCAGAAATAATTGGAGTGGGTGGGCATTTTTCACTCCATAAATCAATAGTTTTTAATATATACCCCATGTCTCATGAGGCCAAGAACTGTCCGAGTGCTAATCGACAAAACATCTCGATTCTCTTTTTCCAAATGTCTACAGCGAAAGAAACATGTGCGACGAGAAGAATCAGGTTTTCATAGCAAACAACCGTGTAATCTTAAAATCAATCCGGCCTTCCCCTGGCAGAGATTAGTGCCGAGGCTGGATAGTTCAGCTTCAGATTGATCGCAATTATTCTCAAACAAAGGGATTTCTAGTATTTCAACATCCAACCGCTAACCTCAATAAAAACAAAACCCATCATGAAAGCAGGGAAACAAAAGATTAAGCAGCGCGTCCTCATCGCGATCGCATTTCTGCCGCTGAACTATGAAGATGAAGCTCAGAGAACAACTTGTGCAGAAATCAGCTCCTAGGGCCGCGTTGAATCAGGGATGCATATCGATTTAAAATGAATTCGACTCAAACTATATTTGGAGGTTGCAGAAAATTCTTTAAGAGAATTACTCGTGTGAAGGTCTGGGAAGTCGTTACAGTGGGAAGTTAACCTTCATGTTGCGTCACCACTCGATACACATCTGCTCCTGCATCCCTGAGCCGGACGCAAACATGAAATAAACATACACGACTGGTTTTTAAACACCAAAATGCATCATTTATCCTTCGTTAATGACATGGTCTGATGTGATCAGGGCTCACGTACTGATGAAAAAAAAAAATAAGGTCAAGTACTGGTATTAAAAAATGCAATTAAGACATGGCATAAAAAATGTATACCATTTTATTCTAAATTAAACAAGAATTACTGACAACGTGCCAAAAAACCAGGGGTTTCTTCAAATTTTCTTTCAGTTTATTTTGATGTAAAAGATTAAAAATCCGCAACAGAATTTTTCTTTTTAACGAAGCATTTTCATACTTATTTGTTCAGGCTTTTCCTTGATTTTCTGGAACTCCTGTTGTGTTATCAGTTTTATCTTGAGCTTTAAAGTATTTACTTTATTGAATATTGTTTTGATTGTTTAAGCGCTTTGTGACCCTGGTCTGGAAAAGCGCTATATAAATAAAAATTACTTACTTACTTGAATTAATTATGAATAATTAAAAAAAGTTAAAAGACTTGATCAGTCATGGGCTTATTCTGAAGGGCCACATTAACACGTTCAGAGGCTGGATGTGGCCCCCATGACAGAAGACGAGGTCTGAGTTAAGAGGGTGGTAAGTGCTTCATCAGCATGTTCATTTAGATCTTAAAAAATAACTAATCTTAACACGTATGACAGCGGCTGCTGGTTAATGGAAAAATATTTTCATAATTGAGGTCAGACATTTTTTTGCTGGTCTCCTCGTGGTCAGCGGGGTCACTGCGTCCATCACTCACGTCCCAGAAACAGCCTGGACCGTTTATCACTCGCCCTGGGATTTATTTGTCGGGTCCGGAGCCGAAGGGCAGGAGGTTAAATGAAGAGCATTGTGTTAGCAGTTATCAGCCCAGAGCTCACAGTAGCAATGTGTGCTAATCTCTCTCTCACACACACAAAGTTTAATCAACAGTAAGCTTTAGCTGACAAAGCTGCAGTCATGAACAAACGCGCCGCACACACACGCCACTTTCTTCGCCCAAACATCCGACTTATACTCGCTAATGTACTTTTAATGGCTGCTAGGGCTCGAGATGTGAGAAACTTGAGGTCAACATTAGAGCTCTAATGTAGACCGTCTTCACTGATGCATTATGACCACCCTACTTCACTTTAAGTGCCAAAACCCCAGCTCTAGCAGGTTGTCTATGGTGGTAACTGGCTTTCACAAGTTTCCTACACAAGGCAACGGGAGGCACTTAAGGGAGCGATGAGCAGAGTGCGGCCCTTATAAGAGCTTCGATGCCATTTACATTTTGAAGATCATTATTCTTTGTATTTGTCGTTGCATTTTTCCTCTACAACAGTCATATCTAATATATAATTTTAATTTGGTTAGACCCCTTAGATTGTGGTTTAAAAATAATACTTTTACAAGTCTTAAATATTCTTTATATTTTTTAACGAACTTAAAAAGTTTTAAGGTTACAATTTAACCTGGGACATGTGGTCAGAGGAGGAAGCTAATGTTTGTAAGAGATGTATGGAGTTAAAGGGCAAACGTATGTTATGGTAAACAAGATTTTAGCTTGAAAAGTGGGCGGGGCTTAAGATAATTTTCTAATGTCAATATTTCGGTTAAAAAATGGTTTTGCACAAACGGAGACATACTGATGAGTACAATAGAGGTCCAAGATCTATTTAAGATACACTTAAATCAACACATTAGTTGACCTTTAAGCTAATGGCACAGATAGCAGCAGTGAAAAGACGCAAGTGAGTTGCACAGCAGGGGGCGTACGTGAGCCAATAGGTGCAATGCTGCTTTCTTTTTATCTTTTACAATGTTAGGCTGTCAAAATGGAAGCAGATTAGGTTTGTTATCTTCAAAATGTCTCAAAACTGGACCTGCCGTAAAAAAAAGTCTAAGCGATTGACAACTGATGTTTTCTACTTGGGCATTGATGTCATGTAGTTGGCACCATAAGTAAGGGGGGGGCTGTAACAAGTTCCCAAGAGATCTCTCCAGAGGGATTAATAATGTTTATCCATCCATCTAGTTAGTTATCGTTTCTACAGTTTGAGTTACTCATGAGGTTCATTATTTCAGTGATATGTTACAGTTTGCTAAAAGATACGAAGCTTCCTCGTTCCTGCCTGTAGCTCACTACAATAGCAGTCTATCAGTGTTCTCTCGCTGCGGTGACATTTATTTTTGTGCATCTCTAACGTACATTAGCGAAGAATTCTAATGACCAGATATGAAGTAACCGGTTGCCAAATTACTAAAATAGCGTCACTGCAGTTTAACATACAGCAAAAGGAAAGCGATAAGAAGCCTTTTTTTCCAGGTGTGGAATTCCAGCACTCGCTCAACTTGTTCCTGAACTCAACACAGACCCCAAAACCCAGAATTGACAAGGCCACTACCGGCACACGGCCGGCCCCCCAGGGCAGAGCAGCGAGTCTCATCACGCCGCGCTAATGCTGCTGCTGCAAGATAGAGCGGCTGTCACTTTGGCTTTGCTTCCAGGTTCCATGCAGGGGGGGGCTCAGATAGACCTGGTTCGTGTATTACTGGGTCACCGCTTCCACATTCATACCTTTTGTCTGTGCGACACGAGCAAGTGTCGAAGCATGGATTCCTGACCACGGCTTAAAAGCCTTTGCCGGCGTGCTGGTATATTTAGCCAAAGAAGTCAGATTGTGCGCGAGTTAGTGCTTTTCAATGGCGCCAGCCTCCGATCCAAAGCAATTAGAGGGTCCAGATGGTGGGCTGGACTCACAGTAAATAGCTGTGCATTGTCAGTAGAGGGCCGCGGGACTAAAACCAACTATGACAAGGAGCCAGGTTGACGCTCGAATACACATCGACATGTAGGACACACACCGACGCGACTGCCGTTAACCAACTGTCACGACCGTGGCAGCCCAAATCAATTTGTGCGTTCACTTTTCGTGCACTAACCGAGCCAGGTGCTGGTGTGTGTGTGTACCCACGTGCACGCTTGCGGTCACATGCCAACCCACTTACACACAAGAATGCTGCACTTTAGCCAAGAAGTCTCCAAACCACTTTGTTTTACTTAAGAATCAAGTGAAAACTTTGTAAAGCTCCTCCATCATCCAATTACCACCTGGCCTGAACATTCCCGAAAACACCAACTGTCTCCTAAAGCCTCAGTGACTAAAACCTCTGTGAGGTGAAACAAGTGCAAGAGGAAGACATTTCTCAGAGTCAGCCCGTGAACACCCAACAAGAAACAAGAGCCTGTAGAAATAATGTAAAGGTGTCGTACTACACCGAGCGTTTTATTCATTTGAATGGTTAAATAATATCGTACAAAAGAGGACTAGAGACACCAGGACCCTTCAGAGAAACCATGATGACATACCAACGTGAGGGCATCATGAGGTCATGAAAGCTTTTCACACCATTGTCCTTCCAGACAGTTTACTCAGGGTTACATGGTCTCTGACCACCTGTGAATGAGTCACGTTAATATCTAATCCAACTGATCTTAGTCATCCAACCTTTCCCAGTGTTAAACTACATACAACTGTATGTTTTGGAACTTATACCGAGACAAAATTGAAGCAGTCGAGTTGTTAGAGGAAACATTTTGTTTTAAACAAGTCTTTCAAATGATATTTCATTGTACTATTATTTAACATTAATACTATTTTCATTGTACATCAGTTAACTGCAATAACTTTGTAAAGCTGTTTATAGTATAGTAATGTATAATATTAAAATCTCCATAAAAAGTCACTCCTGTGTTATTTTAAATTGCATATTAGTGGCGTAGTCAGTTAGTACAGTATACATTTAAAATGCCGCTCCTGATGATGTAAAGGGCACCGGCATGAGACTAGCTTGTGACCAGCGGTAACTTGAGTCTCCTCCGGTCGCGGCGACGTCTCCTCTGATCATCGAGTCTCCAGGGAGTTGCAGCGAAATAAAACGGTATTATTTTACTATTTGGATACGTTTCATTAACAGACGGTTCATCAGGTCTCGGAGACGTCGCCCCGGTGAGAGCGCAAGACATTTTTTGTGTCCGAGGAACTGTGACTGATCTCTCTAACAGTTCATGCTTTCGAATAGCAATGAAGTGGTCCAAGCACGCTGGATATTGTAGTGAAAAACTTTAGACATGACTTGGACTTGTTGTCGAAGGCCTCAGACTTGACTTGCAAAAAATGACCTGGGAGTCTCTGTGACACAGATACACAGAATTCTTTGAAGTCAGAAACAGGGGAATGTGCCATCCAAAGAGTCACCCTTGATCAAGATAAGGATGTAGAGCAACTAGTGGATCTGCGTCTTCAATCATTAGTCTGCCATGGTTAAGTATCTACAGTGCTGTGTCTCAAATCACATACTAGCGTACTCAAAGTTAGTATTTTTAGTGCTTAAGTGCGTCTCAATTCTTTGTATGCGAAATTTAGTGCGCCATACACACTAAATTGTCACTAAAACGCCCACAAAACTGAGTATGGTTCGATGGACACTATCTACACTAAACGGCTCCATCTTAGTGACGTTGTAAACGGTCATATATATATATATTCATATACTTACAGGTGTATTTTCAGCAGCAGTAGAAGGATGACACGTCTTCGGTGCTGATACCAGCGTAAATATCTCGCGAATATTTCGATTCTCATATTTTTTCTTTATTTCTTCTTCCAAACTTGCAAAACGTGCTGCCAGCAGGTGTCGATAGTGTTCCTACATCTGGTTGCAACCATCCTTAAATAGAAGTAGAAGAAGAAGCTGTCGCGTCATTTCCTGTTAGTGTGTAGCAGCAGAGTTTGATTTGAGACATACTGTGGAGAATTTGCGTACTAGTTAGTATGTACACTATCCTGATGCATACTAACTTCTAGTATACTAAGATAAGTATGCGATTTGAGACACAGCACAGGTGTTTTCTAAAGGACATCTTGACTTTTTTTTACTTAAAGTGAAAATTATTCTGGATGATCTTCCGGTCTTACATGATTTAGAGTTATGTGCATGTGAAGGAGGGAGGAAGCCCCGGGCCAGACGCAGGACACACATTTAAGTGACTACCGGTATTTTATATTTGTTGACCCAAGTCTTGTGATGCTGAACAGAATGATTGAAAGGATGGACGAGTCAAAAACAAATCATGGCTGCGCTTCATTATTAACTTTTAAAGGAGCCTGTTGATCGCAGCCGATCGGATCTGAGGCGAGCGGGTGACGGGTTTAGTCGGTGTTATTAAATTCTGTGAATGACATCGCAAGGTGCTCAGCTTCCTATAAACCCGTTATCATCCTTTTGTTGACACGCAAACGCTTTGATCAATACTCAACCAGAAGCAGCCCAACCAGGAAATGAGAGTGAGGCGGGTCGGGGGGGGGGGCGACTGAGGTGTGAAGGCTGCGCGACAACACACTGAAGAGTCACTTCACATCCCCATCAATCTACGCATCTAATCGTCTCCCATCGATGACGGCCTCCTCCGGTGGGTCACGAGCGACAAGAAGAATCAGAACGTTACGTATTTGGAAAAAGAACAAGTCTTTAATAGCAAATCAAATACGAAAAAAAATATATAAAGACATGACAAGTGGAAACAATCCATTACTGCAAGAGAAAATAAAGCTACATAAAAAGAAAAAAATACAGAGCCGTCAATATAATGCACAATTTGGGGTTAAAGTTTGCATGTGTGTGTACAGTTCATTTGTATAGAAGCACATTTGCCAGCAGCTTGGCAGCAATCACAGCGCAGCAGTCAAGATAAAGCACTCCAAAAAAAACATAAATTATAAAGCACTGCAAAATAACATTTTGTAAGAGAAAATAGATCCTTCATGCTTCACTGTCACCGAGAAATACACAAATGTGACACCATAAATTAGTAATTATTCATCTCTGCTACATATTTATATATTTATACTATATACACAGGAAGGTTTTCGCCTCTTTTTTTGTTTGTTTGTGAGTAAGATGTGAGATGTTAAGGCTTTGATGAGTCAGCACATTTGAAGTTGAAACTGAAGCAAAAGAAAGAAAAGAAAGAGACGGATTGTGTTCAGGCCGGTTTGAAACCTTGTGCCAGACCTGGATCAGGACTTTAAAGAATCTAACAAGTCATACATGGGGGGGAAAAGTATGTGTTTGTCTGAAGGTGTGTGTATCTTGGGCAAGATTGTGTGCTTGTAAGCAATGATAGTTGTGTGTCAGTGTGTGCACTAGTTAGTTTAAATGTTTGTAAGCAACTGTTTGTGTGGCTACAACTGCTGGATATAGAGAAGACCAGACTCTGTAAAAGCATCTGAGGTTGACTGGCAGTGCAGTGTGGTCAGCGCGGTCAGATTCTCTGAAAGCTATATTTTCTCTGCATAAGAAAAAAAACAGTGTGGACATGGAAAAGAAAAAAAGAAAAAATAACTGACAGGCGAATCACCTCCATCTTCGTCGACTCTGGAATGTTTAGACAAAGAAGCGAAGCGGCTACTCGCCCTGACCCGTGGACACAATATCACTCCCGACAGCCACCGAGAAATAAACTTGCAGCTTTTTTTTGTTGTGTGTGTGTTTTTGCAGGCAGAGCTGTGTGGGCTCCAAGCAAGCAGTGGCAGAGATGTCAGGTATGAGGTGTCTGCTAAAAAGTTGGGCTGTAGGAGGGAGTATAATGAGGACGACTGAGGGCTGTTTGTGAGTGGGCGAACTTCTCTCGGCGCTCGTACATGTACACTGTATATTAATATATCTATACGTACATCTATATACGCGTCCTCCCTCTGCAGGCCAGTCGAACCAAAGCGACAACAGCACCACTTTTTAAAGCAACACTTGTGCGGACAATTGAGCAGTTAGCAGAAGAACACAATTGTGCAAATCAAACGTGTGCTTGATGGTGCGAAAACACCTTCGACTATAAACACCGTCCACGTCCACAAAGAACATTTTCACTTGAAAAATAATCACCATTTTAGGTTCGATAGACGTCAAACAAGAAAGCGCCACTTGCATTAGTTGTCGATTCCTTAGATTGACAAAACTACTCTTCGTGAGATCATTGATCAGCAGTGACTCAGCAACAGGGACCCAAAGGTAGAGTTGAGGAACTGTGCGACAAAGATATCTGGACGGTTGAGTAGCTGAGGCACTTTTGTAGCTTCGCCGAATTTCTTGGTCCTGATAGTGGGGGTCGTTGCAATTGGAGGTCGTTTAAAATTAATTAAGGGAACTGATCTTGGGAAACCGTTTAACTTGGTGACACGGAGTGGTCAGGTGAACGGGTCAACGTGGAGAATGTATCAAGTAAACATCAAAACCACTCAATGATTGAAGTTACATTCTCAATGCTTTCACTCCCTTTTACGGTAACTCTGCAAGAGCTCATTTGATATTTACACGTTTTTAAACTTCCACATTTTCACAAGAAAAATAAGATGCTTACATATATAGTACAGCGATACCTCACACCACAATGTTCAGAGTTCAGCTTGACCAACCGTCAATAGTCCACCCCGAAAAAAACCCACGTAGTAGACATTTTATCTGGTATACACACACTTACAAGTGCAAAAATATCTTGTGTTCTGTTGTGATTCAGCGGTGGATATCGTGTTTTTTTTTTATATACCTCACAACCCAAAATGTATGTCTCAGCTGTACCTGTACTAATGTCACCATTCCAAGAGTCCAAGGTTAAGAAAGTAGGGCAAGTCTGCTCATATGCTGGGTCGCCTAGAATGACCTTGTGACCAGATGCGGAGGTCGGTACAATCCCAGGGATCACAATCAAAATTTGGACAGTCGGTTGAGCCAAAGGGCTGAGCTAAAGGTCAGGAATCAAAGCGACAGGAGGGTTTCTCGCACAGATTGTTTGTGCCACTGTCCACTCTAAGCTTTTAAGACGGCAGTGATATTTGAGCTCCTCTGGTGGATCATTAGAAGAAGGACTTCCAAGAAACAAGCCTCGGGGCATCATGAATATCACTGCGTGTTGCCCACACGACTCTGCATTTTGTGTCCTGGTTCATTACCTGTTTAAAATGTTGGAAGTTCAGAAGAATAAGAGAATATTCCAGAGTCAATGATGCATTGTTAGTGGTCCTGTGAATTCATTTTAATTTCAGAAAGGGACCAGGGATATGATAATTCCTCATCTGCACACTGTAAAAGAATCAAGCTACAACGTTGAGTTTGGTTTTCTCTAGTGTCTCAACATCAATTTTTACTACATTTACCCAATTATGCCCAACATCATCAACATTTTGCGTCCTCTTTGGAGATTGACACATATGTATTATGTATGTATGGAGGTTACAGCAGATGAATAAGTGTATATTTAAAAATGTAATAAAAATAGTCAAAATAAATTATTAGCAATTTAGATGCATTGTCAATCTAAACAATCATGAATCCTACATTTCTAAAAAAAACTGTTGTCCCCCATCTACAAATAGTTTTTGAGTACAGATTTGTTGTTGACAAACGTCAGATGAAGGAACCGTACGTGGTTTGTGTTATTTTCAGGGATGTGGTTTGATTCTGCAGAGGTTTTGAAGCCTCCAGTGTCTGTGCTGAGATCTACTTGCAGCAGGAAGATGCAGCTCGTTCCCAAACTGATGCCATTTGGATGTTTTCCAACATCTGTTTGTTCAATAAGTCATATTGGCAGCCGTGTTATTATCGGAGAAAATTGCGAGCCGTGCAGGCAACACGTGAACACTGGTGGGTGGAAGAGTGAACCCCTTCACGTCTTTAATAGAGTAAGTGGGGCGTTTGACACTCCTGTGCTCTGTGGCCCTGACCTGGACTCGGCACCGGATAAATCATGAAGTCGCCATAAACACCAGGGGAGGTGGTGAGAGAGGGGTGGAGGGATGGAGGGAGGAAGGAAGGAAGCGCCACGTCATGGACGATAAGTGGTTGCAATCTGTTGGTCCCAGCTAAGCGAGCGACTTCACGGCTCATTACCAATCAAGCTCCTCCTGTCAGGAGCGCTCCGACGACCGGAGGAAGAGAATGGAAGAGACACGCTCCTTTAAAGTCGTCCCACTTCCCACATCATGTCTCTCCATCCCATAACCCTGTCGGATCAGCTACACCTCATTCCACATCCTCATGTTTACCATCCTTTACCTCCAGGCGCAGAGCAAAAGTTTGTACCTTGTTAGCAACTCATTTCAAAGTCGGAGAAACTTGGGTGCTTTTTTTAGTTTCCTCGATGAGGCCAATGGTCTTTAAAAATGTGGTGATTTGGGATCGAAGAGGTGATTTTGAGGTGAAAGCCGAAGAATGCTCGCCATCACACCCAGCAGTCGCAGATCAGCGGTTCTGCTGACAGATGTTCTTCCGTCCTCAAAAGTCATTGCTAAATATTTACTACCCACCAGCTGTCACGACCAAACATAAAACACAAAACCACACAGAAGATTGGAAATAAAAAGACAACTCCATTTTTAACTCCACATTTCTGCAGATCTCTGCGTCATCCATGAGTCACATGCTTCCCCTGCAGACACACTTGGATCACAACTCTTCTGGTGGACCATGACACGGAGGCAGTCGGACGCTGCGTTTGAGTTACAGTTTGAAGTGACCAGAGAAACATGGATGCACTTCCTCAACACATTCTTCTTCCCGTTCCAGTCTGTGGCGGCGCTGCGATCGATATTTAAGACGAGACGCAAAATTAAAATGAAAAAATACAAGTGGTTTCACTCTCACTTCTTCGTCCACAAGGGATGAGAGCCAAGAGTCCTCTTCTCTTCTCCGTGTCGCTTCACCCCCTTCTAAACGTAGACGGCAGTTCGAGAGATGACCGAGCCGTCGCGCTGGGACTCCATGTCGTCGTCCATGTACTCGCCGATCATGTCATCCTGCGGGGGGCGCAGCTGCAGGATGGGGCCGCCGCCGGTGAAGTGGTCGTACCTCTCGTCTTCTTCTAGCTCGTCAAACTTCCTCCTCTCGGCGTCATCCAGCTCGCTGCTGAGCAGGATGTCTTGGGCGGTGGGCGTCGTGGCGACACCCTCGGGTCGGCCCCCGACGTTAAGGGGCTGGTGGTGGTGGTTGTTCTTCTCGCCCTGGTGGGCGGAGCTCTCGTTGTAAACGTACATGGGTCCGTTGTTGTTGCCGCCCCCGATCCCGGCGGCGACCCCTCCGCCACCGGTGCCGTTCTTGCTGGTCTTCTTGCCGCCTCCAAATATGCGGGTCTTCATGTCGGTGCCGCCGTTGGCCCGGTAGCCCTGCTGCTGCCTACGGTTGCGGGTGACCAGCACCGCCACCAGAGCGGCCACCAAAAGCAAGGCCAAGAGGGAGCCGATCACAGCTCCTGCCACCACGCCCGCATTGGAGGGGTTCACAGAGGGCTCTGTGGAGGGGAGCAGAGGGAAGGGAGAGAGAGGGAAGAGAGTGGTTGAGAAAGAGGAAATGTGCAGAGGGATAGGAGGAATAATATAACCACATGAAGACAATAAGAGGAAAGCACGACATTTAACAAAAGAGACAAACAGGAAAAGTTAGGGATGTGGATTTTGTCAGTAGCTACATTTTCATGGACAGAAAGAGCAAAACTTGACCATCAGACGGTGCACAAGAAAAGTGCATTAAATAAATCTGAAATTATATTTGTCATAATGTTTAGTTGTTACATGGTTCACAATAAAGGTAAAGTTTTAATGTCTAAATCTGCTAATTTGATGAACCACAGAAAATACTGTATAAAGCATTATGGGAAAATAAATCATAAACTTTATGCAAATACTAGAAGTTCTTTGAGTTACTGAAACTACTATCTCAACAAGTATCAACGTATATGTAGTTCTATTAAGAGTAACCGGGTCAATAATTATTCTGTAATTTAGAACTATGAGCTGCTGTTGAATTACAACAATCGTCAATAGAAAATCTTCACTAAAGGGGTCAGCACTGATGATATACAGCGATGTAAACTGAAACACCACTATAAGATTATTTTATAATAACCATTTCATCAGATAATTCTATTCAATTCATGTGTGCTATTTTACAGATTATATTACATCTATTTGACCCTTTTGGTTCCAACTGTGTATGAAGATGACACTAAATAATTACCTTGGAAAAGGGAGGATATTTCCATTTCATTAGTCAGTAGAGGAAATAACAGTTTTGGAGGAATTAGAAAAACACTTTCAATGTGTTTAATTCAAAACCGCAACACCTGAAAGCCTCTCTACCAATCAGATTACTGTCCATGTAAACATAGCTAGTGTTTCATGAGTTTGTGCGGAGTTGTGCGTTTGTGTGCGTGCGTGTGCGTGTGGCACACTTGGTGAAGGTTTTGGTGGCTGTGCGTCTGTGGTTTTCTGAGAATTTCTTGCTTTCTACGCTGACATTTGCTCTTCTCCCTTAGAGCTGCTCCTGTCCCCTCGCTCACAGCCACACCGCCGCCGCCCCCCCAACCTCCATGTTGTCCTTCAACTGTCGTCATCTGCCTCTGCTCACAACAAATCACAAAGCAACGGCGGACGATAGGAAAGCCACACACGCACTCTATCCGAAGCTTGAGAGATGAGGGGAGGGGTGTTGGGTAGCACAAGTGGAGGCCATGCAGGGGAGGAGAGTGATTGATGGAGGAGCATAAGGTTGCAAGTAGGATGGAAAAGAGGAGACGAGGGAAGAGGTGATGGAGCCAGTGAGTGACAAAGTGACACAGCAGAATGACAAGTCCGCCTGGGAGCCATGAACGTGGAGCAGGAGGGATCATTGGCACCACTCTGTCCTACATAAATGTCCATTCTGTTTCGGCTACTTCTCCGTCATTCTCGATTGTCAGAATACCAGTTAATCTCAGCGTTACTGAGATTTAGTTGAAGTTTTGGTCACGGTGCTGACAGAGGGACAGCGTCGCGTATATGAAACAATCTTCCTTCCGGAACTGTGACGTTCCAGTCGTAAATCAGGCTGGTGATAGTGTCCCGAGACTCGCCATGTTCCCGCTCTTGGCTCTTGACTTCTCAGAACAGAAAATAAATCTACGCGGGTACTTAATTATGACAAATGTTTCAGACCACACAGCTGGCAGTTAGAAGACACCTCTGAAGCTACATAAAAATGCTGCTAGAATTTGTGCGCATTAACACATTATATGCATGTGCATTAAAGTTCCTCATTAACAGCCTTAAAAACAAATTAAAAAAAAATAAATCTTATTATTAGATTGTGTTAGAAACAGTCGTCCCTTAAAAGTGCAGATAAAACTACAGAACAGCTAAAGAGAATGACTACCAGGCTCTTTTCTGTCCAAAACTGAATGTCTCATTTGTACCTATTTTTATTCCAACCCATTAGTCTCATATTTGCGATATTAGAACCTAATTTTAACTTGTATTTGACAAGGTATTTTCATCAGCAAGGAAGAAAACGACATTTTTGGAACGAGATAAGGTTTTCCGCATCATTTAATGAGCTCATTTGGCAGCTTTTCCAGACCACATGATCGACTGACTGTAACCTACTGAAGACACTCTTATCAGTTGGCTACGTCAAGTCATCAGTGACACATTTCCTTATTTGCAATGCCTCCGCTCGCCCGCACTCAGACAACAGAGGACTGAAACCAAGTCATCACAACCTGCTTAAGCCACTAGAAGCACCACAATAATGCTGTGCACAACATTTTCAGGGGAAAGGGATCAGGGCTCTAAGTGCTTTCAGCAACTATGACAACTCCCCGTGGACAGACCCTGGGACCAAAGGCCTCCATGTGATCATCAAGTACAGCTCATCTGGGAGGGGAAGCATCAAGGGGTTGCACAACTGTGGTCTCAGTTGACTGTCCTGTGAAGGACTCGAATGAAACACCCTCCAAAGGAAAAACATTGGCTGGTAAAAAACATAAATAGCGTATTAACTGGGGTGAACGGAGGATGACTGCCGACAGATGTGCAGCATCAACTTTAAATGGCGTTTCTTCAATTACATGCCCTCTGTGGAGATAAAACGATTCCATCCCAGGGATACACAAAGAAAAGAATTATACACCAGTGTGCCGTTTTATGCTGAATTGATATTTTGTGCTGTGTAGGTGTGTGTGTGTAGGATTTAGATTTTTTCCCCAAAGCACCTTCTGCTCTCTTATTACCAGAACGTAAACATGTTTCTAGTCTCCAACAGCTATCTGCCATAAACATTTGCACACTTTAGATGCTTCAACCTTTTCAGGCTCTGGGATGAAAAATCATCTACAGAGCAAGAGTGTCAATCATATATATTCAATTTGGCTAACAATAACCAGCCAATGAATCAAGTGAGTAATATATTGCAAAAGTTGTATTTATTGTCATTTGCTGGTTGTTGTTTTTTTTTGGATCAATGTGAAGCAGATCTATTCACCATTTTACTCTTATTCTTCAACAATTGAAAGTGAAAATATAATTGGAAAATAGAACTTTGTGCATGATGCTCTCAACTATTATAAGAAATAGTTTATAACCTTTTTTTCCCCCCCAAGTTTACTTGGAAAGTAAAAGCTATTCATCTATTCTGCCAATTATTGCTTAGTGGTCTCATTAATATTTATTGTCAAAGTTTCAAAACAACTTTCATTTTTATTTTCTGGTAAGACAAGGATTGAGGATGTAAAATAGAAGCAACTTCACAAACAATTGTCAATATGGACTGACTGTATAAATAAAGGATTTACTTCAAATAAAGTTAGCAAACTGTCCAGTGTAAAATGGATCCATCCCACTCTCTCTTACTGCCACTTTACTGGACAATATTAACAGGGCTCTCACCTAAAGTGCTAAAGTAGTTAATGTGCTGTAGAGATTGTAAAATCCTAAATCAACCCATTAGTTTGCAGTATATTAACTTACAAACTTAATGCAATCTTAATGCCTATAAAAGTCTGGGAGACAGAGCGGGACGAAACTAAACTCTTGAAACTTGTCATCAGCTCCGTTTCCTGTTGAAATCGATTTATAATTGTTCTTCTTTTCCCCGACATTTCCATCTTCCTCTGATATCATGAGTGCTCGCGGTTACATCCCAAAATGAGGAAACATTCCTTTTAATTTGAGTCAAATGTGATGGAAATTGTCTGAATAAGCTCAATGTTCCTTCTTTGTCATTTCCCCATTTTCATTCCCTGCGTATATCACGACTGCGGAGGATTAGCAGAGCTTTTCCAAACCTTACTGAATATTTGACACCAGTAAATCAGGACGCCCTCGTTGTGGCGCCGTCATCAAGTACAGGACAGCTCGACCTTTCACGTTGAAAGTGCAGGGAGCTGAAAGATTTACTCTAGTACGGATTTCTATCGAGATTAAAAGTTAATTTTGTGGACATTTGATAGAAGTTAGCCTCGTCCAAGTCCTGAGGACGACCAGGAGTCAGCAGTCCATAACAGCCACACACGACTAACAACTACAGAGCAGCATTTATTGCATAAAGGAGGAAACCAGAGCACCCGGAGGAAACAAGCATGAGAAGAACAAACTATGAAAAGACTTAAGAGTAGGTTTGTTGTGTCAGTCCTGCTGGGAGGCTGCTGAAAAACTATGACTTGGCTCCAAGTCGAACTAACGAATCAATAAAAAAAAAAAATTATCTGTCAATTAAATGTTTTCCTCATAGAAAAAGCTCAATCTTATTCCCTGCCGTCTCATTTTTTCTATTTGCTCTGCACTTTCAACATTGGCCCGAGGGAGAAAATTAATAATTTCTCATCCTTCTATTTTTTTCTTTTGCTTTGAATATCTCACATTAGCCTCTGCAAACATCATGTCCTCCTCCCCGGCTTTCCTTCTAGCCGTGATACGCATCTTCGTTCAACAGAAACCATAATGAGGGCCTGAGCTCGGCGTGGAGTGGCACATGAACACACAAACTGCAGCATCACGGCTCAGAAAACAAGGGAAGTTGAGAGAAATGTAAAATACTAATCAATTAAAAACAGAATATATTTCATAACGTGAATGTATTTTGAACAGGCATGCAAGATTCATTAAAATCATCGACTGACTGAAGCGTGGCAACACAGATGTAGAGATGGCGTCTCTCAGAACATATTGAAAAACCAGACTTAATCCCTTTTGTGAATGAGACTCATGTTTTCGCTCCCCATCTGCATACAGCACTTCAAAAATTCAAGCCAGATGCACGAGTCCTCAGAGAGTTTCAAGTGTTTTCTAGCACGGACCTCCAGACGTCCTCGCTAAGAACCCGTTGATCTCACTGAAGTGAGTGAGCGCAGAAGATCAGAAAACACCAGCAGTGAAACCGCTAGTGTGCATGCTGTGTGAACCATTTGGGGAGGGGAAAAACACAAAAAACAATCATGCAGAACTGCAGAACGCTTACACACACACAGACACACACACTTTAGCGAGGAAGCCAAAAAGCAGCATGCCTCCGATGAAGTCATGTCCAGCAACATCATAAGCTCCAAGTGGTCGCAAGTAATTAGAGAGACGGAGCGAAAGTAGCCCAGACTGCAACCAAACCCCAAAACAAGCAGGCATTTGGAAGCATACAATAACTTTCTCAGCACACGCTCGCTAGTTTTACATTAGGGAAGGCCCGGCAGCATGCGAGTTATTGAACAAGGGTGTGTGTGTGCATGTGTCCTAATGAGGAGTGGGCAGGGGGCCAGTAGAACGCTGGAGGGAGAGACTTGGCTTCGGCAAAACCCTTCTCCGGCCATTTTTGCATGGACGGAGACAAACATGAGGAGGCGCGGTAAGCGTTAGGAAAATGGCTGAGAAAATTCAACCTTGAAGTGTCCAGTTGGAGGACGTGAATGTATAATGAGCGAGAAAGCTGCAAAATTACATTCTGACATTCTGATATACATGTTCGCTCGATTCCTCAGACCCTTCGGAAATACATAATGCTGAAATAAATAATGCATTTCCAAAGGCTATCAGTGACGAATTGCAACATTCATAAGTTTGAATCATTTAAAGAACTATATCAATTGCCTAAGAGACTTGCATGATCCACTAGATGTACATGACTATTCATATAAACTCGGAAATGCAAAACATCTAAAAACTTTTTTTAAACTGCCATTATGATGCAAAAGCCCAGCACCAAAACATTTTCTCCCATCACGTCTTCCACGGCTCATGCTTCGAGTACCCAGAACAACCTTTCATGATCAAGTAGTCGTGTGTAAGTAGAAAAAAAAAGCAGCCATAACATCCAGTGATACAATGGGAAGAAGAAAAATATGTAGCCTGTGTTGTACAGGAATTGTGATGTTATATGTATGACTATTTTATTGTCACTTTAAACATGCTTGCATGGACTTAAATGGTAGTATCTTCATTTTCCAGGCAATCCTGAAAGAATCTGAATAGATAGAAGCTTCCTGCTCTGTAGAACCCCAGTAGCACCTCTCATGGGCCCCTTATAGATATATGGATTTTATATTAGAGAGGGTCAATAAAGATGTCTCTCAGGAAGGAGATGGATACAAGATAATGTTGGCAAGGTTGTAAGACAGAAAAAAACATAAAAAAGAAATCTCCCAAGAGCAGCTCGGGAAATGAGGATGGAAGGAGGGATAAGTCTGTGATTAGAGGAAAGAGCTGGTGCTATTTAGAAGTTTAGCTCAGAGAGATGGCGAGGATATGAAGAGAGAAAGGCAACGCTTGGGGCACAAGTTTCTTCTCTGCTCGTAGAGATCTTCGGCAGACTTTGCGGAGGCTGAAAGACAACCTGAGAGCGATAAGGAGGATGAGGGGAGAGCATATGCTAAGTGAGAGGATGAGAGATGCGATGGAAAAAGCAAACTACAGCGATAGAGATAGCAAAGGAGCGATAAATCGAAGAAAAAAAAAGGAAGGAGGGGGAAGAGCGAGGTTGTTTGTGTGTGTGTGACTAAGCAACAAGATCGAAGATGAAGCAAGGAGAGGAGAGGACATCCATCGTTCTTCCGGCCTTCAGGTGGGCAGGACAAGACTGAGGGCAAAGGAGTCGATACACAAACACACACTTTTAAATGTACGAGTGCGATGCAGCTGTGGATTGAAGGGGGAGACCTGTTCTGGCGCAGGTGCTGGCCATTTCACGCCTGTCGGCCCCTCTTAGCCCCGTTTGTCTACACAGATTCACATTAGCCTCCACAGGTTTGTACTCAGCCTCCCTCTCTAGAGCTGCATCTTTTCTCTTGACTTGCATTAACATCTGTCCACCCGCTTCCATTTACTTTCACCAACTTTCCTTTTCTTCTTATGAGCACTCACGCACAACTCCTGCCATCTGCAATCCTCCATCACTCACATGCTGGCTGCCAGAGTCACAACTTTTCTTTCACAGATTTAGATTCAGATGCTTGTGACTAAGATGAGTGGGAAGAAGGGAGGCGGTGGTTGCCTACTGAGAGAGAGAATAAAAAAAAGTTCCTGGAGGATTTAAAAGCCATTTCTGTGATTGTCGGGGGCGAAGTCTAAAATGTTCACCTAGAAATCAGTCTTCGGATCCCATGTTGAATTTAAATTCTTCTTTGTCAAGGCCTTTATATCATCAGAACAACATTTTCAAGAGGAATTATATGCATGGACAACTTAAATATTAAAAAAGGGAATTTAAAATCATGGCTGAGTCCACAAAGATTCCCCCAATTCTGATTCCTGCTGAGCACCCCAGCACACCAATTTATGAATGAGCATCGATGTAAAACAGACCATGACAAACTATATATATTTAGGCCTACCTTCAAGAAAAAATCCAGGACGTGTTGGGAAAGAAGGATGTTCAACACAGAAGCAGAGACCATGAAGAAAGGGATGCAAAGAGCGGGTTTAGTGGGATAAAGAACAGGAGAGGAGTGGAAATGTAGGATGAAAGGCAGAGTCAAAGAAACAGTTGGTGAAATGATGAGAGCAGCAGCCAGCAGCTGAAGCAGCAAAGGGTGACTGATCCGTTCTGAGAGGCTTGGAGACAGACAGACACACGCTACGGCAAGAGATAGAGGAGGCCAATAGCGCTGGAGATAGGATGCAGTGGCACAAGCTTCCCATGAGAGGTTTAAACGCCGTCAGCATCCACTCTCCCTCTGTCCGACCCTCACGCCTTTGCTCCGTGGCTCACCGGGATAGAGGCTCGCACGCAGCCACGGATTTATCCCAGCGCTCAGTCTTTGGCTTTTTAAATCAAACAGAAAAAGCCTCAATCTTCATCTCTGAGCTCCCCAGACCGTGACATTTTTCTTGCTTGTTGCACACAGCGGGAGATGGTGACATGCTCTGTGCTACAAAAGCCGGTGACAGTAGCAGGGGGCAGTACATCGGGCCTCGGAGGAAAAAAAATGACGCACACCATGAGGAGTCGAGGGACTTTGTGAAAGACAAGTGGAAGGGTAGAGAAGTGGATGGGTAAAAAAAAAAATCAAAGACATAAGGGCACTGAGGAGTACAGGCTTCTTCAAAATTGAACTCACAAAAGGAGTGTGGTTTCACCCCCATTACGGGCAGGTTTTTCTCCACAAGTCAGCAAAAAATAACTTCCGGCTAAGTGCAGGCAGAGGAATGGTCGATGTATTTTGTATGAAGGGGAGTGGAGGAGTAAACCACATAAGGAACAAGTTAAAAAAAAGTATTTGAGCTACAGAAGGGCTAGAAGAATTGATTTTTGTTTCACCCCTGATACTGAAGCACTCCAGTTTCATCAAGTTTGAGCAAAGACTCGACTTGGAAGTTCGCTTTCTTTGACTACGTGACATTCATAGGACTCTAGGTTAAGAACTACAACAAAGAATGGATAATGCATAATGGTGACGCTACATCTTGATAGTCTAAAATAATCAACTATTGCTCAGAATCCAATGCATAGCATGATAGTAGATTTGTTACATTCTCCTCTGAATAAAGTTGGTGAGCCCAATGTGAAGCGAGCTTGAGAAATATTGACCCTTATTTCCCCAAAAGATGACAACTCATAAAAAAGGAAAAGTATCTCGAAGACCGACTTCTTTAGCCAACCAATTAGAAGCACCGCTGCAGGGCGAGTAATGAATTGATATCAACATGATAAGGGTAAACACGGATGATGCCACACACCTAACAGCCTGTATAAGTCGATGCAAAGGTTGAGCAGCTGATTCACCTCATATTTTTTTCAAATATCAGATCTTTTCCAACCAACCTTTTAAATATAACCATGCAGGCAAAAACATTGACATAAAGATCAGAACGGAACCTACTGTGTTTCGTTTCACCAAACATGTTTCAACAGGAACACAACTTCCCCATGTTATACATTTTAAAAAATAAGTCAAACATTATAATGAGCTTTTCTCAGAACATTATTTTTATAACTATCAAAAATATACCATTAATACCATTCAAGGTTCTCAAAACATACAATTATAATTCCATATGTAAAATTCAATATAAATACCTGGCTTGTAAAACTTAAGGCTCTTAAACACAGTTTCTTTAAGTGACAGCCAAGGCGGAATATGACACTATCACTGAAAGAGTTTGCAGGAGCCAAGAACTCGAGCATTGTAGTTGGAAAGGCTAAACTTATTACCTTTACCTAAACTTAAACTTATAAACTTTATACCACATTATACCGCAAACTATTAAATAAATGTTCTTTTTCATACGTTATTAAGTAAACATTTAAAAAAAGGCTGTTATACATGCTAGCTATGCTACTCCATATCTGTGCTAGCCTTATTCTGAGGGGAAATTTAGCACCGTTAGTGCTTGGTGTTGTGTTTACAT
The DNA here is from genome assembly GCF_982586985.1 of Callionymus lyra. Lineage (NCBI taxonomy): Eukaryota > Metazoa > Chordata > Actinopteri > Syngnathiformes > Callionymidae > Callionymus > Callionymus lyra. Next base: position 19,858,818 of record NC_141830.1, read on the forward strand.
CATTTAGGATTTGAGAACACAAACAATAAGAATTTGTGTCTAAGGTGGGATGATATTTTTTGCAGATGTTATGCGACGGAATTTAGAAAAACTTAGAAATGAAAAGAATGACGTTCCTTTTGTATGAAGACCAAAATGACTTTTACATCCTACATCTTTAGAAGGTCATCTTACATCTTAACACATCCACTTGTTACCCGTTGTAAATATGATCTACACAAAACATTAAAAAATAATAACATAAAATGAAACATACAGGGACCATTAAATGTATAATTCAGACTCCAACGATTGATGCCATGACTTACAGACAAGGTGGATAGATTGATGGAGTGAGCCATCAAGGTCATGCAAACATAGACAATCATTTTGATACAAACTCTTGATCTCGGAAGATCCTTGCTAGGCAACAAAGGAAGATTGTGCACAACAAGGTGTGGCTAGAAAGTTGCATGCAATCACTAAGAAACAGAAAAAAAGAGAGAAGCTCGATGATCACACATTATTGCACAAGGGACAGAGCAGCTGGACCCGCTAGCCTTATGCTACACACCCAAGACAGACCTCAGCACCGAGTGTGTTTGAGTGTGTGTTTGTGTGACATGTGGTGGAACAAGACGCGTCCCAGGAGAAAACATGGAAGCATAATCCACTAGGAATGTGCAGCGGCAAAGTGCACTTGGCTACAGTTCATCAGTTCAGAGGATATAAATATTTTTATATACCAGCCAGGGGAGAGTTTAGATGACGAACGACACCCAAGTGAGCCCCAAGTGTCTTTAAATGCCTTCTTAACTGGTTACTGATGCAGCTATTGTAGACACTTCATCAGCCTGTTTGGACAAGAGGCTGGTTTTGCAGCAGCAGATGTTTAGGTTTGTGAGGACGAGAACAATTCCAGCATTTGTTCATCATGACACATTTGAGCTCACAGTCTAAATCTCTACTTTAAAGTGAGGCATACACTGTATGAGCTCAGAGATCGTTTAGCTCATTGTTAGAGGGATGCCCTTGATACTTGTCTAATTTGCCATTTTGCTACTGTAAACACACCAGTTATTAATGACTGGCTCCTAAGTTTTCAGCTAGATTTTAAATATTTTGTAAACTTGAATGTCATAGTGATTATCTCTGCATGTTCATTTTGTTTTTAGCGTCATTTCTGGTAAAACAAAGCCTCTACAAACGTGTAGTGGTGCATATCTGAAACGACGTTGCATACTTTAGAATATAACGGAGAATTATTTGGGCATTTCTGTAAAATACTGAGGAAGGTTTAAAAAAAAAAAACAGTGCTTAAAAATCATTTGTCTCTGTCCCAGTTTTAACTTTCACTCACCTCTGACTATGACGGTGACCTGATCTCTGCCGATCCCGATTCGATTCTTGACCTCGCACACGAACGTGGTGTTGACGGCCTCGTCCACCTTCAGGACCTGCAGCTTGTTGTCTTTGGTCTGAGCAGTGTCTGGCATCTCTCCCGACATACTGCGGAGACACGAGAACATTCAAAATGACAAAAGAAATAGGATGGATGTGCATTTTCAGAGATGTGCTGCTCGGAGTAAAAATCGTCAAATTCTTACTAATCTTGATCAACAGAGCAAAACCAATCCATTTTTCTCCCGACATGAGGCAATCTATTCTCACTCAGTGGAGCCAAATACTACAAGAGGAAAGCAAAACTGGGAGGATAATCTCTTTCCATTTATAAATGCCTACCTTTTAGATACCTTCCATGACACCAGTGAGTTTTATTGTATCATAAATGGAAGAGTCTAGAATGAGGAATTATGAGGTCATCTCAATAATCAAGGCACTGGGCCGTAATACCTGTAAAACCTTTTCTGAGATGAAAAAAAAATTGGCAAAACTGAATCAAATAAACTTACAGGTGAATCTGCCTGATGAGACTCATTATTCTTCTGGAAGCAATATTGATTTCATCAATGTTATCCTTCTAATTGACAACCAGGGGACATAATTAATATTATTCTTATTATCATTCTTTGTTTGGTCTGTTTTTCACTCTGCTATATATTGAGGTGTAGAACTAGTGCACGGAAACTGAATGACCTTGTCTTAATAATCACTGAAATCCATCATCATTAGGTTTTGACTGAAGACGGTAGTTTGGCTCACTCAGCTGTCCGGCCAAGTACAGAAACATTCAGACAGAATCACAGGAAAACAGATTCGTTTCATCTGGCTCTTAATGAAAATGAGATGCATTAATATGAGATGTATAAAAAATGTCTGTACATTTGAAAGCCCACATATTGACTAATAGACTTGGAAGATGATAATTTAATTATTGAAGTTCAAACTTGTCAGACGCAGTGACGCTTGTTTTTTTTTAACCAACCAACATCACCAAAGCATCATTTTTGTGCCTCATTTCGATAATTAATTCAGTTGCACAAATGCATTTATTACAGAGACGACTGTTGATGACAAACTGTCGACTTTAATACTTGATGATTGGATGTTTTGGATAATAATCTGTAGAACTAGTTGGTGTTTACATGAAAATATGTCATCAGACGTCATCATTTAGTCTCTGGACTCTATTTATCCACTAAGGTTTGACATAGTCAGCATAACTTATGAATGTCACATATTTGAGATGATCTTGAATAAAAAAGAGGGTACAGGGGGGGTACTCACGTTTTCCACATGACGGAGAGCGGAACAGGGTTTCCAGTGGCCTGGCAGGTGAGCACAACATTTGTACGACCTACATACCAATTACTGTCGTAACCCACTATTGTCACTTGGGGAGCGTCTGAGGAAAGGAGAGAAAAGTGGCAGGAAGGAGGAGATTATTAGCACGGCAATGTATTAATTACTACTTAGCTTGAAAAAGGAAACGCTTTTATGACAGAGCGTGACCAGCAATCATGAAATAATAAGCGTGTGTGTGTGTGTGTGTGTGTGTGTGTGTGTGTGTGTGTGTGTGTGTGTGTGTGTGTGTGTGTGTGTGTGTGTGTGTGTGTGTGTGTGTGTGTGTGTCTTACATTGGACTGCGAGCTTCATTGGGAAACTCTCTGGCTTGACCTGAGTCCTGTGCATGACCACGCAGCTGATGTCTTTCCCGTTGTCGGCAGCCGTCGGAATCAAGCGATACTCGCTCTGTATCGACACGGTGTTATCCACGCCTGGCTTCGACAGTGTGGTGGCGTTGCCGTTGGCCGTGGTCACCCACTTGATCTGGGCGGCGGGGCGGCCGTTCGAAGACTGACAGCGAGCCACGACGGTCCGTTTGGCTCCTGCTTCCACGGTGATGGGCGAGGCCGAGTTCTGGGGTTTAGCTGCAGGGTTGGGGGGAAGGAGGGGAAGACACAGAGGGTGACGGAGAAGATTAAAGGACGTCAAGATGGATGGAATGGAAATGAGACGGCGGAGGGAAAAGATAATGCGCGCTATAAATGACAAACAATTTCAGACGGCTTGTGCTCAAAACACAATGTCTCTGCTGTTTCCTATCAGGAGGCTAAATTGATAAACAATTATGGGCACGGTATAAATTATACGCGATTTTCTCTCTTCCCAAATAACTGACAAAGTGTTCGATTACTATGGCAAAGTTACTGATCTCATATGAAAAGCACCAACATTGAGCAAAACTCTGCTAAAGAGCCAATTTCACAACTTTACACCCCAAAAAAACGAAAAAAAAAAATTGTCTCATTTAAGTTGATTTATATGAACTTTTCAATACTTTTTTTTTTCTATCATTGTTGAGCTTCATGGCCATTAATGTCGGACAATTTATTCAATTCTGTGATAAAGATCGATATATAGTTTCTGCAGAAATAATTGATTTTTCATCCCCAAGTACCAATCCAAGTCCCCTTCAAATTAACTATAGTCCACCTCACTTTGAAGGAAAGTGTCATTCTGCAACGTTTCAATAAATGAAACAAAAGAAGAAACTCAAACAGCTTTTCAACTTTCCAGGGTTGCAGTGGTCGAATAAATAATATTGAATTGTAGTTGCTTCGTATTTTTGATGTTACTTGAATTTAAAGCTATTGAAACTGGTTGAGCGATTACAAGGTTGAAGGGGAAGTTTTCCCATTTTTTCTCTTTTGTATCTGGTCTGATATTTACCTGAAATTACCTTTTGCTCATACACAATCAACAATAATGATATTTTTCCAATTCATTTGTAGATATTTGTTAATTGAGTAAATAATGCCATTCGTTTTCCATTCAAACAACGAAACATTAAAAATAAGTAAGTAAGTATAATGGAGCGCTTTTCCAGACCAGGGTCACAAAGCGCTTAAACAATCAAAACAATATTCAATAAAGTATATACTTTAAAGGTCCAGATAAAACTGATAACACAACAGGAGTTCCAGAAAATCAAGGAAAAGCCTGAACAAAAAAAACGTCTTAAGATGTTTCCTGAAGGAGTCAGTAGATCATCAAACACAAAGAGAGAGAAAGATCGTTCCATAAACATCAGTGATGGTTTAAATGAAGAATGTGAACAACACCGTTGTATGTCAAGGGAGTCTTCACAACAAAATCTCTATTTTTTCATAGTCTCCGAGTCCCCCAAACTCCCAACACAAGAATGGGGTTTGAGCTTGCTGGACAGCAGTCGACAGCCGGCATGACAAGGAGCTAGATCAATACTCCGCCTGAGGGGCGGCAGGGAGGTATGATGAGCTGTGGAGGAGAAAGGGGAGCCGAGGCAGGGGTGCTGCGCCAAGGTTAGTCCAATGGTTCTTTCGCATTAACAGCAACACAATTGATCTGACAATACCACTTAAAATGGCAATTAAACAGAGCAGGACAAGCTTTTAACCTGGAGGCTACCTTTGGGCAAGAGCTGAGCCCGAGCAGGAGAGAACTCTGCATCTATAAATATTCTAAGTAGTGACACTGTATTGACAAGAGGGTGACGAATTGAAAGAAGTCAACTATAAATCACTACGGGAAGCTTCTCACAGCGCTTCAGATTGCTAGACGCACCAAATCATATGAACCCTTTTGGCATTTTTCTGCTAGAATTCCAACACAAATTTAAAACAATATTGAGAAACATAGTACAAAACCGCATTATTGAAGAGTGAAACAGAATCGAGTCACTAAAATAAGTAATGATAATACTATAGATGTTTTGTGTTCATATGTGTTTTACACACATATGAAATCTGTTGCAGGCACATTTGCTTTAAACAGAAGGAAAAGAAAATCAAAAAAATCTTATAAATGTATTCATTTAATATCTGGTCCAAATATTTAAACACACCTCATTTACGACCATCACCAAGGGATAAAATAGATACAACAAACATATATGGATATGTTTTAAGAAGGTGCTTGCGGAGTTATAGGCTAAAATCCAAGTCCATTTTAACGTAGCAACTGGAGCTCAGGTGATGTCGCCCTCATCCAAAAATGCAAGGCTTAGGCTGATGGCCTAGCAGTAATAATAATGCTGTTCTGTGCTGCATCTGGCCTGTATTTATTTCTTATCAAAATAGCAAGGGCACAGCTAGGAAAGGGAAACATTGAACCCCATTTTCTCATGGGCTCACCACCTCAAGTGGGGCCGAAGGGGTTCGGTGCCGTGTGAGCCGGGCAGCGGATTGAGGCGGGGACTTTGCTGAGCCAACAACAGTGAGATTCAGGGTGGCATGATCGGAAAGAAAAGGTCCACCTTATCCGAACCCGATGGTGCTTTATTACTGGACTTCTGTGCTCATCACACACTGTCCACAGTAAGCACCATGTTCAATCATAAGTCCACATGTGCACTTGGCACCAGGGCACCCTAGGTCGCAGCTCAATGATCAACTTTGTGGTCATTTCATTAGACTTGCGGCCACATGTTTTGTCAACCGATCACTACCTGGTGGTGAGTTGGCTTCGATGGTGGGGGAAGATGCCGGTCAGACCTGGTCGACCAAAACGTGTTGTGAGGGTCAGCTGGGAACGATTGGAAGAGTCTCCTGTCGGAAGAAGTTTCAGCTCTAGCCCCAGAGTGACCTTTAATCATGTTCCGGGTGAGGTGAGGGACACCATGTTCCGCACCGCTATTGTTGAGGCAGCTGATTGAAGCTTTGGCCGTTGCCTGTCGTGAAAGTAATCCCAGAACCCGCTGGTGGACCCCAGCTTGAAGTATGCCGTCAAGCTGCTGACCATTTCTTGGGACGTTATCAATTGCTTGAAACAATAATTCGAAGACCTTCATAATCCCATCGACATATTTTCCGTGGAGGAAACAGGATCGGGGTTCTCTGATTGGGTTCCTCTCATGGGCTGAGGTTGCCAAGTGGTTAAAAAGCTCCTCAGCGGCAAGGAAGTGGCTCTGGGCTGGTGGGTCTCGACCTTGCCTCCAGAACCCATCACTTTATCTTTCAGTTCTACATTCACCTGTTCAAGAGCCGAGAATTCATGTCCACAGCATAATCTACGGCATTTGAGACACCAACCTCAGCATTTGACACACCTTTCATACATTCTCCAATTTTTAATCTTTAGGCCTTTAAATTGCATTTATAATGCCATCAACTATGTTTGAAAACACTTCCGAGTTTGTGGATGGCGCCGTTGATAGCATTAGTCTGTGCTCCGCCTTCACTCTCAGCCTCTTCCCGCTCGCAGGCTGCAGGATGAATGGTGTCTTTGCTCTTACAAAGCCTGATATCTTTAGTTTTCCACTGTTTTCAAGATCTAAAATATACGTCAGACACTGTCCGGTTGTTGTTGTTTTTTGTCGGGGTTAGTTTGGGTTAGTTTGAAAGTTAGTTGGAATTTTAAGGGGGAGAAAAATCACTTGACTGTCAACTACACCGGAATTTTGGAAATCCCTTGAGACATGTTTGTACATTTAAAAATGCACGTTTCCAATTTCAATATTAAAATAAGAGACATTTGCATATCAGCAATGTATCTTCAAACGTATTTTTCTGTGAAGATCTTATCGTAGTAATTACTAAAGCAAACCTGCCTAGAGAAAGCAGATCATTAAATAGGTGCGATTTTCACACATTTAAGGAACGGACTCAAGGCGACACTTTTTTCTTCATCTATTCTGGACAATGATGCTTTATTCAACTTGTAAGAGTTCCTCTCAGCTCTAACAGTAATTTAACTGTAGCCGTGCTTTCCTAATTCCATTTTATGAGCAAGACCTTTAACACCGATTGGTAATGAGCTGGCGTGGTGCGTCTCAGCCTACTCCCATCACTGTATGATTGTGAAAGGGTGATGAAGGGTAAATGACTCATAGTTTTAGGCTGCTTTTCTTCCATCTATCATTTAGTTGTACAGGCAATGACAGTATTTGATTACCATTCACATCTTTTATATTGTCTAAAACCTTATATATAAATTAGAATTATTGAGGGGTTTTAAATCCTCCCATAAGGAATTAAAAAAAAAAAACGAGCCAAACTTTGAATAAATAAAATACTGTCATTTTTTACTTCAAGGAAAAAAATAAAATGCGACCTACCAAGCATGACCAAATATGTGATTCCTTGCTCGTTGCCACTGGGGTATGTAGCATACTCGCAGATGTACTTCCCCTCATCGGTCAGTCTCACGTCTGTGATCTGAATAGAAGGACTGCTCAGGTTCGGAGGGCTTGGCGTGAAGCTGACTCTGCTCTTCAGTGGTGAATCTGGGTAGTTGGGGTCGAAATTGGGGTGAAAAACTGCAATGTTGATCCGGTCTCCTTCCTTGGGTTCGTAGATCCATGTGACCTGTGGCAGAGGCGAGGACAGCGGTTCAGTGCAATGATGGAACATAACAGATCACATTCACCACATCATTGATATGCACTGGAGAGCATTTCAAATCCCATCCATTTCGCTATTCACTCCACCAGGCACCACACAGAGAATGACAATCAAACAACTGGAACAGGTATGAATATGGATGCGAGTGTTTTTTTGGAACATTAGTTCCCCCTCTCTTACCGAATTCCCAGCTGAGATGAGCATTTCCTACTTCATTGAGATGCAACCAAGAAGTGCACCCATTACCATATCCAATCCTCTACAGAAAAATGAAGCTTAGCATTGTTTATTCCAGGCAACAGAACATTAAGCAGGAAAGTAATAAAGGGCCATTAGTACACTGGAGTATGATTGGTAGACTTTATGTTCTTGGTGTAAAGCAAGTAAAACTAATTCATTACACCACTTCAATTCCTGAATTGCCCTGAATTGTTTACACAAAAAGTCATACATCATTGTGTTCATCAGCGTTTAGAAGGATTAGTTGCCAGCATGGATATCACAGCCGCATGGGAACATGACAGATGATGTAAAAGGCTCTTTCAACAACGTAAATGTCTTGAATGCACATATTTCTCATCATTACCTCATGTTACTCAGCGTTCACCAGCTTACACTCGGATACACTCCAAAATGTGACTCTAGTTAGGCTCCTTAACGCACTTGTCATGGAGGATGGAAATTAATGAGAAGCCATGAAGCTTATGAAGGTGGTTCTAACCCCGGCGGTCACAACAAAATCGGTGAGCAACCGTTAATACAGTCACTTTTAAGCAGGACTTTCTGTACGATATAGATAAATATTCATGTTTGAGACTCAGTCCATCTCATTACTTTTCATGATAAAAAAACACGTTCAATAACATTGACATTACTGATTAACTTCACAGTCAATATCTGTCTGCTTCAATTAGGAAGATAAATTCTCTTTTTGGATTTAGAGTGAAACTGGCATTAGTTTCACTGAACCGTTTGTGTGTGGGTGTACTGGAGAAAAGACCAACATTAAGAAGAAAAAAAAACTTTTTCATAACATGTTGAGATTTTTACTGACCATTGTGAGCTGAATCCCTACAGCATCGGTGAAGGAACAGCGCAGGTTGACAGTTTGTCCAGGATACGACAGGACCTCAGGCTCCACCTTCACTCTCTGACCCAATACTTCTGCAGAAAGAGACACATTGCATTAATGGAATTCAAGATAATTTACGTTAACTTTTACAGCAATTATCATTCGATGCTATGCAGAAAAATGTAACCTGGTTTATGCCATAATGATTTTCTCCCAGTGTTAAAGTGAAGAAGAAACCAGTTGAGTCGAAACGGTCAAAAAAAGGAAAAGAAAACTATATAAAATATGTTACCAAATGGCTTAAAGCAACCAATTATTACAGAAACGTTTGACTAGCAACTCACTATTCAAACAATGCAACTATGCCTTCGCGCTCTGCCTGGAGTTCTTCAAGTTACCAGGAAGATAAAACTAGTAACAGACAGAAGCTGAGTTCCAGAACTAAAAATGAAGGCTACTACGTTGCAGTTACTTTAACAGCAAACATGTGTGAAAATAACTTTAAGGACTATTCAGAACACTTCAGTAGTGATGCAGTAGATTGATATCACTCAGAGGGCAAATAAAACTTATGAATCATAGCAGAAGTAAATTAAAAATGTCGTACAGTTTCAGCCACTATAGACTTGTTAAGGAACATCTTGGCTATCTATCTATCTAATACACAGTTGTGTAGTTGTATGCATTTATATGGATAGCTGCTTAGTGTGTCATGTTATAGATGTCATTCATTCACTAATTTTCTTTACCGCTTAATCTTAACCCCTTATGGGGATTGCGTGGGGGGCTGTAGCCTATCCCTGATTCTACCCTGGACAGGACGGCAGTCTTTCGCAGGGCGTACAAAGATATACTCATATCTACGGACAATTTCCCCAAGTTCCCAATCAAAGTTTTTCCGATTGTGTAAACAGTGAAAATCATAAAAGGACAATTTAATAATTGAAAAAAACAAAGTGTGCAATGCTGCGTGACCTATAAAAGGAAACACACCCTTGTGTTCACAGGGGGAAGATTCAAAGTAGGCAAAGGTATGAACCCTCCTGACGGTTTAAGAGAATTGGGTCATAACAGCGACGACTCACAGACGGATCCACAAGTCCCTGATAAGTTGTGGATGAACAGAATTGACAGAGTGAAAAAAAAATGCTTGCACAGTGTAGAAGTCAGTGACCAGTTCCCCCTCAAACATCGGTCATTAATCATTTTCCTGAGCGGTGCTTTTCCTCAACTGTCATTTATTGCCGTGACACGTTCTTGGCAGCATGGATTCAAAATAACTATGGTTTTCTTTAGATATGCGAAAAAAAGTAGAGAAGGCGTTTTGAAATGACAATCCTTCCGTGCGTCCTATGCGTGTGCATGAGAGTGTGTAATCCGGGTCTACGTAAAAAAAATGTAATTACTTGTATGAGTAAGCGCGCATTAGTGTATGTCAGCAAGATGGCACCTGTTCCAAGTCGGAGTAGATTACCTGCGGATCCACCTCAAATTTCTGCAAGTGCGGTTCCTTGTGCAGAAAAGTGTGTTTGGGTAGAAGAAATCAGACGCCAAAGCAATTTCACCCTAAAGGCAAACAGTTACTTAAAGAACTTGTTGAACTGGTTTGTGCGGCAGAGTAGAGATTCACGGTATTTTGTTCTCACTTTTGACCAGCAATAAACACTATACCGTTTGTTCTACAAGGAGATCTTATAGCAATAAATCAACATAGAGAGAGGGATCCAGAAGGAACAAAAACATGTCTTTCCCAAAATAACACCAGCTCTCATAAGAACTGCCCAATTTAGAACCACAAAACAACACTTGTAGCCGCAGAGCAACCCTCTGGACAACCACAGCTGGGGAGCAGCAGAACCAGAGGGCATAGGAATTCAACCAATAGTGGGGGGGGGGGGGTGGGGGGGGATCAAATCAAACATTCATACTTGTGCGTGTGTGTGTATATTTATATTTATATACAACGCACTGGTACGGTTTACAATTAAAGTTTCATTATTCAAAGTTGGATTCTCAGCTCAGATTTGGCTTAGCATATTTTTGACTAATCGCACTTCTGGCGACAACACAAGTTTGATCTCGGTTGGAAGGACTTGAGGTTTTGATATCAATCCAGAAGCTTTTCATTTTTCTTCGGAAGTACTAGAGCTTGAAAACTTTGTTTTATTCAGTCAAGGTGCTTATTGCAGGGAGCAGAAAGTAATTTGTCTGTATCGTGTATTTCTATTCAGTAAATCTCTAGTAAAGATACTGTAATGTTTGGGTGCAAGATGAGGCACATCGACGCGATTTTGCCAAGACTATTAAGAATGCAAAAGGCAGGAAAGTAGCATTTGCAGGCGTTTTTTTTATTCATCAATAATTATTCCTATACGAGTTTTTCTTGTTGCCATCCTCACACAAGAATCAAGGATAAACTAAATAATTAAGGATTAAAAAAATTAATATTCTGTGGATCTTACCATATTGATTTTTATAACCGTGCAGAAAGTAATCAGACTTTATTTTACAGAGGTAATGAAGTAATCAGTTACAATTATTATTCAAAAATATTAAAAGCAATTAATTTACTAGTTTAAGTATGACTGATAACCGTTACATGACAACTGAGTAACACAAATGATCACCTCAGTCCAACAGAGACGGGGCTTTTCAAATGCATACAACCATCTTAGGGGAGAGAAATGTTTATACATTTAATTTGGACTAAGCTACCTAGATAATCCAATTCAAAGCTCAATTAAGCCTTAATGCAACCCCCAGCTTGAAAAAGATTGGACTGGATGTTTCCGCCTGCATTAACTTCTGGTGCGATGATGCCATTTTGCGGATATGTAGACATGGCTCCAACCTCCTTCACGTACTTCTTATGTTGTTAGTGCTATAAGCAGGATTATACAAGAGATTTATTGTATTAAGTAAACAACAACATCAATGGACCATTGGGGAAAGGGTTTACTGCTAACAAGCACGATCTTAAATATTATTCATTTTAGCAATATAAACAATAGGAGATAGAAACTATTAAATCAGTGGATTATCCCTGGTCTTGGATTATTAATATTCCAAAACCTAACAAAGTTCTTCCAAATATGACAACAATATTCCTACAAGCACTTAATAACCACAATGTCCTACACTCGACCAAACGTTGTCCAGCTTAGCTAAAAATTGACGTGAAAAGGAATATGGCCGACCTCATCTGTAGAAATAATGGGCTTCGAGCGCATCTGAAATCAACATCACATTTTTCTGTTGAGAGACTGGTATACTTCACACGGAATCTGTAAACTGGAAGTGACTGACAATAATAAGAAGAGCAAAACTGCCTACACAAGAGAATCAATTGTGGTTAAACAAGACCTAACAAAACCACATAAGCTACAGGTACGACCTCTGCCGTCTGTGGCATTTTTACAAGAGCAAGCCAGTTTAACTAAGATTAGCTTTGGGATTGGGATTTGTACTTTTGTTAACCAAAGAGTAGACGGGAAGGTAGAGCTTTTAAAAGTCAAGATTAATGGTTTGTATTGGAGGGCATCAACACAATCAGCATGGTGTTTCAGGTCATCAAGTCAGTTGGTAGACCAATGCCATTTTTTCAATCTTCTTTCCCGGATCTCCAAACACATTAAAGTGCAGACACACCTCACACGAGGGTGCTGTCCATCACTCGGAGGCAATAAGGTAGAAGCCAACACAGGTCAACTCTTGCCAGAGCAGGGATGAGAGACAGGCCAGCCTTATAAGAGTCAACACTGCCTGAGGAGAATGAATATTACACACCAAAACAAGAAATAGCCTGCATCTCTTCTACCAACTTCAGTGACCCCCAAACCCCTAAAGATGGAGCATCATCAAAATCCCAGACAAAGAGAAAAGTCAGTATGGACACAAACGGGCGTGCATCAGACTTGGAAATGTCGAGGCGAGTCAGCATTTCAAGCAATAATTGTGACGATGAATATTTAGGTCATACGAGGCAGGCGGGCTTCAGTCGACGGAAACTAAGAGAAGTGGAGAATAAAAGAGAGTTCAATGGTATACAGGAGGGAGTGGAGGGGAAGACTAACCACTGATCTACTTTATACAGGCTTGCCTTCTGCATCATGCACATGAATATGTAGAATTAAACGGTTACCTTAAACCACCTGAAGTTGAGACGTCACAACTACTACAAAAACATTTCCTCATGACTCAGAGGATATGACAACAAAATATTGATGCAGTAAAAGGAACAGTACACACTGAAGAGATGAGCCTGGTCACCCTGACACATGAGGTGTGTGGAGTGAAAGGGTGTGAAAAGAAAAAGGTGCCAGCAATGAAGAATAAACGAGTGTGTGGAACAAGAACGGGCTGAGAGAAGAGGAGTGCAGCTAACAGGGTATGAGCCGCAAGCTAGAAACATGGTTAATAGAAGAATGCTGAGGAACAAAGAACAAATGTACATAAAGACTTTTCATAACTGCTCGCCATTTTAATTAGAGCAGATTTTCAATCTCTAGTGTTGACGCAAAGAATCGGATGCTGGTTTGAAAAAGAAGCTGTAATAAAAAGTGGAAACATCTCTCCACATGTTCTCCAATAATAATAATAATGTTTATTTAAAATCCAATATGTGAAACGGAGTTAAAGTTTTTCTATTTTTTTTTTTTAAAACATCACACAAAAGTCGGTCTGTAAACGTGCAATTAAATAGAAGACGCAGACGCAGCCAGTCCTCTATCCTCGGGCAGGCTGCTCCAAAGTCAAGGCGCACTGACGGAGAATGCTCAGATTAGATTTCAGCCTCTACTTTGGAGCAGGGAAGTGCCCAAGAATCCAAGACCGTGAGCTGGCTCGTAATTGGTCAACATGCCTGAGATTTAGCTGGAAGCCTGACCAATGCGACACTCAAAGGAGGTCAATTCTAATAAACACAGGGAGCCAGTGCAACGAGGCTAAAGTGCAGGTGAAATCATGTTTAATGGACCAGTTGGAGTTGGGGAAGTGATTGAGAGATACCAGAAAAAGGAAGGAGTTACATTATTCAAGGCATGAAAAAAAAAAAAAAAAAGAAATCAGTGCATGTTCTACTAGATAGGTTTCATTGTAGGCATATTTGATTTTTGAGATTATTTTGAGTAGTTGGGTGCATGAATGAAATAATAGTAATTTGACGTGATGGTTAAATGATGAAGATGAGTCAAAAATTAGGTTTATGTTTAGTGAAAGTTATACGAGGGCCTAGATGAGTGGAATTAGGAGACGAAATGGTAGAAGAACGAAAGACAATTATGTCGTATTTGGATTCGTGTCTGAGAAAGTTAAAAAGACATTAAGCTGGTCCAGACAAGTTGAAACAGCGGCTAAGTGTGTCGTAGTTGAATGAATATCGTGTATCGAGTTAAAATCTGACCTAGGGGAAGCAAATGAATAGAAAGACCAAAAACAGACCCTTGTGTCACACTACTGGGAACACTTGCTATGGAACTGGAAACGTATCCCATGGCAACCACAATGTCTCAGTTTAAAAATAGGATCAAAACCACCTCAGTGCTTTGACTCTAATGCCAATGAAATATCCAATACTTAATTAAAACTGGGGTTAGCTTTGAATTATAATCATCGTCCCTTAAAAATAGAGATTTGTTGGAGGACTGTAACAAAAGAAAGAAGTGAAGAAGGGCATTAATGGGAAGAGCAAGCAGACTTCCAGACTCAGCACCCGACCTTGTGATTATAATGGCAGCTTTGAGAGGAAAGCAGAGGCAAGTACTGATGGGTGAAAGCAGAAGATCAGAAGGGCGAGTTAAAAAACAACATTAAATCCTAATTTCCTTTGCGGCCCACTTGAGACAGCCGTGGATTATAAACGCACTTATCTGGCCCCCGTTCCCGCCCGCCGCACTGGCTAATTTCAACACATAATGGCATTCATGTCCTCTGCCTGATCCCCATATAAAGTGCAGAAAAGCACAGCGTCAGTAGTACTGGAGGCCATCACCTAAAATATCTGACGCCGGTCAGAGCCTTTCAGCTAGACTTTTTATCAAACTAGTGGGCCATGGGCCGTCAGGTGGGCCGAAACCCTCAGCTCCTCCGTGCTCAGTGTTCCTGAAGATTGCATCCCAGCAATACATTGTGTGTGTGTCTGCGTGACTGAGTGGGTGCGTGACTTTCTTGGTGCTGCCAATCCACTGGCGCCTTAAACCGCACCGAGCTTTGGTTTGAGCAAACGTCTTCATTATATTTATGTTCAGCACACACCGTACTTGGATCCGCCACGGCCTTGATATAGGTCGACTACCAGGCGGGAGGGAGCCATTCTCGCTGGAGAGAATCGGTTCCTACCCATTCTGGTTCCCCTTTAAGCTTTTTTTTTTATGTTGGAATTGGATTGATTTGCAGCCCACCTATCAAACTTGATGACTTGGCATGGTTCCTCTTTGGACCAAGGTTGCCTCTTGAGATTTAATAAAATGAGCCTTTTCCAGTACCACAAGGGCCAATTCGATTAGACTTCAGAATACAAAGAATGGCCCTCTGTACCAACCACCTCTGCAATTCAAAGCTTTCGAAATTGCTGGGCAATAACCAAATGAACGCAACCTTTCGTTTGTGATAATGCAAATTCTGTCAAAGCCACTTACAGTTTACGTTCTTGTCAAAAGAGTGGGGTAAAGCATGTATACTGTATGGGCCTAAAGTTTGTGTTGTTGTTCATATTACATCAAATTGACAAACAGGATGCTGAATTTTTAAAAGGTCTTTTAGAACTCCAATGATGAAATTATGAATGTAAAAATAAAACAATCTCGGTATGCAGCGTAATTAACTGACTCACCCTTTGTTTGGCCACACACTTGCGTGAAAAAATGTTCGGTGTCAGTTCAGTATTATGACAGATGTTTTCAAAAATTACTTTTGAAATGGGCAACGTGTGCATGTGTGGGACGCCTGTCAAGGCGTATATTCAATAAAGGCTCCTACGGAGACCAAAAGTGGAGTTGTTAAAATCCCCGTTCATTAAAAATGCATGCCATGGGTCCAGGATGTTAAGAATTCACCGCAGTGTTTAACAATAACCAACCCAGTGTGACAGCATGAAATGAAGGCATCCTTCAAACTGCTCACCGAGAGCTTTGTAAGGAAAGGAATCCCATTTCAGATCAGATTTCCTTCGAGGGATTCAGTTGTTTTATAGAACTAGATGCTAGAGAATACTCAACTATTTAAAAGCTGCTTAAAGGCAGCGGTGACTACCATATGAGTTACTAGAGACCAAGAATCTTATTTCGAGAAATTATCTTCACTTGATGAATCTTTTTGTGATCTAGGCTGTAGCCAAGAGTTTGGAGCTCGGGTAAATATATCCAAATCCACAGATAAAGATTCCTCTTTTTAATCTCCTTTAATTGCAAGCTACCTACAATTATAGCTTAGATGTGCAGTGGCTGCAATTAAAAAAAGATGCAAGAAAAAAAAGATAGGAATCGTATAGGTTTTATAGTGTATAATGTGATCTCCTGGATGTAATGAATATTAACAACAGCATCAGAGTCAAAAACTATTCTGGCCTGTGACCAGCTAAAGATGTTGAAGTTGTTCTGATGGACAAGGGTTTCATTTCCTCTTTCTTCCCCAACTGACCCATTTCCCTCTGCTTCGAAGCAAGCTTTAATTTTCAATACATGAGGTCTCTGTGTTTGAACAAGAGGATGAGATTTGCAGTTAGAAATTCAGTTATTAATAAGAAACTGCATGATTTACATGCAGATAGAAAATATATGTACATTAAAAAAAAGGTCAGCTTAATTTTAATTAGACTTGCTTCTCAGTAATTGTGGGTGTTTATTCATATGAATTATAATTCTCATTAATGCATAAAAAAAATGCTGTTCTATGTGGGTGGCACTGTCAGAGAAGCTCACTTCAAGGTAAGAAGGGCAGAAGAGCCAGTGCTGCTGTGTGCACCGTCCAAACAGCTGCTGCTTTGCACTAATAGACATTATCTGCTGGAGTCTGAAATGGCATCAACCAGAACCTGCTGTCTGTTGCTGCTGCTACACAACACTGTTGCACTACTGGTTCTTCTGACCTTCACACACACCCCCCCCCCCACACACACGTGTAGGCAACCGTGCGCACACGCACACGCTTTGGTATGCAGTGAGCAGAGTGGGGAGGCAGCTTAGTTCTGACAGGCAAAGCAGTTTGACAAGCCAAGAATAAAACTAAGAAATGAAGACTTGAGCTCGTGTCTCGTCTTTTCATCGACCTTTATACAACGGACCGTCTGAGATCAATCAATCAATCGCACATGGGAAGCCTTGGAAACGGCCCAAGACATCACTGATGACATTGATACAATTCATTTTGTGGCAAGAGATGGTGCAAACAAAATAATAGCAAAGCGCTACTAACAAAATGTAATTTTGATACGACTCAAAATTCCTGAGGGAATGGTAATTTCGCCAATTTATTTTCACCGACATAAAAACAAGGAAATGTTTGCTGGCATCTGTCACTAGCAAGTTCATCCCCTTTATGGAGATGATTTGTATTCCACAGAATCACTGCAACACAGAAATTACCAATTTCTAAACGCTGTAAAAAGCAGCAAATACAGCCCTTAAAATACACCATTGTGCTTCAATAACATGTAAACCATCGACTGGAAAACATTATTGAAAAAAAAAACATTGTGTTGAAATACTAAATATGGTCAGCATGTGAATATGGAGCACTTGATGCATAGAGACTGAACTGCAAATCTCATCCTCTTGTTCAAACACAGAGACCTCATGTATTGAAAATTAAAGCTTGCTTCGAAGCAGAGGGAAATGGGTCAGTTGGGGAAGAAAGAGGAAATGAAACCCTTGTCCATCAGAACAAAACAATAGAAT
Organism: Callionymus lyra; assembly: GCF_982586985.1. Taxonomy (NCBI): domain Eukaryota; kingdom Metazoa; phylum Chordata; class Actinopteri; order Syngnathiformes; family Callionymidae; genus Callionymus; species Callionymus lyra. Next base: position 19,876,544 of record NC_141830.1, read on the forward strand.
GAGTAGATATCGCAGGGTCAGTTTAAGTACATTTGATCATGTATGGTCTAATGAAGCAGAAGCCATACTGTGATTTACATGGATTTATATTAATTTAATAAAGTAACAGAGTTAATTGGGCTTTCAAATCCATGTCCTTTCTCAACACAACACATTTCATAATTACAACAAAAGGTCAAATCAATAGCCATTACTGCTTCTACTGTAGAAAATAAAATGAGCTTTTGCGCCTCCATTCAAACCCACTGAAGCCAGAGCTAGACTTATCTTCTCAGCATAAAAAAAACATGTTTTTAAGGAACAAACAAAACAAGACCTCGCGGTCGATCTTGGAGCATCACTTTAACTGCTAAATAGATCCAAGTGGAGGGTGATTAGTTAAAGTTAAACAGTATTGTACAAGCAGCTTATGTAGACGTGTCATCGATGAATAATAAACTCATTCATTTGGTTAGTGTGCACTTATTCAAGTCAGTGAAGAATGGATGCAGTTATCACAGCTACACCAAACCACTCATACAGCAAATCAAAATGCAAGCTGGTGCTCCTACTGAAAGAAAATGAATATCAAAACTAACTTAAGTTATTGGCTTTTGTAAGTGAACGCTCTTGTTCTCTTGCCATGCATTTTTGGTCTAGTTTGTGTAAAAAAAAAAAAAAAGCCTCCCTTGCCAATAGTGTGACTGTCATACTTGAATAATGTATTTTGTGCTTCACACTCATCACACAAAACAGTAAAGGTGGCAGGGAATAATAGTCAGTAAACTGTCACAGCCCTTTTTTATTCACGGTAGAATTAGTATAGAATTCTATAGATTGCATATGTGTGTTCATGACTAAAGCATTGAAGTGGAGATTTAAAGACGTTTTGAGTGTGAATTTATCCCTCATTTGAGCCACAGTTGTATGTGGGTGCTACAGTAACATTACAAGCAAATGTTCCTTAAAAAAAATGGATGATACATTTTCCATGAACAAGCTCAGATTCTAATTTTCATCTTTATCAAGTCTTTATCAATGATCTCAATCCTTAACACATTAATCGAAGCACATTTGCAATCTTCCCGTTACATTTACTTGATGACTTAACTCTGACAATAACCATGTGCACCTCTAGAGGTGATGAATTGAAGGCATCAGGCAGTGAGAATTGTGTTACAGAGAAGTTGCATGAAGGACTCTGGGGCCAAAAGAGCCGACTTGTTGTGCAATAACAGGAGAAAAGCAGGAGGGAAAAGGTGAGGGGAAATAAAGGGAGAGAGAGAGAGAAAGAGAGAGAGAGTGCAACCTTTCCCTGTGATCACACCGACATGATGAAATATATGATAAAGATGGAAACAGAAAAGGAAATCAAGGACATCGAAAGAAATGAGGAGGTAAAAAGTCTCGACATGAAATAGGAGAAAAAAGAAGGCATGTGGTGTTAAAAGGAAGCGCCAACTTCAGCTTCAAAGATCCAAGGAGAAATGAACAGCTGGAGGAGAGAATCTGCACAGGGGGTGTGTTTTGAAGATCGTGTGTGTGTGTGTGTGTATGCAAACATCTGTATAGCAATTCATTTCCCTATTTAGCAGCCTGATTATTACCATCTCGCTGCAGGAAAAGAGCGATCAGTTTTCAAATAGATAAAGTCACATGAACATATGGCAGTTTAATTAAAAGTACCTCGGTCAAAAAAAAAAAAATCAAGTCGACCTCAAGGGAAACTGAAGTAATTGAGTGTTTACAAAAACCTTTTTTTGAAAGACATCTGATGTGAAATCCCAACTCTCCTGACTCACTCCCATGTTTTCAAAAGTCTTCCTCACCAACATGCAGCGAGTCCCTCATCATGACCATGTTTGGAAGTAATTACTTTATAAAGTTGGCCTTTTTAGTGGGAGGGGCTTAAGCACATTTTTTTATGTTAATATTTGAAAAATGGAAAAGAGAGTTTTGTACAAACAGACACGTACTGTAGATCTATTTAAAACACACTTAGATCATCATTAGTTACCCTTTAAAGTGACTTCTTTTTATTTTATAGTTGCACATCCTGTTTTTAAAGCTGGTCATTGACCTTTGCATTGTTTAGAAACACTTGAGTATACACTATGCATGTGTATAAGTGAAAGAGGAAACTGGCAGGGGAACAAGAATTCACAACGGGACAACCCAACTATTTTACAGCAGGCCGGAGACATCAAGATTCAAAGGGGGGGGGGGAACAAACCACACACAAATATCTATGGACAAACTTACAATTAAGTTACATGTGGTCAAACATGTTTTCAAATATAATTCTATATCAAAGTGAGACCATTACTGCAGAACATAAAAACAAGCAGCATCTAACATGAATGTATAACTTAATAAAAAACATGGACTACCTTTGTGACTGTGAAGAATACCTCATTTTTATATATGAAACGATAAATAGCCATGATGACATCCATTAAGCGATAAGGAACAAGCCGCCTACAATTATCTTCAAATAAATCCAAGAAGTAACGGGAGGAGTGAGCTGAAACAAAAGGCAGTTAAATTGTGCTGTTTTGTAAAAGTCAAGAGATATCTAGTGCAACACTGACATATTAGCAAAGACAGGTTTGGAAAAACAGAGCACCCCCGCATGCACACACAAAGTATTCTACGCTGGGTGAATAATTCATTGCGGAGTTAGAACGAAAGCAATGTGCTCTTCTCCTCCTCCTCCTCCTCATCTCTCCATTATTGATAAACACCAACATCTACACTGCACCTGACCCAGGAGGGATAAGAAAACCAAGATGAAACAAATGACACAGACGGGGCCCAAAGAGAAAGACTGAGATAATGTACGAGGTCGCAGTTGAATCCCAGTGTTGGTGAAGTGTCAAACGCATGAAATAAAATTTGAAATCATAGCTCAGATGTGCTAGACCTGAAGGAGCCTGATAAGTTTTGCTTGTGAACCTCAGTTTACTGTAAGGAGAGAGAAAAAAAAACTCTACCTACATGCTGTCTTTTTTGCTGCGACTATCGAACCAACCCGCTGAACAAGTGACTGAATAACTTACTGGCTGACAGACACCCAGCTCCCCTGCGGCTCCTGGCTCTGCTTTGTCGGACTGCGCACATCAGTCTACCTCCACTGCCTTCGCCTTCCTTCAGCACCCACCACCCCAGCCCCCACACCCCATTGCTGCCATAGTTCTGTCCCATCTTTTCATTTTAAAATAAATCCTTTTTCTTATCCCTCCGGCTCTTTCGACTTCTTCCTTTGACAAGTTTTTTTTTTAAACCATCTCATTTATTTTTTTTCTGTCTTGGTTCCAAGCCCTGTGTGTCATTTCTCTTTGTGATAATTTTGCTGGGCATGTCATTCAATGTTTCTCTTTTGTATCGGATCATAAAGTTGGGGAACTCAAAAAAGTCCATTTTAAAAAGTTGTGTAAGCCATATATCTGTGGTTATTGGTACTTTCATTTATTTACAATCATCCATTTGCTTTGTCATTATGACAGAGCCGGGTATCGAACTTCAGGTCTTTTGTGGCACGGAGCAAAATGCTTTGGTAGTACCTCTTGTAGCAGTGTTTGAAATACCCGTCTGCAGTCTGCAATTTGCAGATCGATTTTCGAGATTGCAGAAGAAAGATTAAGCAACCTGCAATTTTGCAGAATGGAAAAAAGCTTCTAAAAGTCAGAGTGGGTGCGGTGCGATCCACGCATCTGATCCAAGCAGTTTAAGAACTAGTGAAGCAGCCGCTGCTAACAAAAGAGCTAACAGAGTTAATGTTAACTCCATCATTGGAATCTGCCTCGATCCAACAAATGGCTCATTTGTGTTAAATACTGGTTGAATAAAGACTGCGCAGCGTTATGTGTATAAGAAGTTAGCGGACGCTCCACTAAAATAAATGGAGACAATAATAAAACATAAATACATTTAACAAGTTCAGTTTAGTCATGACACCGTTAAACGAATTTACTAACTAACCTTTAAATAGTGTTGAACACAGATCAAATGATGATCCTAGTTTGAGGATCGCTACAGAAAACTTATCATTCAATAAATCTTGCACGACGCGGAATCTGTCAATACTGTTGTGATTATAGAGAGTTTTCTTTTATTAAAATGTTTTTAAAACCCTGATCATGAACAAAAGTCATCCAGACTAGTTTATAGATTTGTTTACATAATTTGTGTTGTTCTATTATATGATTATACTGAATGTGGTTCTTGTCAAATTCACAGTCCATGTATTTTTCAGGTTTTCTTATTGTTCTTTGAAGTCTGATAAACTATTTATTGAAATAAATACTAACTGTGTAATTCTATGTGGTGTTATTGTGGTGATACTTTTATTAGCATGTCGTGTGGGTGTGAGGACTAGTACATTTATAAATTGATTTATATATTCCTAGTGATAACACAAGAGAGAGGGGGATGAAAGACCAGTGGATGTAACAGGGAATGATAACTTCGCAGCAGAGGAGGATCTGTGAACACTGAAATTAAAAGTAGAGCGAGAGAATAAAGAGTTACAGTAATGTTGTAGGTTACAAATCTATACATGATGTAAATGTAAGCATTTAATTACTTTCAAATTGCAGAACACATTTTTGACATTCTGCAATATTGTAGAACACTAAAAAAAAAGTATTTCTACCACCTTGTATTTTTTTGTTCCAAATTTTAGTAACAGCACATAAAGCCAAAAGAAAAATAGAAAAAAAAAAGAAAAAAATAGATAAAGACAGTGAACACCAGATAGATTTGTAACTTGTTTAGAAGTGTTTTTTCGCCCCGGAAATATTTATTTATTTATTTTCAATAAGATAACAGATGAAGAAATCTATCAAAGCTGAAAAACAAGATGTTTGTGCCACGTTCAATGCTAGACATTATCTCGTAAAACAGGTATAAAAAAAAGTAGAGTTCAGGAAACGGTATCGCTAGCTGTTGCAGTATTAAACATTTTTGCATGATACCCAGCCCTACAGGTGTTGGATTCCCTTCCATTTAGATCAGATAGCTTCAAAAAGAACTAGAATTGATTTAAAACTTAAAATTGGACCCATGTGGGAGCCACTTTCTAATCCCACAAAGAAGGCAAATTAAACCACAAAACTCTTCAAATGTACGTGATTTGTGATAGATCATATCACAAGGAATAAGTCAAATCATGTGTTTTTTTATTGTTTATTTATCATCTACCAGCTTTGGTTTTTGTGGTTTAAAGAGCAACTAATGTGTTGATTTAAGTGCATCTTAAATTGATATTGGACCTCTATTGTACTCACCAGTATGTGTCTGTAAAAAACTCTTTTGATTGAAATACTTACATTAGAAAATGTGCCTTAAAAATAAATGTAACAGAAGATGAATTCATTACCATAACACCCTGCTATGATCAGTCAAACACGTTGAAGAGGAACGGCGATGCACGACTTATTCACACATCTGAAACGTTGAAGTCTTCCTCTCCAAGATGCTGTAAATTAGGAAGGATGGGTTTTCATTAGTTGCACCCTCAAACCAACTTAAAGTCTCATGCTTGCTCCTACAAAAAAAAAACACTTCATCTGCACCATCACAGATTTATTCTCTAGGATCTCCATTACTTTCTAAACCTGATACCATCCTTTTTATTTCATCCCCTCCAACTGTCTGACTGTCTTGAAATATCACACCCCAGTAGTCCTCTCCTCTTGTTCACACCTCTATTTCCTCTCGCTTCTCTTGGCCCCTCTTCACCTCATCCGACATACATACCGCCCCTTGTCAGGACTTGCAACGACATTCTTCACCAAATAAATGTCTTCGGAGAGAAACGTTATATTCAGAATCATTCTTTGATGTTCTCTCTATAATGTGAGCGATTTACGCCGGGGTGATTACCATGAACGCACAAGATGTCGGCATCGTTGGTTAGGAAATTTCACAACGTGAAGCAGGTTCTTTATGCGATGTGAGTGATGACACATCATCTGTGTTGTGTACTACAATGTACATGAAAGCACCATACATCTACTTTGCCGTTGGGGTTGTCATTTGCTATTATGATGTGATGAGGCTTTCCATTTTTTGCATTCATAACAACACTCAACCAAGGTGTCAGAACCATTTTAAGACAGGAGGAAAAAAAAACTCCTTAGGGGAGGAATTCTATGACAGCCCTGCCTCCAGACCCAAACACAGCTGTGTGTCCAGGACTGCTTTACATGTTTTTCTTTTGCTGTTCACCTTTACTTCAACCTTGGGGCTCTTTATTCAACAGCTGCTCATCGAACCATGACAGAGAACCCACTCATACAGCTACTGACAAGCTCATTGGTCAACGCTGATCTCATTCATTGTTGGCCCAGAGTGACACTCCAATCCAATTTGAACATCACATTATAGGATTAAAATGCAGCGCTGTGGTATGAAAGACTATTAATGCAGTCAGTCTGTCAGGAGGATAACACAGCATGATGTCAAATCAATTCTCACCGTATGGAACAAGGGTTTTTCTATAGATTTTGTCACAGAATAAACTGCCAGACAAAAACTTTAGGCAGAGTCAGAATAACTTGATTTCTGGGTCATCAGAGAATATTCTTTCCACAATATACGGTTTATGAAAAATCAGTCATAGAAAGACGATAAGAATTTTATAATCGATTGTTGAATTCCATCAGTTCTACCGCTTCATTTTTGACCTAAAGACCCATAAGTACCGATGGACACAAGATAAGTAGACATTATACTGATGGATAATAGTTGGGAAAAAAATACAAACCAGAGAAAAGAAAGAATAGAGGAACAGATACAAGCTAAAAGCCTCGTTTGATTCACACTGGCTTTTACTGTGAGCCTTGAGGGTGGAGCTGAAAAGACCATTGTCTGGAGATTCAATAGTAGCCAGGTAAGTTGAAACTGCTTTTCAAAACATCCCCACAATCACGTCTGCGGCAATGGTGGAGGGGAAAGGTGATACTGTGCTGAATTGAAGGCAGAAGAGAACAGAAAAGTGGAATAAAGCTGTGTATTTGCAAACTATACGACGCAGAGACGACGAGCAAGTTTCCTCATCGCTCCTCTCCAGCTGTCTTCACTGTACAAATGGTTGGAAATTACTTTATTAATCTACCGCAATAACTGCCAACTTGCCTTAAGAACGTTGTGTACCGTTTGGTTGTTGATGGACTGATATAAACAAACACAGGAAATAAACAAGCCACTCGAGCGGAGTGATCAAGAGAGTAGAAGAAGGAAGGCGTCTTTCCACTTCACTCATTTTAATTCAAATGCATCTATGAACAATATTCAATAAAAAGAGCAGAAAAAGATGTATAGCTACTTTAAAAGGGAAACAAACTAGAAAGCAGCTATTTAAAGGATATCCAAGAAAACATTGCTAAAACGGAGCCTCAAAACAACATGTGAACTGGGATCAAAGCAACTCTACGCACACAGCATTTTGCCTGCAATATTAAGTCAGACGAATCAAAGTCCCCGTGTTTCATTCCAATGAATTGAACAATCTTTTTCAGGCGCCCTTTCATCTTTTCAGGAAACGCAATGAAAGCAGAAGATAAAGGAGAAGGTCACAGCGCTCTATAACAGAGAGTAAAAAAGATCAAAAATGAGTGAAAAGACTCTTTATTTGGAGTCAAATGCTTCATTCAGCAGATATCAAATATGAAACGTCTAATAGCTGCTCGGGCATTCTTCTGCCAACACAATAATTGATTCAACGTCAGTACATTTGGAAATTCTATGTCAGAAAAGTACAAATGGGCTCACCATTTCTGAATGAATATAATTTTAGGATTGCTAAAATAACAATTGTAAAGGGGACTCGTCTTTTTTTAGGGATCGTTGGACTGTCTTCATATTTGCATTTAAACGTGCATTTAAGGCATGCCTGAGACGGATAATAATGCAGCAGTAAATGAGAAGGGGGTAAATAAGAGAAATTATTAAATTATTATTGTTCAAATTTTCTTTTATAACATAACAGCTCCTAAGCTTTGGAACGATCTTCCTCTCCCTCTGTGTTTGATGATCTACTGACTCCTTCAAGAAACATTAAGAGTTTTTTATTTGTTAAGGCTTTTCCTTGATTTTCTGGGAATACTGTGTTTGTCTTATGCGTCTTGATCTTTTAAAGTATACATTTCAACTTTGTATTGTTTTTGACTGTTCAAGCTATTTGTGACCCTGGTCTAGAAAGGTGCTTTACAAATAACCTTTACTTACTCCTGTGATGTAAAGGAAGTGACTCCTTCAAGAAACATCTTAAGACGTTTTTATTTGTTCAGGCTTTTCCTTGATTTTCTGGAACTCCTGTTGTGTCAGTTTTATCTTGATCTTTAAAGTATATATTTTAGTGAGTATTGTTTAGATTGTTTAAGCGCTTTGTGACCATGGTCTGGAAAAGCTCTATACAAATAAAAATTACTTTCTTACTTACATAAAATGCAAGATTTTCCTGGATATACCTGGGCAGTCACAATGATGCCACAATCGATCCAACTCCTTAAACTCGGACTGCCCGAAATGAACAAATTAAAAATAAAAAAAACTTCACAGAGATCCTGTGGTCGTGGGTCATCACACACAGTCATTACATTGGTCTGCAGCCGCTTTTGTTTACCGTCTTCTGCCCTGAGCCGGGGTGACGGATAGAGAGGATTGGGGAGGTGAGGGGAAGATGTATGGTAGTATAAACAGACAAAGATGGCCGCGCCGTGCTTCACCAACCAACTTCAAGGACAGACGGTTCAATATCAGAGCCTCCTTGTCATTAGACGCAGCCTGGTCACGCACCAGAAGGAATGTGCCTATTTGTGTCGTATTAAACGCTGCGTGGATCTCCCTCCGGTGCACGGCCAGTGAGACCCGACGCAAAAAAGTGGCAGAAAACAGGGGGTCTAAGCTTATTTAATTACATTCATGAGTCTTGTCATCTGTTGCAATCACTCTAGGGTAAAGTGATCGTTTAAAATGTCCTTCATTTTTTTCCTCACACTCATGTCGACTAAGGATTGGAACATTTTCAGATGAAAAGTAAGCACCAGTCACATGGACATCCATTGAGGAACGGATTATTAGGTTAGGTTAGGTAGAACTTTATTGATCCTCAGGAGATCTCCTTCGGGAAATAGTTTTTTTCCCAATTATCCACAGCAAATACAGAATTTTTTCATAAACAATAATAAAAATAAAATAAGAACAAGAACAAAGAGAAATAAAGAGAAAGAACAAGATGATACAATCCAAGTCTAAAGATAAAGATAAAGAACATAAATCAAAGAAAAATAACAAAGATAAAGGATACAAAGATTAACATAGAACATCATGATACTTTTCTCCCGAACACTAGTTGACATGAGAGCAAGTAGAAAATTAGGGTAATTCAAAAATAGTTTAAGGAGAACTAAACATTTTTATCAGTTGACTAGCCACAGACTTCTCACCCATGTAAGCAGTTTTACTTCAGTTTTTTTTTTTTTTTCTGCAGACAGTGAACTTTATCAGAGAAACTAGACCAGCAAAGGTAACCACTGCTGTTGGTATGCAGTGGTAAAATATTAACAGCTGTACTTTTTTCAACTCCAATGCTCAGCACTTTGGTTTGTGGCAGCGCAGTTTGTATCCATTTGTGTGCGACTGTCTGGCTGGTGTTTGATACCAATGTTTCCAAGGACACCTGGAGTGACTTGGAACACACTGGAAAAATCTGCTCCTCTCTACATCTTTGGAGCGTCGTCTTTGGCAGCATGGTGCATGTGTGTGTGCATGTGTGTGTGTGTGCATGTGTGTGTAAGCAATCTTTCGACAGAGTGCGAGGGGAGTGAGGCAGATCAAACACAAGGCAACTAATCACAGACGCAGGCTAATTAGTGCAGGCCTCAAAGGGGAACCAGGAACGAGTGATGATTTCCTCTCATGAATTTTCCAATGATGTTCCTCACGCCGCCATGAGTGCTCTCAGGTCAGAAGGTGCGACTCAAGGAAAGGGTGCAGGTGAAAAAAAAAAAAAAAGATTACCCCAAACTACTTTTAATCTCATCACCAGAGTATAGAGGGGGGTAGGTTAGGTAGAGCTTTATTGTTGTTTTTTTTTCCAAATTATCCACAGCAAATACAGCAGTTTTTCATAAAAAGTAATTAAAATAAAATAAGAACAAGAAATAAGAGAAATAAAGAGAAAGAACAAGATGATACAATCTAAGTCTAAAGATAAAGAACATAGATCAAAGAAAAATAAAAGACAAAGGATACAAAGAATAACATATAACAGAACATCATGATACTTTTACTCCACTCCTGCCCCCGAACTCAGAATTAAACAATTTAAGGTAAGGTAAGGTAAAACTTTAAATCGTTTTTTTCCAATAGCCAATACATACAGCATTTTTTTTATAAAAAATAAAATTAAAATAAAAATGTAAATTAAATTAAATGTAAATTACATTAAATTTAAGTAAGTAAGTAAGTAAGTAATATTTATTTATTTAATAGCCCGAGGAATGAAAGAGTCCTTGAGTCCATTAGTGTTGCAGCTGGGAAGGAGCATTTGTGCTCATTCTGCTTCTCTGTTCACTGATGACAGTGCTGAGAGGATGACTGTCATCATCCGTGATGGACAGTAGTTTGTCCAGTACGCTCAATATAGGTAAGCAAGTAATTTTTATTTATTTAATATCCACTTTCTGGGTTTCACTCAGGTTTCACACTTGGACCACACACACCAGAAACTCTCATCTCACCCTTAAGTTAGAAGGCGTGCAGCTTCTCCCATTAAGGGATTTTTGAACAAACTAAACGTGGAGATATGTCTCCACCTTGACTGGAGTACAGGTGAGTGTTCCCGTGTTGCAGAATCCGATGGCTGATTAGCGGGCGGACGTGCCACACCGACGCCCGATTTCCACCGGATCAGAGGCAACGCTGCGAGGCAGCGGCTGCAGCAACCAATTACACGAGTGCACGGAGCTTCACAAACGCTCGCGCAGAGATGCTGCCACGAGCGCACATCTGTCCACGGAGCAAATACTTCAGACATCAAAGTGACGTGAACCATCCCTCCTCTTCTAAACCTTTTAGCCTTCTAATCTCAAGACAAGAGGGCACCTGTCAAAAGGACGCTCTGTTCAAGAGACTGGCTGAGCCTTTGATAACATTTAGGACAATGTCTCATTGCAACAGTTAAACTCCAAGAGCATTTAGGCAGTAAACGACCTCTTGCAGGGCAGTTGCACTTAAAAAAATATGCATCGTCATTCAAGGATATTACATTTTTTGCCTTTTATCACAATGATCTTTTTTTTTTCCCCGTTGAGGACACCATCTTATACTAACATCTTGTAGTGAAACTACGTGGAATTATGGGAAGCTAAGTAAGTAAGTAATTTTTATTTATATAGCGCTTTTCCAGACCAGGGTCACAAAGCGCTTAAACAATCCAAACAATACTCACTAAAATATATACTTTAAAGGTCAAGATAAAACTGATAACACAGGAGGCACAGTCTTAATTGTGAGAAAGCAAATAATTAGTTAATTGGTTAGTTTAAGTCTGATGTTTTATTAATGTTTTGACATTTAAAGCAAGTGTAATATCATTGCATTTTGGAACTTTATCTTTTGATCTTAGCAACACCACATAAACAACCAATCTTCAAGAACTGAAAAAGCCAATAACAGCTATAAAAACATTTTAACAATCCTGGGAAACAGACAAACATATTGAATTTCTTTTAAAGTTTCACCAGCTCTGTGTTTAAAATAATAATAGAGCAAGCACTGGCACTCGTAAGACAGATCCTGCAGATTAATAATCAGGGCAATGATCATTACATTCTTATAAATAATGAAAGGTAACATTAGCCTCTGGAGAACAACAACAACAACAACTGTTTTAATAAAAAGGAACACCTGCATCAAACCACAGACAAGCTTACAAGAACGATGCCCTTTGCTTACAAAAGAACGAGCCGATTAATAACATAGGAGATGCTGGAGGAGCGGAAAGGGGGAGATGAGGAGGGAGATGCTGCACAACAGAGCAACAGCTGCTCAGCATCACATCTGCTCCAAGTGGAGTCATCAGGAAGCAGACAGACTGGAACCTCCTCACTAGGGCGAGCCCCGGGGAGAGGATAGGAAGAATGAATGGTGGACAAGCAGGAGGGTCAGGCCTCGGCGTGGAGAAGATGAGATAGACACAATTATAACATGTGGACGAGAAAGAAGAACAGTAGGCCACCAGAGTATGTACATGTATACAGTTATTGTCGTCACTTGAGCTTGAATAACACAATGCAGTACGTTTTGTCCAACGTATCCAAATAGTATGAAACTTGTTGGATGCCATTTTCAATCTGAAAGCGCATCACAACAAATCTATCCTGCTCAGAGTCAGCCCTGGAGGCGAGGAAGAGGGTAATCTTTAGTACAACTTGACACCACTGGGCTGGCAAAGATGCATTTCAACACACGGTACAGACTTTTCAGATGAGATAAACCAAAGTACAGTGGGTGTATTTTATACAAGTACACAAACATTGTTTTGAATATGCTAACTGGCTTGAATTTGTTGTGGATTAAAAGAAACGTTGACCAAAACTCCAGATACCTTAATAAAAAAAACTGTGTTTTAGCGAGATATGTAAACGAGCCGTGAGAGTGTGTGAAACCCTTGAACCAAACTAGGAGTTGGGTGGAGCTTGTTGAAGCTGAAGTCACTACTTTTTCCATTTCCCCACCTGCTTCACCCTCTCCCTGACATCCTCCCTCCATCTCCTCTTGAACAAGACTGACAGAACAAGAGAACCCTGTGAGGGTAAAGATGAAAGGCGAGGGAGAGAAGGAGGTGTGTGTGTGTGTGTGTTATGCGTGAGATGAATGAATGACCCCCTCTTATCCCTCATCCTCCACTGGAGTCTTATTGCCAACCCCCCCTCAAAATAAAAATTACATACAAGACTACAGGGGCAGTTTGGAGGTCACGCTGTGGGTGGGGTTCAGTCACATTCTCACAGCGTAGGAAATGAAACACATCAAACATGACCACAACTGCCCGTGGACGCATATGGTTCGGCACTAGACGCCACGTCCTGTTGTGTGCACCGTCGACCTGTGGCGAGGCGCCCCCAGGAGAAGCATGTAACCCAAGAAGTACACATTGTGCATTCACGATCGCAGTCGCCCACAGCGAGGGCAACCCCGTGGCAGAGCCAGAGATGTCATTTGGCAGCAAATGAAGAGGAAAGAGCACAGCAGTTTGTGCTAGTGTCTCTCTCCGCGGCCTCACAGTTAGCTCAAACATTAAGTTAGCGGCGGTGCGGGACAACGCTCAGATTGTGTTCACATCTCTGCGTGGTGGAATAAACATTGCTGCTGCTTCACAGTCGCCATCAGCTCGCCATCCCATCCTCCCCCCAGCCCCCTCCATGCTACTCCTGCTGACTAAAAGAACAATCCAGCGACCCAGCATGCCTTTCTAAAATATTTACTCACTCAGTCTTGGCTGAACACAAACACCATTCTTTCCACCCCTCTTTGAAGTTTTGCACTTACACCGACGATCTAAGTAAAAGCACCCTCGACAGCACCTGCTCTGGACGACACACTGCAGTCACACACAGGTTACCTGTAGGGATTATTGGCTTTCTAAACCTTCTCTCTAGGGCTGAACGATTCATCGCATTTGCGATGTTCAAAAATGTGATTATATCGTAGAGGTTGCGATTTTATTTAATGTTAATTACATTTTCTAGCCGTCAAAATGACTTGAGAGCGGTGCCACAAGTGGAGAAAGAGGCTTTAACCCGTTGATCAGTGACGTCTAGAGAAGCTAAAGAGCAGCATAAGAAACAAACTACAGTGTTTTCAACAACTTTACATCCCATTCAAATTGTGTAAATGATCATATATTATTGTGTATGACAGGAAATGCACTTAAACACACGAGAAACTGTGCAAAAATATGCAGTAAGAAGAATGACTGAGTAGTGTTTTCACTTTTCTTTACTCTGCACTGAAGTTTGTATGATTTATTATTGACTCATAAATATGTTTACATCACACTTTTAGCGATTTTTTTCAGTAGTTTTTAGTATTTGCAGTGAATATGTTATGTTTGTTTACAAGTGTAATAAGAGTAACTAAATAAACCTTCTTCCTTTATTTTAAGGTATGCTTAATTTGCCTTTTTCATAAAAATTATTTAATAACTTTATCTTGAGAAACAACGAGAAATACATGTTAATGTGAAGTTAATCATTTATTGTAATGGATTTTTAAAATAGAGGACATTGAAAAAATTATAGCAATCGCAATATTTCGGAAAATAATCGCAGTTATATTTTTTTCCATAATCGTTCAGCCATACTTCCAACTTTTATTGATCTCAAACATACAAAAGAAAACCAGTGCAACAACTACACCCACTTTCCCTACAAAAAGCCTGCAGCAGATGTGTGCATTTATTGTTCACATCTGCACACACACACACAATTTTGTCCTGATACCATCCTGACACCTTCTCCCTGCGACTCCCATCTCAAGCTGTCTTCTTACACTCTAGGTCCTCGCCTAATTTTCATTGCTCTCTCTCATCCAACCAAATTTCAAAGCTGCTTTTCCATCCAATCCTTCTTTTCATAGCTGCAAACCCCAAATACAAGCTCATTAACAATACTAAAGCCAGACCCGCGGCTTAAGCAAATCGTAGAGCTCAATTCTCAATCTTTAACATAACCTACATCAAATCATACAAATCACTGATGAACAACAAATGAAAATGTATTCAAGGGTAAACTGGAAAAAAGATCTGCTCATCACTCTAGTAAATAGGCTGCAGTTGGGAATTATTTTAAAACTGGCTTCTGGAAATGTATGGAGGGTCTGTCAGGGCCTGGACCATCAGTGTAATGACGCATCCCTGGGTGCCAACTGCTTTTGGGGAGAACTCCACTGGGAGTGTGCATGCTAATAAGTTATAATGTTCTACCAAAGTGAAATGTTGCATACACTCTTCGCACGCTTCTTTGAACGCCTTCCTTCCATCCCATCCTCCTCTCCAACAGAGCATGTGGCTCCATGCACCTGTGTCTCATTACCAGCACTGATGGTTCAGTAACGCACACGTTCCTATCCATTGTGTTTACTCCTTCCCTCCCTTCAGCTACTGCCAACATGCATTTACCTCCAACAGACTAGCCTCCGCTTCCCACATCCAGGCTACTCGCATGATCGCGAGCGGCCGTATTTTCCCCCGTCGCTTCTTCCATTACAGCCGGTGCAAATCAGGTTTGTCATCTGTTCGGCGATCTAATGATTTTGTGCTGGACTGACCAATGCCTCCAATTTGTCTTCAAGTGCTCCCAACAGCCCATCAATCGAACAGGACAGGGTTGTCTATAGATGCCGAACAGATTTCAACAGGCACTCCCTTACCTGAACACGTTTAAATGTTATTTACAGGGCAACTAATGAGATTATTTGAGGGTCTCTTAAATTGATCCTGGACCTCTATTGTACTCGGTCGGTTTGCCCATTATTACATCATAATGGCCCAAGTTCTCGTAACCTCTCGCTCACTGAGATTTTAGACGGGGGAGAACTTTACAAATTAATAATTTCAAAACATCATGATGAGGGACTTACTGCATCTTAGAGAGGAAGACATTTGAAACCTGTGAGTAAGTCGGGGGGAGTTGGGTTTTTCATTCATGGATTGGTGAAAAGGGAACATTGAATTAGCTTGAGCATCAAATTCGTAATGAAATGACTACAAATGACCCATTATAGACACATGGCAATTATAATGTTCACACAACATTGCTCACGTTCCACACATAAACAATTAAAGAAAATAGATGGCAAGTCCTCTGTAAAATCAAAAATCAAAATAGAAAATATGAGGAAATATTTTGTTCAGTAAAATACAAAAATATAACAGGAAGGAGAAATAATGCTTTATGCTCCTTGACAATTGAAAAGATAGAAGTTCACACGAGGGACCTTTAGCTGTCATTTGAACCTGCATGTGATGTCGTTTCTGTGTCTTCAAGCGAAGATTTGAAGCGATCAAAAGTGCATGTTTTTTTCATGATTATATTGTAAAAAACGAGCCTATAATTCCTTCTCTTTTCCCTGAATTTTCCACACTTTTTGCTCCTTTCATTCTTGATACATATGAACTTTGCCATGCATACACTGAAGGAGGGGTTGGGGGCTCAGATTAGCTGATCTGCATGTCAATCAAATCGACCAGCCGGCGTAGTAACCCTTTGATTGACATGCAGAGCAGCCAACCTGAGCTCTATAATACATCATATTTTATTATGTTACGCAATCTACCGGTAGAATGCGATCGACATATTTGGCACTCATGTTCTAAAGTATGACTATGAGACTGGATAAAAATGCAGCCCATTTATTATATCCATTTCATTGAAAAGCACACGAGTATCAAAACAATCCAGGAGAAGAGCATCATCTTAAATGAATGACGGTGAAATGTTTTTCATTAGCCAACAGTCATTGATTTGACAAACGGTGAACGTCTCTGAATCCATCACGGAGACGGTTATCATACTGCGACCATATTAAAAGCAATCTGCTCCGTTTTCAACGTTGTAAATACTGTGTCCAGTAATCCAAGTCACTGTACATCAGATAACACCCGGATAATCACTTGGAAACATTGTTCAGAGAAATGACTGTATTATCTTTTTAGAAGCTGGCTTGCAACATTTCGGACGACATGTTATTTGGTCAGAGGTTGACACATTTCTGGCCTCAACATCCACAAAACAATGAACTCCTTTAACAGCTCCTCTGCTTGGAGAAAAATTTATTGCAAGTGGCTGAAAAAAGATCCTTTTTTCACAAGGCATTGTGCCACTGAAACTAAAGGGCAGATCATAATCTTCTTCATCTTCAAAGCTACCTTCCATCGATCATTTGCCAGACAGCACGGTGCAACATTAATTGGAGGAAGCTGCGATTTTAGGTCAACCTGCTGGTGGTGCTGAAATGGGTCATCTCCATGCAGGTCCACTTCCATGGAGCTGGACCAGAAAAAAGTAGAGGGCAACTGAACCGACTCTTTTACGGCTGCCAACGATGCAGGAATCTTTCAGACTTGCACTTTCTAATCCTCACCAAGACAGCACATTAAAATCGTCACTGTGCTTGTGTAGATATACAGCTGCTTATCTCTTACCGTCAGCTCTTCTGCTCAAGGAAAATTTGTTAGAGAGGAACAAAAATAATCAAATCTTAATTTTGATTAAGTAATACGGTCATTAAAACTGTTATCTGAGGAATTTCTTAAGCCTTCAAGAGTCTTTAAAAGGCCACTTTGATCAAATATAGCTTTCAATAAACTAAATAAGGCAAATAAATGCCTAATCTGTAACACCGTTTATCAACAGGTCAATGTTTTTCCAAGGCTGGTTAATTCCCATAGTATAACCAGTTATTGAATAAACCTTTCAAAGTGCAGATTAAGGCATTTATTTTAGTTTTATTAAAACCTATATTCAGGGATGATGCAATGGAGAGGAATAGACTAAACAGATTTGCTTAATTATGTTGCCAACTTAACCATGCTTATGCCCGTCCAGTTGTCTCTTACAAACTGAAAAAAAAACGGCAAGCAGAAATGAGAAAAATGCAATGTGAGACAGGAGAGTAGGCCATCTCATTTAGGTCTTCATTGAAAAACCCTGCAGGGGCTGTTTTATTTTGAACCAAGTGTGCCTATACATCTCATCGGCTGAGCTGATCAATTTAACACTCCCATCCGAATATGGAGCTATGAATTATATATGAAATGAAAGCGGCCTAACTATAATATCATAGCTGCTATCTAATTCTTTTAATAGCAATTAACCTCAGTGTCACAGTTAAAGGACCAGGAAAAACCTCAAGTGATTTCATTACTCTTGATAAACGACTTCCATAATGAGGGGAAACTACAAGTCTTTAAAACCAGCTACCATCAGAAAAATGACAGTATGACATTAGACCCGATTGCTTCTGAGATAAGTTGCTCCAGCGTGTCATATCTTCCCAAGTGAAGTAGAAAGGAATGGGTGGCTAGAGCATTTGAGATCATGGACAGACTCCCTCCTACACTGTGCATATTAATTCCGAGCAGCTCGGCTCAGCTTGTCACAAGTTGACACTGCATAATTGAGTCACCTACAAGGCAAAGAGGTTTTTCTATAGACATGATGGGCTTAACATGCGACGCCATTAGTTTTTAGGAGTCATTGCGGTTTGTCTTAGTCTTAAATCCAGCAGGATTATTGAACCACCTCGAACAGATATTGGTAACCAAATTTTCCTGAGAGTAACCTTCAAATATATTCTGGCCATACTTTCATCATAACTAGTGTAGCTGAGACATTGTTTAACAAGGAATATATCAGGAGACAATGTTAAATCCTCTCTACCATCAGTAGATTCTGATCCACAGACCTAAGAGCCCGAGCTCGGGTGTGGCCTGACCATGAAAAGCTCTGAAAGTAAGAACCAGAATTTAAAAATTGATCCTGAAAGAAACTGGCAGCCAGTGAAGAGATTAAGGATTGGAGAAATGTGAGTTCTTCTACTAGAGTGGGTCAGAATTCACGCTGCAGAGTTTTGTATAAACTGCAGGCGAGACAGCTCCTTCTTGTTTAGACATGAAAATAAACTGTTGCAGTAGTCTAAATGAGAAGACACAAATGCATGGATTACAAGCTCCAGATCATGTTGTGAGAACATTATCCTAAGTAAAGAGATTTTTCTCAGTTGAAGGAAACAGTTTCTGGTCAGTTTTCTGCAGTGTTGAACTAGAGACACGTCTTTGTCAAACTGAGCCTGAGAAACCTGGGTGTTGTATTTGACATACTGACCTAAGTCACCCAAGTACTGACTCAACCCTGGAACTTAATCATCAGGAGCAATAACCAGAGTTTCAGTTTTGTCCAGATTTAGCTGCAAAGTGTTTTAATTTAGCCAGTGTTTGATTTCTAGCAAACAATTGAGTAAGCTGTTCAGCCTCTGGGGCTCAGTTGAATCAAAAGAGCAGTAGAGCTGGATGTCATCAGCCAAAATGTGGTAAGAAACTTCAGGAAATCTCTGAATATTTTTACCCAGAGGAATCAAGTACAGCCAAAATAATAAGGGACCCAAAACAGAACCTTGAGGAACACCAGACAACAGATCCGCCGATTCAGACCTTATTTGATTGGCAGATACACTGAAACTGTGCCCAGAAAGGTATGAGGAGAACCACTGTAACACAGACCCAGACAGTCTCACTTCATCCCTCAGTCTTCTCAGCAGGACCTGGTGATCAACTGTGTCAAAGGCCGAGGACAGATCCAAGAGAACCAGAACAGTCTATTTTCACGAATCAGCCGACATCATGACGACATTTTCAGTAAGGCTGTCACCTCAGAGCGATGTTTGCGGAAGCCAGACTGAAACTTCTCATGAATGTGGCTGAAAGAAAGGGAGCTTATAAATAGGCCTGCATTTACCGAGGTTAGTAGGGTCTCAGCCTGGCTTTTTGAGCTAAGGCTCCACAATGGCATGTTTAAATGCATTGGGAAAAACCCCTTTGGAGAGGGAGAGGTTCACCATTTTGGCAACCCAGGGGCCAATTACATCAAACACTTTAATAAAGAGCCTAGATGGAAGTACGTCTGACGAGCAAATAGGGTTTCATCTTGTTCATCAGTGACGAAATATTGTCCATAGTTACCATAAAGGAGGACCACAAGGTGGAGACAGGCTCAGTGATAGCAGGGGTTCCTCACAAAAGGGGAGCAATTTTCTCATAAGATATTGAAAGCTGTAGATGTGAATATCAAAGATAAGGGCTGATTTAAATACCAATCGCTACTAAAGCTGCACAATACTACAAGAGCCTCTACCCCCCGATATCCAGTGTGACAGGAGTGTCCATCAAGCACCAAGATCTTCTCACCCATAACCCCTACCATCTATCACTCCGTCGTGACAGGCTTTCTCCCATCGCTCTCTATGTAAATAAACAGAAAGAGCAAGGAAGGAAGGAGATGGGGTGAAGGGCAGGAAATCAAAGAGACCCCCAGACAAGCATGAGATAAGACCTCACCATCAACAATCAAAGGGAGGACTGTTGCATCTGGAGACAATCATTGTCGGAGCCAGGAGAAAGGAAAATAACTAAATTTGAGGGTGGTGTGTGCTTGTGGAGCCGTAAGCAGGAAGTGAACACAAAGGAGATCGTTGAGGTTAGTGTAGACAGAATAATCTGTGAGCGAGTAGGGGGGGATACTTTTGAACAGAAACGGTTAACAAGCGGGTTTCTTTTGGTAGAACGATTTGAAAAATGAGTTAAGATGGGAGAGGAATCTATAATCCAATCGCTGAGACAATCATCAAAGGAACATGGTAAAGACCTGAGGGGTCCTTTAGAAGAAGATCACCTGTGTGAACACAAGCGTTACCTCACACAAGCAGAAGAGTTGCATCCCAGCGATACGATGCGATTCACAGAAATCCCTAGCCGATACAATACAAAGCGCTCTTCTTCACGATACGATTCAAAATCTATTTCCCGACTTAATTATAAGAGAATCAGGTTTTGATATGTGATCATTAGAAATGGTGAGGGCTTGAAAATTTAATGTAGTCAGCTTTCTTACCTTAAAAGCACAAAGCACAGTTTAAGGAACGCATGAACCGTTCCCTAAATGGTCGTTTTCAATAGAGCAAAACAAATTTAAAAAAAATTACATAATTCAGAATGGTGCGTTTAAGGCTAAAGTCGATGCATCGTGAATTCACCTGCAAATTAGACCGATGCCTTTTCTACCGAAGCAGCCACATCTTACACATTTGTATCGACGCACCAAAGAGAATCGTTGAATCTCGACATCCCTAAAACATAAATACTGCAAACTCTCAGTGATGACTGTTTAAATGGATAGTGCCGGGGGGCTCTAACCATTCCTGGCATCAAAGAATATTCGCCTTTTCAAATCTGTTCTACCTTTACCTTTAACTATCAGGAGCAGGTGTAGATTTCCAGAATGAAGTACAATAAGGTTTGTTGATGTTGAAAATGCACGTTTGAATTCATATTGCACTTCTTTATGTGAACAATACACTGATGCATTTGAAAAGACATAATTTGAACTACAAATCATCTACAACCCCTCATATGGTCGGAGATTGATGCTCATTACTCATTACCATGAGCTGCCCTCACTTTTAGATTCATCAAAAACGCGCGTTTACGATCAGATCTTGGTGTTCCGCGTCCTTCACGAATATGGATTAGATTTCCCTTGGCAGAAACCTGTATGTGTAAATTGGCGCAGGGATTTACTTATATCCGACATTGCAAATTCAGACTAAGTTCATGACTCGAAGGTGGCAAAGAGCCCAGTGCAGAAGGAACAAATTAAAACTGTATGGTGCATTTGAATGCAATAGAAGGCAAAACAAGCAGACATCCTGAGGGAGATGAACTATGGACAAGAAGCCAAAGGTGGCAAAAAAGAATGATGGTAAAACATGTAGTCTTTAAGCTCCCAAACACTAGTCAAATATTAAATTATGTTAAAGCTTCTGAGCAATGGCCCCCAGATGCAAACTTTTTTACATTTTTTCATCCAAATATGAGCCAAGTCTGAACAAGTTTATATTTTGAAAAAAGAAATTTCTCATTAGAGCTTAAATACAAAAAAAAATATGTAAAGTTATGGACAGAACTTGAGTTACCATTTATTTTAATACCCAAAAATTAATTTTAAACTTTAGTTAATCAAACCAGTGCACGCTTGAATTACTTTGAAAAGAACATGCATGATTTAGAATGAATTTGATAAATTAGCAAACTGTTGATATTAGTTAGTGTTGCAGTAGAGCAAACATTTTTATCCAATAAAAAACCCAGCATATGGTGTATACAGTAGCACGTTCCCCACGGCGGAGCTGCTCAAAGGATTGCTTCTTCATTTAACACAGGTTTTGGTGTACAGGAAGGAAACTGAAACTTAAATAGGACAATACACAGCCTTTTCAGGGGGGCCCCAGGCTCACCTGGACCTGGGAGGGGTAGGGTGGGGGGTCGTGGGTCTAAGTGGAGGAAGGGGGAGGGTCTGTCCACTGAAGTAGAACAATAGTGCGTCTGTTTTTGTAACCATGTGCACCTCGGTCTACAGTTTCCAGCAACCAGGTTGGACTCAAACAACAAGTCAAGGTTGCGACTTTGGAATGTTTAACTCCTCTTGTGCAAATATAGGTTTTAGATAGAGAGACGGACTCGCTCAAGTCTGGTGATCTATATTCAGATTCCTTTTTGTTTCAAAGACAAAGCCAGACATTTTTACCAAAATGAGAAGTATCGCAATGACTCGCCCACAGAATTTCTCCAACGTAACGTGTTTTTAAAGAAACGTCTCTCATTTGCATCGACTTCCCAGAGATCACAGTCAACACATTTGGGCGTGGTGCGCCTCTGTACACTCACAGGACTTCCTTTGGATAAACTCCCATCTACGAGGATCCACCGCTTGCCAAGCCGAGGACATGGCTGATGGAAAGTTTACATCCCATGCATGCTAACAAGGTAGAGGTCGAACGGAGCCACTCTCCGTGAGTGACAAACACCTCCACTTTTTTTTTTACCCTCATCATTTATTACCCTTACCCTTTACGGTATTAGTCAAATAAATTCATTTGTTTAATTCATTAGTGTTTTTATGATTTGAAATTGTGGTTTGGCCTTAAAACTGATTGTTGGTTTTGCGTATGATGCATTATTTTTTAATGGTAGCAAGCCATTATTTACATGCGCATATATACAGTATATATATACATATATGCATACATATTTATGTTGATCAGAAATGTCAACGTGTGTCCGTTACATCCCCGTTGTTGATTAAGATAAACAAACAATTTTCTCTCATATAAACCATGACTGAAAAATCTGTCTTATAGTAAGTAAGTAAGTAATATTTATTTATATAGGAGCAACAGTCTGGAAGGATTTCTCTCCTCTGGTCCTGAACCGTGTGCGAGGAACCATCAGTAGATTCTGATCCACAGACCTCAGAGCATGGTCATGTGGCCACTGAGATGTGCACTCATGTGACAGAGGTTGCTTTTTTTTTAGTATAAACAAATATGAGGCGTTATGGCTTCCAGCTGCTGATAATGTCAAACTATAATACGACTTATCGTTCAGCGGCAAGACAATGATTAATAACCGACATCTTCAGCCATCATTCATTCAAGCCGTTGCAGGTCATTGGTTATCCTTCGAGTGCCGACACAAACAAGCATCAACATATATTGTTTGACCATGGCTGGAATGATTGAATGTGGCTACTTTCCCAAGTATTATTTTTAACTGACAAAGAAACAATGTTTAAGAAAATCTAAGCAGTGGTCAGTAATATATCTAAGCAGCATTTTAGAAAAAGAGCAAGCTCACATTTTTTTCCTTTACACAACTGAAAACAGCTGATGCTTAACAACAATAATGCATTTTTAAAATACTGTTTACGAACCAAAATAGGTTCATCATATTCTAATGCAAAATGTTACTGTGGGTACTTTTACACGAGGCATTAATTGCACTTTAAACAGCATTACCGTGCAACATTTTTTCCAAAACTAGACGGTATTTCACCAACAAACTAGTCCATATTCTACGTCAGACGGCGTCGTGTTAAGATGAGTCAAGCCGTATTCCTGGCCTGGTGACTGCCTGCGGGGGAGCCAAGTGTGAGGCGGTTTCTAGCAGCGGGGGAGAGGACGTTGTCAGCCTGATCCCAGTTCTGCACGACAGGTTAGCACAGCTCAAGTAAAATATAATCCTGCATCCGTTTCCATCTCCCTCTGCCTTACCTCCCCTCCTCCTCCTCCACTTGCTTTGACTTTGTACCATCTTGTCCATTACACGGATTTCCTGTAGAGCAATCAAATGATTCAACCATCAAATGAACAAACCCCCTCACCAAGAACCCCGCTTTTTGTGGTTCGCAAACGGGCGATGTGGCGATGAGTGACGTGGGCAGGCGGCGGGAGAACAGGGCAAGATAATCAGAGAAAAGAGGTGGATGAAGTGAAACAGTGTAAAAGTGTCACAGCAGCTTAACCTTCAAAAATGCCCATGAGGGTGGAGTGGGAGGAGGTGTTCTTTGCCATTAAGAAAGAGAGAAAGAAAAGTGCAAGCGGGTGAAAGAGAAGGGATGATTGATGTGTTGAAGTAGAAAGAAACCGAGGATCTCGTTAAAGCCAGTAGAAAGGTACAGATGCCTGCAAAACAAACGTCTGCAGGGAGGGCGGGGGCTGCTTAGAAACTACAAGGGAAAAGTAGAACGAGCAAAAGAGCGAGCAAATGAGGGTAGCAGAGAGACATATGGAGTTTGGATAAGCTTTAAGAGGAACTCTGGAGCAGACATGCAATAGGTAAAAGAGACAACCAGGGAATTGGACAGAGGACAGGGAGAGGAGGAAGGCTTTGGAAAGGGATGGAGAGGGAGAGAGATTAGTCGGAAAGGCAGAGTAAGAGGATCGAGGACAGCAACAGACATTCCAATTACAGAAGCAGAAACGAGGGATTGATGACTAAGAGCAGTCGGAAGAAGAACAAAGGGGGAAAATTAGGTGAGGGGTAGAAGTACAGTTAAAGACAGCAGTTAAGGGATGGATTCATTATACAGAACAAAATACACAGTAGGTAGTTGGGGGGGAAAGTCAAACGGTAAAAGACACAGAGGGCGGAGGAGAAATTAACAAAAGATGGAGAAGTGCGACAGGAGAACAAAGGTAGAGTCGGTGTTGTTAACAGTCAATCGGTACAGAAGGCGGCTACAAAGAATGATCTTGTTAAAACAAAAAACTATACTAAAGAAACCTTGACACGCTAGTTTGTTGTTGTTGTTTGAATACATTTTTGATTCATTACACAAACTACCGTATGGATTATAATTTTGACTTCACCTTAATGTTTGGTTTGTTCTACAAAGCTTTGGTCTGATGAGCCGCTTGTTTTAAAGTAAAGCACAGAAACATTAACACAATAGAAGAGATAAGTTAGTTGCACAATCATAAAAACATTACAACACAAGAGTGGGTTTCACATTAGAGTTGCACGATATTGAAAATCTGTACGATATTTGACATTGGTGTTCTTGTTTTAATATAGATATTATTGTGAAATTATTCCTTCACCTTTACCATTACTGTAGGGCAGTGTTTTTCAACCTTTTTCGAGGCAGTTACACTTTTTCCATCAAATAAAAATAAAATCCTGAGGCACACCACCACCCAAAATATAAAAAATGGTAAATTTTTATGACTGCACCAATCAGTCCAATAACCATCTGATTGACATACACTGCAGCTCTTTTCTCTTATATTTGCATATAAATTATGTTTTTTAACTAATTAGGTAAAATTTGATATTTTCCAACGGCACACCTGACGATCTCCCAAGGCACACTAGTGTGTCACGGCACAGTGGTTGAAAAACACTGCTGAGGGGAGGTCCGGGGGGGAAGGAAAACAATGAGATATTTCCCTTTCGTTTATTTCGATGGGACTTGCGTCAGTTTCCCACGAAATTGAGCGACATTAGAGAGGAGCTGTAGGCGCGTCCCAATATCACCAAATCCATTATAAATCCCACCTCCTTGTACACGCACACATAACAGTTTATAAATGGCCTGACGCGAACAACTTAGCTCATTAGCATACAGCGAAGACGGACAGGTTTACACTTGTTTGGAAGTTCTGCGATCTTATAAGAACTTACAATATGTTTACCAAGGAGGTTGAAAGAGATTAGCTGCTGACTGGATCACTCATGTTTGAGTAGAGTCATACGCAAGTCTTAATTCCCTGTAAATACTGTGAAGTCAGCCTCCGCCGGCAAGAAGCGACGCCATAGACGGACAGAGACGTAGAACAACAACAAGACATAGAAGTACAAATTGACAACTTAACAGAGCGTGACACTGACAAAAAACAAGTGGCATCTTTGTCTTCTGGCTACACTCTCCTTTTGCAAAACAATATGGTATATAAAAAACAAAAAACTTGCCACTTGAAATCATTACACCACCATCATTAACCTACACAACCTCTGCTAGAGACTAAACACTAATAGTAAAAAACACTGCGGTAAAGACCCAAGAAGAAAAAAGGGAAGCAGTAAAAAGAGCATTACATATACAAACACAAGCTTACCTCAATGGATTAACGTGGGAGGAGGGCAAATGGAGACGTTTTCATGCTGCTGTCATCGCCACAGAGTGACTTAAATGTTTTCAATATCACATAAGGGCACTGCATCATTCACCATTCAATACAGGATCAATACTACAAACCACCTACCCCTCACAAACTACATTTAGACGCATTAAGGTGACTGCTAATGAGCATGCATGTGCATGCATTGATGTGCACGTAAGCTGTGAGGACACAGGACACAATGTCAAGGGCCTTCTGCCGTTAAATGTGCTGAGTGGACCAAGAGCTGAACACCAGAAACAAAAACATAGAGAAGAGAGAGGATGACAGGAAAAGGGCACCGGTCAGATAACCAGAAGAAAAGGTGAACAGCTGAGGTAAGACATTTCCAGTCTTGAATAGTAAACCCATCTTGAAGATCACAGGAAGGTATGTAGAGAAACACAAATAACATGATCAACATTGGGCTGTTTGACTGACTTGCAAGTTTACATTCAGACATGACCTCTACAAAGAGTGCGACATGAAAATGCAGGGTTCGGATTTCACCGCGACATTCACTGCACTTGCTGTGACCGTCAACCACACTTGCCGTGATGCCCTGAAAAATGCACCCATGTTTACGGCCACAACTTCCCGTGGCCCTTGGCTTTTATAATTTGTTAATAAATACTGGTAGCGCAATTGTTTTTATCGAATTAACACAATTAAATCGTCCCGACTTGACTTTTATTTAACATTTTCAACTATTCAATATCTAAACGGTAAAAGGTAAACAACATGGGCGCAGCCATTTTGGAAGCTTGTGTCAAAGGTTCACTGAACTTTGGTCAGGGTGCTAACTTTAAAAATGCTGAGCAAGGAAAATATGAAAAAAGGATAGATGAGGAATTACAGGCTTTTGAGAAAAAATTTAGCAAAATACACAACTTTTTAGGTAAGTTTATTTCATTGTTTAAATGCAGTGCTAAAAGTATTTAGTGGTTCGTTTGCCCTTGAAATCTCATTACTCATTTTACTTTTACATACATTCCAGTCATTCATTATCATGTTCTTGTAATTCTCTTTACTTAAACATTTATGCCAGGTGATCATTTATTCAAAGCCTTTTATTTAAGTTTGTAAATATTTGTTATAATACATATTTGTTTTAAATGAATAATAGCAGTAGAAGCACAAGATGTTAATGCATAGCTGATATGCTAAAATGACATTATGTCAAACCCAAGTGCATTATTTAGAAATGTTATTGCATTATTTGTTGCAAGTAAAATAAATGACAATATATTGAAGTTGTCACTTTACTTTCTTGTTGTTTTTAATAGGTGTTAACAAGAGCATGATATACAGTATATACTGTGCACTCACACTTTGGTGCCCCTACTTCGAATTAAATGTTTGCCTTGGTGCCCTTCCAACTTGCCTAGGTTCCCCAAAAACATATGCTCTTCTTTAAGGAAACACTTGCCTTGAACTTAAAAAGTTTAAATTCAAAGCCTGAAAATGTCAACATCCCATCATACCACCTCTGTTCATCCTTGGTGGTTCTGCAAAAGGACAGGTCATGACCCAAATCCAGTCCATCTGGATGGTTTCACACAAAAACATTTTAATTCGAGATTGTTGGAATGTCTTTTTGGGGGCTTTTCTCTGCATTGAAAGACTTGTCTTGCATGTTAAGGGGTACCTTCTGCTGTAACACATTCCTCAACGGCACCGTGCTCGACATAATTTAATCGAAATCGCAATATTAGATGATACTCGCAATTCAGAGAAGGATCATTTTCCATGATCAGTCAGCCCTAGTTACATCATAAGTGAACGTTGCCGTCTTAAACACCATTATAAATAAACAATTGTTGATATTAAGTTTCATCTCCTTGGTGTGTGTGTGACCTCTAAGTGAATGCACTATGATCTGATGTTGACAGGAGTACATTTTCAACATCATCTACTCTGGTGTGGTCATGTTTATAGAAACCCCTACATGGCCCTTTTCTTATTAATGACATTTGGCATTCGTTCCCAGTCGACGATTTCTGCTTATTTTCTTTTGGATCAAATGAGACTGACTCCAGCAGTCTGGCTATCCTGGGAGTCAAACACAAACATCGCTGTTAGGGGGGGGGTTCACATTATGAACTCAACTAGATCTGCCTCAGTGGGAGTGGAGGGTAGGGGGTCATTCTTGGAGATGGCGCTGTCACAACGAAAAATTTGGCGTTCCTGTCGTAGGAAAGCTCTTGTTACTTACTTGAAAACTTTGGATTAAAGGCAGTTAGTTTGAATACATAATTTACTTTCTGGACAAAATTATAAAAATTACATAAGCGTTTCTGTGGCACTTATTTTTCAATTGTTTAGCACAAGAGCCTTGCAACGGGTCTGGTGTCATGACAAAGAAAAGAGGCAATTATAAACAAATCCCCCCTTAGATCTAATGGAAAACAATGCGTCTTCTGGTTGATTGCTACAGTCGTCTTCATCACTTCTTGTGACAAGAGTCTTTGTTTTAAACACATCAATGGTCGCAAGGTGACAACGGTGATGGCATCCTCAAGGAATACAATGTTTCCATTCCCCAGCCACTTGATAATCAGAGATCTATAGAACTTTCATAGCCAGACAGAAGACATAAGCCGTTATTAGATATGTACAAGTCTCCACATTTCCAAAATAATGCCATCTTAAAAAAAAAAAAATCTGTCAGATTCGTGACGCAAACCAAGTGGCTTAGGTGTAATCGAGAAAACCAGTATTTCTTTCCCAAATCTTCCAAATATAGCTCTGCAAAACCATGGTAGATACATGAGCCATTATTGTTTAAGCTATAGTATTAAAATATAATGGAAATGTTACAAACTTTCACAACTAAAAGCAAAAGAAAGGATATTTAATGAAGAGATAAGTGCAAAGTGCTCCTAATTAAACACCAAGAAAAAATATATGTGCACCATGCAGTTTAATGTTCCGACACCTCATCGGAATATCTTTTGACTTGCAGGTTTTCACACCAATTCATCAACACCTTTGTACGAGTCTGCGGCAAAATTGACAGCGTTGACTGACTTCATCAAAAATAGTTCTGTTCAAGGTATTTAACTTGCCCATTATCCCCAATTCTTGAGCTTGGTCTTCTAGTGCATTTTAAATGACTTCTCACAGCACAAAGAGCAATTTGACTTTTTAACTTATATTAAAGGAGTAGGATTGTGATGAAACAAGTTATATTTTTTTCAATGTCTTCATCTGTCAGCACACCTCATTTTCCCCCAAACTTATAAAAAGAACCTGCTGGTTTACCATTACTCTAACCCATCATCCATCCATCCATCTAGGTATTTAGCTAGATAAGAGGTACTCAATATCCACATAATTAGGTGAAACCATTTTTCTCCCACAGTGAGTGTGTTGAAATAACAAGTCATAATAGAAAGCTGTCAGAATAATAAGGCTCATTAGGTGAAATGCCAAAAGTATTTGTTACAGCTATTGCACCAGTCACTAATTTCAAAATTAACGGGCCACAAAAAGACTCTCCATGCAGACACACCAACTTGGCATTAGTCTCACGTCTTCATCAAGTCAACAATTTAAAAACACAATTTTTACTACAACTCCCAGTATCGGAAAAGGAACGACAGGAGTGACGGGGGTTATTGATGTGTCATTATAACAAGACCTTGATTCATGCATGTGCTAAAACAGGACTTTAAAACACTGACGCACAAACACACATGACCTTTTCAAAATCCTGACATTCAGATGCTGCGAGCGAAATGCTTAGGACGCCTTATTTATACAAGACTTGACCGCTAAAGTCTGGGATGAAGAAAGGCCTAAATACCACATCCTCTTAAAGAGAAGGTAAAATAATCAGTGTTCTCCCTTGTTTAATTGAGCTTCATTCTGGTTGTAATGAAAAATGGTGTGGTGCTTGAAAGCGATAGCATTTTATGTCTGGATCCAGAGGGGGAGAGGAAAATGCAATTAGTCTTGGCTACAGCAACAGTGAGTCCACCCTAAACAAAAATACTACAGTAACAAAACTGTCAAGGATAAGCCTTTCCTTTTACAAAAATGCAGAATGTCCATTTAGAAGAATTAGCTTGTTGCTTTGAGCCAATTTATATCAATGTAAAGATGTGCCTAATGGGTTAAAAAGATTTCAAGAACATAGCTTTGGATTTTTCATTTGGATTTATTCCAGTCAGGAGTCGTCCAGAGAAGGAACACTTTAACCCAATTCTACACATGCTGTGATAACTACGAAGCCAGCTGATGTTGACCAAATTAAGAAGTTCTACAAAGTTGCCATTTATCTAAAAGCAGACCCAGTTTACATTTAAAAGGGCCCTACTACACTTTGTTCATTTAAATTGTAAGCAAGATGAAATCTTATAACCGATTAAAATGCAAGAGTTCATGCAACTAGTTCATTTTTTTTTTTTTACTAAAGTTTTCCTGACACTTACATGTAACGTACATATTTTTTTAACCAAATGAAAAGTGCAATACAAATAAAATGGATTATTATCATGTACAACACGTGCATTTCATCTCAGGATTGATTAAAATCCTCACTGGATAAATGCTTAACTACTTTTGAAAACATCTTACCCGTCACAAAACCTCAGTTTACCTTTTGAGGATTGGTAGAAATAGGCAAGGTCTTAATTACTCTACTCATGAAGATTTTTTCAAAATATGCTTCAGTGTTTATTTGTAAAAATAGGACCAAATACAATAAATGTTTAAAAATGATTTCATTGTTGGTTAACAATGGTGCATTTATTCAGTCTGTGTCACTTGCAATTTTAACAGGGATTTTGAATGAGTTTCTTAATGTGTTAATAAAAACTTTTAGAATGTTGATTTGTTAAGAAACTTGGAATATACCAGACTTATTTATTTGGGCCTATCCCAGCTTATAAAGAAAACAATAGGATTGCCTTTTTGATTTACATTTTTTATGAAAATAAGTTGAAGTTATTTTCATGTGGCTATGCGGCTACTTTTATCATTTTATAAGATCATTTTAAAATGGCTTTACACACTTGTGGTTGGCATGAGAGAAAATTGACAAAAGATCTTATTCCAATTTAATGACAATGAACATATTCTTTCGATCTCATTTAGAGATTGATCACATACATTTGATAATCGGTTTATATTTGGGGAAAAGGGGAAGAAAAAAAAAAAAAAACACAGTGCAAATTGTCACTGGCAAAAACCAGATTGTAGATTTAGTGGTATAGCACAAAATCTCTTCAGCAGGGTAAAGAAATTTGAAACCTGACAGTCCTATTTCATTACAAAGAGGTTGCATGCTTTTCATCTTCCCGTGGACTGACACGTCCGCCCGTCATAAACAGCTCAGGCTAGGAAAGGTGAGCCTGTCTGCACTAACCAGACCGCCGCCGTCACAATAAAAGCCCTGGACAGGAGAGAATAAAAAGCTGACTAGAACAAGGCGCTTGTATGTTCTCAACAGCATAAAGGGGGGTGGGAGTGGAATGGCGGGAGAGAAGGGGGCTTACAAGTGGTGGGTGGGAAAGAAGGGGAGGTGCAGCGTCGCCCGTCTCGTTCAGCCAGCACCGGTTTACTTTTGGAGGCAATCTTAAATAAGTCCAGAACTCACAATCATTGCAGCTGGCTGACAATAAGCCACCTGTTTCACTGAAACCCATCAGGGATGCTGGGTAGTTGCATCTGAAACTGGTTATTCTTCCAGGTATTTAAAAGAAAACAACCACCAGTTGATTTTAATAGAGCTGCCTCCCCCACCCCTGACCCCTTATGCCCACTAGTTTCTCAGGCACCCATCAAGCGACCCCCCCCACCCCTCCACCACCAAACCCTGTTCGCATGCAGAGCTTAGTCAGCCATAAAGACAATACAGCAGTGGTCTCACACCCCCCCCCCCCCCTACACTCCCAAACCCCCTTCTCATATAAGTCCACTCCTCTTCCAATAAAAACATCTCCATGGTAATAGGCCAAGCCTCTGTGACCCACATCCGTAGGCCCTCTCAAAATTGACTTGTTTGAGGGGGGGGGGGCAACTTGTGTATTAAAAAGTAATTCCAGTGATTAGAACAGAATCCCAACAGTTGACATATGTTTAAACCACAGAGAACCTTCTTCTGGAATGAAAAATATAAATCACCCAACAACACAAGATCAATTGTACTTAATAGCATTTCTCTTTAGAGAAGCAACGTGCATGTTACATCTGGTTTATGTCAAAGTGCAGTTAAGCAAACTCAAGCGTTGCTGCCGAGACTCTCCATCAATCGCAGACACGTCGCTGGAGAACAAAATGTGTACTGAACACAACATTCCAACAACAGTGACACACTTTGCTGCTGTTTTACTACCATCAAGTTATCCGTTATTACCCAATAAAGTTAACCTTATCACCATGTTTGGGTAGGGCTGAGTGGCCCTTGTTCATTCTCGGCAACAGATAGTGGGTTTCGGTATTTACAAGATCAGTTCCGGATGATTGTTTGGATATTAAATACAACTTATAGTTTGTATTACAACAATCATTAATTAGTGATAGCAATCTCGCAAGTGAGCAAAGGCTAATGATCATCAATTATAGTGAGATAGTCAACTTAATAAAGACGATTCAAATCGCACCTTCCAAGAATCAAGGACTTGTGAGCCAAGTGAAGTATTAAATGATGCAAGCGATAAACCTCCAGTGTAATAGTGAAGATGCTTCAGAGCAGGAGCACTGTTTGTCTAAGTGGTTTGGCTTCACAGCTACACAAAACAAGGTCAAAAGCGCCATGTTGTAAACAATAAAATCAAACTAAAACCCGTCTGCATATTTCTATTTCCCCACTCATAAATATGTATAACATCAGCATTGTTGCTTCTCCGTCTTCTTAGACTGCAGGTTAAGTTCCACAAGATGAGTTTGAAGAGGGAAGAAAAATTCTGCTGCATGAATAAATGACGAGGTTGTGGTTGTGAATAGTCATAAAAGCATGTCATTATAAACAACTTTAGAAAATGTATACACTATCTGTGTCAGGGCGGGAGACCTAGCCCTACATATTTGGCCTAATTACAGCACAATACAAATTGCTGGATGAGAGCAAGAGCAGAGAGACATTGTTAAAGTGATTTCATGCCACACATATTCATATGTTAATAGGCTAAACTACATACCAGGGATGTTTTTGCTCATGTCTGGGCCTATAGAACCAGGTCAGAGTACCTGAGGGCTACCTCAGCCTCATTCGAGTGGAAAACTTGATAATTTACTCGCGTAAAGAAAGTCAGCTTTGATTATTTGTTTTACTGAAAGTACCAGCTACAGGTTCTTCCGGTAGAAATGTAAATGCCTTAAAGCAGTACATAAGCTAGGGACAGATTGATATTGACAGACAGAATGGGGCAGGTTCTGTTACGAGGACACCCTATTCCTAAGCGTTTCATAATTTAATTATTGAAAATAGGACTAAAGAAAAACACTTTGGATCAAAAATAAAAAATGTATATCTTGAAACAGTTGGTAAAACAAGCCCTGAGACTCCCATCGAGATAGCATAGAAGCTCACTCTTTTGCGTAGAGTCATGTGCTGTGTCTCAAATCGCATACTTGAGTACTCAAAGTTAGTATTTTTAGTGCGCAAGTGCGTCTCAATTCTTAGTATGCGAAATTTAGTGCGCCATACACACTAAAACGCCCACAAAACAGAGTATGGTTCGATGGACACTATCTACACTAAACAGCTCCATCTTAGTGACGTTGTAAACGGAAGTTATATAAATATATATACATATATATATATATATATATATATATATTTACAGGTGTATTTTCAGCAGCAGTAGAAGGATGAAACGTCTTCGCTGCTGATACCAGCTTAAATGTCTCGCGAATATTTTGATTCTCATGTTTTTTCTTTATTTCTTTTCCAAACTTGCAAAACGTGATGCCAGCAGGTGGCGATAGTGTTCATACAGCTGGTTGAAACCATTGTTAAATAGAAGTAGAAGAAGAAGCTGTCGTGTCATTTCCTGTTAGTGTGTAGCAGCAGAGTTTGATTTGAGACATACTATCTGTGGAGAATTTGCGTACTAGTTAGTATGTACACTATCCTGATGCATACTAACTTCTAGTATACTAAGAGAAGTATGCGATTTGAGACACAGCAATGATCAACAGAAGGCAAAAGAGGGGAAAACCTCAAAATCTACCTTAGAAGTTACTATTTCAAAAGTTGACCATGTTCAAGGGGGAGATTTCTCTTTGGGCCTCTGTAGATCTGAGCTCACATCATGGTGGCCATGATGTGAGCTCAGATCTACGAAAGAAATCTAAAAAAAAAAAGTCACCATTTATTTACACTGCTCTTATTTGTTTTTTTGCTTAAGATAACTATGGACAATCCAAAGTTTGAGGAGTCAACCTCGCACCATTTTTAAAATCATCGACGACAACAATATCATTTTTTAAGACCCTCTTTTTTCCAAGAGTAGGGCGTCATAATAAATTAAAATGTCATTTTCTTTGGATTATTCAAGATGATTTAAGGCATTTAATCGATGCCTCGAGAGAGAGATCACGAGCGCACTTTGCTTTCTGAACTACAGTATTCACGTCCGTATTAAGAGTCGTTTCTACTCCATTGTTATCCACTGGACTGACACCCATAATGGGTGAGGAGGGTGAGGGGGATTTAAGGACAGAAGTCCTGAGAAGACATGCTGGACTTTCCGGTTTGTTGAGCACCTGCGGGAGAAGAAAAGCACCTTTTGCTTCCACAGCAGCCACACCTTGTATCAGCTCAACATGGCGCTTGACTCATCGACCGAAACTCGGTTCGAAACCAAAAGTTCAAGACAACAATATGACAACAAGTTTTCAAGAACTTGAATCCGACTGATAAACGAGAGTTAATGTAGGTTTATAGACGAGTCCAGGAGCTCCAGGGGCGGAGGGACACACCGACGGTGACAGGTGGATACAACAAGTTCGCGTCGAAACCCGGGGATCATGTTCGCTCCAGGTGGACTTTTTTTCTTACCGTTCTGGAGAAGCCCGGACAGAACCAGGGACAGAAACCAGGTCATTCCTCTGAAGTCGCGCCAATTTCGGGCGTCACGTCTCGCCATAGTCTCGATCCAAGTCCTTCTTCCCAAGACCAGGTACGAAGACTCGTCCGAACACACGGTAGTATCTGCTCAAAAAAATTAACAAACTCGCTCCAGAAACGTTTCCCGACTACAACTGGCGATTTTTGTTTCAAATAAGTGTCCAAAAATGCGGCTTTTAGTGAGCAATAGATAAAAAAAAAGGTTGAGTTATTCCTTGTGAAGCAGCTGACGCACCGGTCGGTAATGAAGTGCTGCTCCGCGCTCCAGCAAATAGTTCCTCCCAGAGAGCGCTGCTGTCCGACTGCTAACTGGATGACGTCACTGGGAGGAGGCGCGTCACCAGAACTGAACCCCTCCTGAAGAGACTGATGAGGTTCGGGAGGGGGGCCCACTTGTTGACACAATGTAGATAATCATTAAATACTTGCAATAATGAAAGTGAAAATGATTTGAAGTAAAACGCTCTGGTATTGTTTTTAAAATAAAACTAAGATAAAAGTGTTTACTGTGTTAAAAAAATACATTTTAAAATAAACAAAGTATATGATTCTATTACAAACTGCAATAGTTTAAAAGCTCATAATCCAAAATGTATTATTAAGTTATTACTTCTTGTAGTACCCCATGCTATCTATCCATATATCTATCTATCTATCATTAATATTAAGATATTTCAATATGAATGACTGAGATTAGCTGCTATTTTTGAGTCTATCTATCTATCTATCTATCTATCTATCTATCTATCTATCTATCTATCTATCCATCCATCCATCCATCCATCCATCCATCCATCCATCCATCCATCCATCCATCCATCCATCCATCCATCCATCCATCCATCCATCCATCCATCCATCCATCCATCCATCCATCCATCCATCCATCCATCCATCCATCCATCCATCCATCCATCCATCCATCCATCCATCCATCATTATTACGATAATTCAATATGAATGACAGACATTAGAAGCTATTTTTGAGTCCTTGTCCCTGAATGAAATAATAAAATATTGGTGTATGCTTATGGTTGAATAATCCAGATATCAAATTAAATTGCTGCCTTAAACAAAATTAAATGTTACTATTATTTCACACAAACCATTCGATAAAAGAATAATCAGAGAGCACAGACTTCTCCCAAGATTTCCAACCATCCAATATTATTTAAATTGTATTAATATACAGTAAACAAATGTATTATGCAAGGATGGGCACGTTTAGTATCACTCTGCAGAGTGACACATCTTCAAATCATTTTTTGGATACACTGTACATGTATTGTTATTTAAAAAAACACAACTAAAATCATCTGAAATCCTCCTGTTGTTGAGTTATTTTACTTAAAGACCAAAAAAGTACCGCATAATCTCCCTGGCAGACGTGACAAAAAAGCAACAGTGAAGCACAACACATTATGTGTGTGTGTTACCAGGCATTGTGTTGATGTGAGATTGTTCTGCAATCAAACTCTCATTTCCAAGCGAGAATTAAAAAGCAAAACCCCATCTGACGACAATCCTCATCGTAATTGCAATAACAAAACACATTGACAAACAAACAAACTTCCACATCATTACTCTCAGTCAATTATGAAGGACCGTCGAGGTTCGTGTTTCCAGACGATTCTAGCGCCATCTGCTGTTCGCTTGAACAATCAGATCTGACATGTTCATCAACTCCAGCACAACACATGCCAAAATCAATTATCATCCATTAAAGATCACAGCGTCGGTCAGTAAAACAAAGAGGCATCAGCTTGTAGATCCATTTTCTTGCTCACTGATGAAGAGATTGTTATTTTCTCCTCCATGAAAAAATAGGATGAAATCTTCTCCTCCTGGATCTCGGTGGCAGAGCAGAGGCATTATCTGGTTTAGGTCTAATCCCTATACCCAAGTGTTTTACAGCCAATGTAATTACATCTCCATAAGTCCCAGTGTTTAAAGCGAGCAGCTTCCCTTCTGATTAGTGTCACTCTCTCTTTTTTTCTTTCTTTCTGCCGACTAGAGAGCAGATCCTCGAGATGGTGCTGATCTGGGGGTCAAACAACGTCCTGGATACCCGGACAAATGGAGCGAAGAGGAAGAAAGATGTGAGTTATTTATAGTCCCCAAGAAATATGGAGACCCTTCAGCGGCTGGATGCTGAATAATTTCAATTTGTTTATATTTAGATCAGTCAAACTTAATCACACGTGTGGTCAGACTCTTTTAACAGTTGAGGTCAAGGGTCAAACTAAATTAATAATTACTAAACCATCTGTGTGGTGTTGTCTTCTCATTCCTGAAGACTTGATCTTTCAAAACGATCTTGACGTTTGTCCTCCTTCACAAAACACCTAAATAAAATTCATCATTTTAACTTTTTATTGGAAGTCTCTCTGTAATTATTGCCGTCAATATGCTCTGGTACTTACCTTATCTTACCAGGCCTAGAGTTTCACACATGGGTCAAGGTCAGCATGGAAATAAATGTTCAAACAGTGCCTGACCCTGAACCCTTTGTGTGAGGGCAGCCCAGGGGTCTAAGGTGTGCATTGTTAAAGATAAACAGAAGGATGAGTCATGAATACTTTAACATGGTTAAAAGATCAGAGAAGCATTATAGTGTCAGAGCAACCTTAAAATGCAAGGTTTCTGTTTATGTTGGAAACTGCTCCCGTAGTCAGCAAAACAAACTGTAAGTAAGTAAGTAAGTAATTTGTATTTATATAGCGCTTTTCCAGACCAGGGCCACAAAGCGCTTAAACAATCAAAACAATATTCAATAAAGTATATACTTTAAAGATCAAGATAAAACTGATAACACAACAGGAGTTCCAGAAAATCTAGGAAAAGCCTGAACAAATAAAAACGTCTTAAAATGTTTCTTGAAGGAGTCAGTAGATCATCAAACACACAGAGAGAGGAAGATCGTTCCAAAGCTTAGGAGCAACAGTCTGGAAGGATTTCTCTCCTCTGGTCCTGAACCGTGTGTGTGGAACCATCAGTAGATTCTGATCCACAGACCTCAGAGCCCGAGCTGGGGTGTAAGTCTGCATCAGATCACTGATGTAAGGAGGAGTCTGACCATGAATTGATCTGAAAGTAAGAACCAGAATTTTAAAATTGATCCTGAAAGAAACTGGAAGCCAGTGAAGAGTTTTAAGGATCGGAGAAATGTGAGTTCTTCTACTAGAGCGGCTCAGAATTCTCGCTGCAGAGTTCTGAATCAACTGCAGGCGAGACAGATCCCTCCTTGTTTGTCACAGGTAGCTTGGATGAGCTGGTTTCATTATTACTGTTATTGTATGTAGTAGAGCTCTCCAGATATATGGGTTTAACAACATTGTTAAATTTTTAAATAAATGCATGACAAAGCTATCAATGGCAGTTCTCTGACACAGGGAGGTGCCAAAAACAACTTTTTCCATCTTACCTTTTTTGGCTTTGAATTCAGAACCACATAAAAAACCTTGAATTTATTTCTCATACCATTCTGACAATTTCTAGAAAGTGTCATTGAAACACAAAGAGACATTTCTTTAGTTGTGTTTCTCACTCTGAGACAAACGTGACGAGATCTTCTTGCCGGAGGGACTAATGAGCATCTCTGGTGCGAGCAAAACCCATTTCTGGTTGTAAGCGTTACTTATATTTACGCTTCATTTTGTGCTTAATCTTATGTCGAGCACTTTGAATTGCAAATGTATAAAAACAGCGATCTATAATTGAACTTGCCTTGCATGTTAGCAGTTGTTAAGTGGTTTTGCAAGTGTGGCGAGGGATCATTGCCTGTGGATGTTCTACATTTAAACGCTTAACATTTGAGCAATTAGCTGCAGAACGTTTGACCCTGGATTCAGATTAACAAAAGGGGCCGAGAATACACAGTGTTGTAAACCGGGAGAATGATAAGAATAGCAAAAGTCTAGGGATGGAAGGGGAGATGAGAGAGCAGGAAAGAAAGGTTTTTTGGGTGAGTGTGGGTGCACGGCAACCCCAAGGCTCCATGTCTTTACATCCCATAAATGTCTTTAATTAAGCTGAAGGTATTATCAGTTCCTCTGAGCGCTATTACAGATTTTTCCATAATTACCACTGGGTGAGTGGGGGCGAAGCGCAGAGATAGAGGAAGTGAAAACAGATATGTGTTGTGGGTGTCTAATGGTGGTGGGAGAGGGAGAGAGAGAAGGAAGGGGAGAGGGGGGAAGGAGAAGAGATGGTGGAGTGCGAAGGCAGAAGGGCAAAAAACCAGTGCGAGCAGAAGTGTGAGAGGAACAGACTTGAAAGAAGCCAGTGGCTGCTGACACAGTCTCTACTCTCTGGGTAAATAATCACTATAAGCTCCAGCTCTGGCTAATGAATCCTCTGCCAATGAGCTAATATCAGTTAAGTACACGCTTCATTCACGCACAGTCCCAGGATGGAGGGCGGAATAAATGGAGAATGAAGGACGAGTGGACAAAAGGAAGAGTGAATGGTGGCAGCCGAGGAAGAAACGGGGGAAGAAATAAAAGAGCGTCAGACGATTTGAAGAGGACTTAAGGTATGCAGTAGGTAGAATAGCTGAAAGGAAGGTGCGAAGGTCGGTTTGCTATAAAAAATAGATGAGAATGGGAAAGAATAAATCTTCCATTGTGGAGGTGGTTTTTTATTAAAGCCCGGATATGAAGTTGTCACGTGGGTGGTCCCTGCTCGACACGGCAGCTTCCATACAGATCACACTCTCTCCGACGAGAGGTCGTGGTTGGAGTGAACCTTCAGAGAACCTTCAAGGAAGCACACTCTGAGGAGGCGATCGTTTCTTCGTGTAGACACAGGAAGAATGAAAGAAAGTGAAACATAGAACTTTGCCGTCTCTCATGAAACTTTAAAAATTCCAGGACTTTATGTGTTTTTCTCTGAAGCAAAACTTTGGACCTTAATTCCCATCTGACTTTATTTATGAAGCCCTGCTGGGGTCCACAATGTAGATAATTAATCTGATCTAGTGGAAAAGCTTCTGACACTTGTTTTTTATTACCCATTGCTTTATCAATTCATATAAATAATCTTTTAATGTTTTCTGTCTAATGTTACCTTTTTTCTTAGTCTCACTAAAATACACTGAAAAATATGCCTTGATGTTGATATTTTAAAAACGGTTTTGATCCCATCATTTTTCTTCAAGATCCCATTCCTTCTTTCTTGCTTATTTTCCTCGTTAACCATTGTGTTATCTTGGGGTCAAAGTGACCCGAAGGCCTGAAAACAAATGTGGTCGTTTTATACTTATTGTTGCTTCTGGGTGACGGTGAATGAACCTCACTGGCTTCTAGAGATAAATATTCAGTGGTGGAGATCGTTAACCTTGACCCAGAAACAACACAAGATATACAACAAACACATTTTTTTCAGGAAATTGGACACTGAGATAACAGGGTTAAATTATTCTATTCATATTTTTCAAATGTAATTTGTAGCCAAATATATAACTTGTACAGTTTTTACTTTTTCTTTGTCCCACAAAATACATCATTTTAAACCCTTGTGTTATCTCAGGGTCAAGGTAAGTAAGTAAGAAAGTCATTTGTTTAAAAATAGCGCTTTTCCAATCCAGGGTCACAAAGCGCTTAAACAATCAAAACAATATTCAATAAAGTATTTACTTTAAAGGTTAAGATAATACTGAGAACACAACAGGAGTTCCAGAAAATCAAGGAAAAGCCTGAACAAATAAAAACGTCTTAAGATGTTTCTTGAAGGAGTCAGTAGATCATCAAACACAAAGAGAGAGGAAGATCGTTCCAAAGCTTAGGAGCAACAGTCTGGAAGGATTTCTCTCCTCTGGTCCTGAACCGTGTGTGTGGAACCATCAGTAGATTCTGATCCACAGACCTCAGAGCCCGAGCTGGGGTGTAAGGCTGGATCAGATCAGTGATGTAAGGAGGAGTCTGACCATCAATAGATCTGAAAGTAAGAACCAGAATTTTAAAGTTGATCCTGAAAGAAACTGGAAGCCGGTGAAGAGTTTTAAGGATCAGAGAAATATGAGTTCTTCTACTTGAGCGGGTCAGAATTCTCACTGCAGAGTTCTGATCCAACTGCAGACAAGACAGCTACTTCTTGTTAAGACATGAAAACAAACTGTTGCTTAGTGTTGTCTTGACAAAGGATACCTCAAACAAATTTGTCTTCAGGCTTTTGGGTCACCTTGACCCTGAGATAACACAGGGGTTAAACAGTACATTTCTCACAGTTGTTCAACCCATTTTGTTTTTATTCCAAATCCCATTCCTTCTCATTTTTTCATAGTTTTTTGAAAATATATTTTATCTTTATTTTCATTTTCTCTAGAGTTCCATATATAACTAACTAACCCACAATATTTTTTTCTTTAATTTAAAAGGAAATAGTTTAAATATAAAACAAATGTCAAAAAATGCTTTGGGTTTGGAAGCATGAAACAAGATTCATATTATTTTTAATTATTATTATTTGTTTACAATAAATGTATACTAATGGACAAGGGGAAAAAAGTAAACATAATAATAATATAATAATAAAAACATGAGATTTCATCTATCATTTATTAGCTGTTATTGATAAGAATATGATAAACATACACGTGAACATAGAAAGTATTTACAGAAAAAAATGTAAATGACTTAAACATTAAGAGAAGGAAAAGTATTACAACTGTATTATCAGGTTTATGATTGTAATAAGTAAAATATGTTTGTGGTACATTTGTCCTCTCATACCCAAATGTTGATCGTCACAGTTGTTTCCTGCTGATTGTGCCACTGGCGGCTGTCTGACATCCTGCTGCGCACAAAGATGAGCAGCAAATATCTGACTTGTCAGTCAGGCTGCAGTTGTGTTGGAAGAAAGAGAACACACTACACAAGTTCTGAGGAAAGTTTGCCGGGTCTAGGAGGCGAGCTGGTGCGGTGAGACCTTCTCATTTCGCCATGAAATGTGTTTTTCTCTTCTGTTTGATTCTTCCTGCATCAACGGGGGATTCCCATCTTTCATTTATCAAAGGTATTCCAGGATGACACTGAAGCAGCCCTCTGTAATACCGGAGAAGAATGCTGATTCTCTTTTCCTCTCTTCTTTAGACTGGCACGATGTCAAAGTGGCCAGAGTAGGGGAGGTCCTGGTCCTGGTCTGCCGCGGCCCCAAAGGGAACGGCGACCTCACCATTAACTGGTTATTCAGATCTTTAGATGAAAAAGTATCGAAACTGGTTCTCTCGACCAACAAGTTGACGGAGTTCTCGGGTGTGGCCGCAAAACACACCATGACGATGAATGATGCCAATTTTCAGAACAGCAAGGATTTTTCTCTGAACTTCATCCCCATGGAAGGTGATGAGGGGGTCTACACCTGTGTCGTGAAGCGTCTCAACAAAAGAGTGAAGGAGAAAGTCATACTCCTGCAACTTCTGACAGGTACATATATCTTTGTTGTCCATTTATCCATATCTGAACTGTGCTGGAGCTACTCCCAAAACCTTAGAGGCATTAAAGCATGGTCTGTAGCCCCTAGGATTATATTTAGTGGCCTGTCCATATGTAGCTCTCCTTGATATACACTTCTACATCAGAGGGTTAGTAAGTAAGTAAGTGAGTAATTTTTATTTGTATAGTGCTTTTCCAGACCAGGGTCACAAAGCGCTTAAACAATCAAAACAATATTCAATAAAGTATATACTTTAAAGGTCAAGATAAAACTGATAATACAACAGGAGTTCCAGAAAATCAAGGAAAAGCCTGAACAAATAAAAACGTCTTAAGATGTTTCTTGAAAGAGTCCGAATCCATCAAGTGCAAAGAGAGAGGAAACGCTATTTAAAGAATATTATATTTGGGATAATTTAATTCAGGTTTTCAACCATAATATTTAGCAATCATATAACTTCTTGACAGATAGTCACTATATAGAGACATCTTTAAGACCATTGATCTCTCACACACATATGTAATGAAACCCCTCCACGTGTACATCATTTGAAATAAGAGTTCAATCATTTCACCTTTACACCAGCTTGACAGATTGTTAAAGGTAAAGAACTCCTCTCTGTGGCTGCTACAAGAAACTAGTATACAATGAATGACAAGGAGCATTCTGTAAAACATTCGCATGGTTTTAGACACAAGTTGGTGTTGTTTTTCCCTTTAAATCCTCCAAACATGTACCCTGGTGTGGAAAAACGCTCTACAAATATAAATGACTTACTTACTGACAGTATGACAACACGGTGGAACAGGAATTCTTAGTTACTTATTCTGATAATTGCATTCTAGAAACACCAAATCAACTTTTTTTTTTCTTTGAAGTCAGCCACAGAAATGTGACAAAAATTCAAGTCACATAACAAGAGTCTGACCAAATGTCAGTTTGCAATTTTCCTCTTTGTGTTCAAATGATGGAAAGTCTGAGAGACGGCGATAAGAGAAAAACCCATTATATCTGAAAACATAATTTTAATAAAAAACTATTTTTTTCTTTCTAATCAATCTCCTGGTTTCTGATATTTCAGTCGCCCAGCACTCTTGGACAGTTATGACTAAGCACTTGAAGTTGTAGTTGGTCGGTTTTTCATCAACTTGAGGAAGAAAAAAAACAAGAGCTGCGTCTCTACCGGCACTTCAACTCGACCTCTTTAGAAAACTTGTTATTTTTCAGTTCAGCACTAGAATCAGGGCAGGAATGTGGGAATAAGATTTGGAAAATCTATTCACTTACCTGTGTTTTACTCTCAAGACATTGTTCTTGAAACAGCCCTTCAGATATTTTGTAGGAGTATCTGCCCTCTCACCCATAGAAGTTTCTTCAGATCAGAAATGTAGTTAATCAGTAACTGTTTCTTCTGACAATCCACTAACATTATTAATAATGTGGCCCATTGAAAAACAGCCCATTGGAGACTGATTGTAGAGTCATAATAGTTAGAAATGTGACTTGCCTTTGACCTATTCGACAAGCGAATTCTGG
Organism: Callionymus lyra; assembly: GCF_982586985.1. Taxonomy (NCBI): domain Eukaryota; kingdom Metazoa; phylum Chordata; class Actinopteri; order Syngnathiformes; family Callionymidae; genus Callionymus; species Callionymus lyra. The sequence continues at coordinate 19,920,855 of NC_141830.1, forward strand.
TTTTCCCACTGAGAAACTTTGTTATGACTGGTTGCATCATTTTAGGACCAGTTTAGGTACTGAAACAAGGAGCATCATCTGGTGTAACCCTTGTGTTATCTCAGGGCCAAGGTGACCCAATTGCTGAAAACACATGGGTTTGTGGTGGAGGTCATCGAATGGAGTCTACTGACTCCTTCAAGAAACATCTTAAGACTTTCTTATTTGTGCATTTTCTGATTTTCTGGGAGTCCTGTGTTGTTCTCTGTGTTATTTTGATCTTTTTAGTATATATTTTTTGAGTATTTTTTTAAACTCTTTGTGACCCTGGTCTAGATACGCACCCTATAAATATAAATGACTTACTTACTTACTGACTATGTGTATTTGTTGGAGTCAGGGAGGTGTTCCACCTTGACCTAGAGGCAACACAAGGGATACCACAAACACATGCGTTTTCAGGCACTGGGTCACCTTAACCCTGAGATAACACAAAGGTTAAAAAAAGAATACAATGTGGAAGTGCAAAAAGAGGGTGTCTTGAGGCTGGATTTATTTCTTCATTGAAAAAATAATAAAAAGATATCAGTGCTTGAAATTTGATTTGTTTTTCAAATAGTCTGAATTTGATGCAGAAAAAAAGTCTGTGTTAGAAAATCGCCTATTCGAATTTACTTCCATAGAACAGTAACCAAATAAGCCTTTCTGCTCCGAGGCGAGGCTTACAGACTGCAGATCTAGGCTAGGCTTCAGATCCTGTTATTGACCTGTAAGGTTTGAATATTTTCTGCTGTTTTAAGCTAAGCTTAATCACAGCCTCGAGCGAAAATGGGCGCAGTTTCATCGCCCGACCATCATTCAGCCCGCCAAACTCTTGACCGCAGATTACTTTCCCAAACTGAACTAGCTAATGTTTTAACCACGTTACTTTTAAGCACTTTGTGACCCTGGTCTGGAAAAGCGCTATATAAATAAAAATGACTTACTTACTTACAAACAGAGAGTAGGCTTAAAATGAGTAACGCTCTGACTTTGCCTTTGCTTACCATTGTGCTACATCACTTCTCTCTTCTTCTTACGCAGTTACCATCAACCCAGCCAACCCAGTTCCTCAGTGCAGCACCCTGGTACTGATCGCAGATATCAGACCCAACATTTGCGTCAGCCAGGTGACTTGGACTTCCCCTAGTGGTCTTACCATCAGAAGCGAAACGGACTTGTCGAGAACGACTGCCAAACTTCCCTGGGTTGAAATGAGTGATGAAGGTCACTATGTCTGCAGCGTTTTACTCAACAGTAGCAAAACTTTCCTTTTCAAAGTTTCAGTGCACATCGACGGTGAGTGATAAATAGAATATAAAAACATACGCACATTATAATTTATATATATATATACATAACAAAAATATTTAAATGGCTAATGAACAAACGGGTGTCTTTCCTGTCATGATCACTGTTTATTTTGCTTTGTATCGCACACAAGACCATTGTCCCAAAACCATTTCCTGCTTCCCATCTCTTCACAGAACACAATGTGGTCTTGTTCGAAGATGTCGAAAATGGTAAGTGACTTTGTAAGTGTGGAAGCTCTCAGTCAGCAGTTTTGCTAATCAGCCGGAGCAGAAGTCTGAACGAGTAACTCTCTGCATAAAAGAAGTAATCCCCTATTGTTGTCTGAGAATTCTTCTTCTATCTACATTTCCATACTGTTTACTTGCGCCGCCCTTGCCTCCTCAGTCACTTTCAAGTTTGTTGTGCACTTCAATCTTAGCACTTACTCTCCTTATCGTAATTCATCAACCGTAAAAGCCTTTTCCTTAATCATGAAACAGCTTTTACCAGATTAATTGATGAGTGTCTGTCATTTGGTGTCAGGTTTTTGTATCGTCTGCCTTGCACCCTTATTAGCTGGGACAGGCTCCAACCTCTCTAATTTGAAATTCAGTGGATTGCTTGTTGTTGAATCTTTGTGACCTTTTGCTCTACAGAAGAAGAATTCTGCCAGGTTGCTGTTCATCAGACCCCCTTCGTCCTCCATTGTCCAGGAATAACAGGAGACTACGTCTATCTGTATTGGCAACCGCCGGACACCACCGGGAAAAACTTCATGAAGAAAGTGTTCAGCTATGACCGCTGGAGAAAACATGTCTCCTCTGAAAAGGAGAGGCTGCAGCTTGCCGGTCCACCTCACAACGCGGAGGCGGGTCGCTTCTCCTTCCTCCTCCAGCCTAAGCTGGTGGATGGAGGGATCTACATGTGCGAGGTGTTCTTGAATGACCGGGCCTTCAGGCGGACCACCACACTCAGCGTGTTGAAAGGTAAGCGGCAGAAGGTCAGCTAGAGGAGAGAGAGAACGAGAAGCCAACATAAATCAAGACGAGAATTTATTGAGACCGGTGTAAGTCCGGGATGACCCCGAGACACCTAGTGAACACTCTCATGTACGCGTAGTAAATTATAAATGATGACCTGATCAGATCATCAAGAACATGTGAAAAGAAGGAAAAAATGAGGAGACATCATTGAATGCAGACTCGCTGCTAAATTAAAAAAGGAACATCAGCAGCGACTGTCACTGTGAGGCTGATGCAGGTTTAAAATATCCCGTTGTCTAGAATTTTCTCTGCTCTTGAGAAATGTAACACGACGCCACGAGACGCTGAGCACAGATGCCGACACCAGTTAGCATTGATCCTGTATTGAGGCTTGTTTAACTCAGACAATATCCTCCATTAGACTGAGGACAAGTGTTTTATTCAGCGTTGTGAAGTACTCTAATAGCTGCCACTTCGCACGCAGAGATAATCACACGCACGCACTCACTTTTACACTTTGAAAACTTGTGAAATGTTGCTGCCACAATGAGGTTTTATCAGTCAACAAGGTCATATTCTTCCACTTGTACTTACACATCTTCACATTGGGCTTTATAACGTCGACGCGTATACAAAAATATTGTAATTGATATTGCTGAAGGAAACGCAGACCAAGTTTACATGACTAAGGTGGCCCTGAAGGGCGAACGAGAATGCGGACAACCAACCCGGAAATACTCTGCGTGCCAGTGATTCAACGGTGTTCATTTAGCTTGGTCACTAAAACATTTTTGAGACTGAGGGATATGTTTGTAGCTTTGCCTAGTATTACTTGTGGACACACATAGTTAAAACAAGGTTCAAAAACAGTGTGGTGGAGTTGCCCTCTGGTATTCAGCCATGCTGTGTCTCAAATCGCATACTTCTCTTAGTATACTAGAAGTTAGTATGCATCAGGAAAGTGTACATACTAACTAGTAACAAATTCTCCACATATAGTATGTCTCAAATCAAACACTGCTGCTACGCACTAACAGGAAATGACGTGACAGCTTCTTCTTCTACTACTATTTAACGATGGTTTCAACCAGCTGTAGGAACACTATCGCCACCTGCTGGAAGCAGCGTTTTGCAAGTTTGGAAGAAGAAATAAAGAAAAAATATGAGAATCGAAATATTCGTGAGATATTTAAGCTGGTATCAGCACCGACGACGTGTCATCCTCCTACTGCTGCTGAAAATACACCTGTAAGTTTATGTATATATATGCATATATATATGACGTAACTTCAACGTCACTAAGATGGAGCCGTTTAGGGTAGATAGTGTCCCTCGAACCATACTCAGTTTTGTGGGTGTTTTAGTGACAATTTAGTGTGCATGCCGCACAAGAATTGAGACGCACTTACGCACTAAAAATACTAACTTTGAGTACGCAAGTACGTGATTTGAGACATAGCACAAGTCTAGACCTGTTGGCTCTTCCACAGTAAGACCAGTTCGTGCTTGAAAGTGAGAGAATCGTGAATCCGTTGTGTTTGCGGAACAAACAACTTTCATGTATCGATCTCAAGTCATGATGTTGGCCAAAATGTACGTAATCACAGTCAGGTGGAGACAGTGGTGGAATCCTGTTGTTTCTTACAAGGACGTCAATAAATCACCCACCTTTAGAATTATTTCAAGACTCTCCACCTGGAGTGAGCTCGACATCACTTCATTCGACAGGCGAGGAGAGGATTGAAAGCTTCCTTTCAGACTGTGGCTCAGAGTTATTTCTGTAATCAAAAGAGACTTTACCGAGGAGGGAGAAGAAAAATGTTGGGAGTTAAGACTGTAGTTATGAAATTCTAAGGGCAAAAAAACAAGGTGCAAATATAAGGCTCCACTACCACCGTGATGATGTACAAATATTTATGGACTGGTTTGATTGATCACCTTACAATCTGAAAAAAAAAACACACTTTGCAGATAAGAAATCTCCATGCTCCATGTAGCACCTTGTTTTGTTGTTATTGCTGGAGTTAATTTAAACTTTTTCTTGGCAAACAACTGCCCACCAGCTGTGCACTTGTGCAACAGCTCCTCTGGTTACCGGGCAACGGCGATGTCACAATTCAATCTGTCGGCTGATCTGGAGCTCGCTTGAGAACCTTAAATCAATGTCAGGTATGAAATAATAGGATTTGCATTCGTGCAAACATCTTGGATTTCACTTTGGAATTGCTTGCATTATTTATGAAACACTTGAACTAAGTTTGAGTGGCAGACGGTGTGTCGATGGACCTTGTAAACCCTGTTGATCTGTAGATCTGCATAATCACATATGCTGCCCACTCATCCACAGATGCACAGACTTGAGAGTCGCTGAAATGAAACCCCAACTGCTATGAATTCTGCTTCGGTTATCCACGGGCAACAGTTTTGTGGAATAGACCTCACGTGTTTCGACAATAATCAAAGATATATGGAGTTTTTCCAGGTTGTCTTGTGTAGTGTTGTTAAAATACATCATACTATAAATCATCTGACCAAACAAAAGAGAGAAACTAATTGATAAGTTATGTTCGGTTCTCATGCTAATGGAATTCACTGCACAGCTGTAAACTGGGTTAGCCTCGTCAGACCTCAGTGCATGTTAAGATTAGATCATATTTACATAAATATGTCATCTATCAACCTAATCCAACTACCAAAAATGTGCAGATAAATTACAACTTTTGTGGAACGTCCAACCCAGGGCCATGTTTACTTAAAACATAAAGGTATCAAAGGTGTATAGATGGACATTTGTTTAAGAATGTTGTTGGACAGAAATTGTCCAAAATTTGTCTCTTCTTTTTCTTGGGTCAGTAGATCTTACCCTAAAATTAATAGGTGTTTTCATAAAAATAATTAAAAAAGGCCAAAGATTATACCACAAAGAGCACCATCTAGTGTGCTCTGAAATTCATGAAGCTTCATCAGCCCATCACTGTTCATTTAAATAGCTAAACACAAAAGGTCATGCAGGATAGATATACACAGGTAAGTGAACCGGAGACAGAACGGTGCCCTGAGGTGCTCCAGTATCACTGAACTGGGATTGAAGGCTCTCATAACAAACTGGGATCTCTCGTTGAGGTAGTCTGTCACGTTACTATATTTTGGCCATCAACCAATGTAAGTAAGTAAGTAAGTAATTTGTATTTCTATAGCGCTTTTCCAGACCAGGGTCACAAAGCGCTTAAACAATCAAAACAATATTCAATAAAGTATATACTTTACAGGTCAAGATAATACTGAGAACAACACAAGAGTCTCAAAGAATCAAGGAAAAGCCTGAACAAATAAAAACGTCTTAAGATGTTTCTTTAAGGAGTCAGTAGATCATCAAACACAAAGAGAGAGGAAGATCGTTCCAAAGCTTAGGAGCAACAGTCTGGAAGGATTTCTCTCCTCTGGTCCTGAACCGTGTGCGTGGAACCATCAGTAGATTCTGATCCACAGACCTCAGAGCCCGAGCTGGGGTGTAAGGCTGGATCAGATCACTGATGTAAGGAGGAGCCTGACCATGAATAGATCTGGAAGTAAGAACCAGAATTTTAAAGTTAATGTGTTGGTGTCTTTATAAAAAGTGGGAAAAATCTGAGTGCACTTTTAATAAGCGAGCGCACAAAACACAAACAGCGTGGTGAGAGTTTACTAATCACAGTCCAGAGTGGCATCCATCACAGCTGCCCGGACGCGATCAGCCGATCCATCACCGTCGCCGCCTCGCGCACCGGCGCCCACGACCGGCGCCCACGACCGCACACACAAATCATCCTATATTTTTTATACCCCTCCTCATTATGAGCTCGTATGATTATACCTGCTGCCCACCCGCCAGGACCGTAGGTGGCGCACACTAATCAGGGTAGAAGTGTGTCGGTCTGTGTGTGTGTGTGTGTGTGTGTGTGTGTGTGTGTGTGTGTGTGGGGGTGTGTGTGTGTGTGTGTGTATGTGTGTGTGTGTGTGCGTGTGCACGGGCAACAGGAGGGAAACTGTGAGGAGCTTGATTACACCCAGATGGATTCTCGCTGGAGTTTGATGAGACACTAAGCATCCGTCACAGTCAGCCAATACATTAGCAGCAAATCACTTTAATGAATATATATTATTTTGACCCTTCTCCTGTTTCCCCCCATCACTCTCTATCTGTCCTTGGCCTTTTCTGTATTCACTCTGTACCCTTTAATTTGCTTTCTCGCCCTTTTATTTTCACCTGTCTTTCTTACCCTTCATGCGAGTCTCTTCTGTGTCTCTGTGTTCAGTCGTATCCAAACCCACTCCTACCAAGCTCAACCTCTTCTGCCTCTACTCTGAGCGCTCTCAGGTCCAGCTGGTCCGCTGGGAGCATCAGAACACGAACCACAAGCTGAAAATGTTTAGCGTTCCCGGGAAAGTGCAGATCGCCATACAGTTACCCGTCAGCCCGGCGACCGCTGGAAACTACACCTGCATCTTGGTGCTGAAGAACAAACAGAGTGCTTCGGTGACACACATTGTCACGCTGCCCCCTAAAGGTAAGATATCGCATGTGTGGTAGTAATGATCTTTTAGTCATATTTTTATATAGTTTACAATATGTATTATTATTATTATTATTTACATGTTCAAAGGTTGTAGGTTTGAATCTTAGCAAGATTCTAAATGTAATAATCTAAAGGTAATAAGATGTATTACCCTATGGCCACATGTTGTTTAATTCAGATCTACAAAGAAACATTTTGGGGTCAGATTCATTTATTTTCAAAATATTGTTTGAGGAGATTCCATTCAACATCCCTTTCACATTCTTTTTTGCTATGGATGTTGCCATTTATGCACATTTAACTAGAAAGTAGATCGAGTGGAGGAAAATAGGAAGGGATTGTGTATAGTTACTGTTTTTGCTAACTGAATAGAACTGCAACTGAGTTTCTATATTGAGGTGTTACTAGTTGTGCAGCAGTTAGTTACAGGTGGGTTTAAAAAAAAATCGTTTTCATTATTTATTTATTTTTATTATTATTATTTTCTTTTTTAGCATTTGAAATTTTCTTTGGAGCAATGGGCTCGATGAGACAGCAGGTGGCAGTAGTGCTTCTGAACTCTCATATACAGATCTGATCACCAATATGTACTGTGTGATCCGTTCATCGTGCCATGATCATCGTTTTCAGAAATATTTTACTGTATATCATCAAATCACTTCTGTTACTGCAACTACATGATGTATGATTATTTCTTTCAATCAACTAAACACATTTACTTCTCATTCATCCTCGTGGATGTATTGATATAGCTATCACACCTGTGAGTAGTGGTGGATGTATTACAGAAAGAGCATTCTGGCAGAGGCCGGGCTCATCAAACATAGATGACTTTTGGTTCTGTGTTTCCTGCAGGCTTGTAGGGGCAGAGGTACGTGCCAGAAAACTCAACAAGATAGATATTTTCCACGACTCCTAAAGACAATACTGCACCAACTAATAATAAATACAAGACTTTTAAATATTTAAACATGTTACATTGTGTGCAATATAATCCAATTAGATATTTATTGCAAAAGTTATAAACCATAACAGTAATTTAAAATATATATATTATTACCAGACTATTTTTATGTTCTTTAAACCCCTGGGGCTTAAAGGGCAACTAACGTGAAAACCCAACTTTCCAGATGTTTTGAAGGTATTACTTTATAAAGTTCTCCCCCATGTGAAATCATGGCGAACGAGAGGTTACGAAAGTGGAGTTCATTATGATGTAATAATGGCGTCTCTCCTCCGCCAACCAGTTGTAATCACACCTGCTTTGTTCATAAAACAAGTCGTTGGAGGTGGAGACTTCCAGGATTGATGACTACTGGTGACAAACCTCAATGTTTGGCCAATCACAGCAGAGTGGGTGTGGTTATTGTGAACAAGATTCCATCTTCAGAAAAACAATCATTTTTGTCAGTGGGCGGGGCTTAAACTCATTTTGTAATGTAGCTATTTCATTGTAAAGAGGGTTTTGTACAAACAGACACATACGGATGAGATTATTTTCAAAGCCTTTCTCCCTATCCAGCCAAAACTCCATCTTAACTGAGACAGAGCTTCTCGATGAATGTTCTTCCTGTAATTCATGTTAATCATGTAAATGCCACGCTGAGGATTGATTAGATATTCAGCTTAAAAACAATGAAATGCAGATTTTGACTGATTTTACTTGGCATTTGTGGGTAGCTACTTTGATTAGAAGTTCGTTCAAAGGTCAAGACACTTGGGCTCAAAAAGAGTTGGGCTCATGTTTCTGAAAACACATTAATGTTGATTTCTAAACCTCGCCTCAGGGCTTAGTTCGGCTTGTAACGGCTGTTATCGCTGCATTTTCTTCGCCTGATATCCTGACCTTATGAGGTGAAGGACGAAACCAAAAGACAAGACATTCTATTCAACTCAAAGGACATCTATGACAAAACAATGACCAACAAAATATATTTTATAGGATTTAAAAAACAAAAGTGAACCTTGTATCTTGCTTGCTTTCCCCCTTAAACACAAAAACCCATCGAGCAAATATTGGAATATAGGTGGACAGGACTGCGGGACGTCATCTTAAAAAACCCCTAAATTATTCAGGTTGAGTGTATCAGCAGCTGTGGGGGAGCGCAGAAGGAAGTGACAGTTGAATGGATCCTGTAGATGGTGTGGATGAGCATCACTGTTCCTGCCCTCGGTGCATCACGGAGCCAACGACCAGACCCTGATGATGCTGGAGCTGTTGTACCATGAAAAGTGTGCAGAGATTTTGTCTTACTCTTTACAGATTTCTGTGATATATTAGTTTGATCCAAAAATATTACAGTAGGCAGCACTTGAAATGGGAATAATATACTTAAGATGCCACCTGTCGAAATGGTTGTCAATTACTGAGGGAGGAAATCAGAGTGCAGGTATATCTATTTTTGTAGCTTTACTGTATATCAAGAACTGATCTTGATTGTTTTAGATAATCTGATAATTCCAACAAAATTAAGATCATAAACAACAACTTTTTACCTTACAATTATCTTATTAGTTCAAAAATAAAGAAAGTCATTTTCCCTGTTTATTAACAAGAAAAACCTCAACTTGTAAAAAGAAAGTGTATTTTATTTTCTAATTTAAATAATTTAAATTCTCTGGAAAGACTAGAAAGATTTTATGATTAGTTCTCGTAAGCCTATTCTTTCCATCTTGATCAAGCAAGAATAGAGCTCTCATTAATTACACAGTGAACCGGGTCGGCACAGACGAGAAATAACTTACAAAAGTCTTTGATATGAGACAGATAGTAGCAACAAAACAAATAGCAACAAAATCAATACGATGAATCCACAAAGTTTTAACAAAGGAGGAGCTGGGGAAGCAAAAACATGATTAAAAAGTGAACAAAAAGTCCTGGAGATGCAAAAGAAAATGAAAAAAATGAATGAGTATACAACATGAAAACAAAACAGTACAACATAAAACAATATAGAAGAAGAAGAATAAGCTAAGAAGCACTTGTCATTTTGGGAAAGTCCAGTAACAAAAACAGATGAGACTTGATTTCCAGGAGATCACATGACTAAATAAGGTCGGAGAAGTTGAGGAATGTTGTGTAAAAGCTGATCTTACAGACAGTATCATGTGACATAAACCTGTCTATTGTAAAATACAGTGTTCCTTCATTTATTGTGTAGTTATGTTCAACTAATATAAGACTGTTATATTGTAATTCCAATCATCCAGAAATACATTTCTAAGTTAAATATTTTTTGTATTTCAGAGCCTTTTTTCAATTAAACATAAAAATGTAGGCATAAAAGCGCCAACATCGTGGCTTTGAAACCCACCATGATAAATTGACTCTCCAGTACTTCTACATTGTCATGTGATCGTTGCACGATTGGCTGAAAGTTTGATCTCATTTGGCTTTTTGGCTGTTATACCAACATTTTATATCAAATATAAAAGCCTTTGGATATCAAACTATATTCAAAATTAATGTGTTCTATTTTTGAAAACAACAACAAATGAATCAATCCAAAAAATATTTAATTAAATTATTTAAAAATAAAATCAATGCTACAAAAAACAAAAAAAACAATACCATAAGAAAAATGTTTCTCATTTCAAACCATTCAATATTCTGTTGGCAGTTATATATGTAACACTAAGATTCTTGAGAGAGTTTCCAGAAAGACGCTTCCAGCTGAAGACGAGTCACGCTGAGCAACTGTGAAATGAAAGTTTGTTTTGGGTTCCTTTTGAATTTATCCTTGACTCATCTTTTCAATAACAAAAAGGGAATTATTTGCTCATATTAGTGACAAAAATTCAAAGTCAAACATTTGCATTATTTGTGACAGATGGCATCTGAGCTCTTCATATTGTAGTGATCATCTCTTGATCCTTTAAGGGCACATTTTTGCATCTATTCTGGATTTTAACCATTTTCAGGATTTTAAGATTGTGCTGCACTAAATCTCCAAGTCTTAGGGAGACTTTTTCAACAAGAATGGAAACGTCTCCCTGATGCGGATCAGCTTCTCTGCAGCCTCACCAACATAAATCACATGGTTACACCTTGGACAGAGAGAGCCAATAAAAGGTGGGAAAGGAGATGATGAGTAGCTGGTGGCACATTGAACCCGAGGGAAAAAAAAAGACAAGATGCAATTCTGTGGAACATAAACACCTCACTTCACTGCTCGCTATAATTTGAGCCAAGGCTGGAGAAGAGTGCGGTCAGTGTCGGGGTCAGCACTATTCCTTTAAGCCAACTCTACGCCGGCTCATCTTAGGCTTCAAGTTATCGATGGCGTTGATGTTGGCTAATGAGCTCGACACCAGGGCAAAGGTGGGGAAACAGGGTCACGTCCCTAGCAAACAAAAATTGATGGTGCTTAATGAGAACTGTGACTTTTTCCCTTCTACATGTCTATAGTTCGGATCATAAACACCTCATTAATTATTAAGTTTTCATTAACTAAAAATAAAGTGACTCGTTCAATAAAGTGGGCACATATACCTTAAATAATGAATTTAAATCAGGAAAAAATGAAAACTAACTCATTTCTGAAGTATATATGATGGCAGAACTGGTAGAATGAGTTATAGAAAGGGAAATATTCTAACATTTTTGTTATTTGTAAACAATTATTTCAGAACTCAAATGTTTGTATTGCATTGTACAGTTGTGTGTTATTATCAGTAAAACAGCTTCAGCCAATCAGCGGCTTCATCACATGTAGTGCGGGCACTTCCTGTTGGTGTCAAAGTCACATGTGTTGTCAGACCAGGAAATGAAAGAAAGTGATTATGTTGACGAATATCGTCCTTTTGTCAAAATAAATGTTTTATGTGGTAAAAATTATCATGTTAACGTTCTGTTGACGTTTGTTTGACTCTAACATACTGTAAATATTGTAAAGAGACGTTCGCATATGCAACGTGTGACGTCATCACGTAGGAAGTGGGGGGACCAAAATTGTAGGGGGGGCAGGAAATGTACCTAGAACGGCACTAAGGGGTGGACAACGACTGACTGCTGGTCACTGATTGGTCGGAGAGTAACATCACTAAAGAGTCATCAGCGCGACTCAAAAACAAAGACGCCATTTTTAAAAGAACAAGGAAAGGAGTATGGTACGTCAGCCCTAAAGAGTTGTTCCATGACTCGTGGACGACCCTTATTGTTGTCATGTATCTTTGTGTCGCACAAAAAATTAGATCAGGGCTGTTACGTGGCGTTATGTTACAAAGGTTCTGCCCACCGAGGATAGGTAAATGGCCCCCAAGCCAGGTTTGGCTTTTTTAAGGATTCAGACTCCTTCTTACATCACGGATCTGATCCAGCCTTACACCCCGGCTCGGGCTCTGAGGTCTGTGCATCAAAATCTACTGATGGTTCCTCGCACATGTTTTCAGGACCAGAGGAGAGAAATCCTTCCAGACTGTTGCTCCTAAGCTTTGGAACGATCTTCCTCTCTCTTTGAGCTTGATGGATCTACTGACTCCTTTAAGAAACATCTTAAGACCTTTTTATTTGTTCAGGCTTTTCCTTGATTTTCTGGAACTCCTGTTGTGTTATCAGTTATATCTTGACCTTTAAAGTATATACTTTATTGAATATTGTTTTGATTGTTAAAGTGCTTTGTGACCCTGGTCTGGAAAAGCGCTATATAAATACAATTACTTACTGACAACTGCCGCAATTGTGATCAACCTTGTATGAGAAAGATATTCAGCTTTAGAGGAGGCAGGACGTGTATCATTGCACTTGCCCTCAATCACACTCCATGACTCCTGTGCAGCTTTATTTGGAGAGAATGATGTCATCGTCACATGCTCTGTGCACGTGATTTGACTGAACAAACACAGCATTGTTTACAGTGTCAAATTAAGATGACAGATATAATGGAAGGTATTCACACACTATGAAAACGTTTGACTATATAGATGCTGAAAATAATTATTCCTAATACACGGCCGGATATCTGGGAAAAGTATAATGATTGACAGGAAATTTGGTCCCCGGGCGCTGTTTGGTTCTCCGTACTCATAAATATTTCAGCGTTGCTCAAAAACACGCCGACCACGGCTGTCGATAACGTAAGATTCCTGGAGTGAAAAGCAAGAAGCTTTCATATGAACTTTACAGGGGTTTTCAAGTACACATGTTTAATGAACTATGCACCACATTTTATTCTCAAGTATAACTTTTCAGGAAATGAAACTGACAGACTTGTGGCTCATGGTTGTAAATAAAGTTGATTGTTTGGTTGTTATGAATGACCTAAAAAGAGTTTGGTTATGGTGATGTTACTTCATTTACTGACTAATGATTTACCATATTTGCTACTACAATCGTCTGAATGTTGTAGAGGTTAGATTTGTTCAAAATATCCAACCATAGACTTTGATTTTTGCCACATTTTTTAACCCATTTTTAGAGACGTGCATTCTTTCAATTTTTTCAAATGAAACAAACCGTGTTTTTTTAACGTACATTTCTGAAATTCGGGTAACATTTATTTTTGTGTACATTGTTTTTTTTTTAAGCAGCTCTGGGTTGAGCTGCATTTTTGTACTAAATAACTTGTATTGGAAGTACAGCTTCCCGCTGTTATTCCCCCGCGGTCATTGTTTTGACCTCAAAGAGAACGAGAAGGCAAACTGTTAAAAGAACTTTATTCTAAGCACAGAAGGAGATTAAAGGGCACCTAATGTGTCGATTTAAGTGTCTTAAATTGTTCTATTGACCTCTATTACACTCATCAGTATGTTTCTTTTTGCACAAAACTCTCATTTAATAAAGATATTTACATTAGAAATTACGCTTAAGCCCCGCTCACTTAAAATGCGACATTTTGGCTGGAGAAGAAAGCTGTGTCTCAAATCACATACTTGCGTACTCAAAGTTAGTATTTTTAGTGCGTAAGTGCGTCTCAATTCTTCTCATTTAGTGCGATGGACACTATCTACCCTAAACAGCTCCATCTAAGTTACGTCATATATATATATATATATCCATATTTATGCATATACTTACAGGTGCATTTTCAGCAGCAGTAGGAGGATGACACGTCTTCGCTGCTGATACCAGCTTACCCTGATTGCTCCTGATGGTAGACTTGGCGCAGGTGTGCAGCCTACTCTCATCAGTATGTGTGAATGGCTGTCAAAAGCACTACCGAATTTCCCCTCGCGGGACAAATAAGGGATTCTAAATATCTTGCCAATATTTCGTTTCTCATATTTGTTTCAATGTGACATCAGCAGTGACATCAGCTGCTTTGATGAACACATAACCATTGCTTGTCATCAGAGATGGAAGTATTTTGCTGAATTCAGGCAGAGAAAAATTCACAGTTCTCATTAAGCACCATCAATGTTTGTTTGCTAGGGATGTGACCCTGCATGGGAGAGAACTTTATTAAGTAACTTGACAAAACGGTGCAACGTCATGATGAATGACCTGCTGCATTATGAAGAGGACAACTTCAACATTTAGAACATTTGAATAAGTCAGGAGAGTTGGGTTTTCACATTAGGTGCCCTTTAATGCAAATCGGAATTCTGGGTCAGCGGCTGTTAGCTGAGGAACTCTCAGATACAGCCATATTGTTTTGATTGTTTAAGCACTTTGTGACCCTGGTCTGGAAAAGCGCTATATAAATAAAAATTACTTACTTAATACTCGGCGGTTAAATTCAGGTTAGATTTCTTACCAGGTTAGATTCTATTCTCTGTGGATGTTCAGTTTATTCTTTATTGGTTAATACATTGTACATTTTATCTATATTCTATACTTGTGATGACACATCAACTTAAAACTAGTTGAATGACTCATATACCGTGACTTGAGGTTTTTTGTTTGATTTTTATTTTCACTGTAAAAGTTCTTGGGGATGAACATGCTACATATTGTTGTGGTGGGGGTGGGGAGATTACGGTACAAAAACAAAAAATTAAAGTTATGTTAGTTACAAAGCCGTCATATCATATTTCATTATCCACAATCTGATTCATTACCTCATCGGTATCATCCTTCATTCAGACAGAACAGAAAATTTTTCCAACTGCTGCATACCGGGACATGGTAACTTTTGCGACGTTTAGCGAGTGCTCATGGGAAATGTGGTCTCCCGTCGGGCTAAACACTACCACTTTAGTCCACTGGTGTCGCTCGACTTCAAATCGCATGGAGCTGCTTTAATTTTAAAAAATAGCTTTTAACATATTTTTTTAGATTTCAGAAACTTCAGAAAGTTAACATTTATGTTTGTCCACATGGTCTGCCCGAACATGCACATTTGTAAACAAACAGGGGAAAAAAAAACATATTTTACTTTATAACACAGTAAGATCTGTCACAAGAAAATGTTATTACGCATCACTTACTGCAGGGGTGTCCAAACCTTTTTAAAAGAGGGGCCACATTTGATGACGTGAATACGAGTGGGGGCAAAATGTTAACAGTGACTTCTAAGAGTTATGAAATTCAAAGGTTTTTATCGTTATCCAATTCCACACAAAATCTAGAACTTCTTCACCGAAAGATGTGGGAATTGTTTTAGGAGTTACAATGAAAAGTTAGCGTGGACAGCTAGCATCTTGACTTTTGTTATAAAAACTGTGACATTTAAACATTCTTTTTTTTACAACGTTTAACATTCTACGGTTGAACAATACTATTTCACAAAAGGGACAAAAGGCCACATTTATTCTTAAAAAGGGCTGCAAATATCTTTGTTTTTTCAGTCAATTGACAAGAGCAACAACATGGTTCTGAGTGATTATATAAAATTATAATAACAAAAAATCTAAAAACGTTCTCATTAAACTCTCCCTCTGTGAACCCATCACTGCAGCTGCATGAGTTCAGAATATTTTTTACCAGCTCTTGTTTCTGATTTCAAAAATGGTTTGATTTCTTTGAAAAACACCAATAGTTCAGATGTTATTGTACTGAGAACAACTCATGACCCTCACTCATACTGTTCTGTTCTTTTGGTGGTCACAGTGCAACTTGTGTTAGTGGTGACAGGCTCGTCAATAAAGTGAGGCCAAACTGAGGATTAAATCCAAGCGACTCAATGTTTGCCAGTGGATTGACGTGATAAATGCAAGGAAAGGATTGGTGGTATATGTTCTTTGAGTGTTTCTTAGGATCGGTACATGAAATTCAAGGACGCTGAATTAGTGCAAGTAAAAAAAGTTACATCTGCTAATAATATGATATTGAATGCGTTTTGGAAAGAAGCAGGTCAGTATAAATCCCTTCAAAATGATGAATGATGTATTTAATCTTGAACATAATCTGAATAAAGAAGATCGAGAGCATGAAAAGAAAGACACCAACATGACAGAGTTATCCCAGTATTATTATTATTATTATCTGTCAGTCTGTCAGGAAAATTGCCCCAAACAGATGAACACATTTCAAGTATTGTTGATAATGGGAAAATTAAATAAAAAATAAGGTTAAGCCATTACCTTCTTTATTCATAAATGACTTAAGAAGTCACTCTAAGTGATGGTGAGCAATCCTTAAAAATAATATAATAATACACTCTATGTAGGAGCAACTTTCCAGTCTCTAAGGTCACTTTACAGGTACTAAAGTTAACTGATAAAATCTTATAACAAAATAAAATCACATTGTGAAAAGTTGTAACATAAAATGCATAAAACAAGAAAATATAAGAGCTTGCAGTGTGTGTTGTGTGAGGGTATTGTCTACTTGAGCTCATTGCTATCAGTATGAACTTATATTCATAAAATGATCCTTGGCTAATAGTATTGGGGACCATTTTGGTAACTGAGTGACATGTTCCCTCTTGGACAGTGACATCTAAACGTACGTTTGAATAAATGTTGAGGTCACACGTGAGCTATTTTGCTTGTAGAAAACTCTGCTGCCTTATGTCTGAGCTGGGAATGAAACCGACTGGTAAGAAAGCACTTTGACGATAGTTGACTTTGCTCTTGTCATGATCTGACAGCTTATGGTCCTTCTGATGCTGGTGTTTTCCATCCTGTGCACCTCGTGAACTGACGAGATCAGATTTTCCCGACCCAAGGTTTGTCAGAATATTGTCCGCCGAGGTATCATTAAAGACGATTCCTTGGGTCTGACAGCTCCCGGTTTTTATTTCATTCCTCTCCTGCAACCATTGTGTCTGACTGACAGCAGCCTGATGCAAACACATGAAACTCTTTGAGGATATCTGAAATGCAAAATCTCCAGTTAGAGGTGTTCGTGTGCGATAGAAGGCATGCTCTCTTTTTCACTTGGAACAAAAGATCAAACCGCAGAGCAGACAGTTACAACTCCAGGGCAGCCCCCCGTGTCATCCGAGTATCCAAGTTTTAAATTAGTGTTGGAAGCTATTCAAGCTTGTTCTTCCTCTCATTTCTCCTCGCAGAGGGCGCCACACCCTCCCTGCCCTCTTTCCTCTACGCTTTATTACTCCTGCCCCTGGTTGCCGCGGCTGTCGGTGTGTTGCTGTGGAGACGGAAACACGTCTCTAATCGCGGTGAGTCTTCCGGCGTTTTTTCCTCTTCTGACAGCCAACCCTGTACGTCCGTCTGCGGGCCATGTCAGCTGCCACTGAGTGATGTGGGCCGTAACTTCCTGTAGGGTTCTTATAATGAATCACTCCCCTCCTCTGACTCCCTGTCAGCACATACGTGTGTGTGTGTGTGAGTGTGCGTGTGCATATATGTGTGTGTCTAATTCTTTGTCTGCTCTCAGGTATTGAGCAATCCTTGTCAGTGCATTCAGGTGAAGCGGAGAATGTTTATGAGAATCCCGAGGACATCCGACAGGTGAGGCATTTTTCAATCCCAGATGTCACTGGATTGATTTGATTTCCATGTCATACGTTGTCTTATTTTCTTTTGATTACTTTTTCCTCTGTTGGATCAAATGAAAATCAAAGGTGCTGTCAAAAACCCTTAAGACGCGACTTGATTAAATTCTCAAAGGAACTTTCCTTTAAAACACTAAAAACGTCAATATGTCGAGGGAGGGAACACCAGTTCTGCTCTTTTACCCTTGTGTTATCTCAGGGTCTAGTTGAACAATTAGATTTGTTTTCGGGACTTTGGGTCACCTTCACCCTGAGATGACATAAGGGTTAATACAGTATTTCATCATGTGCCAGGTATGCAAGATATTTTGGGATGAGCATCAGCTCCTCCAAGTCCAAGACATTATGACTCTCAGTTGGTAAACTATACAATGTTTGGGTTCAAATCTTTTCCCAACTCTACCACTTCATCTACATTCCTAACTTATACCTCATCACTTCCCTGGTGAGGACATGCTAGAGAGATTATCTCTCAGTTGTCAGGTCTGTTTATCTCTGAGGTTAGGAAATGACTGAAGCTCTTCTTACTTATCCCAGACCGTTATTTTAGCCATATTTCAAAGCAAAATCTTGTAAAAATTGTGGGAAGAACGTAAGAAAAAAAAAAAAAGCTAAGACCTGTGGGCCATGTTTCTGTCTATACGTCACTCGGGATAACCCAATGTTCGTCCACACCAACGTATCAGGTGGAGTTTTCAGTTTGCTTGTTCTGTGCGTACAAGCTTTTTTATGTAAGTAAGTAAGTAAGTATTTTTTATTTATACAATCAAAACAATATTCAATAAAGTGTATACTTTAAAGGTCAAGATAAAACTGATAACACAACAGGAGTTCTAGAAAATCAAGGAAAAGCCTGAACAAATAAAATCTTTACTGTGTGTTTAATGTGGACTGGACGGAATATGAGGATAAAAGTTCATGTAATGTCTGTGAAAAACGCCTACATGAAGGTGTCAATAATCTAAACATAACATTCTCCGGAAGAACATCCGTGTCTAGAACTCAACCTAGAAATATCCAATTCTTCCTCCTCTCTTAGAAATTTAATTGCCTCAGGATATTCTCATTTCTATTCTCCATCCCAATTTACTCCCAGGTGAGGAACTAACACTCATGCATGACTCACTGCCTAATTAATTGTAAAAAAAAACAAAAAACAATCGGAGGAGAAGCTAGTGATAGGCTCAGAATAAAGGTAGGTGAGGTCCCTTGTGGTTCAAGAGTCTCCTGAGATACTTCTCACTGAGGATGGAACGTATAAAGAAAAGCACCACCTTAGAGTGCACAGATGGGTAACAGATTAATGTTAAGTGCGAGTACTCAGGACGCTGGTGATGGAGCTAATGCTCGCCCTCAAATGGGTCACAGCCCTCCTGGTACACAGAGAAGAGAAGCTGTTGAGATATCTCCGTTTTTCCTCCGGCCATGGGTTTCCAGAAGAGCAATTATTACACAGACCGCCGTGATTTCTGTCCAATGACGTGCCTGTAGAAAGAAGGTGCGTTAAGGTGTCGGTTTAAATAATGACATAATGAAATAAAGTAATGATTATTTGACAAATCAAAATATTTTCATATATTCTTGCACATAATATTATTGATTATATTTGGGGGATTTTCTAGAGAGTTAATAAAAGAGTCCAAACTGTAAATAGAACAATTAATTAATGTGATTTTGTTATCAGTGTAAGAAATAGAGTCCAAACATATATTAAATTGAAAGAGTCAATTATTATAGCCACTCTGAAACATTAATAAACACATTCAGCGATGAACAACATACAGCACAGAAACAAGGCAAACATTTGAGAGAAAATCTAAAGCAGCAGACCTGGTGAAATATTCAACCAAAAACTTTAAACCATAATAACAGAGCAGTGTTTGTACGTCTTACTGTTACTTACTAACCTTAC
Source organism: Callionymus lyra (assembly GCF_982586985.1). Classification (NCBI taxonomy): domain Eukaryota; kingdom Metazoa; phylum Chordata; class Actinopteri; order Syngnathiformes; family Callionymidae; genus Callionymus; species Callionymus lyra. The sequence goes on from NC_141830.1 coordinate 19,940,458, forward strand.
AAGGGCCAAATAGCTCCGGACAGAGGGCCACATTAGGGCCCCCTTTGTCCCATAATTGTAGTTAGTATTCCATAGAGGGTGACCAATTACATTTACTGGATAAAGGGACAATGAACTCCACAGACATTATAATGATTATCATTTTTACTAGTTTGTAAGAATGTTGCTGCCAACCTCTGTCTGACTTTGCTCATTTGGACTATTGATGACTAAGATATTTCAAACGCTAATAAAGATTCAACCAGCCTAGAATAATACATAATAATATTAGGTAAAATAAATCCCAATAGTCACTACAATGAGCTGCTTGGAGGATGTCTGCAACTTCCAGATGCTTCTACAGTATCTTTTTCAACTTCTGTTGCTTTTTGTTTTAACAAACATATATGAGTCGTGAGGACAGATACCACTTAAAAATAATGATTTCAGCAGCAATATATATAACGAAATGTAAAGTTTGTTTTTAATAGTATCTCCTACCACAACATAATATAAACATTCATCATTTACCTCATTATAATTGTTACCCAGCCTTCTACAAACAAGGACACACACACAAACACACACACACTCAGACAATGCTTCCAATTAAATAAATCACTTGTGATGTCTGTGGGAGGAAGGTGCTGAGTGTAAGACTCGTGCAAACGTGAAGAAACGTCAACATGTTTGTCCACAAAAGAACTTGGACTGTGTCCACAATTATAAATGTGGAACTTAATTGTATCATAAGCTTTATCCAGCAACACACACCTGCGCAATAAAAGATTGTTTAAGTGGATCCGCATGATATCTTAAGACGTTCTTGTGTGCGCAGCGATTTTCATCGATGTGGTCTCATTTGACACGTTCATTCTTCCTCTGGCGAGTGAATGGTTGAAAGCGTGTGCTAGTTCTTCACAGATCGTTCAATCACGTTTCAATATTAGCTTGTCTTACTTCATGTGTTGCCGGGAGCTGAATATGAACTGGGTAGCTTTTACAACAACAAAAAAAAGTTTGTAAACTTGGAAAAAATAACTATCAGTTTGTGACACAACTACCTCCGGCGTCAACACATGTCGGTAATCTGTTCATCGCCATCCTGGATTAACATGGTGTCGTGCTGCTGAAGGAAAGATGGATTTTCCTTCAGCGTCAGACTTGTTCTCGTAGATGTTCGTCTGCCTAAACATATGTTAAGATGCTGCCTGTTGATGAATTGAAATAAAGTGAACGCTGTGTGATGCAAGAGAAGGAAATGATTCAAACTGGAATAAAAACTACAAAAAACATCTTTCTCTGTTCACCACAGGCTGCACCTCCAAGTCCGGTCTACATGGTGAGTCACAGTCTCACCTTCTATGTGTGTGAGTGAATGTGATCGTGAGCGGTGACACACACAAAACCATCTGATCTCTTTTTCACTTTCTCCTGACATGTTCTGTTGCAGGATTTGAAACCAAGAGCGAAGGATGATGTCTACAAAGAGTTAGAGTGGTAAAGGTGATTTGTGTGTCTATTATTTTCCAATAAAGTCTCACACTCTTATGCAGTAACATCCAAACAACATTGTAATGTTGTTGAGCTTCCGTCAAAGAGCAGACGTTTGTATTAATCAGCTGGATTTGTTTATTTAACATTATTGAACATTCATAACTCACACTATTAAGATTCATCCCCGGAACTTCAATATCACTTTTCAGAACACTAAAACCAACTACTGTGTCTAATAACAATTTGAAACAGTAGCATGTCCACAAAAAGATTATTCATTCAAAATGATCTACAAAAATGCACATATATTTTTTCATAAATCTATTGAGAATACTTTGTATGTTGATGTACCATTATTACCTCATGAGCCAATATATACACAACACAAGGAACTATGTACATTTTTGTCATTACCTGACTTGACTCTAAAGACTAACTTCATTCAATATTGAATGAATCATTTGGGTCGATGCGATAAGAACATTTCATCAGTTTAATCGAGCATCTTCCAAATCATTAATTCCAATTCATAGTAATTGACTGATGTCTGATCAAATTAAAACCTTCAGTGCTTCGTCTAAAATCCTTCAAAGTAGATTATTTTTCAAGTTGCTATTGCGACCCATAAAGATGCCACTTATTCAAATAAGATAAGAGACTGATTATGAATTTGTTTGGTGAAGAAAGACAAACACAGAGATACTTAAGGTACATTAAGCCTTTAAAGAATGGAAAGAGAATATCAAAATCATACTTTCTGTTAGGTAAGTATACATTTGTTTTGCGTAGAGTGCTAAAGGATTTTAGGCCCCTTGTGTGATTGAGTTGGACTCCCATACACATTCTGTATAGTGTTTCCAGAATAACCTGATGCACAGACCAGCTTTTTATTTTTATGCTCTCGCCTCCTGAAACTGTCTCCCTTCTTACGATGATCTACATTGTTTTTCACATTATTCTGAGGAGGACAGAAAAGTTCAGGACGCCTACACCTCCTCATCTTTCAGAAAACATTTATTAGCCGTAAATAAATATTTTCATGCAGCCAAAAAACTATCCGATGATCTTTTGTGTGAGTGACACCAATGATCTTGAGTGATATTATCATGAATGGTTATCTCGGAAGATTTTGCAAGGGCGCTCTTTTGGAGAGATTTTTTAAACTAGATTACTTTTAAAAACAAACATTGATTTTACACATTCCAATGGTAACCTTTATTCTTCTTAACATAGATGATTATTCTTAATAGCGATCTAGATCTCCTTCTAAAAGGTATACCGTATTTTCCGGACTATGAGTCGCACCAGCCATAAAATGCATAATAAAGAAGGAAAAAACATATATAAGTCGCACTGGAGTATAAGTCGCATTTTTGGGGGAAATTTATTTGATAAAATCCAACACCAAGAACAGACATGTCATCTTGAAAGACAATTTAAAATAAAAATAGAATAGAGGCAACAACAGGCTGAATAATTGTACGTTACGTTACATGTAACTGAGAACGTGCCTGGTATGTTAACATAACATATTAAGAGTTATTCAGAGAACTATAGCATAAATAACATGCTAAGAAGTTTACCAAACCATCCGTGTAACTCCAAATAACTCAAATCCAATGAAATCTTCATCCTCGGTGTCACTTTTAAACTCCGGAGGTAGAAGATGCGGCGCTTCCTCTTCTACATCGAAATTATCAACACAGGCCTAGAGCGCCCTCTTGTGGTTTAGTGTGAAAATAACATGTGAAATGATATGCCGGTAATAATGTGTTAATAATTTCACACATAAGTTGCTCCAGAGTATAAGTCGCACCCCCGGCAAAACTAAATACAGTACTTGAAAATGACCCAGAGAGCATCAACCTCCTTCAAACAATGAGAATACTGGTACATTTGCATTATCCAGTCCCTTTAATATTTTAAACACCATCAACAGTTCATGAAGCTTTTATTGTAACACATGTCAAACGTTTGACGGAGGTAACAACAATATAATGAAACAAAAACGGTTCTGTCAAAAACTCACAGGTGTTATGAAGGTAAAAGATTTCAGAATCGTGAAAACACCACGACACAGTAAATATATATTTATAGTTGATTGAAGTGTTACGCTAGCAAGACGTGTGCCTTTCTCTGTCATGTTGCAGGTTTTATAACCACATGCTGATCAGAGCTCCTGTGCGTGAGACTTGTGAGGGGGTTGTGTGTTCAAGAAGCGACTCACAGATGGAGGATTTTGTATCAAGTTTGTCTTTGTGCTCATGTTTTAGACACGAGTCATGTCAGAACTGATCACCCCCTCACATCCAGACTTCACACGGGCGTCACGTCTGCTCGGATCCCAGCGGCGGCACGAAGCGAACGTACACTTGGTCTTTGAGGGAAGTGCACTCCACAACAATCCTACCGCTGCATGTATTTCTCTTCGCTACTGTCACTCATGATTGTGTGTGGGTGCACAAATTGAACGTTCTCGCAATCACTTGAGCACAAAAATAAACATTTTTCTGTGTGACTTTTGTCAGACGGTTTAAAGGAATAATGTGTTTTAACGGTTTTTAATATACAATGTTAAAAAAACACAATTTACTAAATTTCTGAGTCTCGTTTTTCACTTTAATGGTAATTTAAATGTTAATGTCCAACCTTTTCAACTGATTATCCAGAATTATGGTTGGGTACGTCCCGTGGTCCCCCCAGCTCAAGATGTCTCTGTAGACCGATTAGGGGTCACTCTAAAAAATGTTCCATTTCTTTCATTCATTCATTCATTCATTTTATGCCACTTATTAGCTTATGGGCGTCGGGGATGGGATACCCTGGAAAGCATGTGTTCCGCAGGGCAGATAAAGACAGACAACAATTCACACTCATACCTACGGACAATTTCCCCAATCAACCTCTGTATGTTTTTGGACTGTGAGAGGAAACCAGAGTGCCCGGAGTAAACCCATGCAACATACAAACTCCTGATGCTATTTCCACTATGTAAAAAAGAAGAAAACAACAGGGATGACTTTTTAATTACTCTTTAGGTGTACATTGCTATGTATAGGAATATTTTCTGCCTGAATGCCTCAATTTAATTAAAGAAAATGTGAGTTTATTATTTTATTCGAGATTTTCAGAATTAAGAGCCTTATAATACATATTCATAATGACTGATATAGCACAGCTAGCCACAAGCTATGATTAAATAAATAATTATGTTTCTATCACAAATGATCTTTTAAGTTAGTACAGGGTGAAGTACACCGTTTAAAAAATGTAATGAATGAACATGCACTGTATAATACAGCACAATTTGGATTTTTTAATAATACATTTTAAATACATTTTCGAGCCCTTGAGATATTGATCAGATAAAAAAAGTCACATCACTACACATGTGATAAAGATCAATTGTGTGTGTTAAGTGCATGGAGATTTTTTAGTCTATATTATTATAATGTCTACTAGTGTAGACCCTTTGACCATATTTCAAGTGCTAGTAACAGGTTGATCAGGCTTCATGAAACAGTGTAGTCCTCCTCAGAGCTCAGCAGGTGGTGCTCTTTGTTTGGAAATGATGGGAGGGTTCATTGAATTGAATTCAGTTCCTTAAACTATAGAGCTTCATGTTCCATCTATTGCTCTTTGAAAACGAAGACACCGCATTACGATGTTTCATGAAACTTCAACCAAACCCATCACTAGGAAGTTTCCTTTGCTCATGTATTACAATTATTTGTTATAAAATGTGCAAAACACAACAAAGAGTTTGAAAATCAAAGTTTACCGACACCGAAAACATGTCCTACCTCAATGGCATCTAAAGTTGTGAGCACACACTTGCTTTGAGTTGTTTGCAAGGATCACTTGACCATACACTTTGATAGAAGATGTAAGATGGTTGACATGTATACTTGCTACTAAAAATACTCCTTACTTAATAACATTTTTCTCAATTTCCTGGTGATTCCTATTTCCAAAATAAACAGGAGCCATATGGAGAAAGTCAGTAATTGATTATATTTACATCTTCTTAAGCGCTTTGTGAACCTGGTCTGTGAAATGCACTGTGCAATAAAGCTAACTTACTTACATATTTACTTACTCTTTATTTCCACGATGGCCTATAATCTCTCAGTTCAGGGATTTCCATGCCTGTCAGTTCCTCCAAGCTAAACATCAGTCTGACATGTTTCTCCGCAAAATATAGCATCGAAATGATTTTATGGTGAGTATTCTGGGATTAATGTGACAATTCACATATTAAAAAGAATTAAACGGTGAAACGATTTACTGAGCGCTTTGCGTTGCGCGTGTTCTGCAGAGGATTCCGTAGTCCTCACAGTGGAAGAATGGCCGGCTGGCTGTGGCTGCGCTGTGTTTTGGGGCCGCATTTGCAGCGAATTCATCGCCCCCCGGATCAGTCCCGACAGGAAGGAAGGACTGCCAAACGGGTATGGATGCCTGCCCTTTAATAAACCAGTTAGAATCCAGCTGGCTAGAATATTGCGCCTGGCTCGATCGCGTTAGCTTCGGCTGCGGCCCGGAAGTGTTTGTTATGGAAACTCAGACGTCACTTCACAACACAGAGGCTGGAAATGAATAAAAACACGGCGATTATCGCAACACACCCAGTTGTTTTTCAAAAGAGTTTGGTATTTTTGTGAAAGTAGTAGATGAATTTGCAGGTATTTACATTATCAGTGAACTAGCTACGATAGTTGCCACTTTCAATTCAAACCTCAGATTACTCATAGAAAAACTAATGTATATACAGTGTACAAATGTGTTTATATATATATAACGGGGTATAACTTCCAAAAAATGAAACCGAAAGCTGGTGTAGCCTTCATGTAGCTTCTCCCCCAGAGTCCAAAAGGTGGTTATATCTGGTTATCACTGAACTGAATAGTTATTTCTATTTACTGTTATTGTCACTGAGAACTTTGAGGCTTTCCGTCCTGTGAGACCAGTTGCAGGCAACAAACATTTGCTGTGTCTCAAATCGCATACTTGCGTACTCAAAGTTAGTATTTTTAGTGCGTAGTGCGTCTCAATTCTTAGTATGCGAAAATTAGTGCGCCATGCACACTAAATTGGCGTACTAACACGCCCACAAAACTGAGTATGGTTCGATGGACACTAACCACCCTTAACAGCCGCCATCTTAATGACGTTTTAATCGGAAGTTACGTCATATATAAATGCATATATATTCATATACTTACAGGTGTATTTTCAGCAGAAGTATAAGGATGGCACGTCTTCGCTGCTGATACCAGCTTAAATATCTTGTGAATATTTCCATTCTCATATTTTTTCTTTATTTCTTCTTCCAAACTTGAAAAACGTGCTGCCAGCAGGTGGCGATAGTGTTCCTACAGCTGGTTGAAACCATCGTTAAATAGAAGTAGAAGAAGAAGCTGTCGCGTCATTTCCTGTTAGTGTGTAGCAGCAGAGTTTGATTTGAGACATACAATCTGTGGAGAATTTGCGTACTAGTTAGTATGTACACTATCCTAATGCATACTAACTTATAGTATACTAAGAGAAGTATGCGATTTGAGACACAGCAATTGAGGCCTGAAGAACAAACAAGCAAGAAGTGTGATGTAATATTGCTGACTGGAATGATGTTCTCAGTGCCTCTGAAACGTTTGCTTATTATGATGATGATGGTGATGATTATTATTATTATTGCTATTAACAATTTGAATTGCTAATGGATTGGGAAAACGTGTTTATTGAATGTATATGCATCAACAGTTTATTCCAGCAAGCTGCAGATGGAAATCGCATAGTTCAGACTAATCAAGCATTTTTAATGGTTCCCTGAATATTCTAATTCGATTTTTATATTTGTATATCCTGTGTCTAAAACATTCACTGACGTCTCATTTTGTAATGGTGCCAACAGGGATGGAACTATAAGGCAGGAGGCGTGGAGAGACACACCGACAGCATCCTCGGCTGGGTCAGTACGGCGACATGGAAGTTTTGGACGTTGAGGAAAAGAGTTTTTAATTTGATCTGATTTTGCATGTTCTTTTTAGGCGTCAACACTATGGTCTCTCTCCTACTACAGCTCTCCAATAATACTCAGCTATCTGTACAGAAAAGGTAGGTTCCTTCTCCAATTACCGTAATTAACACACAACACACCTTTGAAAAATATGCCTGTAGAAAAAAATACATGAAATGGCGTTTGGCATAAAGCCCAATCTCCAACCTCTCTTTGTTGTGCAATTATGCTTTTCTTCCCTCATGTTCGTACTGAACCGTCCTCAGGTGTTTATTTCTTGATTCACAAGTTACGAGATTAGAGATCGTATGAAGATTTTAAAACGACCTATTGTAGCCGACCAACAGAAAATGAATACAAAATGTAACAATAACAGTTTGATGTTTAATATAACATTTAATCTGACCTTTTTATGTTTATTGTTCATGTTTTTAGGGGGAATGATTGTTCTGTCGCACTGTTTGAATCTTCTTTTGAATTCAAAAATAGCATAACAAGCCTATAGATTTTTACATATCGGATGGCTCTTGCAGAGTCATTTTACAATCTTTTCCATTTATTTGTGAAACATTTTGATGTTTGTTACATGACTACTAAGAGTGTATTCTTAGGTTCGGTTAGGTAGAACTTTATTGATCCTTCAGGAGGTCTCCTACGGGAAATTGTTTTTTTGACACAGCAATACAGCAATTATTCATAAAAAATTAAAAAGAGAAATAAAGAGAAAGAACATAGATCAAAGAAAAAGGATACAAAGACTAACATAGAATAGAACATCATGGTAGTTTCGCTCCACTGACTCCACAAACTCAGAATTGTACAATCTAATAGCCCTAAATTTCTCTAATGGTGCAGTTGGCGCTATACTACCTGCATCTCCACCGGTCCTCCTGTTCTCATTTACACACACGTACATTAAACTGTCTCGCTTTCACTGACATTCTTTCCCTTCTCTGACTTCTCCCTACGATTCAGTATCTGCAAACATTCATGGTTAACTTGGAAAAGGTGTCTAAGAACTGATTTAACTTCAGTTCTCCTGCATTAGATAGTTGATGGTGAATGAGTGAACTAATGTAAATACCAGAACAGAACTGTTTTACCTCAGTCTGTTCATTTTCCAGAACTATTTTCTCACCACTGACTGAAGTAGCTGGTGTCATTTGAGCTCATATCATCTTCAGTCTTTGGGATGCTTCAAACACCAGTTAAATCAAAACCATTAGTTTTTTTCCTCCAACGTTGAGTTGAAATGATGAGAATCAAGGTGTCCTGAGATGGAGAGCAGCAAACGTTTGTGGCGCCTTCTTGGGATTTACTCCCAGAAGTGGGATTAATATGAAGTTAATCAGCGGAAGCTTGCAGTAAGACTCGACGGGCATCAATAAGTTAATTGCTTGAGGTTATTTGCCTCTCTTCAATGTTTAATTGAGCTTCTCGTATTGATTTATGCGTATAGTTATAGTGTAGCCGTCGGTGTCTGTGCATGCTAATAAGACTCAAATCTGGCAGCGTGTGGTTAGTATTCAAGTCTTCCTTCTGTCTTTTCAGGCTACATATGCAGCAGTAAGGTGGTGCCGACGGGTCAGATCATGGGGACGGTGCTGGTGTGTCTCCTCGGAGTGGCCTGTCTCAGAGGTGAAGCTGCAGATGTTTGCCTGTAGGGCTCGACAACGGCTGCTCGGCCTGCCTCGTTCTCTCGGCCAATCAACAATCCTAATTAACTTTAAGCGCTTCAAGCCACCAGGTCTTCCCAGAGCGAGATCGATCGTAGCAATCCCAGGCCAGAATTACACTTTAACTTAATGCAAACAATTTAGTCTGGCTAATGTGTATGGTTACAGGCAACATTTGTCTATAATACACTCTACATAATCCACTGCTACAATCTGATCCATTTGTTTTGGTTGTGGAATCGATGTCAGTGGCCAGATGAAACAAAATGTTTGTGTTTAGATTTTATTGATAAATAAATGTAGATTGTCTCTTTATCTATTTGCACATAATGTCATGTTCTCTTAGGTGTAAAGTGAATGAAATTAATTACAAATAAGACAAAATGCCCGTAACTTCAGGAATGCAGCTTAATAAATGAGGCATGTATGGAAACCTATCAGTGCCATTAGAATATATTAAATGGTGGAATTTAACATCTGAAGGGCATCCTAAATTAGAAATCCTATTTTCGGTTTATCAGTCAATGCACTATTGTCGCTTTGAATGATATAAAATATTTTATATACATTATTGAGGTAGTTTTTGGTTCTCTATTTATTGTTTAACGCCTCCTGGAGGCCTTTAACCTTTCAAAACCTATAGATTAGTCACATTGTTGTATAGACCTCATTCAAAGCGTTTGTCTGTTAATTACAGTATTGCAGGTGTGAAAGAAATAATTGGAACAACAATATATATATCGCAATATTTGAATGTCCGATATGTCAAAATTTCATCTCTTCATTTATGATTTCTTTGCACAGAATTGCAAAATTTTGAGTGATTTCGTGTGCTTTTATTGCTTTTTTTTTTTAGCTTTATGGAATATACTACGAAGCCCCTAAGTGGACATGGAAGGAAAAAAAATATTGTGTGATCTCGCATATAATGAAGACTGGGAGACAACATCCGTGGGGAAGATGAATTGAATTTTATTTTGAAGTTGGCCTTCAATAAAAAGACATTCGATCTGTGCTCTTTCACAAGCATGCTTTGAACGTGAGTGAAAGGCATCTCGAGAGGATTTTAAGTTAAACTCTCTCGGCGTGAAACATACTGCGCTCTAGGAGATCTCGTCGGATTCATCAGCAACCAGTTGCAATCCTCTGGACAGAGCAGCCAAGTCTCACACTTTTAGTGTGACTTTGAGCCATTTTCACACCACACGCCACACTTGCCGTTTCTCACGATTAAATTGACCCACTCAATACTATAGATATATTTTTAAAATGATGATAAACTATGGTCATTTTTGGTTAATATTGCGTGATGGCTTCAGTGATTGGCTACAACATAAGGCGGGTCTATCTGTCAGTTCAACATCATAAGGCTGTCAATCTATCAGTTGTTATGGTTTCTCCACTCATGAGCCGCACTTTAATTTTAGAAAGTTCTCGCTAAACTTTGCAATTAATTCCCCAAACGCCGTTAAGAAGTAAGTAATAAACTTCCAGCTTTCAAATTAATGAAATTAAATTAATGAACCTTCTTCATTGTCATCGTGATTCTCTGAAATTAAATCTTTTAAATGCACGTTTGTTCCTCTTTTTTATTTGTCATTAATTTTGCCATATCTATTGATTGATTAGAACGTTCTGAGATTGTCATCCAATAAATAGATTTATATTTTTTCTTCCATGTCCCCTTAGGGGCTGCGTAGAATATACCATCATTTTGTGATGTATAGTAATATCACAAAAGTACTGACCAATAGTTTTCATGTTCAATTGCTCTAAATCGGTTTATTTGAAATAAACAACAAATAAACCTTTCACACAGCCACAGAAATTCGATTAAAAAACATTTTCAAAACACTTCACGTCACATCAACCCACATACATTAACACCTGGTTATCGCTTGAAGGTGAGGAAATGTATTTAAAGCATTTCCTTCCAAAAACATTTATCACATTTGCATTAAAAAACTTCCATTGTTTTGAGTCACAAGGTCTTCTTCGATTACACACTTTCGCTTCTTTGTTACACTTTTGTTCTCAATGTTTTTCTTGCTCAAGGTTGGGGAAGATGGAGGAATTCCGAGTATGTTCAGTTCATTTCCATTCTGGAGGAAACAAAGAAGAATCATTCGTCAGAGAACAAGGTGAGGCTGCTACGATACAAAGACTGGACTGTTGTCCTGACACCGGGTTTAAATATTCAAACACGCTGTTGATGCTCCGCAAATGTTGATCAACACTGTAGCATAAATGTTTCAGCTCCACCTTTGCCTTTAAGTTTATTTCACGGCCAGCAGTCGGGTTTTCAGATTTACTGAGCTTTGAGGTAACAAAAAAAAAAAGAGTTTAGTCTATTTGATTCAGGTGCTGGTGGGGGAATAAAGGAGAAGAAAGCAGATCGGTCGGTTGTTTTGAAAAAGCAGCCATGAGAAAGTCATCACTAGCTCTTGAGCCATGATTCGCTGCAACCTGCCTTGACATCTGTGGGCGTCTCTGTGTTGTGCAGAGAAAGCTACGGTCGTATGACTTCGACTTCTCTTCCTGGCCTCCAGACTTCAGCTGGACAGAAGTCAGCAGTCCGTAAGTTTCTTTGTTTTTTTTGTTTAATGAGTTCAGACATGTGTCTACGGTTGCCATGACAACACCACTACAGCAGCACACTTTGCTCCGGTGGCTTCGCACACGTGATTTCAGTGCTAACGTTCACACCAGAGCTTCAGCGACGGCACACGAGAAGTGTTTCATCAGATGGATGCTGATCTAGGCATGAATCATTCATGAGACCCTCCAGTCATTAAAGTAGCTCAGGGTGTTTTGACACTTACACTCACGATGAGATCAGTCTCGTGATTGTTCTTATTATATTACAGGAAGTTGAACAAAGCCGGCGTCTCTCTGCTGAAGCCGGAGCCTCGGCTGAGGGGTACGGCAGACGGACTCCTGCACTCGGTCCGCACGCTGCCGTGTCAAGTCATCAGGTGAAGCGGATTCAGAAGCAGCAGACGGGAGGCCGAGAGTTAATCTAACGCGCTGTCGTCCTCCATGTCCAGCTTCCTGGTCACCCACTCGTTCGGCAGGAGGATGCTGTACCCCGGTTCTGTGGGCCTGCTGCAGAAAGCCATGAGGAACATGCTGCAACAGGGACAGGCCCGGCTGGTGGAGGAGGTACAGTACGCAGACCACACTCACGGGAGAGTTCCTTCATGAGAGTGCAAATATGAGGACAAAAGATTATGAAATGATAAATACAAATAGACTGGTTATTTGAATATTCTAATGTTTTTAGGATTAAATGTGAATCATAGTCGTGTAAATGTTTTCTAAGAAAAGACTACAGTGGGGGAAACGTATTAGCAAAAATTGTTTCAATGATTTTGTTTAATTTAGGTTTCAAGATGCAGTAAGTCCTTCATCATGACCATGTTTTGAAGTTGTTACTTTATAACGTTTGAAGTCTCGGAGAACAAAAGGTTACGAGAGCCGAGTCCATCATGACGTATTAATGGCTTCACTCCTCCTCCAGCCAGCTGTAATCACACCTGCTCTGTTTATACAACGAGCCCCTTGGAGATGGTGACTTTCAGGATTGATGATGTGCGGTGACAAACCTCAATGTTGGACCAATCACAGCAGAGTTGGTGTGGTTATGCTAAATATTGTTTAATATCCAGAAAAAAAAGTGTTTTCAGTGGGGGGGGGTTAAACACATTTTCTAACAAATATTTCAATTCATCATTGTGTCGGGTCACCTTGACCCAGAGATGACACAAGGGTTAAAAGAGACATTAAGTACATTAGAAGTCCAAGATCAATTTAAGATCAGTTTCCCTGTGGTAAACCATGGAACTATTATTGTAGAATGATATTAAATACAAAGTGACATGTGTTGACAACAGTATGAGTCGAATAAATGAACCAATAGAGTGACGTGTTGCGGGAATGAATGAGTTAAATATCGGAGCCGACACACTTCAAACACTGGAGCGTGCGAGAGCTTTGAGTGACACTTGAGTCACTCTGCTGCTTGTTAGAGCTGATTGTGGGAGACGATCGTATCCGCTGTGGTGTGGAAGGTCGAGACCAGTACGTGGAGGTCTGATCACGGCTAATGAACGTCGGTGACAGGAGCCCAACATGGCGTCAAGGGACTCGTGAGGGCTCCTTCATCTCAGCAGCTGGTCAGAGACGCACATCAGACTCTGGCAACAGATGCTCTTTGAGTGAAGGAAGCTATTTCGGTCCGAGCGGAGCCCGAATCCCTGGGCAGCGGAGGAGGTCACGTGACTTCATGATGCTGCAGTGATTCTTCCACCCCGCTTCACTGGGACACCTGCTGAGGGGGGGGCGCATGAATGTTTCAGAGGCAGCAGCGTGAAGGTGTGTCTCGCTTGCTAAGAGAAATGCTTCCACCTGCAGTTCGACGGTCAGAGGAACAAGCTGGTGGCGTGTGACGGCAACCAGATCGACACCATGTTCGTGGACCGAAGAGGATCCGGCGGTCAGAAGGCTCAGACTCTGGTAACGACCTCTGTCGTCTCGGGGTGTTTTCCTGAAGCTCACACTCTCTCTCACCTCCTGCAGGTGATCTGCTGCGAAGGAAACGCTGGCTTCTACGAGGTGGGCTGCATGAACACGCCGCTGGAGGGTGAGAGACGCTTGACCTTGATGTGGAGTTTTCTCAAACACTCACACACTCTCTGACGGCAGGAGGATACTCTGTGCTGGGGTGGAACCACCCGGGCTTCGCAGGCAGCACGGTATGTCTTTGAAGAGACTCCCAGCAGAAACGCACAAGTCCTCTCATAGATGTTCACACCATCCGACCACAACACATAGATACGTTCATACGCACAGGCATACACCACCCCGACTTAGAATGGATACATTCATATATACGCACACACCACCCCAACACATACAACCCCACTAAAACTTTGGATGGATACATTCATACACACAGAAACAAACCACCCCAAAACTTTAAACCCCACCCCATTTCTGAACTGATATGTTCATACATACACATCCCCCAACATGTACAACCCCATTGTAAGGTATAACAAATATGTTCATAAGCACCCACCACCCCAACACAAACAACTCCACCCCAACTTGGAACAGACACGTTCAATCATACACATACAACCCTAGCACAACATAGAACAGGTACATTCATACACACACCACCCCAACTTAGAATGGATACATTCATGTATACACACAACACCCAAAAACATACAACCCCACTAAAACTTTAAATGAATACGTTTATAAACAAAGACAAATACTGCCCCAACACATTGAACCCGACCCCAACTTGGAACGGATATGTTTATACAAACACCACCCCAACACATACAGTCCTACCAAAACTTGGAACAGATACGTTCTTATATACACACCACCCCAACACATAGAATTTCCCCAACAGGAACAAACGCAAAAACAGGAAAAATCACTACACAAAAACGTATGAGCTCAACAATTAACAAAAACACACATAGGTGCCACCCCAACGCATACAACCCCATCACTGACATACACGCACCACTACAACCCCATAACGGACACACAACCTTTTTCTACAGAGACCACACCAACACTGAAACCTACACAGCCCCACCCCGACACACAATCCCACTATTGGAACACACATCACACTTAAGTTAGAAAAAAAACAGACACAACCTCTTTAATAGAAATGGAAACTGTAAACTACACAACATGAATACAGACATATGACTGAACACAGGGACACACAAACACTGAAATCTAAAAATTAAAAAAAACACTACATCTGTCAGTCACCACTGACATTCAGCTCAAGTGTGTCATAGTGTTTGTTCATGGCAGAGCAGATCAAACTAAACCCCGGTGTGAACACGACGTAAATATCTTTCACGTCTCTGTCTTCAGGGAGTTCCGTTCCCTCAGAACGAGGCGAACGCCATGGACGTCGTGATTCAGTTCGCCGTCCACAAGCTGGGCTTCCAGCTGAGCAACATCGTGGTTTACGCCTGGTCCATCGGAGGATTCTCCGGTAAACTCGGATCCGCCTCTTAGACTCCGGCGAAGACTGACTCTCTCTCTCATAGCCACGTGGGCGGCCATGTCGTACCCGGAGATCCAGTCGCTGGTGCTGGACGCCTCCTTCGACGACCTCCTGCCCTTGGCTCTCAAGGTCATGCCTGACAGCTGGAGTAAGTGTCAGGGGTTAAAAGGTCATTAAAAGGATCCTTTGATACCATCTTTTCTTTTTTCCCCGGTCAGAGCCGCTGGTCCAGTACACGGTGCGACAGTACATGAACCTCAACAACGCGGATCAGCTCCTCAAGTAAGTCCTCGACCCACGTCCGGTCCTGTGAAAGGTTAAAACCTCATGCCGTTCCAACAGGTATCAGGGTCCGGTTCTGCTGATCAGGAGAACCAAAGACGAGATCATCACCACCACGTGAGTCATGAACGACACCACTTCAAGAGTCCAGACATGACAAAGGTACTGTTGGTGTCCTCACAGGGGTCCGGAGGACATCATGTCCAACAGAGGGAACGACCTGCTGCTCAAACTGCTGCAGTTCAGGTGAGAACGAAGGTTTTTCTTCTCCCTTCACGACCTTGAACTCGTTTTTCCTGGTCAGATACCCAAAGATAATGACGGAGGCGGGCGTCGGAGTGGTGAGGCAGTGGTTGGGGACGTCTGGCTACATGGAGGAAGGTGAGCTTAAGTCCTTTAAACCAGGAGTGTCGAACTCAACACCAGGAACACTCAAATTCCTTCACTTTCACTTGTATTAGAATTCTCTATAATTCTTCTCATTCAATCTGATCCTTGAGATTTTTTTTTAATCAAAAGTATCTTCAATAAAAACATATTTACTTGAAGATACTTTTTTTGGGATCAAATAATTAAGTCACAAATACAAAGGTGACTAATTTGTTACTTTTTTTTTATTCAAGCCATTTTTAAATTGAATAACGTTGAAACAAATCTCCCTCCATTAATAATTAAACACCGGCATCTTTCATCGGTCGCCATATGTATTTTCTTTGATCTATGTTCTTTATCTTTAAACTTGGATTGTATCATCTTGTTCTTTTTCTTTATTTCTCTTTGTTCTTGTTCTTATTTTATTGTTATTTATTTTTAATGAAAAATTGCTGTATTGCTGTGGCTAATTGGGGAAAAAAAAAAAAATCCCGAAGGAGACCTCCTGAGGGATCAATAAAGTTCTACCTAACCTATATGAACATGAATCTATTTGGAGTCACGTGTGCTTCGTCTCCCTGCAGCCGCCCTGTTCAGCAGCTACGAGGTGGACGACGACTGGTGCGAGTCGGTGCTGCAGTCGTACCAGGCGGAGGGAGACGTTCAGTTTCCCTGGAACGTCGGTGAGTTGTTGTTGTTGCTTTGAGACGAGGATCAGACGCCTCAGCCTCTCGGTGCCGATGACGCTCTCTTTCCTGTGCGCAGGCGAGGACATGACTCTGGAGGGAAGACGGCAGCTGGCTCTTTTCTTGGTGAGTGAATTATTCATCCGCGCTTTTGTGCTCACCGGAGTCGCGCGTCTGGGCTGTCGGGTGGAAAAGGGCAGCCACCTGTCGGCCGAGCGCCGCGGGGGAGGGAAAAACAAAGTGGCATTTCCATTCCTGCGATAAGCAGTTTTGGGAGACGAGCTTACCTCGTCCTCCCGACCGCCGCCGCGGTTGCTATGGCAACCGGCTCACCTGGGCGCCGAGGTTGACTGTTGTAATACGTTTCACGGCACTCTGCTTATTGAAGTCATTTAACATCAAACAAGGAGGGTTCCGTCAAATTACAGCTAATGACAGCTTCTCTCCCGTGGATCCGAGTTGAGACCAGAGCCTTAATATAACCCAGTCCTGCTCTCTCTCCCCCCGCAGGCACGGAAGTACATGCACAACTTTGACACGACACACTGCACTCCGCTGCCCGCCTCAGAGTTCCCGCCGCCCTGGAGGCTGTAGACGCTCCTTGTTGTTATTTTTAATATATATAATGATAGTGGACGTGATGTGACAACCTGTGAATCATATGTAAACTTCACCATATGCTGTGTCAACTCAATAAAATATTTCAACAAGCTTCACTTCTGCAGATCTTTTAGCCACAAGGTTGATCCGGCAATTTCATGATGAACCCATGTGCGGGAAGAATGGAGCGTGAGGTCAACGGGTGGATTGTGCAACTGTAGAGGGGAAAAGAGTCAAACCAAAAAAAAAAGCAAAGCTACCAATCCATGGGTTGGTCTCCGTCTCTACATGAGGTCTTGAATGAAGGGTAGAGACCTTAAGAACTCAGATCTCAGGGACAAGCAGCCAATCATTTTGTCTCTAAGGAACTGAAGAGTAAGTAAGTGATTTTTATTTATATAGCTTTTCCAGACCAGGGTCACAAAGCGCTTAAACAATCAAAACAATATTCAATAAAGTATATACTTTAAAGATCAAGATAAAACTGATAACACAACAGGAGTACCAGAAAATCAAGGAAAAGCCTGAACAAATAAAAACGTCTTAAGATGTTTCTTGAAGGAGTCAGTAGATCATCAAACACAGAGGAAGATCGTTCCAAAGCTTAGGAGCAACAGTCTGGAAGGATTTCTCTCCTCTGGTCCTGAACCGTGTTCAGGAACCATCAGTAGATTCTGATCCACAGACCTCAGAGCCCGAGCTGGGGTGTAAGGCTGGATCAGATCACTCATGTAAGGAGTAAGCGGTAGAACCTCCTGCGTTGAGGTGCCTTGGACATCTGATGAGGAGGTCTCCTGACCGGTCGAGAACATGGCCTGGAAACATGTCGACTGTGGGAATATATCGGAGGAAATTGTATCTGAAAGTTCTTTGAAAGAGTTTACGTGGGCACAGCTGGGATCAAGCAGTTTTGTCAACCGTCAGAAGAATTCAAACCGAGACGTTTAAAATATATTTAGTCGTACCGTTACACACTGGACCGTAAGAGGGAGAAGATAAAAGAACACCTCAAGCTTTAGATGTTGAAAGATTTATTTATGCAGGAGATGTTGCTCAAAGGATTCACAGATTCCAGTCAGCAACACGTTTACCTTCATGATTCGTCTCGGCTTCTGTTCGCCTGATTTTAGCTCTAAAAAGGTTATTTCTGCGGGAATTCTACGGAACATGATTGACGCGTGGATGCGAGAAGTTACATCATCTTCCTGAAGTTGTCGAAGGCTTCTTGGACCTTCTCCAGCTCTGTCTGACTCTGACGCAGCTGAGGAAGAGAGGAGAAGAACTGTTGAGTCGGCAGAAACGAGAGCGAGAGAGTAACGGCCGGAGGAGAGAACTCACCTTCTCCGCGTCCTGCTCCTGAACCTTGATCGGTACTTTCTCCCGATAATCGCTCTTG
The DNA here is from genome assembly GCF_982586985.1 of Callionymus lyra. Taxonomy (NCBI): domain Eukaryota; kingdom Metazoa; phylum Chordata; class Actinopteri; order Syngnathiformes; family Callionymidae; genus Callionymus; species Callionymus lyra. Next base: position 19,959,011 of record NC_141830.1, read on the forward strand.
GACAACTTCTCCTTCAGCTTGTCCATCTGCTTCTCCAGGTCTCCTTGCTTGGTCATCAGTTTGGCCACTTCCTTCTCCACGTCGATCAGACCCTGACGGACATTTTGACATGTTCAGTCGGTTCATCTGGACGAGGAAGATCTGCTCACCTTGAGCATGAGGTTGACGGTGCATCGGTCCGAGGCGATGGCCACGGCGCAGCCTTCAGGGACGGCCCGGTCGGCGTCCAGCGGGACCACGGCCTGAGAGTACGACAGCGTCTGGATCTGCAGGTTGAACTTCTGCAGCAGAGTCACGGTGGCCGAGTCGCTGCACTGCAGGTAACCTGAGGGAGGACATGGAGGGTCAGGACCGGCGCCAGGAAGCCCTGTGTGTGTGTGTGTCCGTCTCACAATCGGCTCTGGTCTTGGTCAGGTTGTAGTCGGCCCGCAGTGACCGAATGGTCTTGACCACGTTCATGGCAAAGTCCATGTCCCGGTCCACGTCCTCACTGTTCCAGCAGAACTGCAGCGAAGGAAAAGAGATTTAACTATTTTAACTGAAATATAGAACCAGTGTTTATTAATCCAAAAGATATAAAGAACCATAATCTCATCCAAGAGAATCTGAGCTACCAAATAAACTGCATGTTGTAAGAACATTACAGTGGGTCGGCTTTTATCGTGGGATTACATTCTGAAACATCCCACACTGGACTAAATCCAACAAGTTGTGACAATTTAACGTTTCACCTTTTTGAATTAAAATTCATTTGAACTTGTAAACTCAACACTGGGACCTTGGTGATGATTTGTGGAGCCATGTCATCTGCTGGTGTTGGTGTGTTTTCTCAAGTGCAGTCAACACAACCATCTACCAGGAAATCTTAGAGAACTTCATGCTTCCTTCTGCTGACAAGCTTCATAGAGATTTCATTTTTCTTGCAGGACTTGGCACCTGCACACACTGCCAAAGGTACCAAAAGCTGGTTCAATGACCCGTGCTGTGTCTCAAATCGCATACTTCTCTTAGTATACTAGAAGTTAGTATGCATCAGTTTAGTGTACGTACTAACTAGTACGCAAATTCTCAACAGATGGTATGTCTCAAATCAAACACAACAGGAAATGACGCGACAGCTTCTTCTTCTACTTCTATTTAACGATGGTTTCAACCAGCTGTTGGAACACTATCGCCACCTGCTGGCAGCACGTTTTGAAAGTTTGGGAAAAGAAATAAAGAAAAAATATGAAAAATCGAAATATTGGCGAGATATTTAAGCTGGTATCAGCACCAAAGACGTGTTTATCCTCCTACTGCTGCTGAAAATACACCTGTAAGTATATGAATATATATTTATATTTATTTATATATATATATATGTATATATATATATATATACATATATATATATATATATACATGACGTAACTTCCGTTTACAACGTCACTAAGATGGAGCCGTTTTGTGGGCGTTTTAGTGACAATTTAGTGTGCATGGAGCACTAAATTTCGCATACTAAGAATTGAGACGTACTTACGCACTATAAATACTAACTTTGAGTACGCAAGTGTGTGATTTGAGACACAGCACAGGTGTTACTGTGCTTGATTGGCCAGCAAACTCTGATCTGAACCCCATAGAGAATGTGTGGGGTACTGTCAAGAGGAAGATGAGAGACACGAGACCCAACAATGACCTGAAGGCTGCTATCAAAGCAACCTGAGCTTCCATTACACCTGAGCAGTGTCACATTGATGATTGATTCATGCAAAAATAAGCCCAACCAAGTATTGAATGCATGGAAATTAACATACTTTTCAGAAGCCTGACATTTATGTTTAAAATATCCTTTTTTTTCTCCATTAGTCTTATGTAATATTCTTATTTTCTGAGACACTGCATTTTGAGTTGTCATTATTTTTAAGCCACAATCATCAACATTTCAAGGAATACATGTTCGAAATGTTTCACTCTATGTGTAATGAATCTATATAATATATTCTGAAATGAGTAACAAAAAATATTAAACCTTTCCAGGATGTTCAAATTTTTTGAGATGTACCTGTATATATATATATATATATATACATATATACAATTTAAACATGAACTGGACAAGCCTGCTGTTGTAATGGAGGATGACACTGCAGGAGGACGGGGCCACAGAAGGCAGCTCTGATGAATGGATGCAGTCATTCATGAGACGACAGAACAACCTCACCTCCTCAGTGTCAGGATAAGATGTCACACAGATGCTGGGGGGGTCGGTCTGAGGGCGTCGCCGTGGCAACCGCTGGTACAGCTCCTCCGAGACAAAGGGCATCATGGGAGATAGAAGACGCAGGCCGACCTCGAGGCAGGTGTAGAGCGTTTGTCTGCACACCAGCGCCTCCCTGTGGCCGCTGCCGTCACCTTCGGCTTTACTGAAAACTGGTTTCACACTCTCCTGGGGAGGAGAGAAAAGCGGTGAAGGAATAAGAGGCGACACGAGAGCACGAGCCGTCACTCACCAGGTACACGTCGCACAGCTCGTACAGCCAGAAGTTGTAGATGGCGGTGGTGATGGTGGGGAAGTCGTAGGCCTTGAAGCCGGAGTCACAGAGAGCGACGGCGGCGCAGAGGCGAGACAGGATCCAGCGGTCGACCACGCTCTCCTCGCCGCACAGCTGGGAATAACGTCACATGAAACGCGGAGATTCGGTAAACAAGCTGAAGCGACTGTCAGCAGACGCGCCGCCTCGTTCGACTGCTTCATGAAACCAGACAAAAAGCAGATGAAACTAAATATGTCGCCTCACCTGGGCTTTCTCTGACGGCACAAAGTTCTCTCCCAGAGTCCTCATGGCAAACTTAACAGCGTTCCACAGCTTGTTGCAGAAGAAACGGTAACCTAGGATACGGTTGACATCCAGGTTGATGTCTCGCCCTGAGAGAAGAACCACAACAAGCGTCAACTTCAAGGCGTGAATTTTAAATGAGAGTTGCACGAGCAACAACACATTATCCAAGATAAACTTATTCGGAGAACAATTAAATAAAATGACATCCACAGTTTTCTTTTGTTTTTTTCAAAGCAGTTTTATAAAAGTAGACTATTTGACAAGTAAGTAAGTAAGTAATTTTTATTTGTATAGCACTTTTCTAGACCAGGGTCACAAAGAGCTTAAACAATCAAAACAATATTAAATAAAGTATATATTTTAAAGATCAAGATAAAACTGAGAACAACACAGGAGTTCCAGAAAATCAAGGAAAAGCCTGAACAAATAAAAACGTCTTAAGATGTTTCTTAAAGGCACGAAGCTACATCATAACAGTTCCCATGAGGTTCAATGAGTCACGAGGAGTCAGAGGGAAAAAAACAAAAACCACTCAGACAGAGAAGAAGAAATATGACACTTTCCTCGTATACGACATGTAAATGAAGCGTTGTGTAGCGTCATTTGTAAACACTTTGAACACATAATTGTTGTCTTACTTTTATTTGACTGTTCCTCAAAACTAAAACGGCAACAAACGTGTTGGTTTAAGAGTCATCGATCGATATAAAAGTGAATCAGGTCCCAGCAAACATGAAGGAGTGACGAGGGAAAACATTATTTTAACAAGAAGAATCCTCGAGCAGAACCAGACTCTGTGTCTTCAGCTGTACGAGACAACAAATAATGAGGTAGATTTCACAATTGTGTGTTCTTACAAGACACATATAAAAAATACACATTTAGCAAATGAGGCTTAAGGAGGAGCTGCAGAAAAGTCCAGAAACCAAAGAACCATCACCAGACCGGTGACTTTTAAACGCCTCCTCAGCAACTATGTCATGTAGATTTTCTCCTAAGCCTGTGAGTCTAACAAATGGTGAAGTGTTGTTGCTGCTACTTCTGCTCAGAGAGACAAACTGTGGCCCTTGCATATAACAAGAATGAAAAATGATTGACCTTGACTCGTGTAGGCACACAAAGCAAAGCGAAGAGCATCTGTGCCGCATTCTGGGATGCCATTGGGGTAGTCGGACTTCTGGCCCTGCTTGGCTTTCTCCACCTCCGGAGGATCCAAGTTGCTCTCCGATAACTGGGCGAAAAGACCCTGGAAAGCAGAAAGTAATGAGAAAGTAAATTAAAAACGTATCTTGCCTAGTCTTCCTGCCGAAAAAAGAGACCTTCACTGCCCTCTAGAGGACAAATGTGCTTTATCTCAGCATGCAGCTTCCTTCCCAGTGTTGGATGAATGATTGATGCTCTTTATAAAACATGTTGGAGACAGATAAATGGGACCTAATAGAGCTTGTATCGGAATACGAGCCAGAGGGGAGAGATAAGCCTTGAATTGTTTCCACATTTCTATGCGAGAGCACGGGAACACGGAAAGAAAGAGTGCAAACGAGGGTGAAGGTGCAGCACAATCTGAAGTTACCTCCAGAGAGATCCCGGTAATGACGTCCAGAGGGTCGATGACGTTCCCCAGAGATTTGCTCATCTTCCTGCCGTGGGCGTCTCGGACCACAGCGTGCAGATAAACCTGCAGTGACAAAAGTGAGATGGTTAGAAAGACAAAACACAAGAAGACTTCGAGAGCGTTTCGAGAGGGTGAACCGTAAAGAGTGCAGTGTGTGAAGTATCAGACTCGAAATACTTCATCTTTTAATCCAGATTTAAAAAAGGAATTACTGTTTAATCCATCCGCAGAATATGTATTCAACTGTAATAGGATAAAAAACACTGACCATTCATGTTTTCAACTCAACTTTCATTTAATCCGATCATACTCATCGTCTAGAAATCACACATGCAGCCTTCGAGTTATATAAAGTCATTCGCTTATTTAGGCTTTCTACTGTGATATCAGCAAGTGACTGTTTTAACCCTTGACTTGACTCTGGGTCAGGTGACCCAAAGGCCCGAAAACAAATGAGTTTGTGGTATCCCTTGTGTAAGTAAGTAAGTAAGTAATTTTTATTTATATTAGCGCTTTTCCAGACCAGGGTCACAAAGCTCTTAAACAATCAAAACAATACTCAATAAAGTATATACTTTAAAGGTCAAGATAAAACTGATAACACAACAGGAGTTCCAGAAAATCAAGGAAAAGCCTGAACAAATAAAAACGTCTTAAGATGTTTCTTGAAGGAGTCAGTAGATCATCAAACACAGATGTCGTTCCAAAGCTTAGGAGCAACAGCCTGGAAGGATTTCTCTCCTCTGGTACTGAGCCGTGTGCGTGGAACCATCAGTAGATTCTGATCCACAGACCTCAGAGCCTTGGTTTGGTTTGAGAATCAATGTAGGCATGTGTGAGTTATTGCACTAACAAGCCTAGACTTCTGGTGCAGGTTCTTGACCAGTCTTTTGTTTTAGTGAACGCAGAAATGCTGGAGGGTACCGTAATGTACCGTTTTGTGATTCTCAACGGTACATTTTCAAGATCAGAAAGCTTTGAAAAGGTTTGGGTGTTAGCAGTGCTATGGATAAAATGATGATCAAGTCGTCTGCATGTGGGAAATTCAAAATGACCATCAAAATGAATCCCATTATTCATTCGATTCAAACGACGTCCGGTCAGACAGAAGTTTCACTTCTCTCACCTCTTTGAAGGGAAGCTTGCCGGTCAATTTCAGGCCCATCATCACCATGCGAGCGACCCAGAAGAACAAGATGTCATGGCCCGTCTCCAGCAGCGTGCCCGGATAAAAAACGTTCAGGTCTTCATTCTTGAAGGAGAAGTTACTTTTTTAGTTTACAGACAGATTATCAAGACTGGTGGATCTAAACAAAAGTTGCAAACACAATTATACAGTGATCCCTGCAGCAAGCTTTAGAGTTAGTCCAGTAAAATAAAACTGTGTTCTTGCCCTGACCCTCATATTTTCTTGGACGCAAGTGCGACCACAGTTAAAATTTCCCTTATTTTCTACTCACCGTTGTGTCAACTGAGGGTTCAGATTATTATTATATAGTAATCTATATCTTTTTAGAGTAATAGACAAAACTATATGTCCATTTTAATGTAGCGACAGGAGCTCAGTCGTCTTCTTCATTTTCCTCCAACATGACACACTTAAAAACATCCAAATACCTCAGTGGTGCTCATTTGTAATGTCTGTCTTGTATTGAAGCCTGGACATGAGGAATTGTTTGATTAAATATCTATATTTTAAACCTGTTTTAGTGGAAGATCAAAGGCTATGACCACAAATCTTGCCAGATGACCGACTGGGAGCTTCAGCTACAGACAAGATGGATTTTTTCTGTTTTGTACGTGAACGTTAGTAGAATTATGTAAATATATGTCAAAATAAATATTGTCATCTCATATACATTTTAATTTAGAGATTCTTATTACAGGTGATGAATATGATGGTGAGTAATAAAGGTACAAATATGATTGAAATAAATGATTATTTGAAATTTCAGTAGCTGAAAAATAACTATGGTTAATAATTACTCAGAACTTAATTTTAATAAGATGTCATCATCACAAATAAAGCAACCATATCTAACATTTCTACATCATTATTATTTTTCATATATCCTGTAATGATTGGTTGCATTTTGAACAATCATAAATCAACTATATTAACAGCTGCATACCGCTTTGTTGAGGACTAAACTCTGCAACATCTAGTACTTCCCAATATAAAGCAGTGTGAACTAAATACTATTCATTTTTTATCTAATAATATGTTCAAGTAGACGGGTAAGATAACATTGAAGGTCGAGTCGACTTGTATTATACCTCATTAGGCCAGCCAAAGATGGAGAAGGGGAAAATGCCAGACGAGAACCAGGTGTCCAGCACATCCTCGTCTGAAAATACAGCGGTTAGATTATCTGGTGCACGGAGCAGGAGGGATTGATCCAATTAACTGCAAAGTGGCTAGTTACACACGGACAAAAACAAGCGTGGTAATGAGACGAGTGAAGGAATATCACCTTGTCTGAGAGTCACTTTGTCTGCAGACACATTAAATCGTTTGGCCGCCTTCTCTCTGGCTTCGTCTTCCGTCCTTCCACTCACCCAGTAATGACCATCCATGTCCTGGAGGAACATCGGATACAAACAATCAGATTTATCATCCGATCGACCCTCCTCCGAGTTCGTCAGCTCACCTCTCCAGCCGCCACAGAAGGGTCGTTGATGGTGATGAAGTAGGCCGGGATACGGTGACCCCACCACAGCTGCCGGGAGATGCACCAGTCCCTGAAAAGGCCGACCACATATTGTTAAGCTGCTCGTTTAATTACAGAACCAAATATGTGGACATGTATACTAGCCAATATGCATCCAAAGGAGTATAAACAATTTAACAATTATATACCATATTTTCCGGACTATAAGTGGCTCCGGAGTACAAGTCGCACCAGCCATAAAATGCATAATAAAGAAGGAAAAAACATATATAAGTCGCACTGGAGTATAAGTCGCATTTTTGGGGGAAATTTATTTGATAAAATCCAACACCAAGAACAGACATGTCATATTGAAAGACATTTAAAATAAAAATAGAATAGAGGCAACAACAGGCTGAATAATTGTATGTTACGTTACATGACACAACTGAGAACGTGCCTGGTATGTTAACATGACATATTAAGTGTCATTAAGATAACTATAGCTTAAATAACATGCTAAGAAGTTTACCAAACCATCCGTGTAACTCCAAATAACTCAAATCCAATGAAATCTTCATCCTCTGTGTCACTTTTAAACAACTCCGCTAACTCCGGAGGTAGAAGATGCGGCGCTTCCTCTTCTATGTCGAAATTATCAACACAGGCCTAGAGCGCCCTCTTGTGGTTTAGTGTGAAAATAACATGTGAAATGATATACCGGTAATAATGTGTTAATAATTTCACACATAACTCGCTCCAGAGTATAAGTCGCACCCCCGGACAAACTATGAAAAAAACTGCGACTTATAGTCCGGAAAATACGATACAATTATTTACATTTATTTTTGTAGTTTTATCCTGGCAAGTTCAAAAAGTCTCAGTACACAGCCACACGTGTGTATACTACACTGCTATAAGTTGTTTGGTGGTCACAAAACACAAAACTTTAAGGCTAGGTTGTCAGGACAGAGTGAAGTAGTGAAGATCATTGTTAAAATAATAACTATAGAGCTCAACAAACGAGTCATATTCATAACAACTTCAAACATTCAGTGAGATAATTAACTGAAATATGAGTAGCAGAATAATTAAGCAGAGTCCAGTAATCCTTTAACTCCACCTTATATTGTCCATCCAGTTGAACCATGTCTTCAGGTGGTGATCTGGAATGATCTTGAGTCGTCCATCTCTGACGGCGTCTGCTGCCTCTTTGCCCATGTCGGTGCAGCTGACGTACCACTGAGGCTTCAGCAGGGGCTCCACAATGTCTTTGGATCGGCTGAGCAAGAGAAGGACGTATAAAGAAAGATGACGACCGTCTCGAAACACACACAAGTTTACCTGCAGACTGGGACAACCATGGGGTTGTCCTTGATCTCCCTGAACTGCCCGTTGTCCTTCAGAGCTTGAAGGACAGCCTTTCTGGCATCGAATCGCTTCATACCCTGCAGAGAGTTCATCATCAGCAACTGTTAAAGTTCTATGGCGATTGAAATAAAAAGAAGACGAGAACATAAAAGCTCTACCAGGAAGGGGGCGGGCACATTAATAAGAAGCCCATTCTCATCCATGATGTTGATGAAGGCAAGATTGTGTCGTTCTCCAACCTCGTAATCGTTATGGTCATGAGCTGGTGTTATTTTCACAGCACCTGGTCACGGTAATGAAGGACAACAGATCAGACACCCGCTGAGATCGTCGGCCGAGCCCAGAGGCAGGAGGCTCTACCTGTTCCGAAGGCCACGTCCACAAAGTCGTCACACACGATGGGCATCTTGCGATCACAGAAGGGGTGCAGCACCATTTTGCCCTTCAGATGTTGGTACCTGGCGTCTTGTGGGTGGACGGCCACAGCAGTGTCTCCCAGCATGGTTTCAATACGGGTTGTAGCCACAACAACTTCTTCATCTAAAAAGAAAACAGATGTAGACAGATTAATATACAGTTATAGCGTTTTCAAAACACAGCGAGTTAGATCCTAATATTTTAGTTATTATGAATGTATATGTAACAACAAAACGTACTTCAGTGACCTTCTCAAGAGAAGAGCTATAACAAAATGAACAATGACGGCAACAGTGTGGCTCAAATGCATATTTAAATGTTGCAAAAAACATTTTGACCAATTTTTGATTTTATTATATTCCTTATGGACAACTGTCTTATTTTAAAAATGCTCTTCATTACACACTTAGTCTGGACGACCCATGCAGGCCATCAAGGGATCACATGATTTACAGTGTTTTTATATGAAGTATCCAAAAAGTTGTGGAAGTGTCTAAACAAAAATGGCACACCAAAAGTCTCATTTATCTAACTATCTGCATGTCAACTGCTCAACAAAAAGTCATAACATTACAGTTGCACTGTTTGGACGCACCGGGGAGCCAGAAACAACCATTTAGAATCACTATATTGAGACTTTGATACCAATTTTATACCAATATCTTATTACAACTATTGAAACAGAAAAAAAACATTTTGCATTAAAATTTTAAGTTAAAATATACACAGCACAATACATTTAAACTGAATTGAAGGCAACTCCCCCTCAGATCCACATCATACATACCTGATCCATCAACTTTGTAGGCAAACGACACCAACACTCCAAATTCAACTTTCTCTTTGTACCCGGGCACAGGCAGAAGTGTTCTTCCAGTCAGGTCCTTTTTGTCCACCTACGCAGATAACAGCACATGAACTCTGGATTGGAGCCTGATGGTCAAGTCTTGGATTGCCAACAATGACGATTACCTTTTTTCACCTGTGCAGTCCCCGTGTCCAATTGATTGATTTTTAAATCAAATTTTATTGCATGTTTATAAACATACGACTTTTGTGTCAATATGAAAAAGAAGTACTGTAACATATAAAGGTTTAACATACTCATGTTATGGGTATTTTGGTAGATAAGGGGCAATAGTCTGATAGTTAAATTAGTCTCATATTCTCTAGAAATGTATGAAATGTATATTGGCCTTCTCCAGATTTGGTCACAAATCGCAAGGTTCACAGATAAAAACAGAGATTATACATCATTTCTTAACAATAGTATGTTTTAAGTTCTCATTCATGTTTTAATTGTTATAGCAGGGAATGGGTTACATTGGTGAACTGTCTAGGATCAAGTGTATTATATCCCCTTGCATGTCTAATGTAGTGTCAATAAAACAATGGGACAGAATCTTTTATCAGTCCAAGTCATCGGCCAAATAAACTGTATCTATCCAAAAGCAAGTAGGAGTCTGATTTTCATTTATAGCTTTGCCTAAGATTTACTCTTAAACCACATTTTCTTTCACCCAGTTATTACAGGACATTACCCCGTTTGCGTGGTTCCATGACACAAGTGTTGATATGTAGGCTCGGTTTTAGAACCTGCCCCAGGTAAACAAAACAAATCAGCTGTAATCAAAGAAAGAATATAAACCGAGAGTAGCCTGATCAGTGCTCATGTTGTGAATAATGTTTGAACAGACAGAAGATAATAACAAATATCAATACATTTACTAACAATAACATATAGTCTTGCTGTTTATGTTTGTTCTAATGGTAAATAATTGAGGAGACTACGTTTTGTTTTACCTCGACTGATTTTAAATGACAACAATTTTGCTTTTGAGAAGCTAAACTCCAGGTTTTTTTGTTGTAGGTAGAACTTTATTGAAATTGTTGTAAATTGTTGTAAATGAATGTGTGCATCAAATACAGCATCGTCTCAACAACATCCATTTTGCTACGCTGGAGCTGCTCATTACTTTCAATCCTGCCACGACCCAAACCCTGTCCCTCCTACTACTTTTGCAATGTTTATTATCTTCAAGACAATAACATTAATTTATTTTCCATTCTGCAGCAACAGTCCCACGGGTCACATAAATTAAAATGTTGGGAGGGATTTTGAGTTTTAGTTCCGTCTGATCCACATCTGTGGGGAAAATAAACAGGCAGATGTTGACTTACTTCAATGTCTGAGATTGCAGAGTTGAGTGTGCAGGACCAGTTGACCAGCCGTTTGCTCCTGTAAATCACTCCTTCTTCATGCAGGCGGATAAAAGCCTCCTGGACTGCATAGGAAAGTTTCTAAAAAGTAAACATATTTATATGCATTTAAAACACGGTGACATGAATAACATAATACGATGATATTTCAAGTTTTCCCCGCAATTTCCTAAAAAAGCTCTAGTAGGATGAGGTCTGTATTATCATCACATACAGCCTCGAAGCAGCTACTTACTTGGTCCATAGTAAAGCAGGCTCTGTCCCAGTCCAGAGAGGAACCCAGCTTCTTCAGCTGATGGTAGATTCTGTCGCCCTTTCTAGAAAATAAATGTACGTTCATTTCTGGATGTTTTTCTTGTCCAGCACGGTCACACTCACTCATTCTTCCAATTCCAAACTTCCTGGATGAAGTTTTCCCTGCCCAGGTCGTGACGGCTCATCCCCCTCTCCCTCATCAGCTTCTTCTCCACCACTACCTGCGTAGCGATGCCGGCGTGGTCACAGCCAGGGTTCCAGAGGGTGGTCTCGCCTCGCATCCTGTGCCTGAACGAGAAGAAAGTGTCAACACAGATGCCTCGTTTCATCAGAGCCGACGTTTCCCCAAATGTGGGTACCATCTGGTCAGACAGTCCTGGATGGCGTTGGTGAGTGCGTGACCCAGGTGCAGCGATCCAGTCACGTTAGGTGGAGGGATGCACATCATGAAGACGCCACGAGGGTTTTTCTCGCCAACACTCGTTCTCTGCGGAAAGTAATTAACAAGAACACATCAGTGTAATGAGGTCAGTTTTTGCACGAAAAAACTAAACTGTTTTAAAGGTAATTAAACTGAATTCACAGACAAACTGTTTTATGAAATTCAAACTAAGTTTGCTCTCAGTGATAAATTGATGACATAATGGTTTGACTTTCCGATTATTATTTAATACATAAAACATTGATACTATGGATAAGAAAATGATTCCATTGTTAATACATGGTCTTATTGCTTTTCACCCACATGTACTACAATTAATCTGTGCCTCATCATTTCTAAAGAAAATAAATAAACTACTTCTTCAGGTAAAGGTAATTTTCGAAAGAATCCTTGATCCGTTTTGAGGCATTTATCTGCTTCCTTTCTTGCGTTCCTCTTTCAGAACCTCTTTAGTGCTTCAACTTCTCTGCATTATTCTGCCATTCTAAGTTAAATAGTCAAAAGTTCAAATCTTAATTTGGCACTGTGTTAGTAGGATATACAGGTCCGGCTTTGATTGGACTTTTCTTCCATCAGTTATAAAAGTGATGCTGCCTCGGGTAATGTAGAAAGACGACAGACGGTTGTTTTTGAGCATAGACGACCCTGTAAATTTACCGTGCTTTATATATATTTTACACACACACGCACACAAATACAAAAATATAGATGATTTTTTTCAACACTTAACAATCCACATGTTTACACATTTTCATGGTTAAGCCAAAGTCCTGTTTTGATTTATATTTCTACACTCTAGTGTGCTTTATATTCCTGCAAAACAATATTTATTTTTATTTTTGAAAACACTAAGCCAGTTCTGCAGTATTTTGTATCCATTTTTTATTTGAGATAATAGTTTATTATAAGGTATATATTCTGTTTTGTTTTTTTTATAATTATATACTCCTTATTAAGATCAATTTATACATTATCAGTTTGTCTTATTTTATCACAATATATAGGCCTGGCTACAAGAGTTTTTATTGTATCAAATTAGATGTTGGTCATTCTATACTTCCTGCCCAGTTTTATCCACAGCAAAGTGTCATTCATGGCGTGCACAGGACACTTCACTGGTTAGAGCTGGATTAAATCTACACTTTGGTTTCCATTTCATCTCCATGTTATAGTGTCTTAATAATGTGTCAAATTTTTAATTTGGATGGATGTTTATGGACATGTTTGCCAAAAACATCGATACACTGAATACATACCCCGTATTCTGGCTTGAAATATCCCTGCTTCTCCCACCAAGAATACCAAGCTGCCTCAACATACTGAGGACTGTAGGAGTCTGGAAGTGGACTCACGACATCTGATGGCAGAAAAAACAAAATGATAACAAGGCAAGTTCGAACATGAGGCAGTGTTTAAGAGTTTGTAAGGATGTTTTTATGCCTGCGCAGTAGGGATGTCATCAAGTTTCATTGGTGCATCTATACTGATACGTTAAAAACAGCATCGAAATGTATTCTTGCAGATGCATTTTCCATGCATCGACTCTAGCCTTTTTGTAATCAAAAAATACAAAGGTTACATGGACCTAAACGCACCATTGGGTCCGCGGGCACTGACGTACGCCAGCAGAAGATGTACACAAATAGATGGAAAGAAAATGAATAGACATTCAAAGTCAAACTTGTGGTTATATTTATCTTTTTTTTCTCAGTATGAAGGTCCACTTGACAAGACTCACAATCTGTTAACCATGTTGTGGGTCTATCAAGTTGCATACTTCTGCGCCGGCATTATTTTAAACATAAGCAAGTCAGGAACGTTTTCACATTAGTTGCTCTTTACGGTAAGTAAGTAAGTAAGTAAGTAATATTTATTTATATAGCGCTTTTCGAGACCAGGGTCACAAAGTGCTTAAGAAAACTGTTGGGTTATACTAGTACATTCTCAAACCTCGGCTAGCAGTATTGAATTACAACTAAATTAAACCCGATTCTCATTATTATTATTCATCAATTAAATCAATTAACTAAATAAATTCAAACTAATCTCGTGAGCAAATTTTTATTATGATACCATTGTATCATAAACAGTGAGTTAACTATATTATTTCAGTTTCAGTTTATCATTTTTTAATGTATGGCAAATTGGTGGCAGTGTATTAAGATGTGCATCCAGTTGACCTTAGTGGTGGAGGTATGAATACAAGATCCCTACTGCACCACCAACAAAGAGCAACTCACTTTCCTTTTATGTTTTTCAATAGTCTATGGAAAGAAAGACTTACTTGCTATTGATGTGATAAAACCCATGATGTCTTCATTTCACATCAACTCTGCTATGGTTAGACTGATTGTTGTACACATGAAGTTTTGTCCAAAGAAATTCTCAATGGCCACAATCTGATGTTTAAGACACACATTAAGCATTTTCTACCACAATGTGTGCAAGTTACAAAAAATGTCTGAGCACTAATTATGTACTAAATTATTTTCTTTACAGTTGGTTGTATACTTGGTTTCAAGATACATGTCTGGATGAAGACAATGCAAAACAATAGATAGTTACAAGAGACCGACTGCTCACCTTTCTTCTCCCCAATGGGAGTCGGAGTGTTGTATGATATAACTCCAATCTCCTTCTTCTCAGGTTTGGCCTTTTTCTTAAGAAAAAAAACAGTGAAGTTACACATATTTATTTTACAAAGACAACATCCAAATGTAATAACAAGTTCTGAACTTCCTTAACCTACTAAGCAAAACTTGAGAGCACATTAATAAAAAGAAAATTACCTCTGCTGCAGGCTGCGTTTTCTTTTTTGCCTCCATGTCTTTCTTCTGCTGGAACTTCTCAAGCTTTTCCCTTTTCTTTGCCTCTTTTTTCAGTTGAGCTTCTGTCTTAGGTGGTCCTGAACAGTAAACAATAAAAATTAACGCCAGACAAAAAAATATATTGAGAGTAGTTGATAAAAAGTTTTCTGACCATTAGTTGCTGCCTCTGCGACCTCAGGAGCAGGGCAAGAGGGAGTCACAGCAACAGTTTTAGGTGTCACAGGCCCCATCTTCTCACAGAGACAGACCTTTCCAAGCACCTTCAACAATTCTGGCTGATTGATGCATGTTGTAAACCAGCGGGTCAGGTTGGTCAGGGCATTCCGGTCCGATGGCTCCAAAGCCTTCAAAGGATGTTAAAATGCAAATGTGTGATTGTAGGACAAAAAGGAGACGATTCCCAACAGAAATAAGTAGGAATCCACCAATCCTGGTATTGCAACTAGGAAGTTAACTTTACCAGCTATTCGAGACGAGAAAAGCTTCCAGACGACCATATGAAAGCCAAGATCATTTTTAAAAGTTCTAGAATTTATTTTGGATAGAAAGTTTTTTGAGATAATGGGATTTGTTGCCTTGTTAAAACATTTAGAATCATATTACTAAAACCCTGTAAACATTTATATATTATTATATCGTTATTTATATAAAAATGACAATATTTAAATGATATTTATTTAAATATGTTTTTCAATACAGTTGAATCTTGACAAAATTGTCATAGTATCCGTTTACAATATGTTGTTACACAGGCCATGTTTATTTTTCAAGTTTCAAGATTTGATTGTGATTCTTCAAGTTATTAAAATGCTGGTAAACAAACGCTTAATATAAACAAAAAGCAACTTCGGTATCAGCCGATACTCAAAGCCAAGGTATACGTTTTGGGACCATAAAAGTCGGATCGGTGCATCTACAGAAATCATAACGATCATGGCTATTCAACAATTACCCGTTTATTAAAAATGTGCAAAAACATCAGCAGAAGGTTTGAAATACCTTATGCATGCAAGTCAATTAAAAAACGTAGAACTTACATATTTGAATGGTAGTAGAACAGCAGCCACGACAGCCATGTCCGCCAGGCTTAACCCATCCCCGACCAGGAAGGTTATTGGTTCCAGCATCTTATCCAGAACCTTCAATACACGCAACAACTCCACCCGGGAACTTTGCTGGAGCTGAGAAATTAACCATTCGAATAAATCAAGTTACTTTTAAAGGGTCAAAGATAAATTCAACTTCCTTCTCACCTTCTTGTCGATGCCCATCATCCCCATCAAGGGGAAAACCACTGCACAGCCCACAGGGACGAGCTCATTGTCTGCGAAACTGAGCCACTGCCACACTTGACTCTGCTGCTTGACATCTAGACCCGCCTTCTTCCCTTGAGACGCCAAGTACCAGGCGACGGCATTGGACCCGCTTAGAACCGTGTTCCCATCTCCAGGTCCGAGTACCAGAACGGGTCTGGCACGGGCGTTCAGAGATGAAGGGGGTTCTTCTGTCACGATCTTCAGGGCCTGTGCTGGACATACTTCTGCTGCAAACAGTGTCAAAATGCTCCTAAAGTCATCCGTGTGGGGGGACACGTACAGAGTGGCCATCTCAGCTGGGAAAGAGCAGTTAAAAGTTATTATGATAAATTAATGAGAAGAAAATACTTGACATACATGCTACTTATGAAATTCTGTCATAACTTCACATTGAAAAAATACAGACACAGGTCACTGTATTTCTTTCGAAGCAATAGTTAGTCACAGGATAACTTAGTTTTTAGCCATTTGACAGCAATTAATCTATTCATATAGTAATTAAATTAACGTTTAAAGCCTAAAAGTACATACGTCACTAGTAGCAGTTGTTCTGCCACCACCTATCAAATCCGACCGAAAGTCTGCTTTAACTAGCTTTAGCTTAAGAAGCAGCCTGTTTACAAAAGTGTGTTTTAAGAAGTGTCTTACTTAAAAGTGAACGGAAAACGGATGTATACAGGTGGACGTGGAAGATAAGCAGCTTGTTTCGGTACAAAAGCATAAACGTGACGCATACCTTAGAATGTAGAGCTCGGATCAACTAATCACAGCGCGCGGCACAGACGCATGACGAGAGTGATGCAACAAGACTTCCGGGTTGGTGGAGCGACTTCCGCCCTTTCCCGGAAACAGTATTACATGTGTTTTATTCTACAAAACACTGTTGTATGGTATAGTTTCAGTAAACTGAAAATAAAAATTAAAAAAAATGGTTAACTTACTAAATATGTATTAAAACGGAAATACCCTCAGCTTAAAACGATAACATAAAATAATACAGAATAAAAAAAGAAACTAAGGTTGTATCATTAAGGAAAAATGGGGAATTAAACAAGAATACAATCAATACAACTACATACTATGTTACTGTAAACAGGGGCACGAGTATAAATTGGTACTGACAAACAGTATTTTATTAAAGGGCAGCTAATATGTTGATTTAATTGTATCTTAAATTAAGTAAGTAAGTCATTTTTATTTATATAGCGCTTTTCCAGACCAGGGTCACAAAGCGCTTAAACAATCAAAACAATATTCAATAAATTATATACTTTAAAGGTCAAGATAAAACTGATAACACAACAGGAGTTCCAGAAAATCAAGGAAAAGCCTGAACAAATAAAAACGTCTTACGATGTTTCTTGAAGGAGTCAGTAGATCATCAAACACAGAGAGAGAGGAAGATTGTTCCAAAGCTCAGGAGCAACAGTCTGGAAGGATTTCTCTCCTCTATTGTACTCATCAGTATGTGTGGAAAAACCTTCATTTTGAGATTAACTCTAATTTACGCCAACCACACCTACTCTGCTGTGATTGGTCAAGCATCAATGTTGTTCACCGCGCGTCGTCAATCCCGGAAGTATTCACCACCAGAGACTCGTATGAACAAAGCAGGGCATGATTATAGCTGGCTGGAGGAGGAGCAAAGACCATTATTGTTCCAATGGACTCTGCTCTTGTATCCTCTTGATCGCAGATATTTCAGACAGGGAAGAACCTTTATAAAATAATAACTAAAAGAAGGAACTTACTGCATCTTTTTTTCTTTATCTTTGATCTATGTTCTTTATCTTTAGACTTAGATTGTATCATCTTGTTCTTTCTCTTTGTTCTTGTTCTTATTTTATTTATTTTTTATAAAAAAATTGCTGTATTGCTCTGGCAATTTCCCGAAGGAGACCTCCTGAGGGATCAATAAAGTTCTACCTAACCTAACCTATCTTGAAGAAGAAGACTTAAACATTTAAACCATGTGAGAAAAACAAGAGAGTTGGGTTTTCACATTAGTGGATTTTTACTATAAGAAAGCTCTTGGGTTTCACTAATACATTCTCAAACCCCAACCAACAGTATTGAATGTCACATGTAACACTCAATCTTCTTAGAATTCATCAATTAAACCACTTAAAAGTCATATCCTGAGTGAAGTTTACATCATTTTAGATATTTAATATTGTAAAATTGTACGTCATACATGTTTTTCAATGAGGACTACAGTAATTAATAGATAACAATTAGAATACCTTTTTTTAAGCAATTCAAAGAAGTTATACAATAAGTTACAACTGACACAAACAGTGTACTGGTCAATGCTGTCTTCACAATGTCACAGAGAAGAAAATCCTCTCTGTATGTCCTAATGAAGTCTCTAAAGGTGAAGATGGCTAGACATTTTTCGCTAACCTTGGCTGTTCAACAATGTTATAGAACTTTAACTGAGCAAAAGTGGATCTATTTCAAGTCTTATGTGTATTGTAGTAGTGGCTCAACTACACTGTGTGACGTCATTATCGTAAGTGTTGTTGTTGTGGTTGCGGGTTAGTAAAATAAAACAAATGAACAAGTGTTGTCCAGAAGTTATTTGTAAACATAACAGGCAGTTTTTAGCAGCCCTTTTTATATTGGTCAATGAATTAAAAGAAACATAATGCACCATGTGTGTAAAGTAGTAATTTTTGTGCCATTACACACATTGACTGACACTGCGGAACAAGAAGAAAATACTTTATTCAAACATCAACATCATTCATAACTTTTGCCATCAGAATAATCCAGTGAATTGTGATTCCTACTTTAAAATCGACCTCTTTCAGAAAAAAAAACAAATCCTCAAAACCAGAATCCTGAAACCTTATCACATGCGTCAAACTGTTCCAGAAAAGGGCAGAGACAGTGCAGGTTTTGGATCCAGCCAGTCAAGCACATATAGTTGAACCAATCAGGCTTCTGAAGACAGTGATCAGTTGCTGATTCGTTAACTTATTTGTGCTTGACTGGTTGGAATAAAAACCTGCACCGTCTCAGCCCTTTTTCTGGACCGGTTTGATGCCTGTGCCTTAGATTAATAGTAGTTAAAGTACTCTTTTAAGACTCTGACTCCTGCTCCACAACATCCCTCGCAGCACCAAACAACATATCAAGCGCTCCAAATATCAGACCCCCGCCTTTTAAAACCACGTTGCCGACTCCCTTCCCGCTCCTCCACACCAGCCGACCCACCCCCCCGCCTAAAGCTTGCGTCTGCCCTCCCATCTCAGACACCACCGTCCCCACATAACCTTCGCTCTGCTCCCACAGCCGCCCCCCGAATAACTTTGTTACCCACCATGCATTGTTCAGGCCATCCCCAAATATCCCTACAGTGTCCCCGGCCAGGGTACCCACGCCGGTCACCCCTGTGTAGCAGCTGTCGTAGAGAGCCCCCAGCATCGAGGAGGTGCAGTGGTAAGCGTTGCAGGCGCAGGACTCCCCGACACCGTACACAGTTTCTGCTGCTGACCCTGTCCAGGAGAGCATGTCTGAGGTCAAGAGTTGGACCAGGTAGAAGGTGTCTCCGGGGAGTGCAGAGAGAACACCGAGATCCTCCTGAAGAACATAAGCCACCTTGAAAAAAAAAGAAAGAAAAGGTGAAAAATACATTTTGTCTGGATTAAGGAAAGCTGCCCTTTTACTTGTATAGCTTATCAATGGTGTCACTCACACCTAGTTCTATTTATAACTATTTGTTAAAACCTTCATGGGACCGTAGGGGCCTAACGTGTTGTTATTCAACAGTATTTCACCAACATGAATAACATTATGCTTTTACACCTGCTGAGGGGGTTTGATCAGGTCATTTTTTCCCCAAGTCAAGTCATGTGAAAGTGTGTTTCCAAGGCGCACTGTACCTGTCCAGGTAGCTGTGTGATGGTGGAGACCACAGGCCTAAGTGGAGATTTGAGGACGGACACAACGGTGGACAAGATATAGACGACAGTACTGCTGGAGTTTGTCTCAAGTTCCCTCTCAATCTCCCGCATGGATTTAGCAGTTTCATCAGGGACTCCATCAGATTCTACTTGAGTCGGTTCTACTTGAGTGTCTCTGACTGAATCTTGAGCCTCTTTCTGGTCGTTCGAACTTTCATCGTCATCAGAAGAATCCTCCGTCACCGAGTCAGAGTTCACAGTAACTCCACCTCCAGCTGATGCTGGGTCGCCTTCAGAGAACAGCTCCTCAAGTCCCAGCTTCTCCTGCAGCTCTTCCACCTTAACTTCCGTCGCACCTCCATCCGTGTCGCTCATTAAGCCCAAACTAAATCCCCCAGACCCTCCAGGGACGGCGCAGTACATGGCACACCACAGAGGCTCAGCCTGACACTCGGTGGCCTGCAGCCCCCCCGCTCCTATCAGGAGGTACAGGTCTCCTCCTGAGGAGCTGCACTGAGGAGCAAAGTTGGCCTGGACCAACGATGCTACTGTCGAGTCCCACTGGTGAAGAGGGGAGTCTTCAAGAGGAGCAGCATCACTGCCTCTGAGGAGAGCAGGGACCAGGACTTTAAAATTGCCCTCGTCGATGGTCTGGAAGAACAAAAAGAAGGTTACAGACTCAAATTTAAATTTACTTACGGGACCAAAAACATTAGATGCAAGTGGAATGATATTGATTATTCACAAAGTGAATCGAGTTTTGAAGAAAGTGTGTCATCAGACTCCTAATATCAATTTATTAATGTGAATTTCTTTACCGATCCTTTTTTTTTTACATTAAATTTCTAAATTTGATTTATTTTATTTTATTAGCTTAAGTGTTATTACACATTTAATGTTTGTGCACATTGAATAGTACACTGTATCTATTTCTACAAAAAACATAATAATAATAAATAATAGTGCTTTAAATTTTATTATTTTTTTAAATCATTTTTAAAATCATTTTGTTGCTGAAATTCAGTGTTAAAATTCGTATTCACATCTGAAATAGATCATTGTTTATGCTGCAGAATCCAAGACAAAGGATCTGTGTTCCATTATAACATTTAAAAGTAAATTATTGATAAGAGGTTTCAAATATGATTCTATATTTTCAACAGGTGGACCAAATCACAGATTTCGGGGTTGAAAGGGAGATATATATACATATGTATAATTATATGTATAGAAGGATATAAATATCTGGCACAGTAATGTTGTTTGTCAGTATTTACTCGGTTCTACTCAAGAATAAAAGGTGATTGTACAAGAATGACTGATGCATCCAGAGACGTTCCTGCCAAAAAACTATTCCAAACCTCTATCAAGGGCTCAAACCAATTGACTAATTCCTTTGTGGAGACGCATCAGCTCTGGGTGACGACTGAGCTTCCTGTCAGGCAGCACATCTATGTGACTTTTTTTAATTTAAAAATCAGATTTATCCAAAAAATTGTATTTTTAGATGTATTGGTTGATGAATGCCTTCAAAACGGGAATTTTTTAAATGAATCTACAAACATGATGTATGAGTACATCTTAGATTCTGATTCCTTCCATATCTCAGTTTTTAGTTTGCCTTTTTTGGCACAGGATAGCAAACCTTAGAACAAGAGCCAAAACCAGTCTGAAGATGAAACAGATTTCAATACATTTTTTGTTTTGTTTTGGGATGTTTATATATATATACTTTATATTTCTTTATATAAAGAAATATAAAATATTTATATTTCAACAATCTTGTTTCATATTTTATGAATAATAAAGTGTGGCTTCTTTAGCTGAGTCATAAAAATAAAAATGTTAGGCCATAGAAGTAAACTTTCAGAGCATGACACTTTTTCAATGAGAGTGAATATGTTCATCAGTTCTATCCTCACCACAGTGTCCTCCTCCTCCTGTCCCTGCATCCACCCGTCGTCCAGACGGAAGGCAGAGTAGACGGCGGTGTCACAGGTCGGCATGTGAAGAGTGGCGAGTGCTTTCCCTCCGGGCAGAGTGTGACACCGAGGCATCAGCGGCTGCCCCGTGGACCCTCCCCGAGGAGGCGAGTGTTTGTAGAAGCAGTGGCTGCAGAGGGAGAAGTCTGGATCTGCACTGTGCTCAGCTGCCAGGGACAGAACCGGGCCCAGCAGCAGCAGCGGCAGCAGCAGCCAGAGTGTCGCAGCAGCAGTAGGACGAGGCATGCTGCTCTCAGCAAAAGTGCTGTCTCTCTCTCACCCACACACAGCTGATGAATTATCCAGAGCTATGGACGGACTGATAAAGGGGCTGCTGTTTTTCCTCACGGCTTGTTTTCCCCCATGTCAGCCTTGTTGTTCTGTGATCCAGTGTTGCAGGCTCAATCTTGCTTACTCCTTCATTTCCCTTCCAACGACCTCGCCCCTCCTGTCAGATCCACCCTCTCTAGCTCTCCTTCTGGCTGCACCTCCACCTCGCCTCCTCCCTCCTTCAGTCTCGACGACTACACCTTCACTGGAAGCACAGGCCAAGCCCTCGCACAACAAACGTCTGTCCACGGCGAGTATGGCTACATTCCTAAACCACCTTTACTTTCACTGAGAACACGTTTCCTGCTGACTCACTGATACATCTGTGGATGAATGAAGGACTTACATCTCAAAAAGGACAATTTAGTTTCAAAATGTTGTCACAGTTAATAATTCCTTTATTTCTTTAGAGACCGATCAACAAACACGCCAAAATATATCCATAGTGTACATGAACCACATGTGTTGTTGGTGAAATCCTCCGAGTATGAGTCATCATTTATTCATTGTCTGCCAGGTGTCCTGTCAAGCCAGGGTAATGAACCATCCCATCTCTTAATGTGCACGAGGGGGGAGGAACCTAGAGAACATTTCAGAGGCCTATTGGTCAGCCGTGTATATTTTTCATATCTTCTATATAACATCAACAACAACAACAACAACAGCATTCAGCGATGATATGAAACTGTATGGTCAGCAGAATATTTTGATCCCTAAAATCATCATTCAGAAGACGCTGACATGTCTCCAGCCCTAATGCAGCATAATACATTTTTTTTGTGTTTCGCTGTGGAATCCTGCCAAACTGGCTTTGTGTTGCTCAAGGGCTCTGGCAAGTATGAAGCGGACGCACCCCTGGGCTCCCGAACGAAGATTCCTCCTTAAATTCCAGGAATAAATAACTAAAATAAAGGCACACTTAAGTTTACTTTTTAATCAATCCGGTCATTTTTAGGTGTGATGTTTGCTCAACTATACACACAACTCTGTGATGGAGAGCTGATGAGGGAGGTTTTGGGTGTGATTCCTCAGGTGTGTTGGAGAAATATTTAACTCTTTCATGACTGGCATATAAAAACACTGTCTCCATTGCATCTATATATCGTATATACTGGCAGCTCTCAATCCTCATTTACTCGTCTTTTTCTGCACTCTCTTTTTCATCCTCCATTAAGTGATCAAATTCTTTAAAAAATACTAGTCATTAAAATACATGTTTTTATATCCGCACATCTATTTATTACATATTATTGAGACTATAACTGCCTTTTTATAAAAAATTGCATTTAAAATAATTTACAGGTGTTTTTAAGCAGTAGATTCGAAGAGCATCTAAATATTTGTACTTTTGAAAAACATGAATTGTTTAGATCTAATGAAATAAATTAATCAATTATACAGTAAAATTATTATATTTAGCTTTTATTTATTCAAACTTGACTCAAACCAGTTGGTGTAAGTTTAATTTTACTACATCCAAGATTCAATTTAGATTTAATTTCAATATCAGCTGATTATAATTTACAAGAAATTGTAATAACATCTTTAGTTCCAAATTAACATCTATACAGTATAAAAACATGTTCAAAATGAAATCCATGGTTTGTGGGAAGGGAAATGAAGCGGATCAAAAGCACAATGCTCGAGAAATTTGCTTTATTTAGGTAAAAACTGGCCACTTTGCTGGAACATATATATCAACACAAATTCACACACTGGTTCAGATTTATCAAGCACAGACACACACACACACACACCCTTGAGCTGCTCAGTTAGATGTCAGGATACATCGTTTACAAAAGAAAAGAACATTTGAACTGAAGCAAGAATTTCCTGTTATTGTGGACGACATGCCTGGTGTCACCACTCCTCCGAGTAAAGGAGTGAATGACTTCCTAAAACGCATTGCAGTGTTTTTTTCCAGTCAGTTCATTATTGAGGGCTTTGACAACAAAAGTCTGTGGTCCAGTTATTTTACCTCTAGAAAATACAATTGTTACTGGTTCTTTAAAAAAGATATAATTAAAAACATGATTGTTTAACTAAGTACTGAGTCACCATAGCAGTTTGCCAAATGTCCACTTAGAGGAGCTGTTTCTTCTTCTGCTGCAGAAATAAGTAATTGACGTCCCTCCTCTTATCTTCCTTCTACGAGCTTCTTAAGACTCCTTCACTCGTTTGGGATATCGATGACTAGCTCAGCCTCGTCTCCTTCTCCTCGGTCTTCGTCTCTGTCGCTGTCCACGTCGCTGTCGCCGTCCTCCTCGGCAGCATCTCCGCTCAGCATCTGTCGGGGGACCCAGCTGAAGGGCCCGCCTGCCGCCGAAGAGGCTGCAGGGGCTGATGGGTAATTAGCCGAGAGCGGCGCAACAACCTGACAGAAGGGGTCACGATGAAGTGTTAGAGAACTGGACGTGGAACAAGCGATGATGGCTGGAAGTGTCATTATGGAGAACAAGACAAAATGTATGAGTGGAGAGTAAAGACTCAGGCCTTTCATTTTAAACATAAAAATACTTCAGTATTTTTTTTATCTTGTGTCATTTTAAAATTCCCTCAATATAATTAGCTCTCTGTTCTCTCTCACCTTCCCTGTGGCGTCTTTCTTGTTTTTTGTCGTCTTTGTTTTTTTCTCTTTCTTCACTCTTTCAGCTGGGGGAGCCAAATATTCTGGTGGGAAGGGCATCTGCCCCGGATTGCCAAATGACCACATACGAGAACATGCACACCAGCGTGGGCAGGCGCACACGCAACAAACAGACACACACACACACAGGAGAATGAACCAATGACAGGACAGTGAAGCATAAATGTCAAACAAAACTTAAAAACAGTGTAAACATTCAGGAGATAAAAGGAACAAAGTGTCAAATCAAAGGTTTGATGATGGAGGTGGAAGACCGAAGGGGAGATTTGTGAAAGAGACAACTCACGGTGTTGAGGTAGGGTCCTGAGCCGGACGACTGATGGGGGTTGACACCTTGTCTGGACAGCAGGGAGAGGTGAGTAGAAGAGGAAGAAGGAAGACATGTTCCAGGATTCATCCTTCGTCTGAGTGGCAACAAGGAAACACAGGTTATGAATATAGTTTAGAAATGATAAACAACCAGAATCTGTTTTTTATGATTATAAGATCAGATAAAATTTATTGATCCCGCTGTCTTTTTAATCATCAGTGTTGTCCTGCAAATCTTTTTTGTTGTTTAGTTTTCCCGTTTCCTTTTGGTATGTTATTTTACAATTTACATACACTTTATGTTTTAGTATTTAGGAATCAATGATGCCTATTTTTATGTTGTTTTGAACCATTCTGGTTCCAAAGGTAATCCTGGGACAAAGGTCCAAACCTTGATTTGCCTACCAAACCCCAAAGCTGTACATTCGTTTTTAACAGCATTTACTTTGTGTTAATTGCAAACAAAAATGTTGTTGAAGGATAAAATGTTCTGCTTTGCCATTTAATAAAAAAAAAGTGTTTACAATATTTACAACATGCCATATTCTAACACCAATCCCACAATATCTTCTACTTTAAAAACGGTTTGTTAGACAAACTAGTTTGCGTTTGAAGTTACAATTTAATTTTAAGAATACACTTATTGAGAATTGTACAAACATCTATAAGGAAGAATTTAATCAAAAATAATTTTAAATTGGGTCCAATCCCCGCTTAACTCTACCTGAAAATATCTCCATGAGTCACCGAATAAAACAGTCATTAGCATAACTACCAGATGAAGGTCATAATAATACAGTCAGATTTTTTCCATAGAAAGGTCACATCCCCTTCAAAAACTATTAACTACTAAAAAGATAAAAATAATTATTTGTAGTGTTGTCACAATTGTAAGGAATGCAGAATCATGTATAAATAAAAATAGATGCCTGATCAGAATCAGAAATGGATTTATTGCCAATTAAGATTTTTTTTTTTTGGTAAAGCGAATCGCAGATGCAGCCATAGCTACGACGGAAATGCATCTTATTTTGAAATATTGATATTCGTTTGATGACCAGGAGATGACCTTACTTCTTTGCTGCATCTCGTTCTCTCTCCCGCTCCCTGATAACTTCCCCTTCGCTGTTGTCTGAGGAAACCGTTGCATCTGAATCTGGGGAAGAGTAGAAGTAGTTTGCGAAAAATATTTATTACCGAAAACCATGTGCAATTGTAAACATTTACATACAATATATTAACCCGAACAAGTGATCTAAAATTAGAATCCAAAAATTTGATCATGAAGTTGCCATGTTTCAACGTAAAGGTAGAAAAGTTCATCCTGTTGTGTTATCAGTTTTATCTTGACCTTTAAAGTATATACTTTATTGAATATAGTTTTGATTGTTTAAGCGCTTTGTGACTCTGGTCTGGAAAAGCGCTATATAAATAAAAATGACTTACTTACTTACATCTACAACTGTGCACTGAACAGCTGCATTCAAACAAAAGTTATTTTTATCATCTTATTACAATCACTCAAGGGAACTAAAAAAAACATTTCAAATTTGCTAAAATTATTAAAGGTCTTAAGGAGTATTTACATAAATCCTAGTTTTCAAACTACTGGCTATAAAATATGTTTAACTTTCCCTGTAAAAAAAAGAACACTCGATTATTCATTTCCAATCCAAGACAAGGTGTTAAAGTAGGTCCAAGAACAGGATCTGATATTTTCAGAAACAGTTACAGTAGTCACCTGAGGAGTCTTCATCAATACGTTCATACTGCAAAAGTCTATCCAGAAGAAAGCTGCAAAACAAATCCATGTCATTGACCAAACTTCAACATAATTCTTAGAATATCAAACCTTTTATCTCTGGACACTTTGAGAAGTTTCCTCCTTGCTCTCCTCAGCTCCTCCTGGAAATACTCTTGTTCCTGAATGAGGAGCAGAAAAAGCTCCAATGATCGATAAACAACCTTCGCTCGTGTTAAGACAATAAATACTCACGTAAACTAGAAATTTCAATTTTCGCTTGAGGTTTTTGTATTTCCTCCTGTACTCCACTTCGACGTCCGCTTGACCGTTCATTGTTGATGCTATATTTATTGTCCTAACAAAATATTGGTTAAATGTCTATATTCATATTTCACTGAATATCGCAAGTGTGATGCACATGCTACAACATGCTAAGCTAAAGACAACGGAGTTAACTCATATAATATTAAGCGCATCGAAAAGTCCGTTCATATCTGTTATAATAATCTTGTTATACGGATCTATATAAACTGAGAATGTATTTGTTCCCAAAGTTAAACGACAGTTATTTGTGCAGTAACGTGGAAATAACTATCAGCGGGACAATGTTTACTAAACTCTTCTTCTGCGATAAAACTAACGACGGTGATCAGCTAAGAGAAAGAAAGAGTGACATCTACAGGCTTAAAATGTAATTGCAGCCTCGAAGGCTTTTTGGATTGTAAAATAGCATAAAGATAGAACAGATAACATGTCGGGAAAATTAGAAAACACTAAATAAAAAAACTATATGAATCAATGAGTGGGTAATTGAAAAGAAAGTATCCTAGTTGCGGTTGTAGTATTATTGACTCATATCATGGCATAATAATTCATGTAGGTTTCATTTAATGTTGTAAAAAACATACATTTAACATTTCAGGTAAACTTATGTTGATATTATTATTGTTATTATTGTTACATACAAATAGGAAGCAAGTGTATTTGGATGTTGATATAACCGAGAGTGTGTGCATATTAAACATAGATTACTGCTCAGGTTAAGATTGATTTTCTGTCATGATTCTCATTGACCAGTTCTCTCGTCACTTTGTAAGTCTTTATTTTTCATTTTGTTGCTTTCACCTTCTGCATTAGTACATCATTGCTGCTCCACCTTAGCTCAGCACGACTTTCGCAAAGACTCAGCAGCATGAATTAAAGATGAACTACGTTTGCAGAGAATCTTTTTTCGCAGCATGACATAACCCCACTACTGTGTATCGTTTGTTTGCAGTTTAATAATGTGCATACAACCAAAAAAAGGGAAAAAGTATGACCTTTTTAACCACCATTTTTATTCCCCATTATCAAAACTAAATATCAACACTATGTAGTTATTTGTATACAATGGTCTTTAAAATCAAGAGAAAATAAATTAATAATTATGTAAATATAATAATAAATAAATGACTTGTTAATCACAAAAATAAAATAATAAATATAGTAAATAAATAAAGGTGAAATTGGATTAACGTGTAATGGCTACAATGGGTATTACATTTTAATCTTGTTCGAACTTTATATTTATACCCAATCAACTATGCTTTAAAACTTGGAATTAAATAAAATAATATATAAATGATATGAAGTATTGTATAGTATAATATATATTATATATAGTATTATATAGTATTATATATAGTAAAATGTAGTCAGAAATTGTAATGGCTACAATGGGTATTCAATTTGAATCTTGTTCAAACTTTATATTTTTACCCAATCCACTATGCTTTAAAACTTGGAATTAAATTAAAATAATATATAATATGACATGAAGTATTATGTATAGTATAATACATATTAAATATAGTATAATATAGTATTATATATAGTAAAATGTAGTCAGAAATTACTACCTACCTCCTTACCTAAATCTTAAAAAATAGCTTGAGAAATTGGTTTAAATAACAAAACATATTAATAAATGAATATTAATTTTAAAAAGGGGGAAACAAACAAATAAGAACACAATATATTTAAATCAAATACAATTTTGCTTTGGCAGTTGGAGGAAAACATGCTGTCACTGGGGTGACGAACAAAAGAGCTGAATGTACATTTCTTGACAGCATTCATCTTTCTCAGACCGCGGTGATTCGGAAAGGCTCGGACACTTGCAACATGAAAACAGCAGACAAAAATAAACATGGTATTGTCACAGCGCTGGTGTTGATATGAAGCTATATCTCACCTCTGGTTTGTTTCCAAAGAAACTGGGGACAGAAATAGACTCTGCTGTGTCTGCTGATGTTAATCGTTGCTGCCAACCAGCGAGCCTGCAGCCTCACTCCTCTCCTCCCACTATTCATTCTCTGCCCCTTTTAAATTGATCCATATATCCACAGGCAGAGCCGTGAACATCTATAATTATATGTGCTCTCTTGTGGTTTTTACTGTCTCGGATTGGTTTTCTCATCTCCCTTACGATCACTTTTGTGGTCTTTTTTTGTGGACTTTAGCCTCTTTTGTCCTTCAAAACTGAGCCATGCTTCCAAACTGTGACTCCAACAACAACTGTAATAACAGCCGTCTCTCTGAATACAAGGTGAGTGCTCACATCCTGGATTAGTAACAGTGGTTATACTGATTGTAATCACAATGTCAAGTAGAAGTAGTAAGTAAGTAATTTGTATTTATATAGAGCTTTTCCAGACCAGGGTCACAAAGCGCTTAAACAATCAAAACAATATTCAATAAAATATATACTTTAAAGGTCAAGTAATAATCACCATTATAATATTTTTTAAATATAAAGTTATGAATTACTAGCCCAAGTACTCATGGTTGCCCAGGAATACTTTTTTACAACATTTTTAAAATGAAAAATTGAAAGGCCATGCAGGCTCCTAAAACCAAAAGCGTAAAAATCAACCTATTTTCAGACACAGCGCAGTTCAGGGCAGTACAGAGCACATTGCACTTTTGGTCAAACATCAGTTTGTCATCGGTGCGTCACGAATCCCGGAAGTCTCCACCTCCAAGGGACTCTCTGTATAAACAAAGCTGGGGTGATTACCGCTGAAGTCCATTATCACCCGCTCTTGTAACCTCTCATTTGCCGAGATTTCGGACAGGGGAGAACTTTATAAAGTAATTCCTTCAAAGCATCATCATGATGAGGGACTTACTGCATCTTGGGGAGGAAGACTTCAACATTTGAAACGTGTGAGTGAGTCAGTAGAGTTGGGTTTTCACATAAGTTAATCAAAAAAGTCTTGTGCAATCGGCAGCCAGCAGGGGGACCCGTAGAGTAAATGTTTTCTGATGAAAGTAAGTAAGTAAGTAATTTGTATTTATATAGCGCTTTTCCAGACCAGGGTCACAAAGTGTGTTTATGTTGCAGGCAAAGCTCATCCAGGCCATCAAAAGAATTAAACATGAGTTTGATGAAAGCAGAGAAGCCGAGATGGAGACGTACATAGAGTCAGTGGAAGTCGAGGTAACATTGGTATCACTAAATTACCAGATAAATATAGAAAAAAAAAGTATTTTCAATAAAATCTCACCTGACAGAACGGCATTGATGGGCTTGAGCGAGAAATCAGAGCAGAGTTTCAAAACCTTCATCGTTTCCTGGATGAGGAAGAAGAAAAGGACCTGGAGCGACTGCAAAGAGAGCGACAAAAACTGATAAAGCAGCTGAAGGAGAGAGAGAAGAAGATAGCAGAGCAACGGAGGCAACTGGAGGCAGCCATGGCTGTGCTCAACGATCAACTGGCGGCAGAAGACAGTCCCGAGATGCTAAAAGTGAGAGAAAGTCTTGCTGAATATTGATATACAGCCGTCTACGCATCAGGTAACGTTCATGAAAACTTCTTCTATCTAGGAAATTCAAGATCTTTTGAAAAGGTATGTTTTATTCTTCACCTATTTATCATAATTTATAAGGACGAATCAATCACTGCAAGAAAATGTAGAAAATACATCTCAAACTTAATGTGTACATTAAAAATACAATTCAATTATTTAAAAAAAAATCAATGTTTAAAAAAGGGCAACATTTCAATGAGTTAAATTCATTCATTTATTAATTTTCTGTGCCCAATTTCCACAAGTTCTCAATCAACCTCTGTATGTTTTTGGACGGTGGGAGGAAACCAGAGTGCCCAGAGTAAACCCACTCAACCTTCAATATTCTGATGGCACTGCTACTCATACTTCTGAGGCCTGTTGCTGTCTTTCATTCATTCGCACTTTTGCCCAAACAGGTCTCACGTTCGCTTCGTTCTTCCTGCAGAAGTGGACTCTGACGTACGCTCCGGTCTTTTTGTGGGGCCGATCCAGTACCGAGTGTGGAAGCGCATGAAAAGCTGTCTTTACCCAGGTACACTTGACGAACATCACTCAAGTATGTCAACGTACAAACAAACCCATCCCATCTTGTTATACGGCAGATTTGACGTCGGTGACCTTTGACCTTGAGACGGCCCATCCTCAGCTGTCGGTCTCTCAGTGCTGCACGTCCGTTTGGTTTGAGGAGCGTAAAAAAACGGTGGATCGTCCGCTCGAGCCGAGACAGTTCAATTACTACTACAGTGTGTTGGGCCGCCAAGGCTTCACCACGGGACGTCATTACTGGGAAGTCGAAGTGGGAACTAAAACGGCGTGGAGACTGGGAGTCGTACGAGAAGACATCCCAAGAGGACAGATGGCCTCGACCGGTACCTCGAGTGGCCTTTGGACTTTGTCATTAAAGGACGGAAACATTGTCGCTTCCACTGATCCAACGCCAAGGAGTATTAAAATCTCAGCGCACATGTTTCGAGTAGGAGTATTTTTAGACTGTGAGAAGGAAGAAGTTTCTTTCTATAACGCGGTCACCATGTCACCAATCTACACGTTCACAATGGGAAAGGTTTTAGTTTGTCTGTTTCCCTTTTTCAACCCATGTGATACAGATGATGGACAGAACACAGCGTCCATTAACATCTTCAGACCAGTGCTGTAGTCTTAAGGTTTCTTATGGTCATGGGAGAGTGTGGAAGGATGTTGGACAGAAAAATACAAGTTTATTTTGTCTTTATTTTCCAGTTAAGTTTAGTAACAATGAGAAGCCAAATACATGACGTGCATCAGTGCTATCATGATACAACCAACAAGTTTTTGTTGAAAGGAAGATAAAGGAATTCCCTTTGCAGGTTTTGAATCAGATTCAGCCCAAGTAGTGGAGTTTGAGTATCTTGGATGGATATCTTGGGGATGGAGATCAACAGATTAGTGTCTTCGGTCGGTCTAGCAGGATATTTCAGAAGACAAAACTCTTGATTCACCTGTTGCTCTGACCCTCACCTGTTACCTCTCACGTCTTAGCTTTCAGCCAGACTAGGTGACCCTGGAATCATTGGAAGTGAGCCCAGAGATTCTAACATGGTGGAGGGAATACCTCGCTCATATGACTCTCTGAGAAATGTTAAAATGGTTTCCTGGAAGAGGAAAGTCTTGGCCTCTTCACACATTCTAACTTTATTCTTCAAGAACTGCCACCGCAAAAGTAGACTATGAAAAAATATGAATATTCTTATTGCATTAGGAAAGAAACAGATAGTCTAGAAAAGCACTCAACAGTGTTAGACGTCTTCAAAGTATCTTTTCAGTCCATCTAGTATGGGCTTTAAGTCAATTGCGACAAAGCTCAAAATTTACTTTTTGATTAAGTGACTTTGAGGACATATGAGTGTTGGGTGTTGTAACAAGAAAAGGGCAAGATAATGGGAATAAGTCCAGGGTGGAACGGTCGAGGTCAACTAGTGTGTGAAAAGAAGAAGCTAAAGAAGTAAAAACAGTCGACCAAGACAGACATTTAGCAAGAGATTCAATAGTTTTGTTTAGAATTCGATTGGTTGGTCGGAACCAAGATGTGAAGGGGAAAGTTTAAGAAGAAAAAAAATCTCCTACCATACCTTTAATGATGTTGAGCAAAATATGTGATGTCATCAATAACAATCTTCATTGAACTTCTAAGTATTTCTGTAGAAATCACCTGCAGTTGAATTATGTTGGGAATAAAACATATATATTTAAATATATAATTTTATTGTTACTGTAACCACAAAACAGAAATAAAATGACTTTGACTGCTGAAAATCAATTGTTCACATGTTCACACTGTTATGATGTTACCTTTGGCCTGCTAATGAATTTTTATGCTACGAATGCTCTGCTAGGAAAGTGGTGGCGAGGTTGTGCAATATAAATAGTGATTGGTGACACATGACACCCCTGACACAAACAACGGCTGACATTGAGACGTGATAGAAGGTTAATAATAACTGAGGCGGGAAGAAAAAAACGCCTGGACAAACGGTTCTGAATTATCTTTTGTTTATTTTCTTTTTGAAGGACATGAAATAAAGAAAGCAAATCTTTTCTTTACAAAACAACCAGGTGACATCTTGGTGTAAAAAGAGGATGTATACACAGGGTCAGTTCACTTTTAGTGCAACAATAGCAGTGGTGACTTGTTAGTGGGAGGGTTCGGTACTGGAGGTGTCTCCTAAAATCACTACACTGAGCTTTTCTTTAAGATGCTGGTAAACTGTAAACAAAAAGCTTATCTTCACACTAACACCTCTACATTGTGGATCAGTTAGTGTTATGATAGGAGAGCAGCACACAGATTTAACAGTCACTCATTCACCTCACTGATGGTTTGTATCATCAACTCAATTGTGGCTTTACATTGTTAATGAAATTAAACACAGATGCTACCTAGAGATATAAACCTTCCTGGTCCTGTCCTTCTGAGATTCCTGCCAAATCCTTGGAGTTAATATTTAAAAATGTTTTATAGTTTTAAAGAGGGAAAAGAAGTTCCACTCCAAACTTAATGCTTACGCATTACAGTACAATACAATTACAATAAAGCGCATACTTTCCTCTCCCCAAAAAAGACAATCCAAGAACAAGCAAGAGAAATTCTCTTTCAAATCTGTCATGGAATTGTCCAGGACAGAAGACTCTCACTTCTAACCTATTCAAGTTGTACAATTTTCTTCAGAAAATAATTGTTAAGCAGTGGACGCAAAAACTTTTCTGTTTTTTGTGCCTTATCAAAAGTACTACCTTTTTGACTTTATTGCACACACTATATTGCTGTTATATGTGCAGTAAGTGGTAGTTTTCATCATACATATCACCACATTTTATGGACCAACAGGATACAACTTTACCTTTAAGTTCAGCACATGCACATCGACAAAGCCCCGTCCTGTCATTGTCAACATGGACAAAATCTCTGCTTACTTTGAGAGAGCACTGAGGAAGGAGGCAAGTTCTGGACATGTAAAAATGAAAGGTCAGTGCCATAGAAAAAGGAGATGATAGCATTTTGCACCATGCAAGAGGCAAGATTGGAGCCTACTGGCCCCATATGAATGTGGATATATATAGGTTGGGTCAACAGTCTTATCAAGGTCTTACTCATCTTTAAAAAAAAATCTGATTGTTTCTTTGTTTCTGAGTGAGCCGGATCCCATCCACAATAGGTTTTTTCTTAACTCAACTCTAATCCAATCTAATCTATTGTTATCTTATTTAGGGATTTTTTTGTGATATTCTTAAATTTTCCTTCCAGGAGACCCTCATCTCAATCATTGCACCAACAACGAAATCTGGCCAATAAGATGAATGGTTGTAATATTTCTTCTTATTAGAAGATTTTGTCAACATCTGAAGAAAATATTTTATATATATGTATATCTGTTAAACAAAAATATAATTATATAATCATTTATCTTAAGGTCTTCAACAAACGATGACATTAACCAAACATCCCATCATTAGCAGTTGAATATATAATAGCTTTAAGCATCAAACTACAAGTTTGCCTTTAAATTAGTGTTAAAAATCACTCTACAGGCAGTTTCCAACAATCTCTTGATAATCTCTATTGGTCACTACAGCTGCTGGGACATGTTGAACATAGACAGACTCATGTCTTAGCACTGATGATGTTCTACAGTAGAACAAAGACATTTAATACTAGAGCTTCCTCTTTCACATCACAATTAACGCTGCATGTGTGTCGAGGGATTTTCTATTGGCCAACACATATCCAACCTTTAAGGAGAATTGTGAACAAACTTTTTCCTTCTAGGAGGCATACTCATTATCATTATTATTTTAGCAAACAATTGCTGTCCTGTCTTCAACAAGTATACAAACCAGCCAGCCCACCCCTGACACCATACAGTATATAGACAAGGTTAAATAGCGGTTGCACTTTGGAACACAGACCGACTATTAAATGTATCAATATCAGGCACTAAATTAAAGACACAGTCCTTCAATTACACTTCTGAACGTAATGTGTTTATCACACATTTACACTCATAAATTTGAAACAAGCGTCTTGTTTCCAGACATTTCAAGACGCCTTAAACCACGACAGATGGAGAGTTAACACTTATTTCCACTCTGTACAAGCAGCCGATGCATAGATTCAGCTCAGACCCTCGCCGTGCGATAATGCAAACTTGATTTTTTACGTTACGCAAACACTGATAAAAGCCGGTTTAAACACACCTCGGAGTCATGCTGCAGTTATATTTCAGTACAAACACTGTGAGAGCAAGGCGGCGGGTGTCATCAACTCAGACAGGCTCAGGGTGTTAGTGGATATAGCATAGTATGTGTGTATATATATACAGTATCTCATATTCTGCATGTACAATTGGTCAAGAAATTGTAAATAGTTGTTAGCTATGATACGACGACGATAAAAACATTCTTCAATGGGGACGACACATGCAAGATTTACACGGCTGGAGGACACAGACGGGTGACCTGTGAAAACCACACATACAATATCGTCATGACAACAAGGCTTCACAGAAATGACAATTGCCACTGAAACGATGACAATAGATTTCCCCTCTTAAGTTGATTTTGGAAAGCCTGAAGAAACATGAATATAACATTTAACAGCCTCCTCATTAATAATGTGGCTTTGCATTTATTAAATATGAAAACAGCAAATGTGTTGTAAGGACAAACTAATATTTAAAAAAGATAACTGGTTAGTGCTGTAAAAAGTTTAGCTTCATTAATAAGTCAAATATTGTTTGTGTTTTCCCCCTTTTGTCACCCGAATGTATTTGACAATCGATCTGTGTTCTTTCCAACACTACAATTTTTCATTTAGCAGGGAGGCTCAATTGTACTAAAAACAAATCAATGTAATTGTAACATCAGTATTAAATCTGACATCTCATCTAAAACCTGACACTAGATTTCAAATCGTCGTACGTGTGTCTAATTAATCCCCAAACATAACAAAGTTAGAAGTTAGTATTCAGTCCTATTAAGCTCGATAAACATGACTTGTGCTTGTTTTTGTTTTTGTTCTAAACCACAAAACAGGTGTTAATATAAAAAGTATAACATTTGAAATACACCACAACATACTTGGACCAGGAAAGAATGCCTAAGCAGGTGTCCGGATTGTTCTTGAATAATTTAAAGACTTTCTTTAGGAAAAACTATTAAAAAATATTATATATAACATAAGATCAAATATAATTTATGAACAAAAAAAAGGAAAACTAAAGAAAGCTGAATATATGCCTTATTTTCAAACATATTTACAAGTTATTTTTACTACACATAATCATTTGCACAAGAATAACCTAATAATCCAGTGTAAAACATGAAGTGTAACACTTAAATTGTAAACTTTGGACCAAAAGGAGGGAAAAGTTTGGAATACTTTGCAAATGACATCAATTAGTAGTTAAACGTTGTAGAACTTTTCTTACACACAGGATCCTTAGAAAAAGAGCTTAAGTGTTTTTTTTATACAGATTCAGCTTCTTAAATTCTCTGGTTTCCAGATGCTGCGGGCCATTTAAAATGATTTGGACACCCTCTTGCTACCAAAACTGCAGTGCATGCTCAGTATAGTTTTGGCCTGTAAACACCAAATCCTGGCTCTTGCTTTCCAAACTTTTGACACTTTCTTTGATAGTGCTGAACACTTTAGAAAACCATCAAAGGGTTGTAATTGTGCAGCATAATGAGGAACCTCAACAATATTCAGCAGGAAGTTTTGTAGTTTTGAAGATTAAAACATCGAGTTTATGGGGGTTAACACGGGCATCTACGGACATTCCTAAGAGCACAAACATGCGTGTTTACGGATTAGTTGAGCCAGAAGTGATTTGTATTTACATCAGCAAAGTTTGAATCCACCTAGGGAGCGCTAAAGAGCACAGCTAAAACAAGGCAAGAACAATTTCAGCACATTATGGTTAATAGCATTTAAGTATTGTTTCTTTTAACTGGTTAAGAAATTCAATGTTTTTTGTTTTATTTGTAAACACTGTTTTCAAATACAAAACGCCCCAAAAGAAATGTTTGTTTTGTTCATCCTTTTCTTTTTTTTTAACCCCCATAACCACAGACAGCCTTTGAAAATCTCCTGCATAATGCTGTTAGAGAAAGAGCCGAGTCAGCAGTTTGAAATTCAATGATCACATGAGAATTATTCACTAAAGCGCACTAAAACTGGCATCTATTCAATGAATTACTGCTATGGTGTTATGATCCACTAATATGATTTTTGCGAGACTCCTTAGGTAAAATTTGGAATCCATTGCAGAAGATGTGACGTGAAAAAGCACCAAGTTGTAAGTTTAAAAAAAAACAATAAAAATGTTGCTGTAAACTCTGCTATGGATTGATGTTGCATTCTGGCAGTTTAAGTTTAGGAAATAGATTGAGGAACGAATTAATAATCCAGGAGATTATAGCGTTTAATGTTATGTTATGTACCTCAAGAGCTAGTTTTTGCTAATAGTCAAGTGAGTTGCTAACATCAGGGTGATATAGTGGTAATGAAAATGAAAAATCTCGCCTCAATCGAAGTGATTCTTTGTAACCGGGTAGAGGGGAGATCAATTGTCCGCGGTGGTCTGGGTGTATCGGAGGACCATTGGCTCTTAGGTGGTTTTGGATTCTTCAGGCATGGCGCTCTCCTTCCCAACAACGCTTGATTTCAGCTCCGCTTCAGGGGTTTTAGGAGGGACTGCTTTGGGAGCCGAGGTTTCGATTTTAAGATCTGGACCAGCTTCAGGGGTTCCATTTATGATGGGTTCTGGCGTGGTGGACTTGGGAGCCTCAGGAGTGGGAGCCAGAGAGCTCTTACTTTCAGGTGTGACGGCCATTGGGGCAGCCTGCTTCGGCTCAAGGTTTGGACTCGGCGTAGGTTTTGAAGCTGCCGGACTCAAAGCGGGTTTAGGTTCTGGGCTCGGAGCGGGACTGAGTTTCACCTCATCTGCGTTAGATACGTCCAGCTTCTCCGGTTGTTTCACAGGCGTGGCTTGAGTTTCAGATACTGGACTAGGCCTCGTCTCAGGAGGTGTTGGAGCAGCGGCTTTGGGCTCAGCACGAGGTGGACTTGGCTTTGCCTCGGGAGCGATAGAGATGCTCACAGCTTCAGAGTCAGGGATCTGGTCGGCGACATCCGTGTCAGTGTCCAGCGGAAGGGCCGTGTTAAAGCCGACTCCGGAGTCACTGGTCTCCAGGTTTCCGATCCCCACTTCTTTGGAAGAGACTTCCAGGCCCTGAGTACACGCAACAGATCATGAAACCAGGAAATTTCTCAACTTTTATTACGATGAGAGAGTAGGAGCTCACTTACTTTTATGTCCACCTCGGTGCTCTGAGACTTCTCGGTGTTATCAGCCTGAGAGTGCTTGGACTCTTCACTGAGCTTGGTGATGTTTTTGACCACCTGCGAGGACACATACAGAAACAACATCCGCTTATACAACTTTCTGCTTGAGTAGACGTTCAGATGTAGGCCCTGGGGAAATTCATGGCCAGAAATTCCATACATTTTTAATTTGTTTCCTAATGTAAGAAGGATGCTACAAACGATTAGTAATCTCATCGTAATATAGATCATGGTGAAAGTATCTATGATGAGCGATCACAGGTGAGAATGACAGCTGGGATGACGGCGATGAATGAAATAATGTGCAGATTACTTTTATAATATCTATTGATGGGCTGATGAAGCTTCCTAAGCTCTGACCTCAAGACGGCACTTCATTCTGTTCGCAGACGCTATCAAATTGATGGTGACTGAATTTGCACAGTTCACAATTCAATTTAGGCCTGTTATCTACTTCCATTCAAATGTGATCACAGACCATTTTTATTGAATAATTCAATTCACGATATATGCTTTTTCTTCCACGTCCCCTTGGTTTCGTATTGTACTGTAATTACAATGATTAAAGAAAAATGTTGGTAAAATAGTGCCACCAGGATTAGCTGTACTCTGTTGGTATTGTCTGGTGGCACAAATATACCAACATTTCATAAGATATATTATAGTAAATAACTTAATTATGGAATCAAATTATTCAATGAAATGATTGAATTCAATTATGTATATATGACACCTTTTTTTATTCATCATTGAATTGCTTATATGTATATATATATATATATATATAGAGAGAGAGAGAGAGAGAGAGAGAGAGAGAGAGAGAGAGAGAGATAGAGAGAGAGAGAGAGAGAGAGAAGGTAGAACTTTATTGATCCCGCAGGATCAATAAATATATTTATTATATTTATTGATATAATAATTAGATAGATATATAGATAGATATTGATCTATATATGTATATATATATATAGATCTATATACATATATCAGTTTCAACATATAAAATGTTAAATGAAAACATTCAATATTATGATTGCAATGATATACTTCCATATTGTTAGCAATGACAGATTATAGAACAGATTATAAATGGAGCATAAAGGGATATTAGTGTGACAGAGGAAGATGTGAAAACACTTATCTTGTCATTACAACCAATCTAAGTATGTATATGATTATAAATGGGGAAATTATTGGCATGTTTTTGATTGTGATGATGATGGTCGTGATTGAGGTTATATAGTTTATCCTTATACATTTGAAGTTAGTAGATAATATACTCAAAAATGCTGTTGGTTGACCTTTAATGACAAAATGAAAGTGCTTTCTTATAAAGGTGAAGAGTGGATTCAGAAAAATTGAATTTACACAATCCAGTCAGACTTCCAAATGTTTATTAGATTCAAACTAATCAAATGATGAAGTCTTGTAAACAGACACAAAACAGACATAAGCATTACGAGACAAAGACAGGACGGCGGTGCAGGCGGACTATGAGAGGCAGAAAGATGGCAGCAATTTAGATGCTGATGACTCCCAAATAAGCATTTTAGCTCGGAAGATG
Organism: Callionymus lyra; assembly: GCF_982586985.1. Classification (NCBI taxonomy): domain Eukaryota; kingdom Metazoa; phylum Chordata; class Actinopteri; order Syngnathiformes; family Callionymidae; genus Callionymus; species Callionymus lyra. Next base: position 19,999,148 of record NC_141830.1, read on the forward strand.
GATTGCTATTATGAACTCATCTCTCAAATGCTTATTCTCATCAGACTGTGTCTACTTCGCTCTAACCTGTCTAAACGCTTCGCCCTCGTCTTCTTTGCCAGCGTTCTGGGCGATCTTTTCCAGTTCGGCGTTCCTCTTGGCCCTCTTCTTCACCTTCATCAGGCAGGAGAGCAGACACGCCAGCAGGAGCAGAACCAGCAGGCCCAGGAGAGCGATGATGGCCACGTACAGCGAGTCCAGTTTGAAGGCTGGATGGAAACACGATGGGAAAACATCTCAATAATTCAACTAACCTTTGCATGACTCGTTTAACAGCAGCTGTGCTTGAATGATGGATTTTTACACAAATCTAACAAATCCACGAAAATATATAAATCAGAGAAATGTCAGTACTATTCAATGGCCATCTTACGTTCAATCTTAAAATTGTTGACTGACACGGGGAACCCCAGGATGTCGGTGACGGTGAACTGGCCGGCATCGGAATTCTTAAATTCTTCCAGATAAACAACAGAGCCCTCCAAAGACAGACGGTCCTCGAATCCCAACTCCTTTTGAGCCTGCATGAGATACAGATGGACAGATATTGACAAAAAGGTCAGTGATGACTGAAATAAAATCTAGAAAAAAACATGGATTATGTATTTATTTTTATGTATGGTATGATCAAAACAGATGGAAGGTGGCATTATTTTTCACTAACGATTTTACTTAATTTAAACACACTGTTGTTTATAAGACGATGGGAACAATGTAGACTTAAAATGTTTTAAAACAACATTTTCTTATAATTATAGCGTCTTCACTTCCTTTTAAATACTTTTAAAGCTACTCTCTCAGTCATTGATTTCGATGACAAGAAATCCTCATATTTGAAATAAATGAAGCATGAAAAATCTTATTTAGTTGGCAAAAAAGTTTGGTCCAACCAACCAGCTAACCCATCAACCATCCAACCATTCATCCATTTCAAAATCCGAGTCAATCTTTGAAAACACTTGGATTAAGCAACATATTAAAATATATAATCTTTTGAGAGAATTGTACTGTATAGTTGTGATTGATTTCATGCAATATGTTATATATTCATTATGCCATGACTTGTGGACAAAATACTCTTTTAGAAAAAGATTTCTACCGAAATGAAACAAATCTTAAGATGTTGCGACCCCGCAAAGGAACAATGAGGTTAATGTAAAACTTATAACCATGTAAAAACCGGGACGCCAATGAAAGATGATTACATTTGTGAATTCGCCCCTGTCCATCAGAAGATGTTTGGTCTGGTCTATCTCTGCAGTGTAGTACAGGCGAACCAAAGTGCTGTTCAGAACCAAGTCCACCTTCAACCTGCTCCCGTGTGGCAGAGTGACAAAGTTCAGGTGCTCTGAGGGAAGAGACGGAAAGTCAGATGATCAAACACATGGTTGACAGTGACTGCCTTATGGATCCTGTAAACACATCACGTCTGTGAGAATCCATTATAATTATGGTCGTTAAAAACTCATCAGACAACAACAACATCCTGACAAAAGCTGCTTGTCTGTAAAAATGATTCATAACAAATACGCATCCAGGTCGTTTCTCTCACCTTTAACATTGAGACACACTTTCCTTTTTATGACACCTTTTTCATCACTGATCGTGTAGCTGCCCTCGTCCGCCCCGGTGGCGCTGCTGAGCGAGACGTGGCGGCTGTTGACGCTGATGCGACCCTGGTAGCCTTCCCTGGACATCCCGGTGCTGGTGAGCAGCACCAGAGCGGGCCTGAGAGAAAGGAAGACGAGTAATTAATCCATTACATCCCGGGGCGGCTGAAGAGATTATCGTAAGTGTTTGGAGTTACTTTGACGTCTGATTGGCTTCCACGGCGATGGGTCGATACTCCAGAGTGATGGGAGGTGTGACCCCCAGGAGAGGAAGGTTGAAGTTTTCGCCATATTTGATGACCTGCTCATTTGTGCAATCTAGACAACACAAGCAGAGATGTAAAATCAAACTTTCCATTTATGAAATCAGTAATTTAAATGCTTTTTTTTTTACATTTAAAGAAAAACATTTCAAGAAACGAATCAAGCATTCAGTCTATATTTTAAATAAAAATGAACAACATTTGCATTAAATCCTGTCAATGACACACATTGTGTATCCCATGAAATAAGAGGGACGAAGATTGAATAATTTGTGGGAAATAAGAGCGTAACAGATGTCATGAATCAGCAACAGATGGCGGAGAAGTGAAGGAGCACTGATGCACATTTTAGGAACAAAACATACACAGAGAGGACAGAGAAGAGGAGATACGGACAAGAAAACAGCAACAAGGAAAGAGAAAAGGAGTGGGCTGGTGGTTCAAGAGCAGTATAATTACAAGCTTGTCGCCCTCTGACAAGGACAGATAAAGACACATAGACATTACTGACTCCATATGGACGATCATGCACACACTTCCACCTCCTCCCTCAGCGTGATAACCACTGATTTGAAGGACAAACAGGAAATGTAAGTGTGAGGTTTATTTGGCAGCTGACTGCTCCGAGACAAGATAATAAATGACACTGTCTGCTGTACACTGACAAAAGATTTATTACAAGAGGAGACTGCTTGAAAGGGAAATTTGTCTTCAAAAAAATTGATTTTTATCTTTTTTTCTGATAATGAATTGAGGGAATTGTTTGAGTTGATCTACAGTAAGTAAAATAGAAGAAAAGAGTTAAACTGTTGATCCAACAACTCATTTTGTTGACTTTTGCATTTAAAGGGAATAACAAATCTTATATTTCAAGGACATCATATTGTTATTCATCAGACAAGGTAATTAAGAATTCCACCCAGCGCTCCTGCTTGAAGAACATCTAGGACAAGTCAAAGTCAGGCTTCAATTCAATTATATTTGTGTCACAAGATACATTCATTTTGCTATTCTAGCAGATAAATACTACTCATCCTATAATGGCGTGCAGCTTTTGAGCCCTTTAGAATTTAATATTTATTATGAATTAATTTAGCTTATAAAGGATCTTTTTCAGAGAATATGATGTTAAATATTTCTGTTAACAAAAAAAAATCAGTTTTCCATGGTTTTACTTTATGTTGATTGGTGTAGCCTCTGTTTTTGATGATCCTTATTCATTCACTTTATATTTTAACATGAGATATTTCGTTTTTTAAGCATGCTATATTTTTTAATGTGCTGTATGTAATAACAGTTTGAATTATCTACTTTAAATTCAAACTAAGGACCTGTCAAGGCCTGAAACAGTAGAAATACAGCATTCAAACTTTGCCAAATAATCAATGTCAAATGAAAACACAACAGAATAACTCAATTGTGTTCAAATGCTTACAGCAACGCCATGTGTACTTTCATTTTATCCACGATTAAATTAAATAAACTCACCTCGAACATAGAGCCTGATACGTTTGTAGTCCTGCGGGTTGTTCGGGTCCTTCACAGTGTAGATCCCCTCGTCTGCCTCCACCACAGAGTCTACACTAAGATGGCTGAGATGGCGGTTTATCTTCACCCTCTGGCTGATCACACGGCCTCCCCGCATCAGGAACACCTCGTTGGATCGGCTGGTCGCCTCGGCCCGGAAAGTGATGTCCAACCCCGGCGCCGAGAGTTGGATGTGGAAGTCCTCCCCGTGGAACAAGGTCTTTACCTCGTCGTCTAATGATTGACGAGGACAGAGACATAGTTCAGTCGTGTTTGTGGGTTAAATCATTCAAATTAAATGTGTTGGGACATCACCTCTGACTGGTGTAGACAAAGCTGTAAGAAGAGAGGAAAGGCGTGAGAATGATGTCTTTATAATTTAAACACACTGATATGTTCCTGCGTTCACACGTACCGAGGGTGAGAAGAACGCTGAGAGCGATCACCGTCTGCATCCTGTCAAACCGTTATGAGCCTTGAGAAAAATAATGTTTTAAGTTAAAAAAATGTGATTTAACAATACAAAAGAAATGAATCACTGAATACATATTATCAGAAAACCAGGTCGGGAAACTGGACAAGCCAGACATAACCTATACTTTCTGCAGGCCAACTTCTCAACACAAAGGAGCACATGTCTACCAGTGTAAGACATATTACACTAATAAAAATAACTAGGAAAGTGCTCAGGAGAGTGAAGACCTCTGGCAAGCAGCTCCTTCATACCCATATTGTATTTCATCTACATACTTTGACGCCTTGTTTAGCATTTTAAAAAATTGATGATCATAGTTAGCTTAAGCGCTAAATAAATATTATGTTTATTATTATTATTAATAAACGCAGAGCTGCAAGCGAGAATGGGAAAAGTGTTTTACAGCAGTGGTCCCAAACCACGAGTCAGGGAAAGGTACCAGTCTGTGCCACATTTGATACCTTGCTGTAGAAAAAAAACCAAATTAAATTGTTTAATTTTATTGATTATTACTGCCTGAAAAAGCTTTATTTTGTGTCTCGCAACTACCCTGCTATAGATTATTGCTCTATATTTCTGAACTTTTGAACTTGGACTAAGAGGAAGGATTTTGTTTGCCGCCGTCCTTTTAGACCTTAGTATTGCGTTTTGTTTGTTTCCGTATGTTAAATTGTATTCCTTTTATTTACCTCCTGTATTCATTCTCTTGCTGGGTCTCCACGATAGTCTTTTATGACAATATTTATTCATATAAGCATGTGACTCTTGACGTGTCAAGCTGCTTTTCGATCAATATTACTCAAGTAAAATAGAGAAAATAAGTATAATACATAATTCACATGAACCATCAAGTTACAGAGAAACCAGTCCTGCTGATTTTTTTGTGCTTGAAATTAGTTTTTTTACAGGTTGTTCCATTTTATTTTAATTTTATCTGTACTTCAGTCAGTGAAAATAATGCTGACATTAAACCGGTTTAAACCATTTATTTCAAATGTACAGTTACAGTATACATTGATTGCTTCCTGTGCTGAAGCATCATAGGGACAGAATCAAGTGGCAACAGTCAGCAGAGGGTTTGAAGGCAGCAGCTGAAGACCACGCCACTCGTCTCCTGGGGCTAAACGGCTGAGAGCCAACGTTTCTCTCACAAGTGTCCTGATAAACTTGAACATGTGAGCTCGGATCTCATCATAGTTTCATGTACTTCAAGTAATACACAACACATTCCAACATTTGCGTCACTTGATCTCGGAGAAACTTGGAGACACTATCTCATCAGGATAAAAAACCATCAGACGAGTTACGATGCCATCACTCGTTTTATTAGATCGTGAATCATCAAAGGAATTTGTAGGACATCAGAATGTCATAGTCACTTCTCTACATTAATCTCTACTTCCAGCTAAAGGATAGAGGTACATTTAATCAGTGGAACTGAATAATGAGCAAGGATTGTGATGTTTTTGCTAAAATTTTAAAAGGGCCCAGAGGCGGCTCACAGATATATTTCATGGTAAATTGCGGATGTTTACGAAGGCAGAATTTAAGTGGTACTAAAAGGATTGCAGAGTATGTTCCCCTTTGATTTCGTGCCAGAAGCAATCCTTGTTCACATTACCGAGGTCTGACATTAGATTGATTCACTCAGCTGGAGTCGCGGTGTGCAGAGGAACTTGATTTATAAAGTCATAATCTAAAAAATGTAACTGGAGTATGTTGCTAGAAGACTTGTCAACAAATATTTAAAATGTCTTTTTTTGTGAAGCATCCTCTTGACAAGAAAGGTATCGATGAAAATTATATTTAATTGCAGAACGCATCTACATGTATCCTTGTTAACAATATGTTTGGTGCTCTAATACAAGATCATGGCTTTCTTAACACTCACCACTAATGTTACATTTGCTGATGTTGCTGCTGATGTTGTTGTGGTCTGTTGGGAGTTAAACTGATGACAGGGTCAAAGGCGGCCATGGGGTGTTGTCACTTGTTGGAAACAAGACTCATTTCAGTTTGCGTGTTGACACATGAACTGCCAAAAGGGAGACACTATTCACATTGCATTTTTGCCTCTGATGTGCTCATGAACACTTCAATTTGAAACATGAATTTAAAATTTCATTTGGCCTTTTCCTGTGATACATCACCTTTTCATAAACACTAAGGATTTAAATGCTGAAAAGCAATTGCCTACAATAAGATTATTGACCTGCATTTATTTCATTTTGATTTCTCATTTGATGACTTTGAGTTACTATTGATGTCATTGGACATTAGATGGATATACTTTAGCCTGTGCAGTCAGATCCTCTTCACCACAGAGAGTGATGGATTTTCTAATGATTTGTAAATCCAGATGGTAAATAAAGAACACATCCAAACATGAATCTTCTGTGCCTTTTACCATTGTTAAAATTTCTGAATATCTGTTGATCACTTTTTCAGTTGTTTTGCGAAAAAGGCACACAGATATACAAAATAGCCTATAAAACCAAACCAACGATCTTTCAGTCTGTATTTTAAGGCTTGTTGCTTCTTTTTGTTGACTGGAGATCAGATTATTGGGGTTGGTGACATTTTATAGAGCTATAAATAAAGTAGGTCATGCAATAGATTGGTCTGAGTCATTTTAGGTGGCCTGCTGGGTGGTTGGGTCGACATCAAATTAGATGATTTATCATGTTGATATTGTGACATATAAATATGCCAGTGTTAAAGATTTGAAAAAGCGCTAGAGTTATTAATGTCAAAAACTATACAGAGAAATGTATTTTAAGTAAAACCGATGTCAGGGAAATACATTGAATGGAGGACAAGCAATGGCACAATGAAGTGTGTCCAAGTACCAAAAGATGACTTCACAATCAGACTAACACGTCCTGTATTGAACAGCCTGATGAATATACTTTTTTTTTCAAGGAAGAGCACCATAATATTTTGGCCCGTTGTGTGATTGAGCAAGAAACCTCTGACCTTAAATACGTACCAGTAATGTTTGCTATATAACCCTCTATTAAATTTGTCCCCAAATGACCATTTCCACATATTCATTTTAGATTATTCACACTGTATTTATTTGAATAACGACTTGAGAGGAGGAGCTGCTGCAGTAAAGTCTTGTTTGTGATGATGATGAAGATGTGTCTTAGGAGTCGGTTTGCAGCAGTTTTCATCTCGGAGCCCAGGAGTGATCAGGAGCTCTGCAGCACAACTAAAGCACTGTTGCAGAAGACTTCTCTGAGGCTCAGCTTGATGAAGATTGAATACTGTATAGACACTTTGAAAGTCAGACTTTTAACCAAAATAAATAGATAAACTTTATTAATCCCTATGGAGATCTCCTTCAGGAGATTGGTTTTCCAGTTCTCAGCAGACACACAGACAATAGATTCATAAAAACAAGAACAAGAACAAAGTGCAATAAAAAGAACAAGGTGCAAGGGATGACAAAATTTAAGTAAAAAGAACATAGATTAAAGAAAATTTACTCGCAGAAGAGGATACAAAGATTAACATGGAATAGAATCATCTTTTCACTCCAATCCTGCCCCCAAACTCAGAATTAAATCAACTAATAGCTCTCCATCTGCTTCTCTGCTCACTGATGACAGTGTTGAGAGGATGACTGTCATCCATGATGGACAGTAGTTTGTCCAGTGATCTCCTCTCTTGTCACCAGTGAGTCCAGCTTCATGCCAACCACACAGTCAGCCCTCTCCTGATCAACCTGTTGACTCTATGACACATTCCCACCCCAACACACCACAGCATAAAACACTGGCCACCACAGACCGGTAGAACATGCAGAGGAGTTTCCTGCAGATGTTAAATGATCGGAGCTCGATGGGACAAATGGTACAAAAAACGGATGATACAATGTTTTGTTCTTGTTCATTCTATATTCCTTTTAGAGATACAATGCATAGGGAATTCTGTGGAGCCATTGGTTTAACAGTGGTTAAGATATTGTGTGCACAAGTGCTTTTGCAGTCTGAATACAATGTAAAACAAAGGACTGGAAACACAATTGCAAACCTCTGCCTACATTAACTGATTTTCCAAGAATATCAGTCGTCACGACCACCTGTTTGTCTTAGGTTTGCTTGTTAGAAAACATCATTACATCCAGTACATTAAACAAACCCTCTGTTAGATGACACACATCTTTCTATCCTGTTCTCCTTAACAATAGACTGGTAACCAGTTACGCAGACACAATTGAACAAGTCTTCCCAGACTAATTGTTTCATACTATTACAGTCTTTATTATTATTAATACTATTACAGTCCTCCCACATAACGGGTTATACATAGTAGTCCATCATCATAATGTAAAATATACATTCTTTACATCTCTGTGATGACTACACAATTCTAGAGTCATTTTACTCGAAATTAGCTTTATCAAGTAAATGTAACCAGGTCTTCCTCGATTTCTTCGGTGACCAAAATGGAAGAAAAAAATATATATATTCATATATTTCTGCAGGACTCTAAAAAGAAAAAAAAGCATTGTTACACAGAGGAACACCACAGCTACAAAAACTCACTCGCACACACCCCCCACACGAAAGAAAAAGAGTTTCAAAATAAAACAATTGTAAAAATCAAATGGTTTTTGGTGAAATTAATATAGTACTTGTTCACACCTGCTACATAAATATGGAACAGAATTGTGACACATACAATTTGACAAAAATGGCCCAAAGTTTACAGTGAGACAACAGTAACATCAATTAAACATTAGACGACACAATATAAATCAAATTTGTCAAAGATGTTCATAGAAAACTGCACAAAGAACCCAGAGTCTGCAAGCCTGTCTCAACAAGTATTGACGTCTCGTGGCCATCCTGTGCTAACTGAGCTATCATAATGCAGAAACAGAAACAGAAAACGCTCTAATATATCCAATCATGCTGCGCCACACAGAACAGCGTCTCTTCCAAAGAACAATTGTGTCTCATTTTCTGCCTACTCTTATTCCACCATAATTCTATTACTGCGGTACATCTGAGAGTTGAGCCTTCTTCACTGTGTAGCACATTTTAAACTCACAAAGACAAATTTTTAGCAAGTATTATGTGATAAATTAAGTTTATTTTTGTAGATTTTTGGAAGCACTTTCTTTCTTTTGTCTATTCAGATTTAGATTCAGTTTAGTTTAAAGGACAATGTGTAGTTCCATTAAAAAGATTGCTGCACCAGATTTAGCACAATGCTACTTCCCATCTGTAGTCCTCAACAAAGATGCAGACAGTTTACATGATACATCAAATACAAATAGAGCAAAAACACAGGAGGGATTAGGGAAACTCATCTGTGTCTTAGAATTATGTCACATTTTTAAGGAGCATAAGGTTATTTTAGTCACATTACATTTCTCTGACATGGCTTGTTTGTTGTTTTTTCATGATTAGTTGAAATCATAAATATGTTGTTATAGCTTGACTAATGGAGAAATAAAGTTGTACTGCAGTGAAAAGTCTATAATATTGTATTGGAATATGTCCTAGCAAGCTCATAAATAAGGCTGTTATGCATTTGTGCCGACAGACAAGTACTCACTTAGAGCAACTTTCAATTTAGTTTGAGGTTCTGTTGGGTTACTTTAGAGTAGTTGATTAATACACTTGTTTTAGAAGCTGTTTCCTGTATCTGTCTTTCACAGAATGTAATGTAATGTACATTTTGGGGTCGTCATAGCTCGGATGGTAGAGTGGTTGCTCGCAGTCTGAGAGGTTGCAGAGGTTCAATCCCAGACCAGTTTTGTGGCATTGTGTCCCTGAGCAAGACACTTTACCCTGATGTCCATGTGTTACATCCTACATCAGTATGTGATTGTGTGTGAATGGGGGAATGCATGACTGTCAAAGTGCTTTGTGACCCTGGTCTAGAAAGGCGAATACAAATAGACATTATTATTATTACTATATACTGTACATTCATTCATAAAGGTCTAAACTGAATAATAGTCTAGTAAATATATTTATGTAAATAAAACAAAGCAGCTCATATGTCATTTAAACAATTGGAGGTTAAATGGTTAGTTGTTTTTTTTTACATTATTTTTCACATTTTCTTTAATGATGGTTTAATTTCAAACAGTTGTGACCTCTGTAGAATATATCTCCAGCTATATAACGATGCTCTTCACGACCTGTGTGTCTGTGAGTGTCACATGACCACCACACAAGTGATTTCATATGAAGTACTGTGAGACTTTTTGAACTTACCAGGAAGATAAACCAGAAACTTAAACGTCTCGTAAACTAATGTAAATGCAAAGCATGGCATTGCTACAGTTACACTTTTGCGACAGCAGGTATTTCTTACAGGTTACAGTCATAATTTTGTTGGTTAAAAAAAAGGTGAAACATGCAGATACAAATACAAATGTTATTATATCATTACATTATAAAAGAATTAAGCCTGGCTTGCGAATGAAATATGTACCCATTTGTAAGTAGCACTGTGTATGTAAATGATTTTTGATTGTGCTGTAAATGTTTTACAATAGTTGTGTACTATAGATTTTTATTGTGTATTTGTGAATATTTAAAAAAAGGCCCAACCGGGACAGGAGTTGAAAATTAGCACAAGCTATAAATTCTTTATGCATCGCATCAACTGCATACTTGTATTGTAACTATGTTGACTTCATCGTCCCTGACAAATAAATAAATAATTGATAGTATATTGTTTTGTATTTTGTATTTGTATTTTACATCATCAGCTTTCCTATTTAAATGATAAATATCTTGGTAAAAGAACAATTAAAAGAAATGAGCAAATCTTTTTTTAATTATAAAATACTTTAATAATTCGAAAACTCTCTAAAAATGGTACATGATTTAAATGAATAGAAGGGGAATCTTTTAACTCGTTATGCATAACAAGTGTATGCAGTGTAATGGAAGTTCAACGTTGCAGTAGCAATGTCCTGACACTGGGGGAGCCGGAAAATATTTTTCAAGCTTCTGTTTTGATCCTTAATTAATTGTATTAAAAATATACCTCCTGTTTAATCAAAATGTGTTTGAATATCTATCTTATTTACTCAAGTAAGACATCATTTTAAAAACAAGATTATTCTTAATTAAAATTAGGAGCCAAATGATGTTCAAAATGTTAAAAAATGTTTTTTTTGGGGTTTTTTTCCCCCAAAAAACTGTATACCTTCATCCAGATGGGATGGATTAGGGTAGAAGAGGAACAGTTTGGTATTATTAGGTCACTTGAATTAAATAAACATGGTGTACATTTCTGCATATTGTTGAGTTCATTATCGCGCCTCAAACATGAACGCATTCTGCTTCATAAATAAACTTGGCTGGCCTACGGTCGACACAAATGTGCAAACCACATACATGCTCCCTGACATGGAGTCCTTTGGGCTTCTAGCTGCAGGCCGTAGGAAAATCTGCCATCTGCTAACTCTCCCTGACTGCCACAGCCTCAGTCTTCTTCTACCTCGCTGCCCTCGCTCTCTTCTCTTTCCTTGCTTTTCCGTCACTTTTCTTCATCATGACACCTCTGATCTCCTCGTCTCTGTCAGTGCTGTATCTTCACATGACGTCTTCTCCCCCAGACTTGTTACCTTTTTATTTTCCCCTCCTCCCCCTTTATCTTATATAATCAAAGCCATGGCTTCCCACTCTATATCAAAGCCTGTGGTCCTTCCAACTCCCTGTTTACTGGAGGCACAGGCAGGTCGTTGTCCGTCAGAAATGCCTTCAATGACTGCGGATGTAGGGATTGAAAGAGCAAACAAAGACACCTCTGTCTTCCATCTTCATTCTTTCATTTTCACTCTGAGATATTTTGTAGCTGCATCCCCACAGTGATGAAAGAAATTCCGAAAGGTCAACCCACGCGTGAGATTTTGACATTTTTCGGTTGCTATAAATAAAACAAAATTGAATCAAACGATTACTTTCCAGGACAGTGAATGCAGCTGTTCCATCGGCATGTCGGGTCTCAGGGATGAGAAACAGCAGAATTAAAGGAATTAGACAGACTTCCACAATATTTCTTACACCTGTCAGGTCCAGAGAAATCACAAGGCAGCTGTGAAGATGAGGAGGATGCTGGACTGTGTGCAGCAACAGAATGAAGACTCTGTTGGATGCAAATATTTGTGCAGTGAGGGCAAGAAGCCATGACTGCATACGTGCAGCTTTTTTAAGAGGCGCTGAGGTCCTGCAGTCTGGAGCATCCTCTTAGATAATGGATGCTGTCAAAGCTCTCAGGAGTTTGGTGTGGGAAAAACACTGGACCTTGACGTGCTAATAGGATGAGAATTCCTTGGAGGGATCTTTTTTTTTTACCCCCTTTTCCTGTTGCTTTACTTATATATTGAAATATCACTACAATGCATGTTGATGGAGTTGAAAACAAGACTTGAGAAGATCATAAATCATAGGAATGTTAAGTATGCACTACAAGTACATCCAGTTTAAATACCATTTATTTAAAACACAGTAAAGGCATTTCACATGAGACATCAGACAGCCCCAGGCCGGGATAGCCGATCAACCAAAAAACTGCAGAATTTAACCCGTCACACACCAGGTAAATTTAGGTCACACTGTACATCAGCAGCGATGCTTTTAGCAGAGAAAAACCTTCTACCTTTTTCAGATGAAGCCGGTGCTCTGAGACGTGTTTGCGTGTCTGTCTACTCTTCGTGCCTCCTCGTCGCCGTTTGGATGAGTCGACGTCCCCCTCAAGAACCGCACTCCGCCGCTCGGGCTCAACATTTGGAGGATGTTCGGAATATGTCGGTCTCTTCGCCTCCACTCGGGCGCGCTCGGCAAGAGTCGGGAAAGAGCGGAGACGTTCGCCTACAGCTCGGAGAGGGGAGGAGACGATGGAATGAATGCAGGAGGATGAGTCAACATAAACATAACCCTACATCTCTACCAACTGGAGTAAGGATGGACGTACTTTCAGTGAATTAAAATGTATATAAAGGTTTCCACGAACATGGAGCACGTTTCCAAATAAACGTGAAATAAAATGAACCTCATGACCTTTTTTTTGGACCACAGACTGGTTTAATGTCTGAAATAGCAAATGAATGAATGAATTATATACCTGTTAAGAAGTACATGCTAATGCTACTTCAGAAAATACCATATTTTTCCCAACAAAACACCTTTCAGGTATTTAAAAAGAGCAGAAATGATATAATACCTAACCAGGGTTTGGGTCTTCTCTATAGCTCTTACTGTATGCCTACAGATTTAAATCTTGTTTTGTTTTTATCTCATGATATCCTTAACAACAGCTTCAGTATGTTTACACGTGTTGTATTTTATCATCTCTTCAAATCAAATAAATGTTTGCTTTGTATATACAGAATGCACTCAGAATTGTATAATCTTCAACTACAATAAACACATGTTCAGCTGCAGTCAGTTCTCAACAATGGCACCACTTAAATCATTCACACATTTTACAATGAAATAATACAATTTAAAACTGTTTCCACACCATTTACCGCTGGTCAAAGGAGACGAGTGAGGAACACTTTTATTTATTATTATTTATTTATTTTATTTATTTATTCATACTTTTGTATTTCACTGAACATATTTACTTCAGTTCTGATGTTACATAAGGATGGATGGATGGATGGCTGGCTGGCTGGCTGGCTGGCTGGATGGATGGATGGATGGATGGATGGATGGATGGATGGATGGATGGATGGATGGATGGATGGATGGATGGATGGATGGATGGATGGATGGATGGATGGATGGATGGATGGATGGATGGATGGATGGATGGATGGATGGATGGATGGATGGATGGATGGATGGATGGATGGATGGATGGATGGATGGATGGATGGATGGATGGATGGATGGATGGATGGATGGATGGATGGATGGATGGATGGATGGATGGATGGATGGATGGATGGATGGATGGATGGATGGATGGATGGATGGATGGATGGAATTTTAGTATTTTTTAATGTCATATTGTTAGGAGTTTTTGTGTTCCGATGAACCGACCCCTCCCCAGCCTCGTACGTGGTGATGGAATGAAGGACAGACACATGGATGAGTTTAAGAAAAATGCTTGTTTAGTGAATTATGCAAAAGTCAGAGACAAACTTACGTGAACACGGGCGCTAGCAAGCAGAGAGATCTATCGCAGACGTCTTCGAATGCCAGAACGCAAAGATCAGACAAAATGGTGGATCTTTATAGTAGAATATTCAGGTTAACACCTCTAGTCAAATGTGAATGTAGGATTGGTCAGTGACTGTAAACATTGATTCTAAGATGGCCGTCGCACGTGATCGTAGTGGAAACTTACTGAAAGTTGTTGTCCTCTCCAGAGAATCGGTTCCCAGCGACTTACTGGACTGTTGTGTCTTTCAGTGTGAGTTCTCAAACAGGTTCACACTGACTTCTTGGAATCTGGGATTGTTTAATCTTTCTGTGTGTGTGAGGCTTTGTGACCTCGGCCTTGTGTTGCAGTCAGTGAATGCAATGCAAGAATAGGATTATTTAGTATGAATTAAATATGTAAGATTATCAGTTAATCAAGTGACTATTTGAAATGTGTGTTAAATCTAGATGATTGATTACAGTAAAGTTGTCATTTCCTTACAATATGAACATTGTGTATGTCATGTAATAATTTATGTGATCATTTGGGTGTTGTGTGTTCATTCTTTTACGTCATAATGATTTTTTATTATCAGCTTCTAGGTCTGCTTCCACTGGACATGCTTGAAAACTTTATGTAAGGACATATGACACGTGTACGACATGTGTAGAAGACCACCATATACACAACATGATGTCTTGATCTTTGGACTTCTATTGATTATATTCTAACGTTGGGATGCAAAAAAAATGTTTTTTTTGCCATAGTGCAAAACCCAAAGATATGTGCTTTTTTCCCCCAAATGTGTGAATATCAAACCGCTTTTGGTGCGTCATTGAGATATAAATGATTTAATTTGCCAACCTTGTTAACCCCAGCTACTATGAATGCCTTACTTTTCCACCATTACACATCCAAGCTGGTTTTCACATAACAAGCTGTACCTTTTGATTTATTTCTGTCAAAACCATCACAAACTATAATATTTATGGCTAACAGGAGCAATTTTGATGATGACCATTCTCACACCGACAAATTTTAAATCATGTAATAGAATACAACATAGACATTCCGCATTCTAGTGGCGCTGTATACACACGGGTCCTTCTGAATACATGTGATGGAACAACACTTGAATTAAGTACAACATACATTAAAAAAAGGAAATATATCCTTTGATTAATCCTTTTTTATTTTTACAGCAGTACACAATGATTCAAATTTCACAATTATTGTGAAGAAACAAGCAGGCGTTAGTCAAGTAAAGAGAAACTCCACTTTAATTGGTAGGATTGAGAACCAGAATAGAAAAAGAGAAAAAGCAAAAAATGGCAGAAAATTAAAGAAATTATTTAATGGTTATTTTCAAGAAATCCATTATTATTTCATACTTTTGACAATTACATTGTGTGGTCTTTGAAGAAAATGAACAGAATCAACCAGAAACTGACATTAACTCCGAGTCTTTAAAGCAAAAGTGGGGGAAACAAATGGTGAAGTGACGTTCAATAAATGCATTTTCAAGGACATATGCCATTAGATATCGAAGACAAAGATGCAGCATCAGCATTCAGGTATCTCATCTCTGGAGATAACACTATTGGATGAGTGCTTAATGGTAGAGTTGGAGGACGTTAATGGAGATAGAAACTCACTCGTAGGGGGGTTTGTAAGATTAGCTAAAAGGCACTATACACTTGTGATCGAGGCACAAACAAGAAACTTTAGTGGCCGCTGAAGCTGATGGAATAATCTGATGGACTAATCCCTTTGAAATTGTGGTGCCAAACCATGAGTTATGCTTAAAATGTCACACTTCACGGTTACATAAAAGACACTTTGGGAGTCTGGATGAAACACTTTCAGCTTCTGTTGTGAGGAGAGTGCACGTATATAGCAGAACTTTTCAGACAATTACTTAAATGTAAATGTACACTGAACAGTTGAATATGTTGCACTGGTTTTAAAAAACAGAAGTCTTTCTGCACCAACCCACGACATGATTTTAACATTTATAAAAGACCATTTGATTTTCTGGAACTCCTGTGTTTTTCTCAGTATTATCTTGATCTTTAAAGTGTATATACTTTTTTGAGTATTGTTTTGTTTGTTTAAGCGCTTTGTGACCCTGGTCTGGAAAAGCGCTATATAAATAAATATTACTTACTTACTTAATTACCACTTCTTAATCTGGTTGTTTCTAGTGAACAGCGACCTCTGCTGGTGCTTGGGCCAGCTAAGCATGAGAACAAACAATTAAATAAAGTAGTTGTTACGGCAGTAAAACAGATTCGGACAAACAATTTGATCAATCTCATCTACATGTCAAGAAATATTGATTTACTTTAAACGTTAAGAACATTTTTAATTTGGTCATCCAAGCTGTTAGCACCTGCTAAGGTTTATTTCCCTCTGGATTGAGGCTCTTTAGATTTCAAAAAATAACATCCGTTTAAAAGACAATTCATCTCTAAAAACAGAGTTCTCTATACAGATGACATCAACCATGTTTAGTCTTTTACTGAAGCTAAAAAGTGAAACCGACCCACCGGATACCACTGATCTCTGAATGGAAAGCAGAGATTGAAATCTACTTATTAATGGTTTTCTTTTCCTGCAGCGCTACTCTTTGAAAGTCAGGATTTCTTCCTGGGTCTCCCTCGGCCTGCGGCTGTGGCGGGAGCGGCAGCGGGGGCACAAAGCTTGTGGGTTTCCAAGTCAAGTTTCTGTTGGAGGATTCCCGAGAGAATAAACTCAGCAGAGAGGACGGGGATGGAGGCAGAGAAAGCCGGAGCGCAGAGCGAACAGTCCTCCTCGCAGGAAATCACTAGAGTCTGAGGCTGGAAGGGAAGCAGGAACAGGTTTAACGGTTAAACTAATTCAACATCTCTTAACTGAAAGCAGTTTTTCTGGGAAGCAGATATTGACTCGATACTGCGCTACAATAACCAGAAAACATTCTAACATTGATATTTTTCCTTAGATGTGAAAGCTGAGCAATGGGTATTATGCTATACTAGCAAAATCTTTTCTTTTTTTTTTATACATTATTGCCTCAACCGCTACACCTTGTGCACCCAGAGTGAGTTTTGTTAACGGTCTGAAGCTCAGGAATCAGATAGGAGGAGCAGTGGACCTTCTGCTAATGAATAACGAAAGGCAACCACTGGCATTCAGGGCTGGTGATGCATACCTTGTGAGAAGAAGGCATTTTGGGTAGAAACGTGGCTCCACTGCAGGACAGAATGTCTTTCATATAAACAGGCTCTGGCTTTACCGACTTTGTGATATGGATCTCAAATCCCTGAAAGGAACATAAGAGTGAAAAGGGTTATTGTAAACTTTCTTCGGTTAATTTCATAACAAGCATCTTCGTAGACAACACCTGCAGAAAAATCGATGCCCGCCTTTCAAAGTGTATTATTGACATCAAGAGGCTTTAGAGGTGCTAATAGCACCAATGGAAACAGTATATCCTGCCTTGCAGTAAACATATCCATTAGGACATTCATTTAACATAGAAGGAAAGAATATATTTTTATTTACATTATATACATGTACTGTATATTACCAACATTACCTGAAGTAGGGGTTGAATGCTGGCAACCCTCAGAGACTCCTCCAGAGAGAAATTGAACTTCTCCTCTTGATCTGGATCTTTCACGAGAAAGGTGCTGGGCGATAGGAAGCTGCCAGCTTTACCACTCTGTCGGAAAAAAAAATATTAATTGGATGATAAATAAATACTATGGGAGAATAGATGGTAATAAGGGCCGATCGTCAGAAATCAGATGGTGAAATAAATGAAGGATTTATTTGAGAATTCACAATTACTTGTACAATCAAAATATATATACTATTCACATAATTTAAAAGATAAACTTCTATACTTCTAAATAATATGTATTGTACATTCCTTTCTTGTTATATAGTTACTGTAAATTAGGTTAGATAGAACTTTATTGAAATTGTTTATTCAGTTATGTTAAATTAAGGCAATGTTTAATTTCTCATAAGAATCTATAATTGCTAGATTTTGCCACTTTAAGAAGTAGAACTGGATTGTATCCAAAAATGTCAGAATAAGAACTGAAAATAAATGACAAGGGTTAGAATTCCTACAAAACCAAAAGTTGAGTCTTGATTCTAATACCATGTGGGAACCAGTACTTATATTAATAATAATATTCCAGAAAGTCATTCAAACCTTTTCCAGCCAGCTTGTGGTGACCACAGGAATTCCTTTAGCCACGGCACACAGGAACTTGACCGTCCTGCGTACCTTGTCAGTCACGAGACAGTTCATGTCAGCCACACCTTTAGCCATGCTGCCTCCTAACCGGGTGAGAACTTTCTCTCCAACTTCATCCACCACTCCTGTGTACAACACCTGAAAGGAGACACACTTATATAGACAAATCCACACACACAAGTGTCAAACTTAATTATGCTAAAAGTAAACAGTTCAACAGTTCAACTTCAAAACATTGCATCAAGATATTATTTAAATTATGTATTATTTAAGTGATTAAAACCCACCTTATAACTTGGTCCGAGCCTTCCACCGGCCGGAGAAGCAGAAGAGGGCTTTGGGGTCTTTGCCAAAGGAGAGGATGCGACAGAAGCTCGTCTCTTTCGGGATGATTGACGAGCAGGAGTCTGAGGCTTTAGAAAGTGGAAAACTAGTTATTTTTTGATACTCTTAAACATTGAAATTACAATAATAGAACAGCTCCATACAAACAAATGCATTTAAGCTGCAATAAGTAGGCTTTACAAGAATGTTTCTGCCCAGTGTAACACTAAGGAACCTCTTGTGGCTCCATTGCCGGTTTTCCATTTAACCTTCCCAGACATTCAGATATTTGACACAGTCACTGCTTTAATAGTTTCTAGAGAATATTATTACCTGAGGTTCTTCTGCAGACGCGCTTTGATCGTCCCCATTTTCCCTTATTTGGACCGTTTGTTTTTGGCCGCTGCCTCTCGAAGGATTCTTTGGTCCCACCTCTTCTCTTACTTCCTCATGCAATGGTGGAACTTTATGGGCCTTGGACGGCCTGCCTCGTCTCTTAGCTTGAGTAGGAACTGCATTTTCGTTTTCTGCGCTCTCCTGCGTCTCCCTCTTCTGTCCTCTTTGCTTTTCTTGGCTTTCATCGCTCCCTGCAGTAGCAACCTCTGCATCGGTCGTCTCAGTCTTGATCTTCTGACCCCTGATTGTTCGTCGGGATGGAAGAGAGCTCTTACTGGAAGACTGGGCTTCCTGAATCAACTCTTCTTTTTTAATTGTAGATCCTCTAACATTTGTGCGCCTCTGCCCACGTGTGGTGGCTGCTGTTGGATCAGGCACCTCCACAGTCTTTCCTTGGCCCTTTAGGCCTCTTCCTGTAGAAGTTGAGGTTGAGCTTGTGTCGTCCTGATCATCCACAGAATCATGAGAACTTGTATGAGGGGCTGATTTCAGCCCACGTCCTCTTTGCCGACCTCCTCTTCCCCTTTTCTGGCTGCTGCTGTGTGAGACCTCAGAGTTGAGAGACGTTGACGAGTTAGACCTCGAAATGACTCCCGGAGAAGACAAATCACCGTCTTGCTTAGCAGATACAGCCACAGTCCTTCTTCTACTAGTGTAAGGAATGGTAGTCTGGACTGGGCTGGTCTTCTTCGCACCCCTTCCTCTGCCCCGGCCGGCGGACACGGAGATGCTTGAAGTTGATGTTTCTGAAGTCACCGAGTTTGAGGAATTAGAACGAGACCTGCTTCTGGTCACACGAACATACGCCGAGTCTTGCTCGGAATCTTTTGACGCAGCAACCGTTCTTCTGGCTCCTCGTCTGCCTCTTACATTGATTTCCACATTTTTGTTTTCTTCCTGTTTAACATCTTGTTCTGCCTTTTCTTCTCTTTCCACCTCAACCTTTTTCTGCTCCTTCTCTGATCTCAATTGTTCCCCCTCTGCAAGTTCCTGTTCTGGCATCTCTTTTCTCTCTTTTTCAACCCTCTCTTCTTCCATCTTCTCTAATCTTGATCTCTCTCTCCCTGCAAGTTCCTGTCTCTCTTTTTCAACCCTCTCTTCTTCCATCTTCTCTAATCTTGACTGCTCTCTCTCCGCCAGTTCCTGTCTCTCTTTTTCAATCCTCTCTTCTTCCATCTTCTCTAATCTTGATTGCTCTCTCTCCGCCAGTTCCTGTCTCTCTTTTTCAAGATTCTCTTGTTTTTCCTTTTCAATCCTTTCTTCTTCCAGTTTTTCCAGTCTCAACCGCTCTTCTTCTGCAAGTCGATCATGCATGAGCTCCTGTTCTAGTTTTCTTGCTTCTTCAACTCTCTCTTGTTCCAATCTTGATTGTTCTGCAAGTTTAGCTTGTACTTGTTCTTGCGCCTTCTCAAAAACAGACTTTTCCATTTTCCCTTTTTCTTCCACCTCTCCTTGTTTTCTCTTGCTTTTCCCCCTTTTGGCGTGGAGAACTTTCATTGGCTCATCCATTTTGGAAGACCCAGAAGACTCAGCCTTATTCAGCAATTTTGCCCTCGTTACTCTTGAACTTGTGTTAGTAGTGGAAAGTTGCTCCTCTTCTCTCCTGTTATTCTGTCGGGCGTTTTTTGCTCGAGTCGATCGCGAGGATGCAGATAAAGTATTCAAATCATCTTCAGGGCTGTTTTTCTCAACAGCCGAGTTATGACAACTACTTTCTTCGGTGAGTTTTGGTGTAAACCCTGGAATCACCTCTTCGTCTTCGCCATCATCATCTTCATTGGTCAGGATGGGTTGAGTTTCTGCTAAACTAATTACTTCATTGCATGTTTTCTTCTTTCTTAGTTTATTTCCTTTTCCCTTTTGTGCTGCTTCACTGGATTGTTCTCCACGTTCCTCAACCTCAGTTAGATGTTGCCGTCTTCTGTTTCCTCCAATACTTATGTATGAAGTCTCAGTTTCTTCATCTGCGTTTATTAGCACAGGCTGAGTATCTGACACAGAATCACTCACGGATTGTGACTCGTCTTCCAGTCGCAGTGGTCTAGCTTTTCTTTTTCGAAATAACGACATTGAGTTCTCATCTTCATTTGTATTTAAAGCCTGAGTGTCACCTACATTCAAGGACTGGGACTCATCTTCAAGCTGAAGAGGTTTAGATTTTCTTTTTCTGAATATCGGCATCGAGTCCTCACCATCACTGTCTGTGTCACATGTACTGATTACGGGCGTTGTTTCTTGGAGGGGCTTGGTTTCGGACATTGTGTTTTCATCACTTGTCAGATGGTGTTTAGTTTCAGCCATAGATGGATCTTTACTAGACGGCCCTGCTGAAGTTCTATTTTTATCTGCAGCCTCAGAGCCAAAGGGACGGTCTGCATAGTCTGATTGGGAGCCGTTCTTATCCTCAACAGCACACGTTGGTTGGGTCTCAATAGGCAAAGGTTGGTTGTCAGTGGAACTTGTATGTTCAATGTCATTATCCTCTTGTTTTTCATCAAAATCTGATGAAGGTTCTAAAATGAATGGTTGAGTTTCCTGCATTGCCAAAGCTACCCGATACCCATGCAACATAGCTGGAGACCCCTCTTCTGATTCATGCGTCCGCATAGCCTCCAAACCAGGATGTTCTGTGGTTACAATGTCCTCAACTTTATACACTTGTGTGTCCTCCTGGCTCACACTTTCAGCACCAAAAGGTTGTGTTCTCGCCATGGCAATAGCTTGGGCCGGATTCCGCATATGGCTACTGTCGGACAAACCCAGCTTAAAGGACTCATCTCCACTCAGGTTAGCGTCAGTTTCCTTGACAGAAGACTCCAGCACAAAAGGATGTGTGGGTTCTGAGCTAATGTTATTTTGAAGTTGCCTTGTGCAAACTTCATCTTGCAGAACAAAAGACTGTGTCTCCGCCACAACAAAGTCCTCTTCCTCTAAGCTGCCTGAGCTGGGGGACAATGCAAGATGTTTTATATCCAAGCTGGCTTCACCTGGGCAAAGAAAACACACCAAGTTAAAATTGTGAAAGCTGGATCAATAACAAGAAGCACCACATTATAAAGATCCCAATTACATCATAGTAAATGACCATGTAAATGATCAACTCACATTTTTGAGGCGCTAGAAAAGCCTGAGTCTCCATCTCATGCACATTTCCTAGACGCAAATATTAAATATTAGACATCTTTAATACTCCAGTCAAATGTAACTTGGAGATTACTTTGAGTATTACCTGACAGTTGAACAGGTGTAGAACAATTAAGCAAGCAAGGTGCTTGTATTGAAGATTCTTTGTGTGAACTTTTGATGGGATTTCTCTTTGCATCTTCAATGTCCATCTCCACATCCGTATCACTGTCAAGCCCAAGGCCAGTTCCTTCACCTGCATCAGGGACTTCACTTACATCTGTATCTGCATCAGATTCTGCTTGAGCAGCCATTGTTGTCTTTACACCTTCAGCATTTTTGGATGCAATACCAAGAGGTTCGACGTTGCAGTGTTCCACTTCCGGTTCCTTAATGATGATAGCAGATCCACATGGCTCATGGCTCAGTTCATCATCTGTGTCACTGTTCATTTGAAGGCTGCGAGGAATTCTCAGTCCAGATTCGCAATTTCTGTTTTCCTCATCTTCAACGTCTGTATCGCTGTCTAGGTGGAAGTCCTTCGGCTGCGTTGAAGGGGTTGATTCAGCCATCCCTGTGCTTGTGGTTGACACGGCTTCTGCTATCGCGGCACTTTCTGACGCCTCATCTTCAACATCGGTGTCAATGTCCAGACTTAAACCTGCAGGCTGAGGGTGTGAAGCAGGTTTTGGTGGCCTTTTGTCATCCGAAAGAGGAACGGTTGGGGAAACCTCAACAGTATTTTCAACATCTGTGTCACTATCCGGGTGATAGCTGTCTACACTTGTTTGGTCTTGGTTTCCTGACAAGACCGTGGAAACAGTCGGCATAACCCCATCATTCTCCTCCTCAACGTCTGTGTCACTATCCAGGTGATAGCCGTCTACACTTGTTTGGTGTTGGTTTCCTGACAAGACCGTGGAAACAGTCGGCATAACCCCATCATTCTCCTCCTCAACGTCTGTGTCACTGTCCATGTTGAATTCGGGAATCTCAACCACAGTCTTTACGGTTTCAGTTGTAGCCAGCGACTCTTTTTGCTCTGAACCAGTGATGTGATCTTTCATCTCCTCAACGTATTCAGAACTCTCTTTCAGCGCCGACCTGTCCGGTGTTGTTCCTTCCTCATCACTGTCATCCATAATCTCAAGTGGATTTTTCAGCTGCTGTTGGCCAACATCGATGTCAGACGCATTCTTACCAAATCTGACATTTTTCTTAGTTAAGTTGACATCAGCGGATGCAGGTGTGGACATATCATCCTCACTGTAAAAAAACAAACATTGCAGGGATATGCTGAAATATGGGAACAAACGTATTACAGATTCGTTCTCTAATAGCATTAAATAAAAGAGCAAGTTGTGAATACCATAATGCTCCATTATTCATCAATTTTTACACTTTTAAACCCTGTATGTTGTAAGAAATATATTATAAATGACAAGATTGAAAATGTTGTTTCAGAGTTGGGACAGTGTTATGGCTTTTGCATTTCATCAGGCGTAACTTTCTTTTGCATTTGTTCACAAAATATGATGAATGCTCTTTGCGCACAATTTCACAGTCATTATCCTGGTAAGTAGAAAAAGTCTCTCAGGACTTCAAATGAAAAAAAAAAATCCTCTGATCCATTGTCTCTACGGCAGGGGGTTGTCCAGAAATTAGTAGGGGATTGTCGGTTTAAAGTTATAAGTAAGTAAGTAAGTAATTTTTATTTGTTTAGCGCTTTTGCAGACCAGGGTCACAAAGCGCTTAAACAATCAAAACAATATTCAATAAAGTATATACTTTAAAGATCAAGATAAAACTGATAACACAACAGGAGTTCCAGAAAATCAAGGAAAAGCCTGAACAAATAAAAACGTCTTAAGAAGTTTCTTGAAGGAGTCAGAAGACTCCATCAAGCGCAAAGAGAGAGGAATATATATATATATGAAAGAGTGTCATAAATATAATAGTTAAGAGTTTTACTCTATGGCTGTTACATTTTGAAACATCATTACAGGAAATTTAAAACAAAATCTCTTACGAATGTTAATTCTATGTACTGATTTTTTTTTAAACCATGCCAATAATTGACTTTAACATTGACATCATACCTCTCGGGGACGATCTTGTTTGCGGGGCTCATAAAGGTGGATGAATTTTGGCTGGATACGAAGGAATCAGAGGTTGACACTGTATAGAAATAAATAAATTAGTAAAAGATATGTGAATTTAATTACATTGG
The DNA here is from genome assembly GCF_982586985.1 of Callionymus lyra. NCBI lineage: Eukaryota > Metazoa > Chordata > Actinopteri > Syngnathiformes > Callionymidae > Callionymus > Callionymus lyra. The sequence continues at coordinate 20,023,518 of NC_141830.1, forward strand.
TTACATACCCAGAGCCCTTCGCCTTGCCTCCGCTGGGATCTGGTTATCTCCTTCTGAGTCCGAGTCAGACTCTGGAACTAGCGTATCCTGAGGCCTGAGTTTGGAGCTTGGCGTTTTTTCGAATGATAGACCACAGCTTCCAACTGGGGTGTTCTTCACACACTCAAAAAGTGATCCTACAACTGATGAGCCTTCACTGACACAGTTCTGACTGGGACTGCTTTCAGTTCTTAACAGTGGATTTGGCAACTCGGTTCGCTTCTCTAAATGTTTGTTCTTTACATTTTCTTGCAAGGAATTTAAAACGGAGTCACATCTAATGAACGTACATGGTATATCTGCTATAACTAAACTGTCCCCGCCATTAATTGAATAACGAACATGAGGCGTCAACTTTAACCGTCCTTTCCGAGTCCCATTCAGGCTCCCATGATCCCAAACTAGAGCTTCTATATTCAGTTTTTGTTTTCCATGCACGATGATGGAGATTGTGGCATGCTGCTTGGAAACTGACGGCGCTGGAAAATTCACAGTCGAGCAACTTTGGTCTCGACCGAGCACATTGTCTCCCAAAAAGAGAGGCATTTCTGAAACGAAGGAGAAAATACGAACATTGACTTTGTTATTATTTATTATTACATTTAAATCTCAGATTTTATTAGAAGGAAAAAAACTCTCACCCGTCTTTGGAATGTGCTCGTTTTCCAAAACGCAGAGTTTAGCAAGGGGTTGACCCCTACTGTCTTCATTCTCCCCCTCGTTTTCTTCATCTGACTCCAAAATTGAGTCAGAGATCGCTTGAGTAGCATCCATCTGTATGTAATATGTAAATAAAACCAGGAAGGTTTTTACTTTGTGGAGTCACAGCGAACCTGAACCTGTTGTAAACAGAAAACTAAACATGGAAGGCAACTAAGTGCAGCAACGTTTAACAGCGAACAGTAAACACAAGTGTTGAACATTTAAAAAGAGAAACATAGGGTTTATTTACGTAGATGCGCAGCCTTATTAATACAGACAACATTAAACCACATAAACAGAAAATAAAACACGAAGAATTACTCGCATTTGGGCAACTCTGGCTACAACTGAATTTGAAAATGTATTGTTGAATTGATTGAATTTTTCTGTTTTTGATCAGGCTGTACCGTTATTAGAAGTTATAAACACTCACCCTCGCCTCGATGTCAACACGAACAAACTTCCGGGTAGAACATAGCCACTCCCATAAGATGGCGCATTGATGAATGTGATTGGTCTGTCTGACGTTCGCCTAAACTGTTCTCTGTGTTCATTGGTCAAAAATCACCAATCCAAAATAATCGGGAACTTTCGCGCCACGGCATTTGTAAAATAAACGCCCCCAACTGCGACTTTAACGATTCAAAGAGTTGTTTATTATTTAACTGTTTACTTATTCGTTTTCATTTAACCTATTCTATCATATCATAATAATAATAAACATCATCATGTTTTCTTTTAAGTTAAAACTCTTCAAGATATAAAATATTTTCATCAGGCATCATTCTATTGAAAAGTAATGATACAAATAATATTGAACTCTTTCAGTGTTAACCTGCTGTAGATATATGAGGTTAGCAACATAAACATGAACTTGACAGCTACAATGATTGTAGAGGACCACACGAAATCAAGTAACAAATATTACTGTCCAAAAATCATTGATGTCCTGATGGACAGTTACCTTGGCATATTCTCCTTCTGGAGTGGGCTTCTTTTGGATAAAACAAAACGGGTAACCGCAAACAAAAACAAACCTGCTCCAACGTGCCAAACAAGAGACACAAACTGCCGCGTGGAGAGATGGTTTGGGATCGCAAAGAACATCATCTTAAAAAGACAGAGAAGAATCCGGCCGGACTTTGTTCCGCTCACTCCAGGGGAGGTAGAGGGAGCACGTAATGGCCCATAAACTGTCCGAGGAGCCATTAATCAATGTCGCAACTAAAGATAAGCACAATCTGAGGAAATGTGGATTAATAGGGGGAAATTGTCTGTGCTGCAGACCAAAGTTTTAGTGTGTTCCAAAAACCGTACCGGAACCAAAGGAAAATGTAAAGGAAAATGCAGGGCAAACAAAGGTACTCTATGAGTGACATGAATTGAAGTTGTTACAAAATGTATGTGAAATATTGCATAAAAGAAGGTACTCCATAAGTGACATGATTTTGGTGAGCATCAGAGTTGTAATTACAAAGTTATTACAAAATGTATGTGAAATATTGTACAGAAATAGTGATTTTGAAATTTTCAAAAAGAAATTTGAAAAACTATTGAGTTTAGTAACTTGATATGAAGGTACTCCATAAGTGACGTGCATTTGGTGACCATAAGAGTTGTAATTACAAATTTATTACAAAACGTTTATGAAATATTGTACAGAAATAGTGATTTTGAACATTTCAAAAAGAAATTTGAAAAACTAATGAGTTTAGTAACTTGATATGAAGGTACTCCATAAGTTACATGAATTTGGTGACCATCAGAGTTGTATTCGCAAAGTTATTACAAAATGTAAAGACATTTTTTTAAAAATGAGTTTAGTAACATAATATAGAGGCCCTTCTTTAGTCACATGAAGATGGTGACCATAGGACTTATAAAATGAGGGAGTTATAAAGACGGGAATTAAAAGAAGTCAACTCTTTTTTTTATTTGGTGTTGGTCCATTGGAGGACAATCCCTTAAACGTCGCGTCACTTGCCGTCTGCAAAGAGATCTGTGTATTTATCAGGACAATACGACAAAATATTATTGGTCAAACGCGCTTGTAGTTAATACAGCAGGTAACTCTGATTATAAAGCGGTAAGATGTGTAATTCAACATCTTAGCGTTTGTGAGTTATTAACGCGCAAAGATTGAATCTGCCAATATCGAGCCAACTTTACTGAAGTAAAAAAACATGTTCAACATGGCTTGGATGACATTTAACTAAATACTTTTATTCTAAACAAACAAAATTTCCCATTCAAATGTGTTGCTATATATGAAAACAGTAAATCATAATTATCCTCATTCTCAACTTACCATGGGCTCCCCCAAAGGTCTCATCAGTCACATGACAGTGGGTCAAGAATTTGAAATAGTTAAAGCTATCTGTTGAGTTGTCCAATTCAAAGTTATGATATTTCAACATACACAACAACAGTGAGATTTAAAAACATACCAAGAGTAATCCAAGGGGTTTCAAAGTGAGTCAACTGGACCACGTAGACAATTTAGAAACTGGACCTGAAGAAGCCTCTCGGATGAAACGTCTTCCCAAAACTCTACACAGTCCAGTTGACTCCTTTCAATAACTTTGATGTGGACTAATGAGAACCTCCTCGGACATATAGCCAGTATACTGAGACCATCCCTGAGATAATGGTGGTTTTCAATTGAAGAAACGATGATCGTGCTAATGTTGACCATCACACAGAGAAAGACATAAAAAAATGTTTGGAAGAAAATCCAAAGCCTAATAAAGACAGCGAACCACATTTGAGTTGAAACCTTTATTTTTTATTAGTGGAGGAATGACTAATGAGTTCTAAAAGGTTATGTTAGGGACACTGACACTATATTGGTTTCTTGTACACTTGTTAATTATTTCTAACAAAGTTGTATCTGTCTTATTGGCCATGCCACAGTTAAAAAGGTAAGAGTAACTACATGATGATTTCAAGCATCATCGTCAGCCTCCTCGTCAAACTCGCCCTCCTCCTCGGCGGTGGCGTCCTGGTACTGCTGGTACTCGGACACCAGATCGTTCATGTTGCTCTCAGCCTCGGTGAACTCCATCTCATCCATACCTTCGCCCGTGTACCAATGCAAGAAGGCTTTACGGCGGAACATGGCGGTGAACTGCTCAGAGATGCGCTTGAACAGCTCTTGGATGGCGGTGCTGTTGCCGATGAAGGTGACGGCCATTTTGAGGCCTCGGGGCGGGATGTCGCACACGGCGGTCTTGACGTTGTTGGGGATCCATTCCACAAAGTAGCTGCTGTTCTTGTTCTGGACGTTGAGCATCTGCTCGTCCACCTCCTTCATGGACATGCGGCCGCGGAAAACGGCAGCCACGGTAAGATAGCGCCCGTGACGCGGGTCGCAGGCGGCCATCATGTTCTTGGCATCGAACACCTGCTGGGTCAGCTCGGGGACGGTGAGCGCGCGATACTGCTGGCTCCCCCTGCTGGTCAGCGGGGCGAAGCCCGGCATGAAAAAGTGCAAGCGAGGGAAGGGCACCATGTTGACGGCCAGCTTGCGGAGATCGGCGTTGAGCTGACCGGGGAAGCGCAGACAGGTGGTGACCCCGCTCATGGTGGCGGACACCAAGTGGTTCAGGTCTCCGTAAGTAGGTGTGGTAAGTTTTAGGGTGCGGAAGCAGATGTCGTACAGAGCTTCATTGTCAATGCAGTAAGTTTCATCCGTGTTCTCCACGAGCTGGTGGACTGACAGGGTGGCGTTGTAAGGCTCGACCACAGTATCTGACACCTGAGGACAGAATGATACACTGAGAATTGATTCAATTGAAAGCCAGTCACACTTCCTCCATGATAGGCAAGAAAATGCCCGCATGTGTTATTGAGCCGTGTGCCATCAGGGGTCATCTTTTGAGAATCAGAATTATTGAATGTAGTAGAACGAACCTTTGGCGAAGGCACGACGCTGAAGGTGTTCATGATGCGGTCAGGGTATTCTTCACGGATCTTACTGATCAGCAAAGTTCCCATCCCAGACCCAGTTCCTCCCCCAAGGGAGTGGGTGAGCTGAAAGCCTTGCAGGCAGTCACAGCTCTCTGCCTCCTTTCGGACCACATCCAGGACAGAATCCACTAGCTCGGCTCCCTCCGTGTAGTGACCCTTGGCCCAGTTGTTTCCAGCGCCGCTCTGACCTGGAGCAAAAAAGAAATAATAATAATAATGCATAAATGAGAAACATAGTTTTTAATATGAAAAAAAAAAACATTGGTCACTCACCAAACACAAAGTTGTCCGGTCTAAAGATTTGGCCGAAGGGTCCAGACCTCACAGAGTCCATAGTTCCTGGTTCCAAGTCCACCAGAATCGCCCGAGGCACATATTTACCTCCTCCGCGAAAAATAGAATAACAGGAGAAAAAGATAGGAAGAGAGGACAGATGTGGAGAAGAAACAGACCAATTCAATACATTGAATAAGGTGTGAGTTTTATTGGTATCCTGCAAATGGTGTGATATGAATTTATCTCGGAGAGTCAGCTAACCTGTAGCCTCATTGTAGTAAACGTTGATTCTGTCCAGCTGCAGGTCACTGTCTCCATGGTATGTCCCTGTAGGATCGATGCCATGCTCGTCACTTATCACTTCCCAGAACTGCAGAGCAAAAAAGAAAGACATCACATACCTGGTATGTGAGCTGTGAATATTTACAGAGCAAAAAACTTTTATAACAGAAACTCCATAGTCGTTTACATCGATGCATCTTACAAAGCGTCTTTCCCTTCTTAAATGCTTCACTTGTGCAGTTCCAAGTGAGAGATTGTGGGTTTAAGCTGACAGACATTTAACTGACTATATAAGATTCCAGGCTATTTTCCTTTCCACCGCACAACTACTCATTTTCTGCTGACTACAGCCCAAGAAGGATTTAACAATCTGGATAAGAAGGCTGAATTTCACTGTCATTATTTGAGACTTAATGACGTCAATGATCAAGATGACAGAAAATATGCATCCTGCACAGGGAGTTTTGACTATCGAGAAAAAGGGAAACTAAATGGTGACAAAAAAAAAGGACAGGCCATGATCCAAATCATTACTGTCAATCAACTGTCCAGCTGAGTCAACACGTCTCTGAAAATGTCTATAAAAAAATATATTAAACAAATATTAAATGATATGAAAAACAAATCAATTAAAATATATGCATTTTTTACTCTGCTATTGTCAAAATGTGTGTAACATTTCGGACGGATCAGTTCATTTGCAGCATTATCAGCGTGTCTTGCTTGGTTAAGAAAATGATGTTCTTTTGAACAATTATCTCTATATAATTGAATATTTCATTTAGCTCAATATCTGTGTGATATTCTTTTTAATATAACACATGTTATTAATATTAGGAAAAAGGAATAAACTCAATTATATCGAACTATATCATAAATTGAGAAAATGTACGAAAAATGGCGTGATGGAAAATGAATTAAATCAAAAGAAATTATAATGATAGTAATACAATCCGAACAATGTGGTGAATTCATAAAACAGCTGTTGTATCCAAGAGGTCTGTCTGCTATTTCAGTCAATCGAAATCCGGGTAGAGTACACCCACTGTGCATCAGCTGTTTCCTCCAGCGCTCCCCCCACCCTTACGATTTAAAGAGAAAAGATATTGATTACGGCCACAAGCCCCTTTCCACAGAAGTGCCAGAATACTAATGAATCTCTCTCCACTGCTATGAGAGTACACTTAAGTTGCCACTGTGGCGATATGTCCTACTTAAACATATGCCGTCTGGAGCAAACGATGCGAGCAAAAACAAAAGCAGATAAGAGGGATAATGATGGCAGATGCACAGTTGTTACAGTAAGACAGGGAGGGTGGTATTGTCTTTTTAATAATGCCCTCTGAGGTCAAACGGGTTTGGAAATCTTATGACTCATCGGATGAGAGGAACCGAGTGAATATAATGTAAATTACTTTTTAAAATAGTTTTGTGAATTATCACAGCCACAACTATTCTGATTGCCCCTTGATGGATCTACTGACTTATTCAAGAAACATCTTAAGACGTTTTTATTTGTTCAGGCTTTCCTTGATTTTCTGGAACTCCTGTTGTGTTATCAGTGTTATCTTGATCTTTAAAGTATATACTTTATTGAATATTGTTTTGATTGTTTAAGCGCTTTGTGGCCCTGGTCTGGAAAAGCGCTATATAAATAAAAATGACTTACTTACTTACTTACCCTTAAGAATGGCAACAGTCAGCAAAATAAACAATCACTAGTAAAATCCATGGAATGGTAAATAAATGGACAATTTTGCGTCAGTCATTGTATCATTTCCAGGCAGATCTGCGAGTGGAACACAAAAGGGACCCAGACTGCAGGAAAATACACTGAGGGGGGCTGTCAAGTGAAGAATAGACTGATTTGGTGAGTGTGTGAATAGACAATGGTCTTAAGAATGACACGCCTAGCAGACACAAGAGCCCCGTTGTACTGTGGCTCAATATATAACTTTATAATTCCACCTAAACTTTATTCAATTCAATTCAATAATTCAGCTGTAAAATATATCTCAACAAACGTGTACATGTTTCATTATATAGATTACAGTATGTAGTCATAGCAACAGTTAGACAACTTTCTCCTGACCATCACAGAATCTAAAATCAAAAGAATAATTCATGATTCAATATTTGTGTGAGTTTTGATTTTCATACCTTAGCACCGATCTGGTTCCCACACTGGCCAGCCTGGATGTGAACGATTTCTCTCATGGTGCAGCAGTGAGAAAGTGAAGCAGTCGAAGAAAGTTGTTGTAGCGGCGCGACAGCCGACAGCACTGGTGCGCTCGCGGAACAATGGATTTATACTGTTGGAGGGGTTCCAGGATGAGGCTGGTTTTGGGAGGGGTATGCGAGTGCAGACCCACCCAGAAACAGCTGCGTGGCCGGATTGGCTGAGAGACTGGGTCAGGATCGTGAGGAGGAACGGTGTACATTTTAGGACATCGTCAGGTATCAGACGAAACGGCTTCATCCTTCAGACGAAGCAGTCTCAGACAAACATCCGTCAGACGAAGCAGCCTTAGGCTTCATACAAAACAACATTAGATAGATAATTAAATAGATAATTTTATTTATTTGAGATCGGAAATTCACAATTCAAGCAGAAGATTTACAGATGAACACATTTAAAAAAAATAAAAAGCAAGAATACAAAGTTTTGCTAACTTTGGGAATGTACATAGTCAGGTATCAGACGAAACGGCCACAGAAAAACCGCCGTCAGACGAAGCAGCCTCAGAATGAACGGCCTCAACAGTAGCCTCAGAAAAACCTCCGTCAGACAAAACGGCCTCAGACGAAGGAGTCTCAGAATGAACGGCCTCAGACGAAACGGCCTCAGACAAACCTCCGTCAGATCGAACTTTGTCAACCTTCAAAATAAAAGTCCCCAGACAAAACTACATCAGATAGCGTCTGGAAAAAATAAGCGAACCATTTTATTGTAAATTAAACCGGAAGTGCATGTGATAACGACGTGATACTAGACAAAACGACATCAGATAGCATCTGGGGGAAAAAAATCACCGGAGCATTTTATTTAGAATAAAACCGGAAATACATGTGACGTCACCGGGATCACCAACCAGTTGCAATCGGTGACGTCAGGTGCATTTCCGGTTTCAATCGAAATAAATAGTTGTTTCCAAAATGCCGTCGGATTTTTTAGTATCGTTATCACATGAATTTTTGTTTTCATTCGAAATAAAATGATAAGATTTTTTTCTATATGCTATCCGATGTTCTTTTGGCTGATATCACATCATTATCGCGTGCACTTCCGGTTTCATTCGCTATAAAACGGTACGTTATTTTTTTCCCCAGATGCTATCTGATGTCGTTTTGTCTAACATCACGTCGTTATCACATGCATTTCTTGTTTTATTTGAAATAAAAAGGAGCGATTTTTTTTCCAGACCCTATCTGATGTAGTTTTGTCTGGGGACTTTTATTTTGAAGGTTGACAAAGTTCGATCTGACGGAGGTTTGTCTGACGCCGTTTCGTCTGAGGCCGTTCATTCTGAGACTGCTCTGTCTGAGACCGTTTTGTCTGACCCCGTTTTGTCTGAGGGATGAAGCCGTTTCGTCTGATACCTGACGATGTCCTAAAATGTACGTAGAGGCCTCAGAAGCTTTAGATATGCATAGTTGGCTCGAGATAACATTACATTTTTATTATTAAATGCTGATATTATGTAAAGACAAGTGATCTCTGTCTAGGACATTTCCTGTTAAATAATGGATAATTTATCAATAAATTGATTAATATACACGTCAGTGACATTTTGGTTCTGCTGCATTTACTCCGGGCACTCTGGTTTCCTCCCCAACTAACTAGAATCACAATTCCACAAAAGCAGATATTTATTCATTTACAATGTTATAATCAGTCGAGGGCCTGCTGTTAAATCACACTTTAATTCTCATCTTCATTTGTAACTAAGGGAAAAAAAAGTTGATGACTGATGATTAATTCCCATCAAGTGTGAGAAAAGTAAATAATAATGGTAATTAAAGCCTATTAAGTTATTAATTTCCTAATGTCACAACATGTCTCTTCATCTGTCCCACATACAGTATTATGAGTATTGTTTTTATTTTTATGAAGAGCTGATAATTACATATACCATCATAAACCAGCAGTTTATATTGCTATTTAAGTTGGACTTCCTGTTGAGGGTTTCATGGTGCGCTACAGTTGGTTGCTCTTGATGTGACATCCTGCTCTTCCAAAAGCTTCACATGCATCCGATGTAGCGAGTTAAGTGAAGGTTGCTGAAGACATTTGGGGGTCATAGCAGGACGATCTCTGGCCAGAATACAACACCTTCCCACTGTCATAGGATTGCTCACACTTTGGGCAACTTCACGTTACTTCTTTGGTGTGATGATCATTTCCAGCTGGGTCTGGAGAGAATGTCCAAAGATTAACATTAGAATGTGCCTTTATTTGGTTGATAAATCTGGTACCTTGAGTTCCTGGTTCGCTGATTTCAGGAACTGGATTTCTTCTTTGTGCTTCTTCTCCTGTAGATAGTTTTTTTCATTTTCACTCTTCTCGATCGCATCATATTTGGCCATTTGCTCGCTGAGCTGCTTCTTCAACTCGTGTGTCTCCTGCTCCAACTCTGAGATCTGTGTGAGGAGAAGAAAACATATTTGAAACAAGCATGAGATGGAGAAGCTATTAGAAATTAAATTGATGTTATTATTTCCTGTGGTCACAAAAGTGAAGGCTGTATAATTGTTAACTTGTTAATCAGATTGTTTTTTGGGTTGTCCCACTAAAAAACAGCAAGAAGCTTATAATGCATTTGCTAAATGTGCACAAGGGTATTTAAATGTTCTACATAAGATTATGGAGTTGGGTCATTTGAAATGTCCAAATTCTAACGACCAACTCTATTTCACTGCGTCAGGATCATCCATTTCCAAGGGGTTAAAAGAAGAGTAAGACCCCCTGGAGATAAGATTCAACAGAACCTCTGGTTCTTTCCGTCACCATGTTAAACCGTAGGTGAAGAGGCTGCTCACATTTATTCTGACCAAGCCTGTTTCTATCCCCTTACTTATGAACAAGATCTGAAGAATACTTTAATTCTTCGACCAGGGAAGAATTGAATCTCCAGCCAAGTGCATTCCATCATTCTTTAAAAGTACGACTATCCAAAAATGGTCAGGATCACAAGCAAATATGGGCGAAGTATAGGAAGATAGCCATTAAGTTTCACTTTAGGCTACTGGTCACTTTGTAAAGGTTCTTCAATACTAATGAAAATATGTTTATCTATTTTATTATCTGCTATTTATCAGAGCTTTTATAACTTTTATAAATATCTCAGCAATATAAACTCAACAATGTGATCTTGTTTTTGTCAAAAATTAGATGGTTCTTTTACATACTTTGTTTCCTATATCAGCTTTGTCCTGCTCCGCCTGCAGTGCCTTCCTGATGGCGAACGCCACGCTGCTCTCGTACAGTGTGTTATACGTCGCCATGGTCAGTTGGATCTCATTCCTGACCCTCAACAGCAGAAGACCTCTCTCCGCGCAGTTGATGGTTTCCTGTCGGATCAGCTCATCTGTAGCAAGACTTTGACGTGAGATTGAAATAGTAATAACGTGGGACGAACAGAATAACAAAATTAACGTCACTTACCGAAGAACTGTGAAAATAGCTCCCTGCGAGCCGGACACAGACCTGCTTCCCTCGCTTGTCTCTGCTGCAGCTTCGTGTCCAGCTGCTCCTCCAGGGCCAAGACCTCTGTTCTGCTGCAGGGTGTGGTGGACACTTTCTGCATCCACAGCTGCTTCCCCTCCGACCACTCTCTGTACATTGGACCGAAAAATGACGGTGCCACTTTAAACAGAGGTAATAAATGCAGAAGAGGAATTGAAGTTCTGATAAAAACCTGGGTGGGAAGATTTCGTTAAGTATGTCTTCATTTTGCTTGTTGGTCGCTTCTGCTGTGGCAGATTTTTGTTTTGGTGCCGGGGGCACTGGCACAGTGTCTGAGGGGACATTAGCGCTTGCTTTCTGGGACCTACCCTGTAGAGAACGTTGACTTGAATGAGAACAACATGTTCCTCGTGATATTCTAAACTATTCATAATATGAAAATTAGGTAGAGTTATCATAAAAATGAGTTGACCAAGCTTTAGCTCCACTGTAGTTTGAGTGTTCTGAAAAGAATGTCATGGATAAACAAGAAACTACAAACATTATTTGAGCCAACTTGAGTAAAAGAATGAAGTGAACTTACCTTCTGTGGTTTGACGTTCGGAGTTTTTATGATTAAAATAGGCGTGTCATATTTTAGCAAAGACTCCCCGGGAGCAGAAGTCGCCATGTTCAGAAAACCAAAATCTGAAAAATACAAAAAAATATTTGGTCTCGACAATATTTTACATCTTTAGACACAGGATGGTCTACTTTTCCTGTACACATGGTCTTGATTTATTCGAATTGACAATATCAGAATTACAGCTGTGTTAGATTGTAAAATCGGATCATTTGTATTTGTAAGACAATACATTTGTAAATAAATTCACATGTTGTAATATATCATTCTTATTTTACAATCAATGAAATTAAACATTAAAAATTACATTAAAATGAATGAATGCATGTTGACGGAGAATCCTAAGTGATTATACAGACTGGAACGTGGTTGGGATGCAGAGAAAAAAAGAAGAAAATAAATCTTTAATGATGACCACAAATTCACCAGAACCAACTAGGAGAACTTGTTGTCTTACTCCTCTCGCTCCACAATCTAGACGCCGATTTACAATTCAAGTCTTTAAAACACAAGCTCAGCTTGACAACAAGTGAACAGAGCAAACAAAGGTGGGCACTTACTTAAATGCTTTCAGATGAATGGATCTTTAATCTTCACTCTGGAACCACCCAGTTACCTTTTTTGTTAATACAAGCCTTTGATGTAAACCACTATGTATGGCAAACATAGCCTAGATAAAAGCTGCATAGATTCCCCTTTGATTGGGTCGTATTGAATATAATGTTTGTAGTTATAGAACAGCACAAAATGAAGGCGATCAAAATGTATGGAGTGGATGAAATCTACTTCTCACATCCACATGGTGCTAATCATTCTCGTGTAACAATGGTGAGTAAAACTTGATTGTTTGAAAAAAGGGACCAGGAAGCAATGTTTGTAATGTGATTAAAGTAAAATGATTGTGAAGGTAAGTAAGTAAGTAAGTAATTTTTATTTATGTAGCACTTTTCCAGACAAGTGTCATAAAGCACTTAAACAATCAAAACAACATTCAATAAAGTATATACTTTAAAGGGCAAGATAAGGTAAATAGAAAATCAACTTTATCTTATAAATTAAATCAATAATTACCCCAAGTTACGATCAACGACTTCCTCAGATATTTTTTTAGAAAATGAAGACTATTAACCCAAACATATCTTAACAATTCAATGTAGAATTTGGGAGAAATGAAATAGAATTCATAAATATATATATATAAATAATCCCATTTTAATCATATGAATGGTATTGTCAAAGAGAACATGTTATGCTGTATTTGGCATTAAGCTGACCCGCTCAAGTAGAAGAACTCACATTTCACCAATCCTTAAAACTCTTCACTGGCTTCCAGTTTCTTTCAGGATCAACTTTAAAATTCTAGTTCTTACTTTCAGATTTATTCATGGTCAGACTCCTCCTTACATCACTGATCTGATCCAGCCTTACACCCCAGCTTGGGCTCTGAGGTCTGTGGATCAGAATCTACTGATGGTTCCTGAACACGGTTCAGGACCAGAGGAGAGAAATCCTTCCAGACTGTTGCTCCTAAGCTTTGGAATGATCTTCCTCTCTCTCTGTGTTTGATGATCTACTGACTCCTTCAAGAAACATCTTAAGACATTTTTATTTGTTCAGGCTTTTCCTTGATTTTCTGGAACTCCTATTGTGTTATCAGTTTTATCTTGACCTTTAAAGTATGTACTTTATTGAATATTGTTTTGATTGTTTAAGCGCTTTGTGACCCTGGTCTGGAAAAGCACTATATAAATAACAATTACTTACTTACTTGCATATGTTGTAAAAATCGGATAAATCGACCAAAAAACATAAAAGTGGAAAGTAGTACTGTGAGCAGTATTTTATGTTCCTAGTACTTATCAGAACTTTACACATGCCGACCAGCATAAGAGCTTCTACACTCCCTCCCACTCGACAAAACCACATTTGATGTAGAACAACCATCATCATTACTGGTAATGTCGGTCTGAGCTTCATCACGGGTGGGTGCAGTTAGCGCTGTTGACCACCAGGTGGCGTCAGATCGCCAATGGGCGTGGTCAGTAGTACTCTTCCGATCACAGACATTTTTGTCATACCTGCTGCTGGGAACCGTAAACCGAGTCTTCTCTACGAAATAAACATATTTCTCACACTAACAACACCTCCTCGGTGATTTGGACAAATAGCGGTAAGTTTTAACGACCACCTGATATATTCAAGACCATTAGAATCGAAGCTCTTCCGTCCTTAGGCGTGACGACGCTGTCGAGCTGCTGCAGATTCTGTAAACGGCTACAAGCTAAAATGCTAACATAACGATAAGTTATTCGTCCTTCAAAAAAACAAAATCGTCGTTTAACTTTCTTGAATAAATATGATTTTTACGAATGGCCAAAGAAGGATCAATAGATCTTTTTCAACAGACGTGATTTAGGGAAGGGAGTTTGGGGGGGTTGGGTATCCAACATGGAGGTTAACGTGAAGGATTAGTGGCGTCGAACACTTTTAGAACCACTATGTTGTTTAGTCAAACTATATTTTTTAATCCTTAAACGTCCTTTGTGTGATAATCTGATAAGGATTAAGGTAAAATAAAATAACGTGAAATACCCCGTTATTTTATTTTTAATATAAAGCCAACGTTCATTTTCATTGACCAGGTTCATTGACGACATTTTATATTTATATATTCTCTATATTAAAACACGTCGGGTGACCCAACATCAGTCACATTTTTTAAAAGTACTGTTTTTGTCAAAATCTAATGTAAGAATAATAATACTTAACAAATATATAGCTTGATAAATGAATGAAGCAACAACGTGCAAAACATATTGAAACAACTGTATTTCTGTGGCACTGAACGGAAGTCATTGTTTAATTGAATCTATTATATATAGATATATATATATATATCTATATATATGTTTGCTTTTACAATTAGTTGATATTGTATTTCTATTGTATGAAAATGGATGTTGACGTGTTTATTTGTTGATCCAAAAATCTCAGTTTTCTAAATATAAGTTTCCATTTTAATAAAATAATCTGCGCAAACACGGAGAGAAATGACAATAGTTCTGCATTACCATGACGACCGTCCCTTCACAAAATAGTCCCTCATAAGTTTGAGTTAAATTTTCTAGTTGAGTAACTTGAGTCACCTGATATTTTTGTTTACAGAAGCAACAATGTTCTACACATGTGGACCCAATGAAGCGATGGTGGTGTCTGGTGAGTCATTTTTTTCATTTTATTTGTAAATTCTTAGTCTGAGAACGAACCTCACTGTGACGCTGGATTTGTGTTACAAAGTCAGTTATTAAGGGAGGTTGTCTGTTCGTAAAAACGGTGAGTGAGTGATTTCCACTTATCCGGTCTTGTGACTGTCAAGATTAGGAAACATTTTGGTTTCAATCAAGTGGATTCACTTCTGTTTGTTGGTGGAAGTTGTTGGATTTCAATTTTTTTTGTTTCCCTATGGATTAGGTAATGCTTAATATTGCGTCTGTTGCCTTTGACATGATTCCTATTTCATGTAGTTTGTTCTCTTAATAAGAAATTATCTGTGGTTTGTTGTCATGAGACGCTGCTGATTGTGGCGATATTGTTTTTATTGGAACACTAAAAAAACAATACATGACCATGTGCATCATAAATCGTATCATATCATCATAAAATAAATCCTACGAAATAACTATTTAGCTGTAAAATAAAATATGAATCGGTTAAAAATGCACCAGTGGTTTTTAGTGGAAGTAAATTGTGCAGTTATTGTTGTTGAGAAGGTTTTGAAATTGTGTTTTTTTTAATGTGAATATGGTTTGTTAAACAGAAATAAAAACAAAAATAACTATCTTTTTTATCTCCTATATGTCCAGCACTATGGCTTTGTGAACATTCTATTAACCATGGGTGGAAGAAAATATGTTTTTATTCATGTATCGTATCAATATTCAACAGCACTTATTAGCACTTATAAACGGCATTTTAACAGTCAAGGCATCTGTTTGTTAACTTTATTTTTTGTTTATCCAAAAAATCATGCAATTGCTTGTATTTCTTCTCTTGTAGAATACAAATATTTGTCTTCTTCATTGTGTGTTTACTATGATATGACAGTTGTTCTACAATTCACTTCCTAAAAAGAAAAAAAAAATCCTCTGTGTCATGTATACATATTGTATTGTGCGACTCTTGCCAATACACACCTCAATACTAACCCATGTATTCTGCTAAATAAAGAACTTGGTTAGATTGAAGCTGTTATTTGACAAACACATACATTTTACCTCATTATTAATCAAATGACTTCTTTTTATAGCTATTAATGTCTCAACATTGTATAGGTTTTCCACAGATTCAGACTCGCAAATGTGATCTTTACCAACTGAACCATCTTTTAGAAATAAATGCGTTCATCTCCATTTTCATTTTTTAATAGGCGCTGTTTACTAATAATAGAAATATCCTTTTGTTTATTATGTCAATCGTCAATCAATTAAATGATGACTCATCATTGTATATTTCTTTCTGTATGTGTGCTGTAAAGTTGAGCAAACAAATGTTCTGGTTACCATGGCAACGCTAACTTCCTCTCGTCCCCTCCAGGCTTTGGCCGTTCACCTCCACTGATGATCGCTGGAGGACGAGTTTTTGTCTTCCCATGTGTTCAGCAGATCCAGAGGTGAGGGTTAAATTTGTTTTTGTGCTTCTAACAAGTGCAACCAAACATGCTGAGGTTCAAACATCTCATCTCTTTTTTCTCTTCTGGTCATGATGCGCTTTAGTTGATGATTCATGTCTCTTTTGTTCGTCATGCTGCCTCCCACCACATCCCTCAGTGAACATTAACTGGAAAGCATGAAACATTAGCTCATAATATTGACTGTTTCTGCAGCCTAATGACACATTCAAATGTTTCGACTCCTGCTTTAAACAAAGACACTAAATAATGCAGTAAAATGATCCAGTTTTAGTCATGTTGTGAAAATGTATAATTCATTTGAAAGAATGATCATTTAAATCAAGTCTTGTATTTATTCCAGAATCACTCTCAACACCCTGACCCTGAACGTGAAGAGCGACAAAGTCTACACTCGCCACGGTGTCCCCATCTCTGTGACCGGCATTGCACAGGTGATGTTAATTTACTTACTTTTCTTTGCAAGTTCACAGAGCAATTAGGATCAATTCTGCTTTTGTTGCTGACCTTTGAACTTCTCTCGGATTAAGGATATGTAACACATGTCTTCTTCATCTATTGTCAAAACACATCTTTGACTGTATTTACTAGAGGATAAAACCTTCTCACAATTCAGTTATTTAATGCTTATGTTAAATCATGTTATTCTGGGTTTGTGTGTTTTGTGCAGCTTGTGTGTACTTCTATACTGGAGTTTAAACCACAAACTATCTCTCTTTCCTTGCAGGTGAAGATTCAGGGTCAGAACAAAGAGATGCTGGCCACCGCCTGCCAGATGTTCATGGGCAAGTCGGAGAGCGAGATCTCCCATATTGCCCTGGAAACGTTGGAGGGCCACCAGAGAGCCATCATCGCTCACCTGACCGTGGAGGTAACAGCTGCTCGCCGCTATTTCTAATGATATTTAACATATTTTGCAAAAATGATTGGCAGCAGAAAAACAACAATAGTAAATAAATAAAGGAAAAATAAGAATGATAAAAAAAATCAAGAAGACATTATAGATTAAAGAGTAGAGTAAATCAACTCCACATTTGTATTATTTGGAATTAGGTAACTGTGTTCCCTTCTTTAACACATTTCTTCAAACCCCTCTGATCCTTAATAACACAGGTTACTTTTTCCAGCGCAAAGCATTAGTTTTTTTTATAGATTTGTTAGTTTATCAATTTGTTTTGCAGAATAAGGAGATTATCCTCCCATCTTTGATGCAGTTTATTTTACTCATGTGACATGATTACTCTTTAATAAATTTGAAAAAATGTTTAACTTCTCTCTTGTTGATTTGAAGAACCTCCTGCATCTGTTTTAAAACCCTTGTTCAATTTTCCTCCCTCTGATAATATTTGTCCATGTGCAGGAAATCTACCAGGACCGCAAGAAGTTCTCCGAGCAGGTCTTCAAGGTGGCCTCTTCAGATCTGGTCAACATGGGCATCGGAGTGGTCAGCTACACGCTGAAGGACGTCCACGACGATCAGGTACTTTGTCTGCGTGAGCCAGACTCGCACTCTGATTATGATCTCCAGTAACTCTGAGTGACTCCAGGCCGACTCTCCAGTGCATTAGTGATCCAGCCAGAGTGCTTCTGTGGCTGCCTTACGTCTGTTAGTCTCTGTGCTCAACCTTTCTTTCGTCTCTTCCTCGTACTCACCAGGACTATCTTCACTCTCTGGGTAAAGCAAGGACAGCTCAGGTCCAGAAGGACGCCCGGATCGGAGAGGCTCAGTACAAGCGTGATGCTGTCATCAGGGTAACTTTAAATGGTCACATGATGCTGATATTAGATCTAGATCTAGAAATATAGAATCTGATGTTTTAATGTATATTTGGCTGATATCACACTTGATTGATCTGAGCTGTTGTCCGTGTTTTCCCCGACGCAGGAGGCTCAGGCCATGCAGGAGAAGGTGTCAGCTCAGTACAAGAATGAGATCCAGATGGCCAAATCTCAGAGAGACTACGAGCTGAAGAAGTCTGTCTACGACGTGGAGGTCAACACGAAGAAGGCCGAGTCTGAAATGGCCTATCAACTGCAGGTGAGCCGTCTTACTCTAGTCCAGAACAATCCTGAAAGATTAAACAACATTCAATGAAATCATTTTATCTTCTTACGAATCTCTTTTTTATCATGGCTCTATTGAAGTTCATCAGTGGTTTCAGAATATTGTGGTTGAATTTAACATTTACAATGTTGAAACTTGAATTTTGTTGAATCCAAGCATATATCTTTGAGTATATAAATGATTTTATATTAAGATTTATTGATTAATTGAAATTAATTAAAATAGTCGACAAAAATTGAATGTTTTCACAATGAATTTGTTTAATTTTATTATTTTAATGATTTTGTTTTGTTTTTTTAAAAGTTTAATATTAATTATTGTAAAAAATCGAAAATAAATCTTCTAAATTCAATGTTTTTTCATTTGTAACCTTTTGTCATTATATGTAATGTAATTATTCCAACATATTTAATTCAAAGTACTGACGTATAGATTGATTTTTTGATCAAACTTTATGTGTAGAAAAAATTTGTATTCATTCGACTTAAAATAATTCAATGCTTAAACAAAACATTTCAATATAAAAACATACATATAAAAACATAAAATTTGATATTCTTATGCCACTGATGTTCTTCTATAACAAGGTGACCTTTGAGGACACGATGCTTCTGAAATATTGATCCTGCAGAGAAGCTTCACAGACGGATAAAATAATTCAATTTAAATACTTTTTATTATTTATTGAAAAATGAAAGAAGGGAAAATATACTGTATATATTGTAAACATGTTGGAATAAAAACATTTTTGTGTGTTTAAATAAACCCAATAATAATAATAATAATAATAAAAAATGGTATCTTCTTCCAAAACCTTGTTTTAAAACCTTTATTTTCCTTCGTCTTGTTTTGTCGCAACAGCCACAGTTGGTAATGTGGCCTGAAGGAAATGTAATTGTCCAGACCAGCTCTGGCAGAAGATTCTTCCTGTGTCATGGCCCTAATCTAATCATGTTCCCCTGCACTGTGTCCGGCAGGTGGCCAAGACCAAGCAGCGCATCGAGGAGGAGAAGATGCAGGTCCAGGTGGTGGAGCGGACGCAGCAGATCTTGCTGCAGGAGCAGGAGATCAGCCGCAAGGAGATGGAGCTGGAGGCTAAAATCAAGAAGCCAGCAGAGGCCGAGAAGTACCGTCTGGAGAAGCTGGCCGAGGCGCAGCGGTGAGAACGTCACCGGCTCACACGCTAACATCAACATGCAGATGTGACGCAGTTTAACATCTTCTCTGTCACAGTCTGCAGCTCATCATGGAGGCTGAAGCTGAGGCCGAGTCCATCAGAGTGAGTCAGATTCTTATCGTTTCCTGGCAAAACAATGTCTCCCCTGCTGGTCCTTGGTGCCAACACGCGTGTGTGTGTGTTACAGATGAAGGGCGAGGCTGAGGCGTTCGCCCTGGAGGCCAAAGGTCGCGCCGAGGCCGAGCAGATGTCCAAGAAAGCTGAAGCCTTCAAGCAGTACGGAGAAGGAGCCATGGTGGACATGCTGCTGGAGAAGCTGCCTCTGGTCAGTATCACTCTCTGTTTGACGTCACGAGTGCTGCCTCGCTTCTTCAGAGCTAGCATGAGTTGATCATGTTCTTGTGCGACTCACAGATGGCCGAGGAGATCAGCAAGCCGCTGTCTGCAGCCCAGAAGATCACCATGGTGTCCAGCGGCGGCTCAGAGGTGGGAGCAGCCAAGCTGGCAGGAGAAGTTTTGGACCTCATGACCAGGGTGCCGGAGGCGGTGGAGAAGCTGACGGGAATCAACATCTCCCAGGTACGACGTGCTAGCTTCTTAGCTCAAATGGTGAACGTCACCAGCTCCCCCCCTGCTGTCGGCGGCTACAGTCTTCACTCAGAAGATTCTTTTAATGCTCTTGTGGGCCGTCCCAGGACCTCCTTCCAGTAGGCTGTACAATATATGTGTCGTATTGTCGAATACTTGACTCTAGCGTTTACAGTCATAACTACTTTGATTTGTTTTGAAATCAAAATAGGTCCAAACGTTGGCTCTAAAAGCCAGTGGATTATAAAGAATGTATACCATAATACAATAATCACAGCACCAGGAGCGCCCCCTGTTCTTCACACCTCTTGTTGCTCCTGCTGACTCTGCTCATGTCGTGGTTCTCCTCAGGTGACTGGACGTCCCATGCGCGTCCATTAAGAAGTGAAGTCCGGATCAGAGCCGCACTTCTGCCTCCATTAACCACTGTTGAGAGCCCATGTGACCCCCCGCCCCCCCTCAGTGAGTGTCTGTCCATCCTTTCTCCTCCGTTGTTTCGCCGTCTTTTCTGCCGCTACTCGACCAACGTTTTCTCAGTATATGCAACTTTGTACTCGGACTGAACTTCATTCCTTCTCAGTCGTCTATCAGGTGTTTCGTGCCTTTGGGTGACTCCATGCTGGACGAGCTTGTGATAGTTAAGTGTGTCGCGCGTGACCCTGCATGTCGGCTAGCGACGGAGTCGAGGCTGACCTCCGACCCGAAGACGTGTTACTGCAAGTGTAAAGAATGACAGAAGGAAGTAGTTGCGTGTCGTCGGCATAGAAGGAAAGTTACTAACCAAATATCTAAACTAGTGCTTGTTGAAAGCTCGCTGCCTCTTTTCAAAGCCATCTGCTCACAGGCTGTTGTTCATCCTCGACAGTCCTGAACACCTCATTACCGCTAAGTGCCTGGTTAAGAGAGACACCGCGAACGGTGTCGCGTGACAGGAAGTAGCTCCATATTTGTAGAAGAACTCCAGACGGCTGTCGGTGGAAGTCTATGACCAGTTTTTATTTTAGACTAACAAATGTGTTGCATGTCGTTCTTTTACGTCCACACCCTGTATAGTCAATGTAGAGTTTTATGAGTGTTATTCAGTATTTCTGTTCTTGAAAATGAAAAATAAAATGAAGTTAGACACTAGGTTTGTTTTCATGGCTTTTTTTCCTCTCCCGCCTGGATCTCCTGGACCACATGGAACATGATTAACCCGATCCTTCACCTCAAAGGTTGAACCAACAGTTGCATTTTACACCCACGTCTAAAATTGTCCATCTTTTAGATATAGTATAGATAATAAGCCTCATATAGTCCTGAACCGCCCTTTGCAGTTGATCATTATCAATAATCAAAAAGATCGAGCAGAAAAAAAAACTTCACAGCTGTTGGATTGAAAGTGTGTAACTTTATTGTATCGTCTACAAAAATAGACCAGAAGAGCATCAAAGTTAGCAAAGCTTCCTACAGAGACGAGAGTCCAAATGTTCCAGAGGTTCATCGGGAAAAATTCACAATTCTTTCTTTAAAAAAATATGTACAGCTTCAAGGTCAAACGAGGACAAACGCGGACTGTCCAGGCATGTGTATAAAAACGAGTTTTTACGACAGTGTATCAGAAATTACGACTTTTTGAAATGTCACCGTTCGAGACTTTGATTTCGTCGAAGAGGGATAAACGTCAACAAAACTGTGAAATCAGGAATTGGACTCGCGGACACAGACATGCGCGGAGGTTCTTAAAGTGCAGGTGATCTTGGAATTCTTTCTGGGTCCTAGTAGGTCCCATCCTCCGCCTCAGGGGGGCAGCAAAGTCTTTAATATTCAAGGAAGCATCAGCTTCATCCCAGCGTTCTTCGTGATTCTGCACTAGAGTGCTCAATGCATCGTTTCACCACTAGGGGTCGTTGGTTGGCTTCACACCTTAAGTTCCATTCGTATAGATAAGAGAAACACTTTTGAAGTCTCTTTGTGAAGACGTCGGGTCAAAGGTGCTCGTCTATCAGGAGCGTTACAATTATCTCACTATGTGGGGGGGGCAGTCATTGATGAGTGACGTTGTCATCATTGATGAGTGTATCTTTCAAACGCACACAAACAATCTGACAATCAGGAGGGTTCTACGAGTCGACGGTTCTAGTACTAGACACCAGTCACAACAGGAAAGTCTCTAAGCAGCGAGTCCCACCACCAAGATCCAGCTCAGACCAGCTCAAGTGTCAGGGTCTGACATGGAAAATAACCGAACCAGCGGCGTCTCAACCCCCCCGAAAATACCAAAAGACCAGGAGCCACATCTTTCCTCCGGAGCGTTTTCTTCACACCATGTTCATGGCGTCCTCCGTGAGGAAGGAGTGGATGTAGCCGAAGGACGGCCGGAGCTTACAGTCTCGGTTCCAGCAACTCAGCATGAGCTCGTACAGACCTTGAGGACACACCGCCGGGCGGTTCAGGTACACCTGAGGAGGGAGGATTGATCACATGATCTGTTTTTTTTTTCATTTTGTGGACTCGTGGCCGCACCTGTCGTCCCTGGTCCCTGAAGAACTCGCCGGCGTTGTCGATGACCTGCTCGTCCGTCAGGTTGGAGTACGGCTGCTCCTGGCAGACACTCAGCATCTCCCACAGAGTGACTCCGAACGCCCACACGTCACTCGCCGTCGTGAACTTGCCCTGAAGTCACATGATTGCTGACGTTACACAAATGTGGGACAACAATGCTGTGTCTCAAATCGCATACTTCTCTTAGTATACTAGAAGTTAGTATGCATCAGGATAGTGTACATACTAACTAGTACGCAAATTCTCCACAGATAGTATGTCTCAAATCAAACACTGCTGCTACACACTAACAGGAAATGACTCGACAGCTTCTTCTTCTACTACTATTTAACGATGGTTGCAACCAGCTGTTGGAACAGTAGCGACACCTGCTGGCAGCACGTTTTTCAAGTTTGGAAGAAGAAATAAAGAAAAATTTGAGAATCGAAATATTCACGAGATATTTAAGCTGGTATCAGCACCGAAGACGTGTCATCCTTCTACTGCTGCTGAAAATACACCTGTATGTATATGAATATATATAAAACGCCCACAAAACTGAGTATGGTTTGATGGACAGGTTACGTCATATATATATATATATATATATATATACTAGTGATCAAGTGATCATATATATATATATATATATATATATATATATATATATGACGTAACTTCCGTTTACAACGTCACTAAGATGGAGCCGTTTAGGGTAGATAGTGTCCATCGAACCATACTCAGTTTTGTGGGCGTTTTAGTGACAATTTAGTGTGCATGGAGCACTAAATTTCGCATACTTAGAATTGAGACGCACTTACGCACTAAAAATACTAACTTTGAGTACGCTAGTATGCGATTTGAGACACAGCATTGATCTGTTGGCTTCACGTGTTCATTAAAATCAACAGTGCCATCTAGTGGAGAGGGGGTGTATTGGCAAAAATCATGTGAATATTGTAGAATTTAAAGACCACCTGACTCTCGACAAATTCGTAACTGCTTTCATTTGTTCGTGTGTGTGCCCGTGCACGTGTGTGGACCAGTGAAGCAGGAGGGATCTTCTCACCATCAGGATACACTCCCAGGCCATCCAGCGGATGGGCAGCACGGCTCTGCCCTGGATCCTGTAATAATCTCCCGCGTACAGATTCCTGCTCATCCCGAAGTCAGCGATCTTGATGTGGCGCTCACCGCTGGGGTCCCCCCCGCTATCTCCCAGCTCGCCGCCCACCAGACAGTTGCGCGTGGCCAGGTCTCGGTGGACGAAGTTGAGCGAGGACAGGAACTTCATCCCGGACGCGATCTGGCTGGCCATGGAGATGAGAGCCGGGTAACTGGGGAGGAAAACGTCCGTCAGTCCTGGGGATCAGAAACCACGGGGTTCACGAAGTCTGGTACCTGACGGTCGGGGAGCTGTGCGGCGGGCTGGTCTTGTCCAGAAGCACCCGCTGGGACAGGTACTGGTTGAGGTCTCCACACTCCATGTACTCGGTCACCATGCAGAGAGGGTCGCTGCTCACGCATACGCCCAGCAGCCGGATGATGTTGGGGTCCTTCAGCCGCGACAGGATTTTCACCTCCTTCAGGAAGTCATTCCTGCAGGGGGCGCCATAGGTTGTTTAAGTAAGTAAGTAACTAACTTTTATTTATATAGCGCTTTTCCAGACCAGGGCACAAAGCGCTTAAACAATCACAAAACTATTTGAATTCTCTTTAAAAAAAAAGAAAATCACCTGGCGTTCTTTGACGCGTCAGGGCGCAGTATCTTCACAGCCACCAGCAGAGGGCGCCCTTTCCTCACGTTGAACGGGAACTCCAGGGTCAGGAGGTCCTGTGGGTTTTCTATCTCACACAGGTGCACCTCCCCGAACTGACCCTCGCCCAGCTTCTCCTTGAACACCAGGAAGTGCCGGGGCAGCTCGGGAAGGGGGGCGGCGTCGGCCCCGGGGCTGGCGGAGGCCAGGGCGGGGACGGCGTAGGTGTTGTTGCCGCTGACCCCCTGCAGGCTCACGATGTCGGCCTCCGCGTAATGGGGGACGCTGGGGGGGAGGGGCGGTGACAGGTTGGGGTACGGCGGTGACCCAGGGTACGGGGGAGGCTCCTCGTGGGCGCACTTCTCCAGCTCGAGCTCCATCGCTGAGGAGAACGAGAGTGACGTCAGAGAATCAAAGAAGAGGTGGAAGAGAAGGAGGAAGAGAAGCCTGTCCATCATCAGCTGACAGAATTTCAACTCAAGTGTAGAGTAAAGATGTCAATCTTCGAGACATTTTAACCCAAACAGCGTGAAAAAACATTAACCCACGTTTATGTCATTTAGGAGTGTTTGAAAACTTTCCAAGTACTATTTTTATAGTAATATTTAATTTTTTAATTTTTTTTTTAATTTCTTTTAATTTTAATTCTTTAATTTTAATTTTTTTATTTTAATTTTTTTATCTTAATTTTTTTATCTTAATTTTTAAATTTTATAGTAATATTCTATTTTTATTACTTGCTGTATTGCTGTGGCTAATTGGAAAAAAACAATTTAACGAAGGAGACCTCCTGAGGGATCAATAAAGTTCTACCTAACCTAACCTACTAATTGAAACCAGTAACTACACCTCAACGAGGTACATTTTGTTAAAAGTATCGTTGTTTGCTTCATTGATATCTGTAACCGAATGGTAAAAAAGCAGATGGAATTAGTTTAGATAAAAAGGATTACAGTGTTTTGTTTGTCATTTCATTCTACTATGTATAAATAAAAACATTTCTAGATAGAACTTATTTACCTATTTTTTCCACCTTCATTTTGCTTTTGCCCTTTTTAACCAAGTATAAATACCACTAAGAACAAGTTCACTTGATCACTATAGTTTGTATCTTTCTTCGTTACTGCGTTCTTGCCATAAAAGGTCGACCTCGTCTTCGAACAACTGACACCGAACTGAGCCCGACAACAGACAGCAGCTGCAGGCGTGTGTTCGACTTCACCGACTCACTCTGACGCGTCGACTTCCTTTCCAAATGTAGTCGCTGCCACAGAAGAGACGCTTCATGACTTCACAGTTGGAGTAAACATGCAGCAACATGTGGTGAGTAACACGACAGTCCACGTCAGTGAGAAGAGACAAACTCATGCACATGTGTCGAGGTGGTCAGTGGCGTCATTCTACAGAACCCTTCGTGTTCGGCCCATAAATATACTGAATTTTTTTGTTATTTTCACTAAAAAAATGTGCATCTTTTTTACATTATTTCCATGTTAGTCATTGTTTAAAAATTATGATTTATGCCAGAGTTTTTACATACCACCCTATACATGTTCTGGCTTTTAACAAGACACTGTTTCTTTAAGTGACATCACTCAAACCCTTGCAGGGGACGAGGTCTCCCTCAGGAGCCTCACAAAATATGATTTATTTGTTGTGAGGTTGGATCCATTACCAAATAAATAAAAGATAAAGTTACATTTTTTTATACTGTGTGGTACGATTATAAAAGACATGGCCTGATGCATACTGTGGTGTCATTTACCACCCCGTAACACTTGATATCTTCGCTGATTTGTAGATTATAATCTGTGTGTGTAGAGCTATAATCAAAAATTAATAATAATAAATAATATTTAAATCAATATTTTCTTTTATAAAAAGATTATTCATCTATTGTATTTCACATAGAGCGGTAAAAAGTGACACCAAACAATAAAAGGAAGGGAATTCTATCAAATCTAATCTTTCCTGTATTTTTTAAACGTATAAAAGTATTTCAGAGCTCAGCAGCTCACGTCTAGCGTCAGTTAAGTCTCCATCGTCTTACCATGAGGCACATTGAGTCTCTTCTCCTGAGCCGGGGAGCTGCCGGCGCCCCCTAGAGGCCTGTTGTCTTTCCTGTGATCTGACAGGAGCAGGTGATGGGCTGGGTTGTTGAGCAGCAAGGCTTGACCACACACACAAACAACCACACACCGGGACCGGGGCGGGATACACGCAGGCAATATAGGTCACACAAACAAAACATGGACACACAAAAAAAATGCAAGGCTCTGTTAGAATTATGCAAAACACGGGGGGGGGGGGGTCTTGGGTTGATGCAGGGAGAACAAAACACAGCAAGATCACATCAAGGCGTGCAATGAAATGATTGTGTTACTATAAACTCACAGGTATGCAGACAACATGCAGACCTCCTGACAACACAACCATGTCTCATCTCTAAATGAGGCTGTGGAGTGACGTGACCCACAAACCACATTTGGAAGCTAAGATGATGCAACTTGTGTAAACTCCACTCATCAAAGTCAGTGCACATGAAAGAGCTCCCCGGCTTGTGTGTGTGTGTGTGTGTGTGCGTGTGCGTGCGTGTGTGTGTCCACATCACAGCACGTTGTGTATCGCCCACATGTCAGCATGTTCTGCATCACCATGCTTCGGAGTTACGTCTCCCACGACCGCATGTCGGTCTGGACTGACGGGGATCTGAGTCGATCGGACGCAGACCGGCTCGACAGGAACACATGTCCGACCAAAACAAAGTGAAGCTGCTTAAAAAATTTGATGGTACGACGATCGGTTTGGCTTCACCGCTTTAACTTTCATCCCTTTCATCCTCTCGCTCCCTCTCTGTGAACTCAGTTGCCCGTTTGTTTCAGAATCATATATTTTTCTTTTTTAATCCCACTGATTATTAGGGATGTGAGAGAACTCTTGACTCGGGTGAATCTGTGTTTTACTGTGCAACGTGTTCAGAATCCTAACATGGATACTTAATAAAGACTCATATTTACATGTTGATGATGCGTTTGTTTCCTCTGTGATGAGACACAAAAGTGACGCGACACCAGTGCTGTGTCTCAAATCGCATACTTCTCTTAGTATACTAGAAGTTAGTATGCATCAGGATAGTGTACATACTAACTAGTAACTAATTCTCCACAGATAGTATGTCTCAAATCAAACACTGCTGCTACACACTAACAGGAAATGACGCGACAGCTTCTTCTTCTACTAATATTTAACGATGGTTTCAACCGGCTGTTCGAACGCTATCGCCACCTGCTGGCAGCACGTTTTGCAAGTTTGGAAGAAGAAATAAAGAAAAAGTATGAGAATCTAAATATTGGCGAGATATTTAAGCTGGTATCAGCACCGAAGAATTGTCATCATCCTTCTACTGCTGCTGAAAATACACCTGTAAGTATATGAATATATACAGTGAAGAAAATAAGTATTTGAACACCCTGCTATTTTGCAAGTTCTCCCACTTAGAAATCATGGAGGGGTCTGAAATTTTCATGGTAGGTGCATGTCCAATGTGTGAGAGATAATCTAAAAAGCTGAGAAACACAGAGTTTCAGCTCCCTCCAAAGATTTTCAATTGGATTTAGGTCTGGAGACTGGCTAGGCCACTCCAGAACCTTGATATGCTTCTTACGAAGCCACTCCTTGGTTTTCCTGGCTGTGTGCTTTGGGTCATTGTCATGTTGGAAGATCCAGCCACGACTCATCTTCAATGATCTGACTGAGGGAAAGAGGTTGTTCCCCAAAATCTCACAATACATGGCTGCAGTCATCCTCTCCTTAATACAGTACAGTCGTCCTGTCCCATGAGCAGAAAAACACCCCCAAAGCATGATGCTACCACCCCCATGCTTCACAGTAGGGATGGTGTTCTTGGGATGGTACGCATCATTCTTCTTCCTCCAAACACGCTTAGTGTAATTATGACCAAAAAGGTCCATTTTGGTCTCATCTGACCACAAAACTTTCTCCCATGACTCCTCTGGATCATCCAAATGGTCATTGGCAAACTTAAGACGGGCCTTAACATGTGCTGGTTTAAGCAGGGGAACCTTCCGTGCCATGCATGATTTCAAACCATGACGTCTTAGTGTATTACCAACAGTGACCATGGAAACGGTGGTCCCAGCTCTTTTCAGGTCATTGACCAAGTCCTGCCATGTAGTTCTGGGCTGATTCCTCACCATTTTTAGCATCATTGAGACCCAACGAGGTGATATCTTGCATGGGGCTCCACTCCGATTGAGATTGACCGTCATGTTTAGCTTCTTCCATTTTCTAATGATTGTTCCAACAGTGGACCTTTATTCACCCAGCTGCTTGGCAATTTCTCCGTAGCCCTTTCCAACCTTGTGGAGTTGTACAATTTTGTCTCTGGTGTCTTTGTACAGCTCTTTGCTCTTAGCCATGCTGAATGTTTGGGTCTTACTGATTGTATGGGGTGGACAGGTGTCTTTATGCAGCTAACAACCTCACACAGGTCCATCTGATTCAGGATAATACAGTGGAGTGGAGGAGGACTTTTAAAGGCGGACTAACAGGTCTTTGAGGGTCAAAATTCTAGCTGATAGACAGGTGTTCAAATACTTATTTTCAGCTGTATCACACGAATAAATTGTTAAAAAATCATAGATTGTGTTTTCTGGATTTTTGGATTTGTGGACATGCACCTACCATGAAAATTTCAGACCCCTCCATGATTTCTAAGTGGGAGAACTTGCAAAATAGCAGGGTGTTCAAATACTTATTTTCTTCACTGTATATACAGTATATATGACGTAACTTCTGTTTAAAATGTCACTAAGATGGAGCCGTTTAGTGTAGATAGTGTCTATTGAACCATACTCAGTTTTGTGGACGTTTTAGTGACAATTTAGTGTGTATGGTGCACTAAATTTCGCATACTAAGAATTGAGACGCACTTACGCACTAAAAATGCTAACTATAACGCTAGTATGCGATTTGAGACACAGCACAGGTGACTTTGCTCCACGTTCATTCTTTCCGGATCGTAAGTGACTTCACTGAACTCACCGGTGCTGTCTCTGTAGTCCCGCGGCCTCAGGAGGGCACTGGGCTCCTGGTACTCGCCCTCGCCCTCGCGCTCCCGCTCGGGGTCGTCGGGGAAGGTGTGTATCCTCTGGTAGCGGCTGGAGTAACTGTGTGTGTTGTTGATGACCACGTTGTCCGTGGGGACGGACAGATGGACGCGCAGCTCGTCGTTGGACAGACTTCCCTGAGCCTGCGGGACCAGAGAGGAAGCGCTCGTCAACATGGACGTCACAATATCGACTGGTTGAGTCGATCATTTTCAATGTTGAAAAATGTTTTACTGAAACGTTGGTTTTCTATTGATTTCATTCAATCATTTATATAATGAAATGTTACATTTGTTTTTTGTTTTTTTAAATAATTTAATACAATTATTCGAAGTTGTATTTTCTGTTTACACACAGCTGTATATTCTATAAATATTCAAATACATTTTCTAGATAAAATATTTATTTTTTCTTAGCGTTTTAAATTAAATATAAAACTGAACTCTTTTGGTATTGACTGGCATTACTTTCCCAAGAAACATTTTTTCTGGTACTTTTATACCAACAATTTTATATTGAATTTAAAACAAATTTAAAAATATTGAATTTGAAAAATCTCCCTTTTTGTTGAATTCAATGATTTACTAAAAACAAATGAAATCTGTCAATATAGAAATTAATACATGGATTTATTAAAAATATATAATTCAGTGCTTAATTTTTGTTTACTATTTAAAATGGAATATTTTATTTAAATCAACCATTCAATAAATTGATGGTATTGATACAGTTGCTTGCAAAAGTATTCACACGCCACAAACATAAATATATCTTAAAATCTGATGTGAAAGACCAGGTTTGTTAAGAGAATATTGGCGAACCTACTGGACCATGAAGTCCAAGGAACACATAATGTGTTAGAATGACCCAGTCAAAGTCCAGACCTAAATCCCATCGAGAATCTGTGGCAAGATCTGAAAACCGTCGTTCACAAACACTCTCCATCTAATCTGACTGAGCTTGAGCTGTTTTGCAAAGAAGAACTGGCAAACATCTCAGTCTCTAGATGTGCAGAGCTGGTGGAGACAAACACCAAAAGACTTGCAGCTGTTATTGCAGCAAAAGGCAGTTCAACAAAGTATTGACTCAGGGGGGCTGAATAGTTATGCACACTGCACTTTTCAGTTTTAGTTTTTTTTTAAATCATGCATAATTTTCTTTGTACTTCACAATTGTGTGCAACTTTGTGTTGGTATTTCACATTAAATTCTAATAAGATATATTTATCTTTGTGGCGTGTAATGTGACAAAAATTGTGGAGAAGTTCTAGGGGTAGAAATACTTTTGCAAGTCACTGTTTACTTCCACTAACTTCCAGCATTGACTTCGTGCGAGTGCTACACACTGTTGTGTTGATAGAGCTTCATGAAGCATCGTCTACATTTCCAGAAGCCACTAGATGCCAGTGTTTTAACTGTTATCTACTTTTTAATGAAACCTGATTCTATTTAAGCTAGAAGTGCCATCTATTGCGCTTGTGAACCTGCTTCATGAAGCTCCATCAGCACAAATTCTATTTCCCCAATTATACTAGTTATTGAGATGAAGGAGCAATAATTGACATTTTTTGCTAAATACTTCTATATTTATTGTATTAAACAATCTGGTCTATTAGTGATGAGCAACTTTACTCAGCTGCGCCTCCTGAGGTAAAATATTTGGCTCGAGACGCCCAAACAAGCACCAGAAAGTTGAATCTCGCTAGAAGATCATCACCATCTGCCGTTCAACTTTAAGTCATCCATCATGGGGGAAACATTTACATTCGCCCGAACCGATCCAGAAGAATAGTTTCCATCTGCTCCTGGCGTCTCACCTTCCCCAGGATCTTCTTCCAGTACTGCCTCCACAGAATGACGGCGATGATGGCCAGCAGCAGCAGGATGATGCCCACCAGGCAGCCAATCAGAATGGCTGTGTTGCTGCTGTCATCCTTGGCGACAGGAAGTCCCGCCCTCGGCGACACGGCATTAAATTCTGAACCTAAGAGAGAAAAACCCTCATGAGTAGGTGTGTGAGAAAATAATGATACACTTCAATATCGTGATTTAAAAAAATAATTATACTGTATCGATATTTAGCAGCAGTATGTATTTAATTTCAGTCACAGTTAATAGTTTTATTTTTACAATTAATATGCAAATATTCAACATGTTTCTTAATTATTGAGTTGCAATTCGACTTCCTGTTGCCAGATGTCAGTAGTCATTACGTTCTCTGCAGCTAAAGGAACAAATGAATCCTGCAAAATACTAATGACAACTGAGGACAAGAGGATACAGTTGAAACCCAGCAGCTTCTAAAGCTGATGTTTTGACAAAGTCATAACTGCTTTCACTTGTTTTGAAGCCAAAATATGTTCAGAGTCATGTGGTCTGTAAATTCTGCAACACTAGTGTCAAGTACTCGACAATACTACACATATATCCTTGTTCCTACAGTATCATAATACATCATATCATTGCCCCTACATCAAGATACGCATCCCATCGGCTGGCTTATAAAAGTGTGAGCAGCAGAGACGGGCTCTGAGGTCTCAGACAGAGTTTCAGTTTCATCAGGATCATCAGACCTCTGATGCAACTGCAGAGCTTCTCTAGAGGACAGAATGTGAACATTGTAGCAACAATCGGTCACTCAACAGTCATTTGATCCTGCTTCAGGGTCAACGACAGCACGTCATTTGTAGGAGGGATGAAAGCCTTTAGTAAGTATAGTTTGGACTGAGCTTGGCTCGTAAAAGATACTCATAAAAAAGAAGAAACCACCACAGGACTGACTGACAGAACAAATTGATCACTTAAGACAATACAGATGTTTTAGACTCCAGAGGTTAGTCTCATGTTGCTTTAGTCTAGAGCTACACATCAAATCAGTATCAGCCATTACATTATGAACATCCAAACTACTCAGAAACTACTCCACTTGCTTTGGACTTTATCTGAAAGTTTTGGATCGGGGATCCACAACTCTTGCACCTTAGACTGGTAAAATGTAGGCATACCTCAAAACAAAATTAATAAGCACCTAGTAACACTGGGAGACTCGCGGGGTAACACCGGGAGACTCGCGGGGTAACACCGGACCAGACAAATTTCACTGTGTACCATATAAAATCAGTTAGTAAGTAAAAACAGAATTAATACCTTAGGTTTATAAATAGCACTGTAAACTTTTGAATAAATTAAAGGATTAAACTGTGCCCTATAGTCTTGAAAATATGGTAAATAAAGTTATTTGACTAAATTATAGCCAACATGGTCACCCCAATATTGGCCACACCCCACTGGCTACCAGTCAGGTTTAGGATTGACTTTAAAATTCTCTTAATTGTTTTTTAAGTCATTAAATGGTTAAGCACCACAGTACCTGGTTGAACTGCTGCAGATCCACACCATAGTCAGAGCTCTTAGATCAGCTAATCAGCTACTGCCAGATGTTTCTTCTTTAAAAACCTACTTTTCTTCCGTAGCTCACATAAATACATGTAGAGTAGGATTCCTGTTGCATTTGTATGTTTTGCATCTGCTTCCTATGTTTGGCTACGCCCTACATTGTTCCTCAAATGTTTTTATGTTTTCTACATTTTGTACATTTTCTACTGTATTGTTTATAAGTGTTAGTATTTGACGTCACACTGTACAGCACTTTGGTCAACCCTGCTCTATAAATAAACCTTGACTTGACTTGATAATTTAGTACCCATTTGAAGTGGGTCTACCAGAATGAACATTTTTGTCCAACTAGTGGTTATATAGCAAAACTTGCAGTTATAAGCATTGGTTAAAAATAGAAATAGCTTCTCATCATGATGTCACCAAATGAAAATAACCTTTTGTAAAACATACTTTAGTTCCTGGTCTTCCATAAAATTTTAAGGTGTTCTCTTGAGACACAGCAGGAGTGAATGATTCTGTTTTGTCGAGTGATATTCATCTGCTGAAGCAGCACCAGAAATCTATTCCAGTTCTCTTGAATCAAAATATTAACATTTTTAATGTAGATCCAATTCTGCACAACAGTGCGACGAGAACCCGGGGAGCTGTGTTGTTGTCGTGCATAAACATAATGTAGAACAGCAGCTGTATCGCTCCCACACCAGGGGAGCGAGGAAGAGAGTGTGCTGCCAGATCCTGCCCTGTAATCCCTCTCTTCTATTATACTTCATCCTCTGCCGAGCAGCACGACAGTTTTAAGATGCTGGAGACGAGCCAGGAGCGGATGTAGCGACTCCCGTGCTCTCTGTTGGTGCTTTTAACTCTCACCTGACGGCGTCCAGTTCCCGGTGGTGTTCGCCAGGAAGGCCAGGGTGGTGAGGGAGACTGGAGGAAGGAGTGAGGGATGGACAAGGAACATGGGAATGGAGAGAAAAATGATTCATGAAATGTGGAATATTAATGTTTCAGGATGTTTCATCCTGTGAGCTTCGTTGTTGAATGAGTCTCTATCATGTATAAAAAAAACCCTGCACTTATTTCACGTCGTTAATGCTGCCATTAATCTCAAGTTGGATGCCTGCCCTGGTTTCTGCTCTTTCCCTTTGAACAATTATCATTATTATATTCTACAATTGTGCTGACAAAGACCTCTAAAGACATCACATGACCCTACAGTGAGTCGTTTTTATACCTCCGAAATTATACTGTTCTCATCCCCTCTGAGCGCATCAATCTTTTGGCTGCTACATAATTTAACTCCCTAAAGGTAATCTTGAGGTGAAGCATCTTCATCTGTGGGATTTACTTCATATGCTCTTCACCTCCACCAAGTAGCTCATCCTCTTTCTCAATAATGGGACAAGAAACAGATGTTGTGTTCTGAGCGTGCTCATCCATTTGTTGAGCCACATAAAAGGACCGGGCAGGCCACATCTTTGAAGCCATCTTGTACATATATTTTTAAATGTTTGCATCACTTCACTCTTTTATAAGTGAGATCCTTTTTCTGTTCTTCCCTTTTTGAGTCTCTTTGTGTTTTTGTCCATAATGTTGCTGCTCTCTTCAGGGAAGGTTGGGATTAAAAGCCGTCAATCATAAAAGCGTGACAGGACAGAATGTGACTCAGAAGAAAGGGATGACGGAGCGGGAAGAGACGAAGAGGAGGAGTGACTCACCAGGAGGACCGGCGGAGGATCTAGAGGAGCTGCTGCTGGACGAGGGCGTGAAGGACGTGTTGTGAGCGAGAGCAGGGGTGGTGGTGCTGGGGGGTACGGGCAGGTCCGGGGGCAACGAGTTGGGCTGCAGGCTGCCGCCCTCGAAAGGTTCTGTGAGGAGATGGTTTGATTGACTGACCGTCTTCTCATCATCACGCTCCGTCATCACGTTTCTTACCGGAGAGGAAGGAGATCTCGCTGAGGAGCAGCCAGCGGTCGGTGAAGTAGAACTTGCACAGGAGGATCTGGGCCACTCGGCCCCCCAGCGGCAGCGTGATGGCACGAGACGACGGGTCCTTCAGGTCTTCCAGGGGGACCAGCAGGATGAGAGGCGGACTGGACCACGGGTGAAGGAGGATCGGCTTGAACAAACACTCCACTTTGCTGAAAACCCGAACCCCCAGGGTGTGCCGGTTGTTGCTGTGCACCTGGACGAAGAAGAGAAGAATGTCAGGAGACTTGGTCAGGATTAGTGGGAAACACCTGGATGACTTGGACCGGCGAGGCGTCGTGGATTAATTTAGCATGTAGAGGAAAGAAGGGGATTCAATTACTAAACAAAATTAAAGAGACATTCTCATCCTGCTCAGCTTTAATTGCTTTGGCACGAGTTGGAGCACACAAGCCCTCGTAGTGAACCCAAGACAAACATCGTCCTGTTCAGAGAATCATTTTGTTAACGCTGCACAGAATAATCATGTTGGAAAAGTAGTCATTTTTACAATATTAGCACAGATGTGTTCATTGACAATCTTACACTGAAAACCTGGGAGCGTCATCTTAGAAAACTGTATCATCTTATCTTACCAACATTAACCTTCATTAACTGCTTCATGAAGCATCCTCATCATTCTTGGGGTTATTGGCATAAATCGATGGGAGGTTTTATTGAAATAATTGCCCAACATTTTACAGCAAATGGTGCCTTCCATTGGGCTCTGAAATAAAAGACGATGCTTCATGAAGATTTATCAGCACAAGTAAAGCATCTTAAAAGGAAGACATAAAAATAATTAATCCCTCTTTTTTTTTTTCTCTTTTTGGTCAAAAAGCCTATTTACATATAGAAAACTGTATCACCTGATGAAATGTTTACATTTAATAAATAAAATGGAAAATAAATCAATAATTCAATAATTATAGTTTATAATTCCGTTTTTAAAGGTACATTTGCAAATGAGTGAATTGTGGTTTGGTAATCTCCCTCCTCCTCCTCACCTCAGATTCTCAAACTCTTTATTAGCTTGTAAATGAAGCTGCTGAATGCACTTTCCAGCTGCTTCGATTTGGTGTTTACTATTATTTAATGTTTGTTTTCTTCCTATCGTTTGCTCATCTTCAACATGACACGGTTGTTAGGAGGGATTTTATTGCCGTGGCTACAAGAAGCAGATGAAGGAGATTCTTTTTCCTCCGAGTGATGAGAGGTGACGTGGAGACGCTCTGGCAGGTTTACGACTAACCTCACACTAACTCCAGGACGAGCTGGGATAATCAAATCCACATGTGAACACACACACACACACACACACACACACGTACAGATGCAGGAAGAACAGCTGCCCCAGATGCTGAGTTGACATGAAACCGACTCTTTTGGACGCCACTGATGTTGCTAATAGACGTGGAGTTCGGATAAGTCAACAGAAACGAGGAAACCCGCTACTCCTTCGGGGAGTACAACATCTCCGACATGCGTGGCACATAAAACTTCTTTCATTAGACTTTACCGAGTCCATCATCATCATCACTGTTATGAGCTGACACGGACACATTTCCAGTGACACTCACTCGGGAACATCGCAGCGTGTTGACCGCTCAAAAGGTCAATAGGAAGTGAACCAAGAGGAGGTCGAACAACAGATCTCCCTCCGGGACGGCAATTAGTCACAGGTTAGGTATGCTTGGTCCAGAAAAGTCTGGGGTTCAGGTTCCCACTTTATTTACCTGACCCGTGTGTGTGACACATCCGCTCGGCTACAGGAGCGTAACGGTGGACGTCAGCTGAGTGTGGTGTGAGAGGGCCGCGGGGAGAACGGCAGGAAAAGTGCATGAGCAAAAGAAAAACACAGAGAACACCAGTGGGGGTTGAAAAGGCAAAGAAAAGTAGTAAAAAAAGGTGGCACAGCATCCAACAATACCTGTTGCTTAGGTGTTATTGGAGCAGCAGAGTGTAAACACAGAGACTTTCTAATAGAAGCACTGAGACACTTAACTTCCAACATCTCTGTCTGCCTTTATTGTTATGTCTGAACCTCAACAATCTCAACCTTTCACGACCAAAAGAAGAAGAAGATGATGTGAAAAATCACATTTTTTTAAGGACAATCAGACCAAATATTGAAGCTTCTATTCTTGAATAATTCACCACAGATACACATATCCATCTTTCCCTAACGGATCAAAGAGTACTCACATCTGTCTGGACGTTGAGAAGACCACGGAGAAGATGAAGGAGAGAACAGTGAAAACAACATTAAAACTAATGAAACGGCTGCAAAGCTATTCTGCTTCAAACGTTTTCCGACGAAATCTAATTTTAGAGGCGATAGAAACCCCTCTGCGTCCTCCAGAATCTTTATTAGGCGCAACAATGAAGACAGACCCTAATGTCCACACTTAATCATAACAGAACTAATGAAGGTGGTGTTTGTCACCAACAAAGACCTCACTGAAGACTTCATTGGCTTCACTTGAAGAATGTTACCGTCGTAATGAACTAATTTATATCCTGCCTGGTTATTGATGATTTTCCTGTTTAACGTCCATCATTGTCATGCAACTACACAACCTCCCTGTAGTGACAACACAGGCGTCCTCAAAACACATTTGTGTGGAGTGACAGGCAGTGACCACCCTTCAATCATTTAAGAAGAAGCGATGGTATGACTTCACACAGGGACGTGCTGTCAAGGTAGGCAGGTGAGGCAGTGCCTCTCACCAATCTCACTCAATGTGCAACGCTCACAGATATGTTTATTTGCCTTGATCTTCCCCAGCCTAGACAATTTCTTTAACACTTAAAGTGTTATGTTTGTAAGGGTCTTATTTAGTTTCGCTGATCGGAAATACAACCGCAGTGAAAAAGGCAAAGCTTGAGGCACTGGCTAATGAGCCTCAACATGGCTCACATCTCCATTGAGGTGTAGAAACTTTTAAAACTAAAGGAAATAACTTTTACAACAAAGTAACGGAGTTTTGTGTGGTGAAGGACGGGCACATGGACTTTATTTACAGTTAAGTAACAACAGAAACGGTTTTAATCTCAATCGTATAAAAAAGACAAGAAAAATACAATAGAATTTTAAAAACTTCACTACTTAAATAAAATAATATTTGTTTTTCACACTTATATTGACCCATTAACACTCAATTTACTTCAATATTTATCTTTTCATTGTAATAAACTTTAGTCCTTTTATCTAAATCTAGCCAATCACAGAAGACAGCACACAATATTAACCAATCAGAAGCAACATAAGGCGGGTCCATCTTTCATTACTAGTTAACACTGACAACAAGGTGTGATCAAGTCATCGTAACTTTTTAACATTTTAATACAAAAACAGTGCTGACACCATAATGCTGTCAATCTAACTACTGCTATTCTTCACTCTTGAGCCAAATTTAAATCTGTAGAGTTCTCGCTAAACTTTATGCTTAATTGAAGAAAAACAGGCACAAACCTGCATGTTGTGGAAGATGCGCGGTTTCTCAAAGTGAAACTCGATGTCTACGCTGCCCTGTCCAAGAACATCTCTGTTCCAGCCCAGGTAGTCGTAGCCCGGCCACACCCGCAGCTCTTTGCTCTCCAGAAAGTCGTCTCCCCCGAGGACGGCGTCGCAGAGCTGGCCCAGGCCTCCAAACTGCATCCTTCAAACAAATGCACAGGAAAAACATTTGTACAAATAATTATTGTGACTAAAGCAACGTAGCTGACACCCCATAGTGAGAAACATAACATTTTATTGACTTCTAAATATATTTGTGGGTTGTGACGAGCCAAAACTTTTATGTGAACAATTAATTTCCCTTAACGTCGTCCAGTCTTCATTATTATTCATGATCAACACTTAGTTTGTCACTATTATTATTGGACGCTTTTCTTCCATAATAACTCTTGTTAAACCATGTGCACTCAGCCATTGCTGCTTTTCATCATGTTCATGAATATAACTCTTTATTTATGAGCTTTTTTTTTTTCTTCTTCACAACGCAATTTACTAGAGAAGACGAAACAAGCCAAGTGGTTACACACAAACTCACTTCACACACATCGACCAAACAAGGTCACCAAATGAGTCCAAGATCAACACACATCTGCTACAAATTACGCTGGATCACATCACTAGTGTTACCTCACTCGTAAGCAAAACATATCTGGCCCATTAGCCACACGACCAATCCACGTGCGATCTATGGCTCTCTCTACCCTCAATCTTCGGCACTTTGGCAAGACTTTACTGGAAGGGAAACATGCCTGAACTCCCCAAACGGCTCGAAAAAACATGTTCAATCCCCTGCATTAAGGCGTGCACCACAACTCACTCCAAGAGAGGATTTCAACAAAACTTGAATGCCAATGAATGAGATGGTTTGTAAATTGTGTTAGGAAGTTTTCCCTTTACTCCTTAAACAATCCAGATCAACCACTGGTCGGTTATAATCTGTTTCGTTTTTTTATTATGTGCACTTGAGAAGATTACCTTTGTTCTGTGCTTCCGTCGTACGTGGAGTCGTTCAGATAGACCGGGATGCCGGACAAGTTCATTACATGACCCAGAGGAGCCGTGTATGCTTTCAAACCATCTGAGAGAAACAGAAGAATTACATCAGTTGCTTATTTATGGCTGAAACATTGATGTATGATCAGCTTTATCATCCAAACACACTCGAACATTTATTCAGTAAGAGTTACTGGAGAAGCTACAGAAGGAATGAGAAACAAAATATGCAAAAAATGCATTCAGTCCATTTATTTGTGTAAAACCCAGAAACAGTGACTTTTATACCTTAGTGTCTGAGGCCATGCAATATTGAGAATATTTCGAGTTTGAATACTTAATGGGCCAAAAATATATTAATAAATAATCTGGAAATTCCGCGGGGATATACCTGACTCATAGCAATAAATAACATGTTGGTGCCGTGTGCACAGATCAGGGGCCTGTTCCTTAAGGGTACTCACAGAGGACTCCTTACTTATCCTCAAACATCCGAGCAACAAGTGATTCCAGAACACTCTTACAGAACTCTGAACCTAAAAGCTAGACAGAAAAAAAAATGTTCTTGATAATTGGCCAACGATAGGACTAATCGATACACATAACCATAGAATATTTTCTATGAAGACTGTGTTCTTGTAAATACTATTTCACATAAAAAGCATTTAAGCTTGTCCACACGTCTGTCATGTCATGGAAGTTAAATGAAGGTTATGTCAGTGATTGACTTCCTTCTTCTGGAAATGAACTCTGATTTTTTATGCGGAAAATAATTGTCAAGCCTTTCATATACTGTCTGAACTTGACAATTGTACAGAACACAATATATAGTGGCCGGAGAACTTTAAGCGTCATATTTCATACATACGATCATAATTGGAATATCATCTTATCTTATAAAACCCACTCAGTGGAATGCATTTTCCTGGAGTGAACCCAACTGACTCGTATTAGAATGTATATTTCAAAGACGCTTCCCCAGAAGACAAAGTCCAGGACTTTCTCGCCTCGATGACAGCACAGATTTACTGGCGGACTGACGGAGACTGAGGGATGAGGCCAGAGAGGAGGTCAGCCAACAATAAATACTGTGATAGTCGACTTAGTGCTGCGGGGAATATGAAGACGGACATCATTAATCACCACTAAGAAACTCTGATGTGGACACACAGCACCGGGACGGTGATTTTTAGGGTCGTAGATCAAACCGGCTGATGCTTGCTCATCAACAACATAAATACAAGTGTGAAAGGAACACAACTGGATGTGTTGACAGTAAATGCAAAAACAAGATATTAATTTCCTACTAATGAGGAAGTCAAAGATGAATATTAATCCAAAAACCATTCGCATCTAAAGTGGGATCTTATCCATCAACATTATAAGAATCCACAGTCAGAGTCGAGCCATTAACTCCACATCATGTCGTTTTCTCAACGATAATTAGTTCTGTTAATCCCACAAATGAGAACAATCTTCGATTGTGGCCTGGACTTGAACTATAGAGCTTTCATTCTTATGTCAACTATATTTGTACCAATGAATAGAACAATAAATAACTTTTCAGTTAGAAATGAAGGAGGGGACACAAAAAAAGTGCAATAATATGTTATTTTTATGTCTCAATAATATTTAAATGTGGTCAGAACAGACCAGAATAATATGCTTATTAACGATAAATATAATTTGTACATCCAAAACTTTTTGGCTTAGGGTTTTCGATCAATTGTGTTGACAAACAGATAAAGATATTTGACTTAATTAATCTTGCACTGGGAAATGACTGAAAAGTAGCATAAAATATGTTTTTTAATCAATAGTTCACACTTTAAAACATACAAATAAAAGATTCAATACTTAACTCATATAATATGAAGACCGAAATATCTACAAACAATCAATTTAAAACAGTGTTTTGATAGTATTGCTGCCCATTTGCAATGCTTCATAGGTGTAATGGTTTGTGCTCAGATGCATTAATATCAGGCAAAATAAAATGTATCTGTGTGTCTTCACCACAACATGCATGTGTTGCTTGTTTGAACGTCGCAGCACACACTCCTGAAACACACTCACCATCCCAGAGACAACCATAAAGTTCCACCCGAAGGCAAACACTCATAACTCTGTCAGCCAGCGGGTAGAAGCGAACCATGCGGGCCACGATGGGAGGGCCAAGGTCTTTGAGAACCACATCATAGGTGTTCTCGTTTCCTGTCACCACCTGAAGACAGAAACACATCAATCACTTTCTTCTTCTCTTTGCTCAACCCACAGTCCAAGTCTCTTCATTTAATTTAGGGCCCATTTCTCCGACTGTTCTCAAGCAAGAGATGAAATTATAAATAAAACACCTATGAGTTAAACACTTGTATTTACATCTTGCCCGCCACGGTCCTTCCAGGTAATCCACTTCACACCATCTCGAGAATATTGCAGGCGATAACTTCGGGCAAACTCTTGGCCGTGTCCGTCAGCGTGACGACCCTGGGTACCGACCAGGGCCAGGAAGTGGAGTTTGTGCAAATCAATCTAGAAAGCAAGAGAATATATTTTTATTTTTTTAATTTTAAAATAAACACTTAACCTCCTTACTTCACAAAATATGGGAAAAAAATCAGTCGGACCAAGTTAAAAAAAGACACAGCTGGATTATTGGGAAGGATTTTTTTCACTCGAGGAATGGGCAAAGAAGTAAAATAAAACTACCGGTCAGGTAACAAATAAAGCTTTTCTAAAGCGGGTATTAGAGAGTTCATTAGAATATAAGGATTCAAGTGAGGGGTGGTCATTTTTGGGCTTCTCACTTGAAGATATTCCGATGCTGTAGGGTAGACGGCAGCGGCAGGACACCAAGCTCCATCTCCTTCTCCCGAACTCAACCTGTAGGGAAAAAACGAAGAAATTAGGGGAAAAGACGTAAGAAAGGCAGGAAAATAATGTGTTGTTGTCATATCCGATGTGCTTTTCTCAAGTATGAATTGAATAGTCTTGCGTAACTATTAAAAAAAAATACTTACTAAGGACTTCAATCAAATTTTCTGAAATGTTGATAATGGGACGAAAAACAGATGACTACATTTTGGTTGCATTCGGGATTACCATTTGGAGCCACATCTGGAAGCTCTGGTGCAAAAGGAGCTGACAATCATGCTATGGCTGTTGAGCAAGGGGGTTCTGGAATAAAACTGCATCCTGCCGTTCCATTGTGCTGATTTCTATCAATCATTAAGTATTAACCAACGTATTGGATCCTTTCTGGAATTGGATATCGTCTGTGCTGTAAAAAGTGACTCCACCTTCACTTTATTTCCTACTTTCTCTTGTGACTATGCTTCCCATTGATGCCAACCAAACTCAACTGTGCATGCAACAATCTTAATTTAAAAAAGGTTCTGACCCATGCCTCTACACTTGTCCATGTTTGCTAAATTAACACATAAACTTTGGGGACAAACTCTTCACTTGCTGCCAAATTTAGATAATCAGATTCTACGATAAGAGGGTCAGGATTATTTACTTCACCTGTCAGTCCTTGTAAAATGATGGAAGACTGGTGTATGCATTTCTCTCTGACTGCCAAACAACTGTTGGCTCTGATGAGTCCATTCACAGCTTTGGCACTGCACGGACCTGGCTTCAATATTGTGAGATCGTAAACTCGCTCCCTGACTGCAACAGTGGGATGAATCGCAGTGAGTCCACCAGAAACAGTCCCACAGTTGGTGCCTGTGAGGCAGATCTGATTTCTCTTTGAGGGCTGAGATCAGAGATGGGTCGAACATGCATGTGTGGGAGTCAGGGA
Organism: Callionymus lyra; assembly: GCF_982586985.1. Classification (NCBI taxonomy): domain Eukaryota; kingdom Metazoa; phylum Chordata; class Actinopteri; order Syngnathiformes; family Callionymidae; genus Callionymus; species Callionymus lyra. Next base: position 20,066,701 of record NC_141830.1, read on the forward strand.
TGCGAGTCCTACTTTGATGGATGTCTAAGGGACGGCCCTCAAACACAAGGGTGTGCTTCCCAGGGGGTAGGACATATAATTAAAGAGAACCAGATGAGCTCCAACCCATATCTTTTGTGGTTCACTGACAGGTTTGGCACGAAGACCCGAGTTCGTCTCTATGTAAAGTGAGTTATGGAAACATGGTCTGAAGTATTATGACAGGTATTTAAACCTAAATATCACAAGGGTGTGCATCTAGAGGGGTTTAAGCAATAAAGGAAAAATCTTGAAAGAGCTTTGGACTGAAGTTGGGAAAGATTGATTGGGGCGCTTTAGAAAGTATGACACCTTTGAAACCCGGTTCCCATATGCCAGCCGGACCATCACCCATTACGTCAACAATCTGCACCGTATTGTTCCTCAGTGCATCCGGACCACACACTCAGATACACCTCCATTAACTCCAAACAGTAAATCCACTCACCACACCTCAACACGCTAGTGCGCCCATTTGAGCAAGACTGGAACAACCGTCAGACCGAAACCACGTCCTGACCACTGCTGGGTACACTTTTGAAATGAAAAGCTGCTGCTTGGAACGCTGAGAAACGAAACGCTCCATCAACTTGAATCTCACGCTGACAATGGAACAACTATTGGAAGACTTGTGTCCTCCCTCGTGACGGTGAGATCATGAAGTTAATAACCACCATCAACACACTTGTTTCTTGTGACTTCAGCTTTATTCAACAAGCCCTGCTACAAAACATTTCTCCCATCAAACATTCCTTTTTGAAACTTCCGCCAAATTCATACTTTTCTTTCACATGTTTTTCAATCCCCCCTTTTCCCTCACGCCACCACAATTTTCACAGCCTCAACAACAAGCGCTTCAAGGCTGCACAAAGATGATGTTTGCCAGACACGTCACGCACATGGTCCTATTTTTGACTCGTATGTTCAACAGTACCATGTGATCCATCTTCTATTCTGAAATGTGTGTATTTGAACATGAGCCTTTAGTGCACGTGTGGGGATTAAGAAGAAGATTTAAAACATATTCAATAAACATTTATAACCCATTTTACAGTTTATTTATAATTTACAAAAACTACTAAAAAAAATAGTGATAGCCAGGTTCACAGGTTACTGTTGAAAGTACAGTTCTTGTTGGATGTAGTCAACTAACAGTGGTCAATACCAAAGGTAAGTCGTGTGAAATCTGACCACACAAGCAGCCAAACTAATTGTTAAACCACCCACTGTTCCCCCCTTTTCCTGCCACAGCTGTATAGGTACTCTTAAGAAGGAACTGTCTCGTCTGCAGTTGATTCAGAACTCAGCGAGAATTCTGACCTGCTCCAGTAGAAGAACTCACATTTCTCCGATCCTTAAAACTCTTCACTGGCTTCCAGTTTCTTTCAGGATCAACTTTAAAATTCTGGTTCTTACTTTCAGAGCTATTCATGGTCAGACCTTCCATCAGTGATCTGATCCAGACTTACACCCCAGCTCGGGCTCTGAGGTCTGTGGATCATAATCTACTGATGGTTCCTCGCACACGGTTCAGGACCAGAGGAGAGAAATCCTTCCAGACTGTTGCTCCTAAGCTTTGGAACGATCTTCTTCTCCCTCTGTGTTTGATGATCTACTGACTCCTTCAAGAAACATCTTAAGACGTTTTTATTTGTTCAGGCTTTTCCTTGATTTTCTGGAACTCCTGTTGTGTTATCAGTTTTATCTTGACCTTTAAAGTATATACTTTATTGAATATTGTTTTGATTGTTTAAGTGCTTTGTGACCCTGGTCTGGAAAAGCGCTATATAAATAAAAATTACTCACTTACTTACGTACTTACTCTCCATTGCTGAAGATGATAATATAATGCACTGATGCCCAGGTCTGGCCCAGGGTATGGCTCAGTAAAGGCACATCCAGAACAGGTTATAAAAGGAGAGAACAACGAGAATTCCTAACTGGTGGCTTTCTACAGGCCTCTCTCACAGTGGAGAAACAGAGGTCCGACTACGAGCCTCTACAAACACAATTAAAAAAGATTAGATCACAGCCCTGAGCAGATAAACTCTTGTGTAGAATAAGTTGTTGGAAGTCTTAATGTTGTAACCTCCTGTTGCCAGCACACCTCAGTGGAGATCCACCTCTCATGTGTTCCCCGTCTCTGTCCTGCAGCTTTGCCCAAACGTCTCTCCTTAAAACAGTAACAGCCGCTAATCATTTCCACATGGCTGGACACGAAGCCAAGAGACCGGGCCAAGCCGAGACAAATGAACGCACACCACAAAAGGAGCACACACAACACAATCCCAGTGAAAGCTCTTACACATGTCTATTGCATGTTACAGGCATAACTTGTTCCCATGAATGTGACCTTCATGTCAGACTGACGACTTGGTAATTGTATTACCGAGCAGCTTTAAAAAAAAAAGTCCCACAATCTTTTTTTATCATAATCTAATAAACATCTGACACGTCTCGCCTGGGGACTGTGGAAGATACAACCACAACAACACGACAAGCTCAAGGAAACATGTGGCACCTTTAATTTTGTGCTACAAGAACGACGCTATCAATTAATGAGAAACATTTTGCCAGAATGTAATGGAGGTCGTGAGGAAAACAACATACACTTTGCTGTAAAAACATTGGTAAAGTGCGTTTTTGGGAAGGTCTCTATTAAATACAACTTGATCGGTTATAACAAATAAGAAGGCTCATTTCTCTGTGGTAAAGTCAACTTCTTAGCGAAAAGATCATTTTCTTGTAGTACAAATTCCACCATATATACCCACGGAAAGGAGGCTTCGTAAAAATCTACATTTATACCTCAAGTAATAAAGTTAAAAGAAATCTGTTTGATTGAAATCATCATGAGATGATAATTGGAAAAGAAACAAATAACTATATTTTGGAGGTGATAAAGATTACCCTCTGAATCCACAAATATTTGGAATCACTCGTATAGAAAGGTACTGCAGATTTTTCTTCTTTGCACCCATGTGTGTTGTTTAAGCAAATCCCAGAACTACCATTAATCAGATGATCACTGCATGGATTCTTTCATACAAGTTGTGTTTTTTGGGAAAGGTTTGATGGGACTGTTAAAAATAAAATAGTAATCTTTGCTGCCAAAGAGACTTTAACACTGTTTTCTGAAAGACTCTGATTGGTTTCGATTAAACACAAGAATTTTTGTTTCAGGCTTCAACCGATGACCCAAACAGACGACTCCAAACACCAGAACCATTTTAATGTTCCAGCTTTTAACTCAATGCCAAATCAGTTTGAAATTGTGGTTGTAAACACACACTGGTCTTACCTTCCATGTTTGGCCTCGGTGGACTCTGACCAGGAGCTCGAAGCAGTGATGTCAGAGTCCAATATGGTGCCGTCCTCCATCCCCAGGGCATAGCGACAATGAGCTGGGAGAGGAGCAGACAGGACAAAGAAAGAGATTGAGTCATAGCAATAAAAAAAAAAGGAAAAGCAGGAAGCCGGATGTAGACTTGAGCAACATTATTATTTGTACAAAACACAGGGGGAAACTTAATATTTCCAAAAGCAGCCGTCATTGGTCACGGAGTACAGCGTTATTATGTCAACTGTGGGAAAACTTCCGGACCTCGAGTTCCACAAGCAGCCGCAGACGCAGCAGGGAGAAGAAAATACCAGTTCGTTTGTTACACACAACGTTTATTGAGAGCTTCATGAGACCTTTCAACATTCAGCTACGCTGGACTCAAGCTTGTAATGGTTTGGTTTTGTAACCACAGCGGCTGGGAATTCGCACATATTGTGTCACTAAGTTTTATATGTGTTTTGGCCAAAGATAAAGCTGTCCAAAGAAGTCAGACGTGATGAAATTATTTTTCTACGAAAATGGTGCACAACGCCCTTTTAAACATCTTAAACATTAAAGCTATTACATGGAGCACCTCCCTGTGGACTTAATAATAAAACGTGTGATCATATCTAAAATGCGGACAATATCCTGCAGTTTTTAGACCTAAATCCTCTGACACACATTTGAATTTTCTAATAAACCTCTTTATCAGTTGACGAACAGCCACCACAGCGTGTAATATTCAATAAATTAAAATTAAAATTGAGAATCCCTGAAAGTACAAAGTCTACCTAATTAAATGGTGAGAAGGAAAAAAATGGTCTCAATTTAAAACTTTTCCACTTCTTCAAACAGTGATTTCATTTAAAACACATACGTCACTATTATAACTTTTCGTCTGGACTCCAACATTATACAACAATAATAATGACTTGTTTTATTATACCAGAAAACAGTATGCAACATAATAGTATGCAACATGCATAGGAAGCGATTGTTGAAGAAAATAAATAAAAGGTGGATCTTTGGGAAATTAAATAATTGTGACTATTAAAAGGCAAATGAGGTTTGCAAACCTAGCTCAACTTTCAATGATTGTGAAAACCTGCCTAACAGCCTACTGCCATCACTATGTGGAGAAATAAATCATCAAGTAGGTCGCCCAGTACAAGTGCAAATAACTAACACCAGACCCAAATAGTAAAAGTTATTTACGACAATTAGCCATTAGCAATTAGCATTTCTGTCACTCATTGATTAATAAGAATCAAGAACTTTTTCTGATATTAAAGGAACCAAAAATGTAAACTCATCAGCCCCCTAGACATTTAAAAGCCACAACAAAACACATTTTAACTAGAATGCCAAAACATGCCCCTTTCCCTCCTACAAATCACCCACTATACCAGCACCGAAGCATCACCAGACCATCACATTATCTCCACCAATAAACTTGTCTGAGTTTCACAAGAACGTTCCCTTTTATTTTGCCATTTTGAGAGTACAATTGAACCTACAACTGTGATGCTCCAGATACTCGACTAACTTAAAGGAAGGCGAGTTTTATAGCTTCTCTAACCAGCAAACTTTTTTCAGCTGTACCAAGATAATTGTACAAGGGTTTTCTGATCATTCTTCAGCCTTCTAATGCAATTCGCAAACAATGTTCCATGAGAACACTGAAGTGATGGTTGCTGGAACTGGGCCTCTATACTCTTGTGTAAATGTCCCATTAAAAACCAGACATTTGCAGCTACAATAGTCATTTACCACATTAACTATGTATATTGTATTTATGATTAATTTAATGTTACTTCATGGGAAAAAAAGGACTTTTCCTTCAAAAAAAAGGAAATTTCTAAGTGACCACAAACTTTTGAACAGTATTGGAAATATACTACACAATACAACTCAAAATTGAAAGGATATGCGAATTCAAAACTATTACATTTCCATGTTTTATATATTGCCATATTAATATTTATTCACATGGTCCCAGCTCTACTGGGGAACCTGGCCAAGCCGAGAGGGCAACTTCACTTTCAATGGGTCCATTTTCACAGTGGACCTCCTTCTGTCATTAACGAAGCAGCAAGGTATTTCTTATATTCATAATTTAAACATTATGATCACTTCATCAAATACACTTTGATGATCTACAGTAGATGGACTGGTCAGACACTCACCTGAAACATGAAATGACTCTTTTTGGGTTAGCAAGCTTCACACGACTGACTGGTGTTTTTCAAAAATCTAATTTTGACCAGAGCCCACACTTTGTTCTCAGCCTGAGAGACGATGATGATCCACATCCCCTCGACTATAAATAAGTGTGGATATTAAAGAAGAATGAGCAACAAAGCTAGAGTACGTTTTGGAATTTACATCAAAAGAGGAGCTCATTGGTATTCTCCTCCTCTCGGCAGTGTTTCCAGAGGGCTGGTGACTCATGGAAGAGTATTTATTTCTTCTTTTGTCTGTCGCACCGAACCCTAAGAACCCCCGGGCGCCCCACTTCAGTTCGGTCACCAAAGCTTGAGGGCTGAAACAAAATGAATGGACCGAGAGAACGACAGACAGACTCGGTATCAGAGGCAGCTCTACTTCTGTGACTGACTTATCAACCTTGGGAGATAACACGGTTCCAGACCAGCCTGTTATCTGCACTGAAGTCGCTCAGAGAGCAGAGGCGAGGGCGGTGAGGGGGGCTGATAAAGTGGTGAGGGGGGCTGATAAAGTAGAAAGAGGTCCTGGCACTGATAAGAGTGTGACAGGCACTAAAGAGGGGGAGTTGGAAGGTGGTAGGGGGGGCAACATTGAGTCAGGGAACTGGAATGTGGTACTGAATGACAAACCCCCAAAAACACCACGGGTTGCAAAACATGCGCGCACACGCACCTTATCCACACCCCGCAGACAGGTGCTCAATCCATTGCATCATCATCATCATCATGCTGCCCATCAGACTTTACATCTCATGAATAGTCTTCTGTTTACAATATATAGACACTAAATACTGCAGAAACTAAAACTTTAAATGTCACAACGTGGTGTAAAAGATCTCAAAGTCAGACCATGGCAACAGGATTTATTTAGTCTAATGCTGTGTCTCAAATCGCATACTTCTCTTAGTATACTAGAAGATAGTATGCATCAGGATAGTGTACATACTAACTAGTACACAAATTCTCAACAGATAGTATGTCTCAAATCAAACTCTGCTGCTACGCACTAACAGGAAATGACGTGACAGCTTCTTCTTCTACTTCTATATAATGATGCTTGCAACCAGCTGTTTGAACACTATCGCCACCTGCTGGCAGCACTTTTTGCAAGTTTGGAAATAAAGAAAAAATATGAGAATCGAAATATTCGCCAGATATTTAAGCTGGTATCAGCACCGAAGACGTGTCATCCTCCTACTGCTGCTGAAAATGCACCTGTAAGTATATATATATATATATATATATATACAGTATATATATATATGCATATATATATATGACGTAACTTCCGTTTACAACGTCACTAAGATGGAGCGGTTTAGGGTAGATAGTGTCCATCGAACCATACTCAGTTTTGTGGGCGTTTTAGTGATAATTTAGTGTGTATGGAGCACTAAATTTCGCATACTAAGAATTGAGACGCACTTACGCACTAAAAATACTAACTTTGAGTATGCAAGTATGCGATTTGAGACACAGCATAAATGATGCTGCAAACTGTTTTTACATTTCCATCAAAACGATTATAAAAACCTGTTGTTATTGATATTCTTAATATTGCCATTATTACACTCTAAACATGCATAATAATCATTTGATTTTACTTTGTTTAAATTGCATGGGTCGAACCCAATTCCCCTTGGGGAGGAATCACACCAGCCAAGTCACTCTACGTGGCCTACTGGACGGTTGGCTCAAATTTAAAGGAGATAAATGTTCGAGTTGATATTGTGACTAATACAGATATCATGGTTTAAGCTGAGCCAAGTAACACATTATCAATGTCAGCAATAATACAGAGTCTTCCAAAAACTGAAGTAAAATGATTCAGAGCTGTTTCTGAAGGACACCGAAAATTGAAAATACCAAATAACAAATAGTCTGGTAGAATAATTTGGCTCCCATGTGTGATTGAGTTTGACACTCCTGGGTTAAACTGTAATTATAAGATTCTGCTATCCAAAAATACATATGCAGTGGTTGAGTGTTTCACCTTGACCCAGAGACAACACAAGGGTCAACTTACACAGAAAGATCATAATGCCATCTTCGCAGCTGGTTTTTGTTTTGATACAAATACATATTTATGTAAATTAGTCTCTAAAAGCTGCCAAACACGAAATAACTGGGAAAATCTCCAGCTACAATACGACAAAAATTGACAGACCAAAATGACATCTTCATGCACACAAGAAGCTGCAGAAATGTCATTTGGTAGCTTCAAATTGTTTCCCTGCAACATGAAGGCATTTAGGAAATAAAACAGAATACAAAAATCACGGGTTTTATTCTAAGACGATAAACAAATCAATATTTTGTAGGGTTTATGGCAGGGGAGCCCAACCGTTTTTGCACTATGGAGTTGTGTAGACATTATTTTCATAAACCAGTCTCGTTCATATATTTAATTTCCACCAATTCCCTTTGCAGGGTCGCTGGGTGCTAGACCCTATCCCAGCTACCTTGGACGAGAGGCAGGGGACACCCTGGTTGCTAGCATGTTGCAGGGCACACAGAGAGATATAACCACAACCATTCTCTCTCTGTTTTTGGACTGTGGGAGAAAACTGAAGTGTCCGGAGTAAATCCATGTTAACAATGTCGTACCATAAACTCACCATGTGCCCCACAACAACAATTTGCTAAATGTTTATTTTTCTTGGTGTGGCCTGGTAACGAATGATTCACAGGCCGATACCGGGGCCTGGCCCAGAGGTTGGGAAACGACTTCACAGTCATTTGTATGTACAGTATATCTTCTAGTTTAAGCTTTGAGGAGTCACAGTGAACAGAAAATAGCTCCTTTAACAAAAAGTGTCAACAACTACAAAATACAGATGCAGGGCCATACATTCTTCTGCACACAAAACACTGATCCCAGCTTTATCAGAACAATCACTCCGTCAAAGTCTGCAGCAGCTCGGAAAACAATCAGAATTTTGATCAGAATGTTGCTTCTCTGTCAACTATATCCTGAAAACTGAAATTTCCTTTGACATAACAAATAAAGTGAGGCCCTTTTATCATAATTTTCCATGACAACAATAACCTTTTATTTATAGTAAATAATAATAACGCATAATAATAAATTTCAACTCAAGCCACACTTGACTGTAAAGGACTTGATGAAATCGTAAATACTTAATGTTCAACCTTAAACTCATGGATCCGGTTAATCACAGATCCACAGACATGGAACAAAGCAACAAGACAAAAACAATTGACGAGTTCATTCATTTTAGTGGAAGTTGCTGTTGCAGCTACAGGTCGATCTTGCCACCCCCCCACCCCCATCTCAACTTTATGATGGACACTTTCATGAGCTGCCTGTGCATTAGCAGGCTTGACAGGCCAGAAGGAGACTGACCCAGTTTCAGATTACTCCGGACTGGCTGGCAGCCGGAGAGAGGACACAGGATAGCCTGGTGATGGTGCCGGAGAATGAGTCTAAGTGATATGACACAAAATGGTGTCAACGATTCCTTCACCTGAGGACAGATGAGAGAAGGTAACACAACACAAGTAAAGAACAAAGTTCCTTCTCTCTTCTTTATACCCATGTAAGAGTTAAAATAATTAAAAAATGACCAACATTGTGCTCGTTTGTGTTTTTAATTTTTTCTTTTTTTTTAAATTTCCCACCCCTAAGAGTTGTTACACTGGAAAGTTTGAAGTCACGTGGAACATTCTTGCGTCGGGTGCTTTACAATTAACCTTTAATTACTTACTTACTTACTTCCATTCCATCAGACACACAAACCTTTTGACACCTTCTTCTATCTTCCATCAACATTAAACCAGACCTTCTTGCCGAACTATACAATTTTCGTCATTTTCTTTAATGATTTGAACCTGACGCTGGAGGGCAACAGTGAAGTAGCTTCCCACTCCTAACATCAATCTGTTTCTTGTATATAAAAAATAAAACGTTCATTAGAAAAGTTAATCATTCTTGAGTAGCAAAAATGATTAACTTTTCTTTATGAACCTTTTTTTCTTATTTTCAGTGCTGACAAATGAAATAAAATGTCCATAAACTTGTTGATATGATGGAAGTGTATATTACAAGGCCAAGGAACAAGTAAGTAAGTAATTTGTATTTATATAGCGCTTTTCCAGACCAGGGTCACAAAGCGCTTAAATAATCAAAACAATATTCAATAAAATAAAGTATATACTTTAAAGGTCAAGATAACACTGATAACACAACAAGAGATGTCTTTACATGGGGGAAAATAAATTACATTAACTAATGTGTTGATTTGAGTGTTTCTTAAATTCATCTTGGACCTCTTTTGTACCCATCATTTTGTGTCCATTTGTAGCCGCATCCACTGAAAACACTCTAATCATCTCTACCCTAACCACACCCACGCTGCTAGAATAATTCCTGTTTAATAACTTTATAAAGTAATCAATTCAAAACATCATCATGATGAGGGACTTACTGCATGTTTGAGAGGAAGACTTTAACATTTGAAACATGGAGTGAGTCAGGAGAGTTGAATTTTCACACTAGTTGCGCTCGTAATTATAAGTGCATAAATAGATGATAGCGTAAATGTCGATGTCGTGACCTACAACATTCTAAGAGCTTATTCAAAGACTTTTTCTTTCAGGAAAAATTACCCAAAATGTCAAAATTTACCTGGAAAAAAGGAAAAATACAGGATGATGGAAGAAAATTGAATGAAAGGTGGGACAGTAAATGAGCTTTAATGTTTTGTTATGAGTTTAAATAAGGTACGTGTTGTGACACAAAACACACCGCTCTTAATAATAGACTGATGTCCTGTTCAAGGTGAGCTAGATGTAGACGGTTTAGTAAATAGATATTAAGGTGGGGGACAAAACACACACATGCCTGTGGAACTAATCAATAATCTCTGAAGGTTATATTTGACAGACCAAACTGGAGTATCCAGGAGACGGGCATGAAAGCATGAGAAAAACATCCAAACAGAAATGCCCCAAACCCAGAGTTACTTGAAGTTGTATTTAAAGCCTTTGATCGTTTAGCTGTGAGGCAAAATGAACTTGTTGTCACACGAGTTATATTTTTTAACTTTGTGTTCTCCTACCAGGTTTAAATTGCCATTCGTGGTCCTCAGAAGACGACGCCAGCACTGCCAACACGGTGGCCACGGTGAGCTGCAGCGTTGATGGCGCCATAGTGAAAGCAACAGCGGCACGGCCGGTTACATGTCCACAGACACAGCGATGACCAGCAGCATACCTGACGGAGCGGGGAAGAACATGTCAGCAGAAGCAAAAAAACTCTAGTAAAGTCACACTCATTCCTCGGTTGGGTGAGTGTCCCGTTCCTTAATCTACAAGAACGATCACACTTGGATCACAATGGTTAGAGACTAAACTACTTTTTAAATTAGAGGTAGTTGCATCAATTGCCTTCACAATTGAATAATTGCATTTAGTACTTTGGCAACAGGATCGCAGTCCTTCCTCCAAATTACAAAGCATCAAGTTATATTGAACATTGGCAGTTGAAGGATTCAAAATAAACTATTACATAATGTTGGCACTTATTCTATATATTATTTTAAAATAACGTCATTATGTCTAGGTACTAAAACACTCATGGCATGTCCCTGCGAGTTAAGGTGTTGGGTGGCATAAACAAAACAAAAAACAAAACAATAAGTTAACTAGGATTTTGTATCAAACACGTTGACTTTCCTCTTTAATGGAGAAAGTTTGAAAAAGTCTTCCGGAAATTATCTTTTAGTGTGAGGCTAACAATTTAGCCCCGACTGTTTTCGTAAACGGACTATGATTGCACATTTCACTCCTCAACTGTGATCACATCACGACAAACAAATAGAGGATCATCAGTATTTTACGTTTTTCCCCAACGGAGAATGCTTTTCCACAAACATTATGTCAGTAAGATTAGAGTTTTTTGGTTGTCAACAACATTTCAATTTAACCATCTTAAGATTTCACACAAAAAATATAAATATAAGATACTAAGAAATCCATTTCCTGGTAGGTCGATAGCCTTAATGTCATTTTGTTTTGGTCAGAAAGAATCATCACTGAAACACAAGCTAAAACCTGTTCATATCAAGCAAATATGCGTTTTTTCCCGTTTCCATTTTGTCTAAATTCCATAAGTGTAGCTCAACGATTACATCACACTGTGGATAGTTTGTTGTCTTGAGTCATATCCAGTGGTGAGTTAAGTTAATGACATTTAATATCGAGCGGAGGGGTGAAGTGGAAAAGACAGCTGGAAGAAAAAGAAAAGGCCGGTTCATCTTCCCCGTGGAAGTGTGTTTGGACTTCAGCCGCGACCAGACGGGGACGGACCAGCAGCTGACGCACAGCTGTAGTGACAGCAGAGGGAGGTCATGAGGGGGGAATGTGGAGTGTATCGAAGGAGACTTAGTCGAGGAGGGGGTATCGGCTGGGTGAATAAGATCGGAACAAGAGGGGCGATGACACGGGTACGTTTGTGTGTGTGTGTGTGTGTGTATGTGTGTGTGTGTGTGTGTGTGTGTGTGTGTGTGTGTGTGTGGACGGCGAGGGGGGGTGTACAGCGGGTGACTTATGGCCTTGAAGAGCGTATGCATGGGTGCGAGGGGCGCGAATGCGGGCATACGGGGAGATCTTAAGCATAGCGAGCCACAGCAGCTGCCCGGGTCAAACAGACACAGAGGGGAGATTTTTTTTTTTACCCCCTAAACCAAAACACAAATGTCGTTCAAACAGAAAGTGCAAATGATGGATGAGTAACTGATGAAATATGAGGCTTTATGGTTAGAGTGAAGCTCTTGCAACTTCAAGACAAGAGGATCTCCACCGATCAGGTCTTTGAACATTTCTGGAGGAATCTCCATAACAACCGAACCCTCGGCAAAACAAAAACACCAGCCTCCCGAGCGCCACAAAGTCCCTCTTTAAGCACAAGACGACTTGGAATCTCTTTCTCCCGACACATCGTAAAAAAAAAAAAAAAAAACTGAGATGAAAAGCAGCCAGACAAATGTTTTGGCGAGCGGCAACAAAAGTGGCAGCAGCTACCCGAGAACATTGTTGTTGGAAAAGTCAAGTGGTGTTGAACAGCTGTGGTTGGAGGTGGTAGAGACAGGCCCAGTGTGTTGTGGGGAGGCAGCATAATCTATGCTCTCACATTTTGTTTCGGCTAATCCAGAAGCAGGACTAATGAATACTTGTGAGCAGCTGCTGTTCCTGAACCTGCAGGGAAGCCGGGGAACTGGAGAATAGCTGTAGGAACTCGGACCGAGCAGCCATTGCATCATTAGAGAACGTCTGCCAGAACGCCGAAATTAGATTACTTCACTTAACGGTGTGACTCAGTTGGGCCTATTTTCCAGTTGGCCTGCCCTGGATGTTGCTACAAAAGGGTTGGGACGTATTTTAAGCCACCTCCGATATTACGGCAGGGCGGTATGACAAAATCTCCTTATTACAAGTTGTTGTTTTTTTCAAAACACATCGGTTACACTGAGTTTTTTTTTTTTTGATGCAAGAAAATTCTTATAGAAAAATGTAATTTACTTCTTCTTTCTATTCATCTAATAAGAAAATAATTACAGCAGTTGATAGGCTTTAAATTCCCCATTTTACCGTCATAAGGACATGAAGATAGTTTGTTTAATCAGTGCAGTAAACCATCATTATCATCTACAGGAACAGAATGAATCAGTCAATAATAAATCACAGAATAAAGTGCAAACACGGGTCTGTAGACGTCAGTGATCAACGGGTTCAAGTGGATTGTTTAAATCTCTCTCGCTTGTTCTGCTCGGCTGCCCTGGGCGCCGCTCTTAAGTCTCGTGACTACATGATGGCTTGGAAAATGAAATGAACGATGTAATAATGGCATCGCCAAAAACTTGCATTTCGGACCTTATTTGGAGACAACATAAGTATATTCCTGCTTGAGGGCAGTCAGTGGATCAAACAAACATGCTGGTAGACTTTTTTTAAGTCAGGGAAAAAAGGTCCAAATCCAAAACTACTATTATCACAGGCTTAATAGTCAATATGCTTGAGCCAACACTGCAAACAGTATTCAGATTAATTTAGTCATATATCTGTATGTGTAGAGAATGTGTTCTTCATCATAAAAAAACATCTGACACCCAAATTTAGTAAGATTGAGTTTCATATTGTAATATATTTAGATATCATTGGAATGAAACAATAAGGGACATTGTTCTAGGTTTAAATCTAGATTTACTCCAAACTACATTCCTACTCAAAGCTTTGGTCAGAAAACTGCCTTTGTATTCCTAAAATACAGCTACAGAAGCTTTGAGAGAAAGAAAGTTCTGCAAATCGGATTGATTGGTAATTACAGCTCTATACTTGAGTAAGAATTAATGTTTAGATTTAAGTGTCTCTTAAAAAGATCTTGGACCTCTATTGTATCATCAATATGTGTATTTTTGTACAAAACTCTCTCAATGGAAATATTTACATTAGAAAAGTGCTTATACCATCAGTAGATTCTGATCCACAGACCTCAGAACCCGAGCTGGGGTGTAAGTCGGGATCAGATCACGTAGTAGAAGTAGGAGCTTGACCATGAAAAGCGCTATATAAATACAAATTACTTACTTACTTATACCCCGCCTGCTTTAAACTTTAAAAAGGATTTAAAACACATTTACCATAACCATACAGACTCTGCTGTGATCGGTTAAGCATTGAGGTTTGTGATCGCACGTCATCAATCCTAGAAGTCTCAACCTCCAAGGGACCCATTGTATAAACGAAGTGGGCCTTGTTATTACGTCCATTATTATGTCATAATGGGTCCCATAACCTCTTGTTCGCCGAGATTTCAGACCGGAGAACACTTTATAAAGTAATAATTTCAAAACATCGTCATGATGAGGAAGTTACTGCATCTAAGAAAGGAATGTAAGTCAGGACAGGGTTAGAAACATTAGTTGCTCTTTAACAAGGAAGGTCATACATTTTAGATGCATTGGACAGTGAAAGTGTCTCTGTATACAATTTTTAGCTTGAATATGAGATAGAGGCTAGAAGTTGGTGTTCTGTGGTTTGCCATTGAAAACAAAAATGTGCATTGATTTACAGAATAATAGGAACTTCTTGTTGGTATGACAACAGCCAAAAAACTGTCCTTCTGAAAATCCAGACAATAGGAAACCCAGCATAGGGTAGCTTTTAAATTCAGTGAAACTGGAGATACAATGAATTTGTAAAGTAAAGGGACAAAAGAGATGGAACAGGTTTGCATGCAATGGTTTTTCCTAAAGCAAAAGTGTTAAACTGTCCTCAATTGAAGCTCCCTTTACTGAAGTGTATATCTTGTTTAATACCTACAAGAATCATGACAGGAGGAAAAAAGATAGACGCTCATTTAAACATGACAAATGTCCCCCCAAAGAACTTGGTTTGTAGTGGAGCGTTTGTTTTTAATATGAGTCAGTTTGTTGGAACATTTCAAGGTCGTACACACCACTCCACACAAAGGGAGGAAGAAGGAAGTCAGATTTATCTTCAAAGCATCGATTTCTCAAAGGATGAGTCAATACTGACACGGAAAACAAGGTCGTCCGAGTGCCTTCCCTTCAGTAGCAAAGCCTATGACAAATCTCTGGAAGATTTCACTTTAATAGTATGCTGGTGAATCAGTGTTAATAGAAAACGGCTACGAGTTGAAACAAACAATGATATACCTGCAGTAGATGATAGTTACATAATATCTGGAAACCTGCTGCATCTCTCGTTACATCTAAAAATCGCAGGGAGTGCATATAATTATTGAGGTATTCACTTTTTATAGTCCAATGTGCTGCAGAGGAATCTAGGAGTTGACTTGTTTAATAAAAAGTCCATTACATTCATGGAAAGAGAAGGCAGGATGGACAGAGAGAGGAAGTTAATAGTTATAAAACACTAAGAAAGACGGAGAAACAAAGAGAAACATGTCGACTTTAATAAGGCCGCTGAGATGAACTTCGGTAGAAAAGCCGTTGAGATGTTTTAAGAAGATTCACTCAATTTGCAGCTTGCTTTTCATTGTAGATGTGGGTCGGGGGGGGAAACTTCTCATTCAGGGCAAGTGTGGAAAATATCTCTGGCACTGAATAAGTAACCACTCGATCATTTAAACGACTTGTTACGTGGTCATGATGAGGATAAAAAAAAGTTGAGAACTCCAAGTGAAAAACTTACAGATTGTCTGAGAAGCAATTACAAAAAATCTAGAATATAAAAATTGTTTATCTTTATTGGCAATAACTCATCCTCCTTTGGCTCAAACTACTTGCTGCTATCTTAACATCACCTCCTCCCTTCTCTGGAGGTACATGAACCTTGTCTGGTTCACTTCCTCTGCTTCTTATCTTTATACTCTTCTTCCCTCTGTCTCCATCAGTCTCACCACACATCCTCCATCTTACTTTCCTTCCACCCCTTCCTTCTTTCCTGCCTGTGACCCATAAAGCCAACATGGTCCGTCGCTGGATACTATTTAAATGAGGTCTCAATCACTCACTGAAGATTATCTCGAGATAAGTTCTGGTATGCAGAATATAAATCAAGACTCAACAATTCACAGTCAAACATTGGGGTCATCAAATGAATGACTGGTCTTTCTTTGAGATAAGTGAAGATGCCTTTCATCCCGAGAGATGAAATGAGTGTTTTCCTGCCATCTGAGGCTGGAGGTGACATAGTCCAGTTACAGGGCTTGAGGATTTATAGCAGATTGCAATCGCAATGCCACACTTTGTGAGTACACAATGGCATTATTGGGTTTAATTTGAGATTTGAAGTAAAGTTGGTACCTCTAATCCCCTTACACCAGTGATCTGATCCAGCCTTAGACCCCAGCTCGGGCTCTGAGGTCTGTGGATCAGAATCTACTGATGGATGCTGAACACGGTTCAGGACCAGAGGAGAGAAATCCTTCCAGACTGTTGCTCCTAAGCTTTGGAACGATCTTTCTCTCTCTTTGTGTTTGATGATCTACTGACTCCTTCAAGAAACATCTTAAGACTTTTTTATTTAATCAGGCTTTTCCTTGATTTTCTGGAACTCTTGTTGTGTTATCAGTGTTATCTTGACCTTTAAAGTATATACTTTATTGAATATTGTTTTGATTGTTTAAGCGCTTTGTGACCCTGGTCTGGAAAAGCGCTATATAAATAAAAATTACTTACTTACTAACTTACATTTCATTTACTTCTTGTTTGGCTATGTTAAGTAATTTGTGCAGTTTATCACCATTCTGTCCTGGTTATTCAGTTGGTAATTGTTGGCTGTTAAACATTTATGGAAGCCAGGGAGGTTGTTCATCTTGACCCAGAGACAAAACAAGGGATACCAAAAACAGTTTTCAGGTCACCTTGACCCCAAGATAACACAAGGGTTAACATCATTACTAATCTTTAAACACTCCACTTAAGTAAATAAATACCCAAAATGATGCCAATGTGTGCTTGTTTTAGTTTGCTCTAAAAATGTGCAACTCAGGAGGTTAATATAATATATATAATATAATATAATCTCTGATGAATGTTTAGGAAACATGACTAATTAATACATAATACTTTTGAGGAGGGATTTTCTTGAAGGATATTTTTAAAAATATGCTCTCTGCTACAATTACTCAACAACTTGTTCTGACTCGTATCATTTTGCTTCAACACGACTGACACAGTGGGGCTGACAGTTGATAAAAACACTGTTGGATATCATAACATAAAATAATCTATTCTCTACATTCATGATGTTAGTTTTAAGAGTTACTTTAATATCCAGCAAAAGGAACTTTGCTAATATCCATCCAAAAGTGAGAATACACGAGTGATACTTTCCATCAACCTCTGGAGCTCGAGCCAGCTGTAACGCCGACAGCGTGAAGAACGACCGTAATAAAGTTTCTCCCAAAAGCATTAAGGAGACGAGAATCCTTAACAACTGTGGAGAAACTTGTAATTTGGGCACAAGTCCTCGTGGCCCAACTCGGTCCAGAGGAGCTCGGCATATATATGTGGGACTGAGACAAATGGGGAATGATGAGGACAGGTTGGTGAGGCGGGTGCACTCCAGAGACTTTTTGTAAATTAAACACAAGAAAATAATTGACTGTAACTACTTGAAAAATAAGCTTTTCAAGCTCACAGAAGGATCAACGATATACAAGTCACTCCTATTTAAGTAATCCATTTTTTCTGCATCTGGATCATAGCAAACAAAGAACAACTTCTTATTTGTCTAATTCCTCTCTTTTAATGGAATCCGCTTTGAAGCCTGACAACTTAGTCAAAATATCTGAATAAGTAAAGACTATAACTGCAGCTGTCGCTCAACAAGACCAGCAAATCTGTAATTTATTTGATGAACTGTGAGACATAAAGACTCGTGCTGACAGAGGAAAAGTACTGGAGGAGCACGTTGTTTGACTTTCTTATGGGAAACTGCTGAGTGACAACAACTGCAAGTCTCCGTGTTTTTGTTTCAAGCATCAGACGTGTCGCCACATGAAGACATCAGCCCTCGGCGGTGCTGAACTCTCACTCTTCTTCCAGAATGATTTCACTTACCTGTGAGAACGATGGCAGTTAAGGGCTAAAGAGAGCAAACGCCCACCATTTATCTGAAGATAATAATGCAGATGAAACACAAACAAAAAGCTACCTCAGGGGTTGCCATGGTGAGGTCAGAAACTATTTAGTGTTGAGTTAATCAACGAGTGTGTGTGAAGCATCGAGACATGTGGTCTTTTTCGTGGATAAGAACTTAAAGAACACCATCAACTGACTGTGAAACATGTTTTCTGAAGCCAATTTACTACCAAACAGTTTGGAGAAAAACATTCTAAATCTCCATCTAATGAAGAATTCATGAGAAAATATGAAATAATTAGTGGCTGAACAACGCAGCAGACACTGAGGGGACATGAAAACACCATAGATAAGGAATACAGCAGGGATTTTGGAAGACGTATTAGACTATTAGACTAGTCGATTGAGATCAATAAAAATAAAAAGGGAATTTTGGTACAGTAGAGCTATTGTGTTGAATATAATTTAGAGCCATTGTTGCCTTATTAAGAACATATCATATGTTTCCAGACTATAAGATGCAATTATCTTTACACACTATGAACTATATAATCTAATCTATGGTGTAAACAGGCCCTCAGGAGGCGCTCTAGCAGGAAGAGTTAGACAGGCAGGGGGAAAAATAACGTGCAGATAAAGAAGGTAGTCCAGGAGAATAGATGGTCAATAATACACAAAAAGATAGATGCAAACCACCGTTATCAACAAATGAATAATTAAACGTGGAAAGATTCACTTTCAGAAGAAATAAAAGCGGTTCAAATATGAAAGTGACTCTTCTGATAGGCTGGGTTTGCTTTTTAATCTAGCAACGTTATAAGCAGTGTTTAGAAAAAAAGTATTTATTTAACACAAGATTCAAAAATATTTCTCTTTTAATATTGTATTTTATTAGGTGGACACATGTGGTTCAAAGACTGGCATATGTGTAATTTTCTTTTTTTTCTTATTAAATTTAGTTTGTCCAGCTCATCTTCTGGGGCAGCACAGATTTCGGAAAATGCACTTCACTACAATTCAAAATAAGGCTATATACGATAGTATTAAATTAACACAACTATTCAAAATCACCATGTTGTGTTTGGACGTTTCATTTTCAATATTTTTATTTCACATCATCGGCATTATTCCCAAACGAGGCAATGAAACTTCAACTCTGTGTGAACCTCATTTGCAGCACGATGCTGGAAAACGGTCTTTATCAGAACTCTGCCGACACCTCAGCGACAAACCCATTAACATGTCTGTGTGTAAAAACAAACCACAATGTGAGTCCGTATCAGAACAGTACTGGAGTTTGAAGTGTGATTGCGAAGTCATGGCCCAATTCCCTAAAACCACGGCAACCCTGTCACCTGTCAAGAAGCAGAGAAGAGCTCGACGGAGGGAGGACATGGTGAGAGGACGTGCTGAGAGGACAGAGCCAAGGCGTGTGAGAGCGAACTGCCATCACCACCAGGATGAGGACATGAACTAGAGACAGAAGGGTCAACGGACTATATTTTAAGTGCTTCAGCAACTTTTAATGGTCAAAAGTCGTTTGCCTCGTTTGTCAGCCATGCATTTCAATCAGTTTATGATCACCAAATGATCATGAAAAGTCATGAATCCTGTGTTTAACTCTTCTCAAAAAAGGACAGTATGTTAGGTAACTTGGTGCCTAAATCAAGAGTGGCCATTAGACCGTTTGCTACCCTTCAGCCGGTTTTATTGTGTGGTTAATGATATTCTGCGGACTTGGAAAAATACTAAAAATACTAAAAAAAAAATACTAAAAATATTGCTTTTTATGTCAATTTAAGTAAAATGCTGCTAAATACTCAATTCCCCTTTTCCTGTCGGCTGCAAAATAGTTCTTAACCCTCGTTATCTCTGGGTGAAGGTAAGTAAGTAAGTAAGTAATATTTATTTATATAGCGCGGTAAGTAAGTAAGTAAGTAATATTTATTTATATAGCGCTTTTCCAGACCAGGGTCACAAAGCGCTTAAACAATCAAAACAATACTCAAAAAAGTACATACTTAAAGATCAAGATAATACTGAGAACAACACAGGAGTTCCAGAAATTCAAGGAAAAGCCTGAACAAATAAAAACGTCTTAAGATGTTTCTTAAAGGAGTCAGTAGATCATCAAACACAGAGAGAGAGGAAGATCGTTCCAAAGCTTAGGAGCAACAGCCTGAAAAGATTTCTCTCCTCTGGTCCTGAGCCGTGTGCGTGGAACCAAATAAAAAGGTGTTTGCGGTATCCCTTGTGTTGTCTCTGTGTGATGGTGAACTGGTGGACAACCAGCCACCAGATCACCTTGACCCTGAGATAACACAATGGTTAACTGTGTGTTGAACAGGCTTTTATTTTTAAGTTTGGAAAACTTATTTCACTTTATAAATTGTAGCGAATCTCAAAAACAGTTTTGACACCCCTGGAACTAAATTTATTTATTCATACAGTGAAATTGTATACATTTTTTAAACATTTTATTTTACTACATGATCTGCAAAAATCATGCATTCAAGTCAAAATATATAACAATAAATTCAGGTATTAGCAAGGGATTTTAAATTATTTTGACATTTTTCATTTTCTTTACGTTGAGGTTTTTATATCATCGACCGATTTTGATTAAATCCAACTAGTGATGTAGTGCTGCAGTAATACTCACAGAGATACTTTCGTAGTGCTGCAGTAATACTCACAGAAATAATTGTGTAGTGCTGCAGTAATACTCACAGAGATACGTGTGTAGTGCTGCAGTAATACTCACAGAGAGACTTGTGTAGTGCTGCAGTAACACTTACTCAAATATATTTGTCAATATTCTTCATCTCTTCTGGAATTGTTCACAACTCACATGTCTCCTAAAACAAAAATACATTTGTAAATGTTTGCATTTACATTTTTAATGTCATTGTGATTCACACACTCTTTATGTCAGTACGTTGTAAACCATTACAAACCATTTTTAACAACGGTTATTATTTAAATGACCGTTTTATCATCTAGTATTATCAGTCAAATTAGTCATTTTACCAGCTTCACCTGCACCTTCATCTCAATAGAAAGGTAACACAGTGCAAGGAGAGCTTGTACAGCGTCAAACAATACGTTCGAGGAATGACGTGTTGAGAAAAATGAACACTCATCTCATGAGGTCAGAGTTACTCAATCATAACTCAAAAAGTCATTTGGGTTTTCTGGACCATGTCCAATTGCATTAGGCTTCCGACAATATATCCAAAAAACCTTAGCAGTAATGCTGAAAATCTCATATTGAATGAGTCTCTGGAGCATGTTTCAGGCCCACAGAACTTTAAGCGGATGCATTATTTAAATAGAAATTCCATTAAACTCAGACACGGTTTGATTGACAGACAAGTCAGGGGAGTGAGAATGATTCATTCTGGGAGCCGTTGTGGAATAGGAACAGGAGACGGGTGGAGAGAGGGATGATAGATCAGGTCAAACAGGAATAAGTGGAGTAAAGCGCAGCATTTTGAATCAAGCGACTAAAAGAAACCGGTCTGAACCAGCCTGTTAGCATCTTCTCTCACATCTGTGATTGTTTAATATTTTCTATTATTACATTGTGGAGGAAAAGACTAAAGAAAGCAAAGACATGTAGACATGTGGAAATGTTGCGTGATGACAATATTTTGGCTCCAGAAAACTCCACATTTTAAGTATTTTCATCACGACAGGCAGGGGTTCACAAATCTATCACACCTGGAGACCTGTCCACCCTTTTAGGTAGAAAAAAAAAGACCCCAGAAATTACACTCCCGATGCAAATGTGGCCCACGAAAACCCCTCAGGTACAGAAGTATGCGACACACCCACTCAATCTGGTCGCAGTTATAACTTGAACTCATGAGACAAAGCTGCGACGTATTGGGAGCGAAGAGGCATCTTTTGAAGTCGTAATCAACTTTTAGCTTCAACAGACTTCTTCAAGTGTACGTTCTGCCCGGAGCTCTCGGGTAATTACAGTAGTTGACAGGCACGAAGGTCTGGAGAAAATAGTTTTTAAAAAGTTTCGATCAAATATTTCCTCGACGTCATACTAAGGTCATAGGTCAGGCAGTGTGCTGCAGGCCAGCCGTGTAAAGAGATCTTGTTCTCTGTTGATTCATGGGCTTCATTTTGTAAATTTTTGTAAACTTGAATAATATATAGTGTATGTATAGTATATGAGTTTTATTTTCAAAGTAGTGGTGGGTCAGACAATGGCGACAAAAGGCTGGTCAGGATTTAAACTCTGAGTTTAGTGGTTTCCATCAACTACTTCCTTGAGTCATTTGTTATGCATGTTCATTGTATCAAGAGCCCATTATATTTGTTTTTTCCTGGATTAAACTGAGAGATAGTAGCATTTCTCAAGAAACATCTTAAGACATTTTTATTTGTTCAGGCTTTTTCTTGATTTTCTGGAACTCCTGTGTTGTTCTCAGTGTTATCTTGACCTTTAAAGTATATATTTTAGTGAGTTTTGTTTTGATTGTTTAAGCGCTTTGTGACCCTGGTCTGGAAAAGGGCTATACAAATAAAAATTAATTACTTACATTATCTACATAAGTACGCATGGTTTTGTCTTTCACTAACATGGCTAAAAGAAATGTAGTAAATCTATGACATCCATGAATGAGAGCCTAAATCTGTTCATGTTCTTAAAGTCCTCTGATGCTTCCCTTGCTCCTGGCCAGCTCATATGTTAAAGGAAACCCTTAGGCACTAGTGCCACACCTTTTACGTTTCACAGGAGAGCATTTGAACACCAACAACTTTGATGTAGAACTTAAACTTAGCAATTACTAGAGTCTAATACGGTGTGAAATACAATTTCCTAAGCTGCCACATTATGTACCAAGCTTGTTGTGGTGGCCTTTCAGTTAAGAGGATCTTAAAGGAAAAAGTCTTATTTGCAAAGGTATATTGAACCAATTCAAAATAACATAAAGATTGACCGTTTTACATTTTTGGTTTTAAATGCATTTTATTTAATATCCAACATCACAATAAAAAACAATGACATATTATATATATAATAAATATATACACACATGCATACATACATACATACATACATACATACACAGAAAATCTTTATCTCTTTAAAAAGTTTTATGTCAAATGAAATAATCATCAAGCACTAGATAAATAGGGTCAACATTTTGGTGAAACATCTTGATATAATCAGTTTAACTCTGATCCTGTGACCTCAGGAGGGGCACATTGATGCAGTCAAAGGGCCTTGTGTTTTCATTGAAATACAAAATACTTTAAATCATAATTCATTTTTTTGGTCGCAACGTTGGTTTAATTGGAATCTTTTCCTCAGTCTTCCACTCCAACCCCCCCCCCTCATTAGAAACCGCTCTAGACAGCTGGTGAGTTTCTTGCAAAAATACGAACCACTTATTTAGAGGCTTCAGGCCATCTACCGTCATGTGTGATTCACATAAGCAACGCGTGATTTTCAAAATACATGACACACACACACACGTGCCCCCAGTTTGTTTACACCCAAACAGCAAAAGCACTACTAGAAGCCAACATATACATGAGGAGATGAACAGGGATGATAGAAGCAGACTTTGTGTTGATGGAGTGGAGGAGAGAAGAAGATAAGCAAAAAGATGTAGTGCTGCTTCAAAGGCAACGCAATGATATATGATGAAGAATCTGCAGCCCGTATACAACACAGAGTAGGCAGATTGCCAACGATCCAATGCAATGGAACTATGCTGCTTTAAAGATAACTCTGGATTGGAGCAAAACAAAGGCAAGAAATCAATGAGAGATTAAAGAACCTCATCCTTGTAACACTCCTCTTCGATTTCACAGGTAAAGACAGTGTTGGCCACTGATCAAAATGTAAATTATTTTGTAATAATTATAGTAGCGTAATTATATCAAAACTCCTAGGCAGAACATATACACACACAGTGGTAGAAATACTTTTTTTCTGCAGTGTGCAATGTTGCAAAATTATTTTCAAATTGCAGAACAATTTTTTGACAAATACACAAACCTCCATACTACAACCCTTTCAACCTAATTGTGCTTACATTTACATCATATGCACCTTTGTAACCCATAACATTACTGTAACTCTTTATTCTCTACTTTTAATTTCAGTGTTCACAGATCCTCCTCTGCAATGAAGTTATCATTCCCTGTTACATCCACTGGTCTTTCATCCCCCTCTCCCTTGTGTTATTACAACTAGAACAGTGTTCGAAATACTCGTCTGCAGTTTGCAGATTGATTTTCAAGATTGCAGAAGAAAAATTAAACAACCTGCAATTTTGCAGAATGAAAAATCAGGCTCAAGATTCAACGATTCTGAGTAGGCGTGAATTAGTGCAGTTTTCTATGTACATTTCATTTTCAGGCCGCCTTGTAGTCATGTGACTTATTATTGTGATGTAGACATTTATATTTATTATTCTTCCAGCTCATTTTTGCACAGTTTCTCTTGTTACTCAGTCATCTTTGAATTAGTCTACTGTGATTTTTTTTTTAATTGTGATTATATTGCAAATGCAGACTAATGTTAATGGTCAGTCTGCAAAATTAAATCTGAAAATTGCTTCAGACGGGTATTTCGAACACTGCATACATGCGATATTAAAATGCGATTAATTAAATACAAATCCTATAATTAATTAGCTTGTTGTTGTTGTTAGTTTGTTTGGGGTTTTTTGGCCGACAGCTCTAATACGAATTCAGCCGGAGAAGGTTTTGTGAGGTGGAGGGATGTCTCAGTTTATCTAAGGACCCTCAATTATGGGATATTCTCCACTATTGTCCCATGACTCTCAATTGAAATACGAGTAGAACGTTTAAAAGTGATTTTTCTTTTGTTCTTTTTGTCCCTCCCATGACCACAATGGATGCAAGGTTCCTTCCAGGCTGTTGCTCCTAAGCTTTGGAACGATCTTCCTCTCTCTCTGCTTGATGGATCTACTGACTCCTTCAAGAAACATCTTAAGACATTTTTATTTGTTCAGGCTTTTCCTTGATTTTCTGGAACTCCTGTTATGTTATCAGTTTTATCTTGACCTTTAAAGTATATACTTTATTGAATATTGTTTTGATTGTTTAAGCGCTTTGTGACCCTGGTCTGGAAAAGCGCTATACAAATAAAAATTACTTACCGTAAATTCCGGACTACAGAGCGCACCCGATTAAAAGCCGCATGCTCAAATTTTAGAAAGAAAATCAATTTTGCAATTATACAAGCCGCACCGGATTTTAAGCCGCAGGTGTAAAAAGCCAAAAATGAACTACCGGTAATTCACGTCCATTTCTTACACTTAAATAAATAAAGCACTGTGTTATTCTTCTTAAGCATTGTTCAGATATTTACAGTCCGAGGAACCAGCGACAAAAGCACAAGGCAGGTGGACTAACTGTCCGTGTCCTTCAACCGGGGAATTATTTCTTCATCACGCCGGCAACACGGATGAGTAGTTTGCTTTTTTCCACCTGATCGTAACGCAGTGATTGCGCGGATAAACGCGACTTCACGGCGGGCCGTCCTGCGTCTCTGCGCCTCACCTATGATTCACTTAATGCAGCCTTTTTTCTGGACAATAATGGACTTGAACATTGGACACTGATCGCGGGGATTTGACTGTGGGGTGTCGTGGGTGTTCGTTGTTTTGTTCATGTTTGATTGATCCTCCTTTAAGGAGCGCTTTTTGTTAAATGTTATTAAGTAAATATATTTTGATTAACTTCTATAACGGCTTCATGTGTGGTCAGTGTTGTTATAATTAATGCTGTCACTCTGGAGCGTCACCAAGTCCGCACCAGAGCTCCGCCCCATGAAGAATGTGTGTGTGACGATCTCTCGAGGAGTTATGTGAGAAGGTCCGTTACAAAACGTCAGAGGTACTTCATCCATATTTATGATTTCATCTGGCCCGATGGAATTCTCTGCTATCTTTGTTTGAGTGAATGTGCGGAATGAAGTAAGTTTCTCCTCGTAGTCGGGAGGGAGCTGCTGACACAAAGTTACTCATTCATTCTATTGGTCTACTGTTGCTGAGCAAAATGTTTTTCCCGCCACGAAAAAAAAATGAATAAGCCGCACCGTAGTATAAACCGCAGTGTTTAAAGTGTAGGAAAAAAGTAGCGGCTTGTAGTCCGGGATTTACGGTACTTACTTACTTAAGGTTACCGACTAAACATTAATGTAGTGTTCCATGATTCCTTGATGGATGAAAGGAAGGAAAGATACCATGAGAGAGAAAATCTAATTGAGATTTAGGAAAGACTTCCCGGGCTCCACTTTGAAGTATCACCACCCATTAGACGATGCATTTGTTCCTCCAACTATGCTGGCCGTGTGTGTGAATCCGGGAATAAAGACAATTGCAATCGGAAAAGTCCAGCTGTTTAGACATAAAGGGACATTTTTAATAAAGTAAAGTTGGACAGCGAGGTCCTGTTTTTAGTTACTTTTACTGAAAAAAAGTCAAGACACCGTCGACCGTGAAGGGTCCAGCTATGACTCAGGCCAATTAGCCTGAAGAAGAGATGCTTTTTACAAATGGGCGACACTGAAAAGAGAAATGAACAATTCAATGGACTTTCAGTGGAGTTTTTACGGTCAACCGGCTACACTGGTCAAACACAGATGCCAGCATGAATTCAAGTCACTGCTCAGTTTCTATTCACCTCTCTTTTCAGGAGAGTTAACAAGTGGAAAACAGACAAAGGGCTCAGAGGTCTGAGAAACAATAAGCCAGATGGGGAACAAACAAAACACAGTTCAACGATGGGCCAGACACGACAATCCTGGCCAGTCTCGCAGGTGCAGATTTGTTCACCGAGACAAATGCTTTTAAAGTGAAAACCTCACCTAGCAATTAGTGGAGTGACAGACTGATACTGACCAGTGTGAGAGTGAGAGATACCACAGGTCTGTCTTATGTGCAGCTGCGAGACTCGACATCGTTTTAAATTTGCAGTGAGAAAATGAGCCTCGTCTCAGTGAAATAACTGACGAAATCAAGCTGATTCACTATCCAGGCTTACACTCCAAAGGACCTCCAATGGGAAATGTGTTAAATTTGGTATCACGATTACGATAAGAAACCCTTAACCACTGATAATAACCTGGCATAACCCAGATGCCATATTTTTTTGGTCTCTCCGAGGACGATAACCCACAACTATCTCTAGTTACTGTCAGACAAATAACTATAAAGCTTGAACTATAAATTCATAAAATGGAATTAATGTTGTATTTTGTGCCAAATGGCTTAAAAAAGAGTCACAAATGAATCATGCTTAGATCTCCCTCTATTGATCTTCTCCATCCCAGCCTGTACTGGGCTGCTCAGCTGATGAAAAGCAGTTATGCAAGTCAAATGGCACTCGTGGGACGTTGCGAGAGAATGAGCAGCCAGATGCCCATTAGACAAAGATCCAACCGCCCAGACTATTGGATGAGAACCAATGTCCCAGAACTCTGCTTATTTTGAGCTGCCGTCCTCGCTTCAGGTGGGGGAGGAACAACAACCTTCTGTTTCACAGGAGCAAAAATCAGTGGATTATCTGCTTTTCCACATTGATGAGACGAAAAGTCTAGGATCACTCCTCGAAAAACAATGCCAAAACTGTAAAACTTGTATAGACCTGATCGGACAAGCTGAATTTGCTATTATGCATGAAAGAAATAAACAAAGAAAGGGTAGGTTTGAGTTGTTAAAGACGACATTATCAGGTTAAAGTCCAAAACTAAAACTTAATCCACCAATTTCTTTGGATTAAATAACTTTTTCAATTTGGTGAAAACCTTGAGGTACTCACTATTTTGTCATTAATGAATAGAAATGAGAATTTTATATAACGGTTTGATCCGCTACTAGGGCTGCACTGCGTTTAAAAAAATGACACAAAATTTGTCCAAAAAGATGAAGAAAGCAGTAATTCAGCTCAAGCATCTCATGTGTGTTTTGTTCTAGGACTTGTTATACGCAAGTCTACTTCCTGGAAACAAAAATTAAGAAAGATTAAAAGAAGTTGCTGAAATCCTTTCACCCATTCATTCTTCTCTTGATCCGACATCTCAAACTCAACATACGTCACATATGGTCAAATACCAATATATGTCCCAACACCAATTCAAAAGCATGTCAAATACAAACAAGGTTTCTAGATGCCATCTCCCCAGATTGTACTCTCTGGCCTCATCTGCAAATTAATTTTCTAGAAAAACGATAAGATGGTTTTGCCAGATGATGCATCTTATCGACTCACTTGTTAAGAGGTCATGATGCTATGATTTTTGTCAATAATTAATAAGATAACCAACAAAAATCTCCAGTTACTGTCAGACAAATAACTAGGACTACACAGTGTTTTAGAAAATACAACAAAAAATGTTTTACCTTGAAAACTTTCCTATACCGTAGTGATAATCCATGACTTTTTTTCAGTATTACTTTGGACTTTTTACTGTATCAGAAGTTTGGCCGCCTTAATTATAAGCATCAGTATCCATCGAACTGTGAACAACACAACACTGTGATTTCTGAGCCGCTTCAACACATTTATTTTATTTAAACACAAAAACATTCCTTCTATCTGATATGAAGCCAGAGACAGGGAGAAGATACGTACTACTAATGCACAAAAGGCCTTGACGGGTATATTCACTTCACACATACAAATGTGTGAAGTGAATATACTTACACTCACACAAGTCAGATAAAAAAAATCCACTTGTATTTTTTACATTGCATTGATTACACTGGTTTGAAAGTTATAGATAGATGGATAAACATTCAATTTTTGTGTTAAAAAAAATTACAAATTAACTGATGCAACATTGGCCAGATCCTTTTGACACATACCGACACTTGAAAAATCTTGCAAACCAGAGAAAATTTGTACAAATAAATAAACAGAATAAGAGTAGGGAATATGGGAGTATTTGCAGGGAAGAAAGACCATTTATCAGCCTGGCCTGAACGGATGATTCATGTAAATTATAAATGGTTATTGGAGTTTAAAACCATGAGTATAAGGGTCGCAAGACTAGAAGTCAATGAAAATAACAGATTCATAAGCTGTGATGACACATTTTTGACAATTCTACATACAAAACAAAATACTCCTGTATTTCTGGCCCTTAACCGTAAATGTTTGACTTTTAGCGTTTTTGAGAACGAACCTTTAACTCGATATTCCACTCGCTATTAATAATTTACAGGTCATTTCTTGCATGGGTCAATGAATAAAGTCTAATCAAACTAATGGGTAGGATAAACTGACTACTTGTGCCAACACAAAATGTGTGCATCAAACAAAATGGCTTGAGATTTGGTTCTTTGCCGTCGTGCACACAGTTCCCCCTCAGGTCAGATGGGGTCAGAATGATATTTTGGCTCTGAAATACCTGAACATATTACATTAGCTGCACTGAGGCCTCTCTAGAACACCTACAACACAAGCTGGCAACGAAAACTGTGCAAAAATCCCACCCACATACATACATCCCCCTTTGTGTGTTCCTGCTTGAGCAGACTCCAGCTCGACTCTCGGAGCATTACTTAACACCGGAGATGATGAGGCTCATTTGTTTTCTCACATGATGGATTCACTCTGGCCCGTCCCCCTTGTCTTGGCTCATGGAGCCGTTTAATGTTCCAACTCTAAAGAGTCTGCCAGCTTCGCCATTGTGATCTCTATAAACACAGACTCTCTCTTGGATTCGGGGGCGTGATTTGGTCAAGTTCTGGTCACCGATTAACCCCTGAAGGATACACAACACCTCGTTTGGGGGTCAGAGGTGAAGGGAACACACACACACACACACACACACACACACACACACACACAGGTGGTCTCACCTGCATAGGTGGTGAGGTCACAGGGTTGAAGGTCAGAGTGATGAGCACCACCTGGACGGGTTGAGGTTAGGGTTAAAATTTTATTGACCTCATTCTCTAGGGGGGAGGGCTTAGAGGGAAGATAAATTAACTTTGTTTAACTCGGGAGTTGTCAAACAAAGTGTGTGTGCTTTTGTGAGGGAGGTGTGATGAGGAGCTGCTAAGTTAGTGCAAAATTATCACCAAATACTGTGTGTGCGAGGACAGTGTGAGCAGTTCTGGTCAAGGAAACACGCAGAGGGACAGTGTGGTGAACTATAAACATACATTTAAAGACTTAGTATTTTTCTAAATCCTCTTTTCACCGTAGGTTGCAGCTCTGCCAGAGACCGTGATGTGTCAGGTGTTTATTGCTCTGCATTTTAAAGAAGCAGAGGATTTTCAGTTTCTGCGTCATGGACTCCTGTGCTCCTGAATCATTTATTCTCCGACTACACAAGAATCAATATTGACTTCACACTCTTTTGCCAAGATAACAGATTTTCATTCTTGTCATTAAAAATATTTGTTTTTAAAGAAACACATGTATGGATTTACTTCACACGGCGCTGATGTTGTTTGTTTCTCACTTTTATGTTGTTTATTATTTATACAGTGAACTGTCGTTTGTCCTTCGATGTCTCCAACTTTTTTGCACCTCACACCAGCTTCATGTCTGTATTTTTTTTTCCACGAATTAACAATTTGATAAAACAGTAAAATGTAATCATATACAATTTGTGTTTTAACAATCGTGACTAGTTAACAGGTTTATTTTTTCAATTAAGTTGACTGTAACAAGCATTACTCGAGTGAAAATACCCTCTTTTTCGAAACAATACCCATTTCATACACTAATAATTTATAAAACAGAATATATATATATATATATATATATATGTTCACCCAAAATTCAAACTTCACTCATTTTCTACTCATCCTCATGTCGACAAATGGTAGGCATTCTTTTCAGAGTAACCCGTTCCTTTTTAGAGTTATAAGTAAAATAAATGCCCATTTTAATGAAGCAACTAGAGCTCAGTGGAAGATGCACCCGGGCACATACATTCTACTGTCTTTAAGGGCTCGCGATATTTACCTGGAGTATGTCTATAGTACTTCTAGTTTATATATTTAAACTTCTGCCACAAACAAGTGTAAAATACAGACTTATTTAGTTATTCTCTGAGGTTTCAATACAAGATAAGCTTTGGAACGATCTTCCTCTCCTTCTGTGTTTGATGATCTACTGACTCCTTCAAGAAACATCTTAAGACCTTTTTATTTGTTCAGGCTTTTCCTTGATTTTCTGGAACTCCTGTTGTGTTATCAGTTTTATCTTGACCTTTAAAGTATATACTTTATTGAATATTGTTTTGATTGTTTAAGCGCTTTGTGACCCTGGTCTGGAAAAGCGCTATATAAATAAAAATTACTTACTTACTTACTTAAGGTTACCAACTAAACATTAATGTAGTGTTCCGTGATTCCTTGATGGATGAAAGAAAGGAAAGAAACCATGAGAGAGAAAATCTAATTGAGATTTAGGAAAGACTTCCCGGGCACCACTTTGAAGTATCACCACCCATTAGGTGATGAATTTTTTCCTCCAACTATGCTGGCTATGAGTGTGAATCCGTAAAAACAGACAATTGCAATCGGAAAAGTCCAGCTGTTTAGACATAAAGGGACATTTTTTATAAAGTCAAGTTGGACAGTGAGTTCTTACGAGCAGCTTTTTAAGGGTCTTTTTTGAAGGAAGACTGTCCACTGGGCACCAGTAAATAGATGCACATTTTTGCCTGTAACTCTTAAAAAAGAATGGATTACTCTGAAAATAATCCCAAACATTAGTAGAGTAGAAAATGAGTGAAGTTTGAATCTTGGGTGAACCATCACTTGGGACTGGGGGGGTTGAGGATGCAACTCAATGTTGTCACCCAGGTTTGTAGTTTAAGCACTTATTTATAGGTATTATTGACTTTATTTATAGGTATTATTGACTTATTTATAAAACAAGAAGTTGACCTCCTTCATGACGCCACCGTCCAAAAGCTTTAAGTCATTATAAATAAAGAAGGATAAATAAACATTGAAGAAGTTTTAAGTCCAGACACTGGTGCTCACTGACAGAACATGTAAGACACGCAGAACCAGAGAATGTCCTCCTGATCCTCAGACACTATGAGGGACTAAAGTCACACCTCAGACCCGCGAGCAGGAGGCTCGTGGCGGGGGTCCAGAGCTCCGCGCGCCCGCTTCACAGCGAGACTCGGAGACGCCAGGATCCGCGCGCACGCACACACACACACACACACACACACACACACACACACACACACACACGTTCTCACGCGCACACTCAGACTCACCTACACTTCACCTCCGGACGACAACTTCCCGCGTCAGTGACGTCCTCAAGTCGCGGTAAAATCCACACGAAGCGCTTTCTTTCAGAACCGAAAAAAACAACAAACTCAGTTAAAAATGTTGACGTGGGTTCGTGTCGGGCAGTGGCTCGGAGAGACAGGTCCTGGGTCCACGGCTGGTTCTGCCTCACTGACAGGATCTGTGGACCCGAGCTAGCGGGAGCCGCCAGGTGCTCATTTACATAACTGCACCGGCTGTAGCCAATCAGCGGCGAGCAAGGTGCCTGAGGGAGGCGTCTGACGACCAATCAGAGAGCGCGGTGGGCGGGAGCTTTAGTAGCAACAACAGTGAAGTCAAAATAATAAATAATAGGAAGTACATTATTTGGATGTACAGTACAGTAGTAGTAGAGTCTACTGACTCCTTCAAGAAACATCTTAAGACCTTTTCATTTGTTCAGGATTTTCCTTGATTTTCTGGAACTCCTGTTGTGTTATCAGTTTTATCTTGACCTTTAAAGTATATACTTTATTGAATATTGTTTTGATTGTTTAAGCGCTTTGTGACCCTGGTCTAGAAAAGCGCTATATAAATAAAAATTACTTACTTACTTACAGTATTCATTAAATATGTAGAATTAAAATACATATAACCATTATATTATTATGACCACATGTTTGCTGATGACATCCAGCTCTACTGTTTATTTGATCCAACTGAGCCCCAGAGGCTAAACTTAGTCAATTGTTTGCTAGAAATCAAACCATAGCTAAATAAAAACACTTTGAAGCAAAATGTGGACAAAACTGAAACTCTGGTTTAGGTTCCGAGGATTGGGTTAGTACTTGGGTGACTTGGACCAGTCCGTCAAACTGAGCCTCAGAAACATGGTGCTGTGTCTCAAATCGCATACTTGCGTACTCAAAGTTAGTATTTTTAGTGCGTAAGTGCCTCTCAATTCTGATGCATACTAACTTCTAGTATACTAAGAGAAGTATGCGATTTGAGACACAGCATCTGTGTTGTTATTTTATATTTGTCTCTAGTTCAACACATCAATCAGTGAAGCCCAAAATGAAAGTGAATGAAATCATTATATTAATTCATAACTTTTTTGAGAAAGTTTCCCATCAATACAGTGAATAATAATAATAGTATATAAGGAGTCTATGTACATCACTTGATTTAAGTACATTTGTTTGTTGACGAATTTGCTGCTCCAATATATTCTAGTGAACCAATAAAACCATCCAAATTTATTCAGTTTTCTTTAACATAGCATTTTATCACTTCTGTGTTAGGGCTTTTAAAAGGTGTAAACATACATTTGGAAACTTTGAAAAAAAGTCTTAATTCCTGAAAGCAACCACTATCATCTTAAGACGTTTTTATTTGTTCAGACTTTTCCTTGATTTTCTGGAACTCCTGTTGTGTTATCAGTTTTATCTTGATCTTTAAAGTATATACTTTATTGAATATTGTTTTGATTGTTTAAGCGCTTTGTGACCCTGATCTAGAAAAGTGCTATATAAATAACAATTACTTACTTACTTACTATAATAATTATTGAAATACATTGATTTTAAGAGGTTTTTTTTACTCCAGGTGTTCTAAACACTAAACCTTTTTTTTTTTTATACTTTAATAAGATAAACTTGTAAACTCTTAATAATCCGTCTTGTCTTCCAGCATTCTGGTCGGGCCCAGTTAATGCGATCCCTCCGCGTCCTCCTGCTTTGGTGTTTACCTCAAAAGGAAGCATTATTACAGAGTGTCACGGCTCTAACTCTATAGCATTACTGCCCCCGGAGCTGTAATGACTCATATTCACGGGCGAACAGTAAGATGCAGGCGATGGAGCCCAGACGCTGAGAGGAAACCAGGGTCAGAAGTACCAGTAGGTGTCTGTGCTTCAGACCGAGTGGAGAACGTTCAGCCAAGAGGTCATTAACACGTCCAGGTCTTCATCACATTGACCACGATCACTTCTATATTTGGTCAAGTCTGAACGCTGATGAGAATCTTTAACAAGCATCTGTAATAAAAAGATTTAAATCTGACATAGTTGTCTGTAGTCCAAGTTACCAAGAGTTTAATGAGGATATTTTCCTGCTGCGTTTCTCTGCGTCTTTACAATTGTGGCTGGACTCTCCTCCAGCGTGGCCTCATTCTGTCTGCATATCATTAACATTCACTCGCCGCCACAACTTCAATTTAGCTACAAAACAGCAAAAAATGGCCCAAACATCATTTTCTGCTCTCCAATTTCTAAAGAGTCAGACCATTTCAGTTTTTTGGTAATTGGCGATTCAATCTTTTCACAAAAGCTTGAATACATGACATTTATTAAAACTTTATTTTTTTGAGTTAGCATTTCAGAGGAATTTTGCCCAAAAGACATTTTTGTAAAGCTATTTGCATAATGGATTTTGACGCTAATGCTGCTAAAGTTTGTTTTTATTTCTGTGTAAATTATATTACTATTCATATTTTGGCTAACAATAACTCAACATTCGGATAAGCGTGCTGAGCTAACGTCAACTTTCTGCTCATTTATTTTATTTATTTTCATGTCATAACAAGAAGGATCTCGCTCGCCTGCAGTTGATTCAGAATTCTGCAGCGAGAATTCTGACCTGCTCTAGTAGAAGAACTCACATTTCTCCGATCCTTGAAACTCTTCACTGGCTTCCAGTTTCTTTCAAGATCAACTTTAAAATTCTGGTTCTTAATTTCAGATCTATTCATGGTCAGGCTCCTCCTTACATCACTGTTTTGATTCAGCCTTACAGCCCAGCTCGGGCTCTGAGGTCTGTGGATCAGAATCTACTGATGGTTCCACGCACACGGTTCAGGACCAGAGGAGAGAAATCCTTCCAGACTGTTGCTCCTAAGCTTTGGAACGATCTTTCTCTCTCTTTCTGTTTGATGATCTACTGACTCCTTCAAGAAACATCTTAAGAAGTTTTATTTGTTCAGGATTTTCCTTGATTTTCTGGAACTCCTCTTGTGTTCTCAGTTTTATCTTGACCTTTAAAGTATATACTTTATTGAATATTGTTTTGATTGTTTAAGCGCTTTGTGACCCTGGTCTGGAAAAGCGCTATATAAATAAAAATTACTTACTTACTAACTTACATTTCATTCACTTCCTGTTTGGCTATGTTAAGTAATTTGTGCAGTTTATCACCATTCTGTCCTGGTTATTCTGTTGGTAATTGTTGGCTGTTAAACTTTTCTCTATTGACATTCCCTCACACTTTCTCTCTCTCTTCAGGCTATTTCGTGGAGCACAATGTCCAAGTGGCACTGCTTTTGTCGGTCACCGGGGTAACGGCAAATCCCCCGGCAGAAATTATGACCTCTCAGCGTTACTTTTCTTCTCCTCTTCTCCTCCCTTCTTTGTCTCAACTTTTCTCTCACACTTTTGCTTCTCTTTTTAAACTCATATTGCAAACCCCGCCTTATTTCAGTTGGTGATACGAGCAGACTTGTTGTGAGGGAACAGAGTCGACTCTCTTGTTGTGGCTCCGTGTGAAGGGCGGCCGAGCATGAAGAGCAGGTCTGATCCTGTGCGGAATTCACCGGGAGAGCTGAGTACAGAGTTAGTTTTACACTTATGAGATACCAAGGACAAGGAACTCTCTGTAACGGCTACAGGTAGATTGGGGCGCAGGGGGTGCGGGGGGTGAAAAGAATGATTCAGCAGAAACATCAAAATGATGATTTAGAGAGTTTGTTTCTTCAAAATGAGAACGGTTTCATCTGGAATCTTAAAATAAAACACTTGCACTTTCTTAGCTGCAGAATCATCTTTTTTTTTTAAATATAATGTTCAGGCTGAAGATGTTCAATTAGAGAGTGAAACCTTATTGTTTACCATACAATTGTTTTTCCTTTTTTCTCAAAAAACTGTAATCAGGAATAGTCAGTGTACACTTAACTGCAGCAAACCAGTGCTGTGTCTGAAATCGCATACTTCTCTTAGTATACTAGAAGTTAGTATGCATCAGGATAGTGTACATACTAACTGGTAACAAATTCTCCACAGATAGTATGTCTCAAATCAAACTCTGCTGCTACACACTAACAGGAAATGACGCGACAGCTTCTTCTTCTACTTTTATTTAAGAAGAAATTCAAAAAAAAAATTTGAGAATCGAAATATTCGCGAGATATTTAAGCTGGTATCAGCAGCGAAGACGTCATCCTTCTACTGTTGTCCTGAAAATGCACCTGTAAGTATATGGATATATATATATATATATATACAGTATATATATATATATGACGTAACTTCCGTTTACAACGTCACTAAGATGGAGCCGTTTAGGGTAGATAGTGTCCATCGAACCATACTCAGTTTTGTGGGCAATGGCATGGCGCACTAAATTGGCGTACTAAGAGAAGAGAGTAAGAATTGAGACGCACTTACGCACTAAAAATACTAACTTTGAGTACGCAAGTATGCAATTTGAGACGCAGCACAGTTGAACAAATCATCAGCTTTCAATTGATGTCATAAACATATCAAATAAAACAACGTTTTTCCATAATGAGCCCTATTAGGGTTTTTCTCCTGAACATGTAGTCACTCTTTTTTCTTTTTTTTTGTGAGCCCCTGCATCATATTTCAATTTTAGACCAGAAGACATTGTCTCCTAGCAACTTGTAAAAAAAAAACTATTTACCTGCAAATTCACTTTCATGAAACACAAAGAAGAATATCCACATTCTTCAGGGGATCAGTCCACAGAGAAAATACATCTAATTAGGAAACAACTAATTGTATTTGTGCCAAAAAAACTAAAAATATATAAATTTGACATTTTGTTTCACATATTCATATACATGTTACTTACATATTAATATAATACAACTCTGGAAACACATATTTAGTTTTCATTCAATTTATTTCATTTTTAAGAATTAATAAATGTCCAAATAAAGTAAAGAATAAAAAAAATAATAAAATGTCAGCTCATACTTTCAAGTTGACGAGGACCATGTGAATTATGGGAAAAGGGTCGCATGTGGACAGAACTTTGCTCATCTTTAGATTGTCATTTCTAGCTAAAAGAGTCGACTATTCCAGAGGTTTCCTGAGTAGCGAGGACGGTATCAAGGTCTAGGAAACACAATCAGTGAAAAGTATATCAGGTAGTTATATATGATAACCTGCCAGGAAGAGAAGAGACGTATCAAGGTCAATGTTACGAGTACAGTTACCATAGAATCAGAGCCGTAGTGACCAAAGAAAAGCACCAGCTGATAGTCAGATGTTGTACCAAAGGAAGTAAATTCAGCAACTTTCTTTGTGCTGCTGTGAAGTGCAGTGAAAAAAAGATGGTCTCGAGAGAGATGCAAACTCATTATGCCCCCCGCTGCACTGATCAATCCAATGTTTGGGCTCAATCTTACTTCAATGATTTGTGCGTTTGAAGCAGCAATGCTGTTGGAGAACCTCGACCCCTCTCTAGACCAAACTCTGTACGAAGATTGAGCAGCATGGCAGCGAAATGTAAAAAAAAAAAGGTTCAGCAAGTTGTTCTCTGAGTGAACCCATCATCTGAGGAAGAAAAAAACAATTAATTACAGAGGATAATGAAAGGTTGAGACAGAAAAGCCAGAGTGCAAATATTAATGAAGACGGCAAGAGAACAAATGAAAAAAAACATCAAGAGCTCCTAACAACAAAAGAGGGAATGTGAAAAATTGGCTCGGCAATGAGGAGACAATGGGACTTAAAAGTGATTCAGAGCAGCATAAGTTTGTCTCATTCCAGCTTCACAATGACTCACTGAAACCAATCATGGATAAATAGACGTAATAGATTTTCACCCTTCAGCCCTGAGAGTCAAGCTGTTTACTAGTTACATACAGTAGGTATATAACTTATAGATAATGATTCAAAGTGTATAGTTGTTAATTTACTGAAGAAAATGTGAAGGGCAAGATGAAGTTGAAACAAATAAATGTATTAAACTGTTGGCTGTGGTGTTTGTCTCTGTTCTAGAGAGTGTGACCCATGTGTCAATACTTATTTTTAGCTTCACATCTCATTGCTTCGCAATGGCACCCATTCACACCCCGACTCAGCTCCCTCACCCCCCCTGTCCCCCGCTCACATCCTCCTCACCCTCCACCATTGCTCCCACTTGTTCTATCCGTCCTTCACAAAGTCGAGCTGTAATGGTCATCGGTTGTCATGGCGATGAAGTCCTACATCCAGGGTTTGGATTCAGTGTTTTTTTCCTTCAGCTATCAGAAAACTTTTGGAGCAGACTGGCATTTATACGACGAGGTAGAAATGATAACAGATGATTCAGTGAAAGTTATCATGCAGTGCGTAGATGTGAGCGATATTTTCTCAATATCAAGCGTCAGATACGGAGAGTTGGAGGTAGATTTACCCAAATATTATTTCATAAAGTAATAGAAGAAGCACAAGTAATAATAATGCAGGTATTATAACATGATTATGACTTAGGTTTAGTAGTTCATCTATGTAAGAGTGCCTCTTGTAATTGAAGTATTGTGAATTAGATGTGTCAATGTCATTGCAAATATAAATGTACATTTCTCTGGCCATTTTGATTCCCACTAAGAAAAGGCATAAAACGTAATTATTCCAGTACGTCAATCACTCTATTCTCAAAGTATCCCCTCAATATTATAGTCTTTTTTTTAAACAGAATAAAAGTATAATTTATATTATATCAAAAAAGATATGCATGCCTGCCTTTGCAGTTTTACATAGGATTTCTAAATTGCTTATGGTTATTACAAAAGCACTATTTTTTTAAGTAACATCACGGACAGCATGTGAAGCTGAAGCTCAACCAGACAAGTCCATTGTAGACGATTCATTTTCTCCTTTAGGTATTTGGATGTTGTCCGTTGAGCTGAACCTTAACCACGCCAGAACACATAATAGCACAACAATGTTAAACTGGATGCTATATTTGCTAGCTTGGCTTGTGGCTAACTGTTAATGCTGCAGTATTTCTGGGATAAATGTACCACCTCATTACACATAGTGGCTAGTGAATGTTTACACTGTATTTTTTTATTCTCAAATCTAATGTAAAGTGGAGGTGATTTCAAACTGAATGCTATTCTTGGTAGTTCAGCTGGTCGCTAACAGTACAAGCTGATGTCATTCTAAGAGGAAATCTACCAACCCATAAAACATAATACCTATTAAAACTGTAAAGTCATACTCTATTTTTATTAACTGTAATGTTAAGGATGTTTTTTTTTTTTTTAATTAATAAGAATTCAACTAATATTTTTAAATTATAATTCAATACATTAAGCATTTGTATTTGAATGAAAAAGTTAAGGAAAGGTAACAGTATATTTGATAAAATTAGATTTTTTTCTTCTCGAGAGTCATTTTCATTTCAGTCGTGATTACTGGTGACAGAGGAGAGAAGATCAGATTTGCTGCTGGTTATTGTTAAAGAATGTCTGAGGGAAGGAAGGACATATTCAGAGAGACAGGTGAGGAGGTGGTCCGGTGGGGGTGGAGTGACAGTCGGAACAGGAGGCCACAGTTGTGGAGGAGCTTTCAAAATGCCACAACAGAGACTGCAGACCTCCATGCTGTGTGTGTGTGTGTGTGTGTGTGTGTGTGTGTGTGTGTGTGTGTGTGTGTGTGTGTGTGTGTGTGTGTGTGTGTGTGTGTGTGTGTGTGTGTGTGTGTGTGTGTTCAGATGAATAGCAGGGGATTTCTGAGGGAGGGCGGGAAGTGAAACCAGACACCAGAAAACAGTCAGCGTCCTCCATGTACGAGGAAGAAGAGGCATAAGTGCAGGGCTGCAGCCGAGAGGGTCTCTGTGGACCCGTGACTGTGGAAGGGGTCATTTGACCCCCCCCCCCCACAGTCCCACTTCACTGTCAATCCTTTGACAACGCTGAGATCATCGAGCAAACCAGGACAGGACGGTGGGAGAATGCAAAAAAGGTTTGAACGAGGACGAGCGAGTAGATAATTAATCCGAGGGTCTCGAGTGGAAAACCTGGACAGCTGTGCGGGACCGCCTGGATACCAGACTACGCATTTGACTAATAGAAGAAGACAATGACAAAAGAGTAAAAGAGAAAATGTGAAGAGAAAACAAAAAGTGAATTTGTACACCAGTATAAGTGAAGTTATGTTGATGGTAACGCATAAAAACGTACACAAACCGACACACACCACAACACGGATACGCACAAATACAGCGGGTCCTTGGCAAAGTTGTTTAAGTTTTGGGCTGAAATCCCAAAATAGTTAAGAAGAGAAGATCAAGGTGGGAAACGTGCGAGGAGCTGACGTAAACACTTCCCTCACCAGAGCCAAATATGGTCGCAGATCATCCCTGAGGGGCGAGTGCTGACCTCTGACCCCTCAACACCTCAACCGCTAACACATCCTCTCCGGGGATGGATCAGAACCTGCTCCGGGCCGAGACCACAGAGTCGACTGTAAACACACTTATGAGTGTGTACGCGCAGAGAATAACACCGAAAGATTTAAACGCAATCACTCGTGTGTACGACACAAAAACACAAGACACACACATACGGACAGAAATATAAACAGGGACCCTGAGACACAATTTATATACAAATATAAGGTACACATGCTAACACTGGCAGTAACACCCTGTAAAACTCATTTACTATTGCTCAAAAAAAGTACACATTCAGACAAGTACACGTATATAGAACCACACTAGAGGAAAGAACACTAATATAATTATTAACCAAGGACCAACACATTCGCAGTGTAAGAAATTATCCATACTTTTGAATATCGCAATATTGTTTAATGATACTGTGTTGATATTCAACATCACTGTATAAATTTAAAAATATATATATATATTTTTTTTTATTTAAAACATGTTACTAATTTTATATTAACATGCAAATATTCTGGGCGTTTGTTCATTTTTGTGTTGCAAACTTCTGGCCACTTGTTGGCCACTGGATGACTGAGGACGAGAGGATACAGGCGACTCCAGCAGCATGTTTGAACATGTTTTTGTTTCAAAACTGAAAGCAGTTACGTCAAGAGTCAAGTACTACAACTACTTGTTCCTATAGTAGCACAATATATTGTATTGTCAGATGACTTCCATTACACACCCCTACATCACTGACACACACACTTGTAGACACACAAACATACACACAAGTGCTTGACACAAACACATGTCTCGAGCAAACACAAACCAAAGGCCACATATACTTGTGAAGCTAGGCGTGTATTTTGCGGCCGGTGTGCGGTTGTCGGGGCCACGTGGAGGTTCACCCCTCAGGTCTGAGACGCTATATTTGGGGGAACTCTCGGTGGAAAGGAAAAGCAGCAGAAACGAGGGAGAGTGGAATGATCGCTATGTGGTTTTACGTTCTCTACATTCTCCAAATAATCTGCTCTGTCTGAATCCTGCTGCCTCGCACAGCTGTCAGTGTGGGTGTGTGTGTGTGTGTGTCTGTTTTTGTGTGTTTCTGTTGGTGTTAGTGTGTTTAAGTGTTGGTCAATGTGATGCAACACGTGTGTATGTGAACGTTGATGTTTAGCTTGTGTCCGTAAGGTAGTGTGTGTGATCGAGTGTATCTATTTAAAAGCTTTAGTTAAAAATGCTGTGAATCTTGCTTTCTCACATCACGATCGTTTCTCGAGGTTGGTGTTCTTCCAGCAGCTCGTGCCGTCACTTGGTCCTGTGAAAGTCAACTGAAAGACAAGATTGTGTGACACGAATGTGTCATATTTGTAGTGGGTTTGTGAGTCATTAGGCTGCAGGTTTACACTTGCAAGTTACTTTTGACTCTGAGGTTTGAAGAGACGTAATACATTTGAACAGACTCACAGCATCGGAGCCAGTTCTGACTTATGAATATTTTATATTATAGCCCCCATTGGTTTTGGCTGATTTTGTATAGCGCTTTACAGAAACCCTTAGAGTGCCATCTAGTGGACTCCAAACATTGTGACAATGCTTTACGAAGCTTCATTAGAATATCCAGTAACTGGATTCATTCACAAACTTGAGTAAAACATGACAGTGTAAGTGTAAGTAACCTTAACAGCAATGATAAATCCATCCTCAACTGTCACATACGGTATGTCATAGTAGAAGCAATACAAACATATTTAACCATAAATACTCACTCCCTCTACAAGCCACTTATATCATATTTTTAACCAATATAATAACTGTATATAAGAATTTGAAACGTTGACGGTTGCAATGAGTTTGGTTGAACATCAGGAGGCAGTAGTGTTGGATGGATGTAAGAGTGGATGGATGGAGATATGGATGGGTGGATGGATGAATTGATGGATGTATGAATGGATGAATGAATGGATGGATGGATGGATGGATGGATGGATGGATGGATGGATGGATGGATGGATGCATGGATGGATGGATGGATGGATGGATGGATGGATGGATGGATGGATGGATGGATGGATGGATGGATACATGGATGAATTGATGGATGTATGGAAGGATGGATATGGAAGGAAGTATGGATGTATGGATGAATGGAGCGATGATAGATGGATGGATGAATGGAGCGATGGATGGATGGATGGATGGATGGATGGATGGATGGATGGATGGATGGATGGATGGATGGATGGATGGGTGGATGGATGGATGGATGATGGATGAATGGAGCGATGGATGGATGGATGGATGGATGGATGGATGGATGGATGGATGGATGGATGATGGATGAATGGATGGATGGATGGATGGATGGATGGGTGGATGGATGGTGGATGAATGGATGGATGGATGGATGGATGATGGATGAATGGATGGATGGATGGATGGATGGATGGATGGATGGATGGATGGATGGATGGATGGATGGATGGATGGATGGATGGATGGATGGGTGGATGGATGGTGGATGAATGGATGGATGGATGGATGGATGGATGGATGGATGGATGGATGGATGGATGGATGGATGGATGGATGGATGGATGGATGGGTGGATGGGTGGATGGATGGATAGATTGATGGAAGGGTAGATGGATGAATGGATGGACAAATTGAGGGATGGATGGATGGATGGGTGGATGGATGGATGGATGGATGGATGGATGGATGGATGGATGGATGGATGGCTGGATGGCTGGATGGCTGGATGGATGAATGAATGGATGTAAGGATAGATGAATTAATGGATGTAAGGATGGATGAATGAATGGATGTAAGGATGGATAATTGAATGGATGGATGGATGGATGGATGGATGGATGGATGGATGGATGGATGGATGGATGGATGGATGGATGGATGGATGGATGGATGGATGGATGGATGGATGGATTTTAACATGATCTGCTTGTCATTTGTCATTCTAAGTTCTCTGAGGTTCAAAGCCAGACAAACGTGACATATTTCATAAAGATCCTGTGAATCACAAGTGGATGAATCTTTGACACGCAGACGTCAATGTGATCAGTTTTATCTGCTAACATCAGCTCACCAGCCAGCAAGATTTACAAAAGTTTTACCAGCAGGTCAATAAATCAAACCAACATAAAGATTATCAACTATTTCCATCCCTCGCTTATTCCTGTAGTTCCCTTAGTTAGAAACAAACAAGTCTTTCGTCGTAAATACACTGAATGGCAGAAGAAAACGGAAGAGGAAGAAGATGATATTTAATCTTTAGTACCGAGGCCTCACAGTGCTGATGGATCCCTGGGGGACAACTGCTGGAGCTGTAAATCAATGTGTGTGTGTCGTGTTTTTGTGCGTGTGGCCTGTTGTTTGTAAGTTTGCAGAGTTACAAAAGTAAAATGAACTTCTTGAAGTTTGATGGAAAAGATATAATTAACATAGACAAAATCATCCTTGAGGGATTTGAACAATGTTGACATCGTTCACGCTTTCTTTTGGACTGGAAATCTGGAAACACTACAATGTCGACCGAGAACATTTCCACTAGGAGTAAAGTAGTCAAAGTACTTCATAAAAAAAGTGAAGAAATGAACATTAGTTTGTTTTAAACACTGGAAATGATGACAGTTTACTGTGTTTCACTTCTGAGATTGAAATCAAATGTAGGCCTTGAAAGCCCCCTAGCGACCACTAAGGTAAATTACAACGTAATCCGCAGTTAATTAAATCATTAAAAAGTAGCCAGACGTGTGAAAAAATCGAATAACAAACTCTGAAAAGGTGAAGCTCATGAATAGCCTTGCATTCTGGTTTAGCTTGTT
This sequence comes from Callionymus lyra, assembly GCF_982586985.1. NCBI lineage: Eukaryota > Metazoa > Chordata > Actinopteri > Syngnathiformes > Callionymidae > Callionymus > Callionymus lyra. Next base: position 20,111,358 of record NC_141830.1, read on the forward strand.
TTTCCCACTCTCTAATCCATGAGCTACAATCTCAAGAACATACGACGCACACACGACGCCTCAGCAGGTGTGTTTTGTGGCCCTCATGGGAGCACACACACGGCAAACTAATGACTTTTTCTCTCTTCACCTCACCTGGGACTCCGGGGTCGTGAGGGGCTCTCACGTGTTTGGCCCGAGGTCATATGTTCAAAGTGTGGCAGTGGTGGGCGAGGGGTTGACGTCATCGTGTGTGTGTGTGTGTGTGTGTGTGAGAGAGAGACTTCAAGCTGCAACGACAGCGTGACTGAGATGCTTTCACACGCTGAAATTCAATTTTCCCCTCAGAAACATACGCTGTCATTGGGGCGTAAATCTGGACGTGGTTATTGGCGTGAAGGTCAAAAGGTCACGGCAGTGCTGTTTATCTTTCCGCCTTCAGGTGCGGCAATCGAAATGTTGCATTGGTGTGTGTGAATAATCTTACATTCAACCTCTGACATATCTTATACCAACTTAATAACTTTATATGTATCTTTAGAATTTGAGTTTTTTGAGAATTTGAAATCGGTTGCAATGAGCTTTGTCGAACACCAGGAGGCAGCATTGTCACAGCTGTCTCTTGAACAATGGCATTGAAAAACAGTATTTTTATTTTAATTAAATTAAAAAAACCTTGGCAGACCTAATTTCTTACCTTTTCACTAAATGCTATGATCAATATTCATCAAAGCGTCTTTTATTTAACTTTATAATTGTGACTTTACGGTCAAATAGAGCAGTCACACCTTCGAACCATGACTAACATCACGTCAACTTCTCTCACTGATCCAGGATTCTATTAAGAGTCAGGAGCATAAATAAAACACTGTCACAACTCCAATGTTCACCCCAAATTCCTGGGTGCCACAGTATCCCTTGCGTAGGCACTGAAAACGTCCAACAGATGAGCGTGGACATCAGAGTGTCGACTTTCCCTGGAGGTGATAATTCAATCCATGTGCTTTACATTTCATTGAATCTGTGACGACTCCCTCGTCGCCTCGTCTGGAGAGTGGAAACTCCCTACGTTTTATTAAACGTACAAAGTGGCACAAAGGAAAAGCAATAGTGTGGGAAATCCACGCGGCGTGTGAAATATTGTTTCACATGTGCTGGTGAGTTTCTTTGGGGGTACTTTGGTTTTCTTCACGTACATTTGCTCCATAATGGAAGCTTCTTTCATGACAAGTCTTTAGCGGGGCAGAAAGAAATCCATTTTATCCATCATTGCAACTCAAATGAAACGATTGTGCCCTCAATTAAAAAGAAAAGAGAGACCGATGTAATCAGGAAAATTATTTATTCAGAAATACTGACTTGAATTATGTCAAACAAAGAGCTGAACAAACTAATGAAAATGACCATGCTGTTAAAAATGGTTGTCTCTGCTCAAATAACACAGATCTTTAGAATTAGATTGTAATTCATCGTAGATGGTCGTCCACAGCATCACAAGGGCAAACGTATCTCCAGCAGCCACAGGAAGACGGCAACACTCCGACAGCACCTTGGATTCCGGCGAAGCTAAAGCGCCTTAATGCAGGATTCAAACACTCACAGCGTCTTTCACCAACTCAGGGTCGTATATGCTCAACGTTTTTTTTTTTAAATCAATCACTAGATGTTTCTAACAGTTGAACACCTTAAAAATAAATCAACTACTTCTTCCCCAAAAGCACATGAACAGGCTTCACTGCTCGCAGACTAATCATGTCACACTTCAGGAGGTCATAATGACAGTATTTAAAGTCATGTTTGTTATTTGATCGAGTGCATCTTTGGTCTATTATTTAATGTTTTAGCTATATGGCAAGTTCAGCTGGCACAGGAAGAATGGGCTTGTAACTATAATCTGGGTTTTCAATAAAAATAATAGGCTAAATCTGAACAATTGTGTCGTGGTTATTTTTCAATATTCAAGAACATGTCGTTGAATGTATTTGATAACCTCCTAGATTTAAAATGCAAACATGATACGGTCGTTTCTGATTCTGACTAAATAAACTTTACATGCAAACTGTCTGACCTGCTTCACCTGCATGATCCCTCTACAGATCGCGTCGATTAGATTCATGATTGGACCGAAGCTTGTTTCTTCTCCAGCGAAGGTCTTTGAATCGACTCACGTGAACTCCTTAAGTACCGTTTCATCTCCTCGCTCAGGAATGACGTCCTGGACCTCATGAGCAAAGTTAAATAATGAAGAGTCGCTCGTTTTACGCTCATTTCTTCTGAGAAAACATCACTAGGAACTCATTTGAGGAGCAGATCGAGCTTGAAAAAAAGAGGCGAGGAGACGAGCAGGTCTTCAGGGATGTCAGAAGTTCAAACGTAAAAGAACATAATCAAACCATAGAGATGTCAAAATGCTTACATGGAAGGCGGAATGGTGAGAGAGGGTAAAGGAAGGGTCATCAGTCGCATTCCAGTTCTCGTAAAACGTCGAATGCGTTTCTAGTTATTCCCACTGGCTTATCCTTCTTCTGCCTTCGATCCCCAAACGCGTCTTCATCCTCCTCGTCGTCGTCGTCGTCAGCGTCGCGGTCCTGCTCCTCCTCCGGTTCTGTGCTCGACTCGCCGTCATCCTCGTCGTCATCCCTGTTCTTGGACACGTCGTCCTCGGCGAGTCGGCCCTGCAGGCCCATGATCTCCGGCAGGTCCGGGTGGTTCTCCCAGGTCTCTGTAGAAACCACATAGAGGAGGTTAACGTCACCATCGACCTCAGCAGACGTGGTCGTCTCACCTCTCAGGCAGGTGTATCCTGGAGGACGCAAGCAGACGCACAGTCGCCCATCGATGGCTAACCTCAGGAGGCTGTTGGCTGCTCTGTAGACGTCGTTACGGGCGGCTTTCGCCGTTTTATAACCTCTTCTCTCTGCCCAGGCTGAGAGAGAGGACAGGAAGATGAAGACACTCTATATACTTAAGCGTTGTATACATCCTATAATGGAGCTGCTACATTGATTGCAAGAATCTGTTGATTCAATACGCATCACGATACATGTGTGACGACACTTTTTCTGGCTTTTACAACAAAGAAATGAGCACATACTTTCTCTAATCAAATGTGAGAGCGTTTGTAGGAAATTGCTTCACAAATTATTGACAAAAAAATGTCCAAAATGAACGAATAGAAATAACCAAAGTGCAAATGGAGCGAGCTGAAGAGGACACGCCTTCGAGGTGGATTATTCAACATGGAATTAAGAATGAGTTTGTCATTATAATTAATCGGAGAATGGCTGGTTTCAAACCGAGACCTTCGCTCACCCTCGCAGACGTCCCAGGCCGTCCACCCCGGCTCTACTGCAGTCCCCCGCTTGTCTGGAGGGAGTTCGGCCAAACTGGGGTGTTTGAGTTTGAGCACGGAGATGAAGGAGGTTCTCTGACACAGGTAACCCACGGAGCTGTACGGCTCCTGCACTTGAGCCACGGGATATAATCCGGCCAGAATCTGGAGCCAGCCAGAAGAAAAGACATCAGTCGTTTAACCAAAGAGCCTTGAATGCATCATTCTTACTTGTAACTGTTTGACGACTCGCGAGGGAAAGACCAGTCCGGGGCAGTCGCACAGTTTGACCGTGGGGGTGAGGTAGTATGTCTGGAAGTACTTGGTGTGACCCGGAGTCCGAGACACACTCACCACTTTCCTTCCGACTAAACTGTTGATTACAGAAGACTTGCCTACATTTGGAAAACCTGAAAAGAAGATGTTTCAGACGTTACACTTTACATGTCTATGCTGGCGAACTAACAAAGGCAATGGTTTTACCGATGCAGCCGAGAGTGAGGACGCCATTTTTGTAGAGCTCCCCCGAAGGATTGCTCATCTCCATGGAGGCGTCACTTTGATGCTCCATCATCACCGACTCGCCACTTTCCTCCTGCCACATGTCGTCCAACTGCTGAGCCACAGAATCTCTTTGGATTTTCTGCTCCCAGCTGGATAGATCCACTGTGGACACACCAGAGCAGGATTAAAATCGTTTAAAAACACTTGAACTATAAATGACGGACCTCTTCCTGCAGTGATGGCCTGACAGGCGTTCAAGATGTCGACACGCCCTCCAGCGCTACACCAGTTGGCCTTCTTCCTCATCCTCTTCTTCTGGAGCACTAAGAGAGGAAATGAATACAATTGGAAGAATGATTCACACTTAAATAGCGCTATCGTACAGGTAGATACTTTAAGTCTGTTAATGCACCAACATACATTAAAAATCTAATCCAAACTTACCAACCCTCTAGGACCTTACGATCCTTAAACTCAGATCTAGTAGTTATACCACAAATCTCTAAATGTAGATTTGGAGCCAGGGCCTTTTCAAGTTTTCAAGCCCCTTTGTTGTGGAACCCTATAAATAACTTAACTGTTTATCTTAGCTGCTATAGGCTGAGAATGCTGGAGGAGTTTTAGACACTGAGATCTGTATATCCTTCTTTTCTGCATTACATTCATCACCTGTGCAGTTTAAACACCTTTTTATTTATCTCCCAGGGCCCCAGGGCTACACCCCCAGAGCTGCTGCTGATCCAGGATTTCCACCACGTTATCAGATCCCGAGTTCTCTCCAGCACCTCCATGGACTCTCCCATACTCTCTTCTTTTCTCTCACTGTATCCTCCCTCACTCTTCTCCTTATCCAACTGTCTACCCCCCCATTCTTCCTTCCAGCTGGTCACAGCAGGAGGCCGTCAACAATGAGTCTTACTTCAACTGTAAAGTGTCTTGAGATAACTTTGTTATGATAAGACACTTTAAATAAAATTGAATTGAATGCTGCTGCAACCTTTTCAGACATTAAAGCTGATGCAAACACTTCCTTCTCACCTGTGCTGTAGGCCTGACCCCGGTGTGAAGTGAAGCAGACGATGTAGAGGTCGGGGAACTGTGAGGTCATGTAGTGTTTCCATGCCAACACCAGCGATGGAGGACAGAGATCCGCTTTGTTCAACACCAGGATCATGTGCTTCTTCAGGTCACCGGTGATGTACTTGTACACGTCTGGTGGGAACTGAAGCGCCTGTTGAAAGTCACGACATGACAATTAGAATTACACTCAGGAGAAAAACAACCATTTCACTTAAAAGCATTGAGTTGAAACAAAGTGGTCCCTTGTATATTGCTGGGGTTCTGATGTACCTGCATTTAACGAAATGCGCGAAGTAATGACCATTTAATTTTTTACTGGATAAGATAGACAACAATTATTTGAACATGCAAACTTGTGGCACATGAGGTTCCAGTAGCTCAGTAACGATGACCAGAACACAGTAAAGGCATCACAGTAGTTAACAGTTTTGGCGGCATTAAAGATTCTGTGCTGAAACTCATCTGCTGTTTAAATAAATGATCAATTTGTAACAGAGTAAACAAAGTCAAGGAACTTTGTCGTTTCTGCCTGCAGCCGACTACCACATAATTAAAAATGCAACACCGTGAGCAAAACATTTATTTTATTTTAATCAGTGAAACAGCAGACAGTGAACTATGATAAGGCAAGGTTTTCAAATTCTAATCTAGAGTGTGGTTCACTTATTTTGGTTGCCCGACCCTAAATGAACAAAGAGGTCCCGCAGTGCCCTCTTCTGGTGCTTAACTCGTGTAGTTAACTAGCAACTGTTTGTTAAGAAGCAATTTTGGAAAGTGCACAAAGGACTTAGCTCCACAACTTTGTTTTCATTCTCAACATCAATGTTAGGCTGTGAATAAGACCTTGAAGCACATGACACATCACGATCTGCCATGTTTGTGTCGGAGCCAGGTTTCAGGAAAACTAGCGAAGCAACTTCTTTGGATACGACTATGCAAACAACATGTGCTCCTCAAGTGTATTGTAGGCCTCGGCGGTTCAAGGCTCACGGCTTTCTTTCTTGAGAAAACAATGAGTCGGATTAACGGTTTAAACAATGCGTAACTGTAGCAGGAAAGTAACAAAAACAATGTTTTTTACACATCAGAAAAACTCATACCAGTGACACTATAAAAATAACATTTCTCAAAGAAATAAAATGTAACATTTTGGGATCACCGATACATTTTCTGATTTCCTGTAATATGATCGATTTTTAAGAAAATAATGATTTATGTCACAGAATCCTTTAGCTTTATCTAGACGAAGCTCTTTACTACACAAGAGAGGGGAAAAAATAGTCTCAATCCCACATATTTGTAATAGTAACCGTGGTAAAAGCTTCCCTACAAATAATAATAAAGCCATTATTACACCAAATAAATTGTTCAGCAAACTTTGCTTTATTATGAAACTGACAGCACTATGGCCTCACCATGTCATAAATTATACTATAATGTAAACTTTCTATTATTGCAGTCAGAGGATTGTTTATCCACATTCGTCATGCAGACATGATCCACTCAAAACATAAAAAAAATAAATCACCTACTGGATGCCGGATGTCTACAATGAGCAGGACGATGTCAGACATTTCTAGCACTCTCCAGAGTTGTCTCCAGGTCTGAAAAACGACATTAAAGAGGAGAATGTAAAAAGGTGCAGAGATCCAACTTGAACACTTTTCCCGCTCTTCTTTCAAATGTTTTGTGCATGTTTCGTGACATCCGGACACTCACCTCCAGGTTGTGTTCAAAATGACTTAAAGCTCCGTGAGGGTTGCGGGAGTGCAGGTCTTCCAGGAAATCTCTAAACGACTTCTCCTCTTTCTTCAACAGGTTTTCACGCGTCATCTCATAATTCCATGGAGGCCGTCGAGGAAAACTGAGACCTGGTGAACAAAAAAAATGTTTTGGGTCTGTATTTCCTAGTAAATGCCAACATTTGGACAACTGGCCAACCTTTTCCTGTTGGATAGACGTCAATGATGCTAATCTCCATTTCTTTGTCCGGAACTGGCTCCAGTATCTTCTCTCTGGCAATTTTCTTCCTCTTCTCAACATCTTCTTTACTCTCTTTTTCAAAGTGCAATCGGAACCTAAGAAGAAAATGAGCAAGTGAGCTTCCTTGGGAGGATTAGGTCCCTCTATTATATGTAGCCGTTGGTGCTTTGAGTCGTTCATTTAACATCCATCAAACTTTACAATCAAATTTAATGAACTTGAATGTAGAAACCCTTCTTATATAGCCCCGTTTTAAGTATTACCATGTTGTTCATTTACCTGTTGGGATCATATCGTGTGTCTTTGCTGGAGGGTTGTTGATTTATTCTCCTAAAATCTGTAGTCTCGCTGTCGGATGTGTCCGACTGGCGATCTCCACGCTCAACGCTTGCATTGCGGCTGCTTGGACCAGAACCGGGTTCACCTGGGCATAGATGTAATGGGAAGAATGTTACCTTTTTATATTGGATTTCAAAAATGTATATGACAAACCAGACTTACTGCAGTTGTTAAAACACTTAAAAGTTTCCTTTAATGGACTCTTAAGGGGCTATTTACCGCTGCCAGTTATCTGAGTGACTGTGAAAATCTCTCTAATTTTAATAAAATGATCTTAAGGACATTTTCCAGAATCGCCGCATATGTCTTATCCTTTTGGAAAAACAACTTTCCGTGAACAATGTCATAGGATTGTCTTTATAAGCTCAGTCTTTACCACTAAATATGTTATTTATCTTTAGACTTAGACTGTATCATCTTGTGCTTTCTCTTTATTTCTCTTTTTTCTTGTTCTTATTTTATTTTGATTATTTTTTAATGAAAAATTGCTGTATTTGCTGTGGATAATTTGGAGAAAAAAAACAATTTCCAAAGGAGACCTCCTGAGGGTTCAATACAGTTCTACCTTAACCTTAAACGTTGTCACTTCACAGCAATGGCACTTGGTTGTTCTTCAGGTTCATGAGGTTATGAAGCACATTTAAAAAAAAAAATGGTAGTAAAAAGATTGAATAGGGTTTGGTTTGACAACAAGGCTCAACGGTATTGCAAACAAACAAAAATATGTCCCAGTCCAGTTAATACAGCACATATTTAAATTAATCTGTTTTGTCCTTTAAAATTCTAGAATTATCCTTTTTTTTAGGATTAACATTTACACCTTTGATTCTCAAGTATTCTGTCGAGAGAGTACTATTTTTAGACATACAAGGTACATATTTGTACAATAACAATAACATTTCTAGTTGTAACATCAAATCAGTTTAACTGTTTACACAAGTTTGGTCACGCATATGGTATGTAACGTGAAGTGACGCAGGCGAACTAAAGAAGATGTAATTCTTGTGAATAGCTATTAGTTTTTTTTTTAATGTTTAAGTCAAACATGTAAAGCACAGTTTACTTTAACTCACAAGCGCCTGCTCGGAACATCAAGCTAAAGCTAACACGTTAGCGCTAACGGTTCACCTCTCTTCCTCTCTCGGTTGAATTGCAGCTGCTTCTTCTTCTGTTTGTTGCTGAATGGCTTCTTCCGGGGCATCTTTAAATGGCGAGACTGTGTGTCGACACAGGCAATGGTCGCTCGTCCCGTCGGCGTGTGAATGTTATTCACTATTGAGAAGATGAAGTTTCTCGACTGCCTTCACTTTCTCAATGACGACACATCCTGGCCATGTGTCGTCATTGGACGAACTGATTCTTTGAAACGCCAGATAAAATGGAAACGATACTTACCTTACGTGGTTAGTTTAAACCAGGCAATTATTTTGAAACCATCGTGTATGATAAAGTTGTATGTCATCATGAAAATAGATGTCACGTGACATATTACGTGACATCTATTTTCATGACGACATATTTAATTAGTCACCAATAAGAGTCGAACTTCCCACTGCTACCTCACTGCGGGACTGCAGAGAATCCAGACGAAACCATTACGCACACTTTAAAACGTTCAACAAAAAAAGGACAAACAAGTTTGGTTTTTTTCACCTAAATGTTTTTAAATGCTTTTTTAAAACTCGCCAGGCCGTTTTTTGGAGAGTGACTACCTGAACTGTGTCAAGCTACATTGACTGGGTTGACTTGAACTTTCTCTCCCAATAGATGGTACAGCCCATTGTTTTGAACGCCTCACAAACGTGCACATTCCTGCAGACTCAACAACAAACCAACTGCTAACATGGATTGCAGTTTACGTTAAGTTAAGTGTACCTTGCAATGTTTAAAATATAAATATTAACACACGAAAAAATATTAAATTCAGTTTGCATTAAACGGTTTACTATAAAAGTGACGTTTATAGTTGGCCTCCCATAACGTCATAAGGTCATCTGACTTTACAATAATAAAAATAAATAAGTTCAGTTTTTTTATTTAGTGTGCTAGAATCTGATAAACCAGTTTATGATAAAATACATATTTAGATTGACAGGTTGCCTTTATCAAAAGTTTTGACTTGGAAAGTTTGAGTGTTCAATTAAGTACAAGGAAATCGTCTCACATTCCTGTTCTCTGAAGAAAATATAAACATGACACGAGGCGGACATTAACATTGACAAAACACTCAATAATTCAGTTAGTTTATTGTAATATGAGGTTGGAAAATGTGGCTGAAAGTGTGAATGGATCAAATGTCGCCAACCTACATGGAAACACCGTTTGGAACACATGAAGCCGTAGAATAGGATCACACTCCACAAGAGCAGCTTCTCCTGAAGTCCTGTGAATAGTTCTAAATAGCAACAGATTATCACAGACGCTATGATAAGTGGAAGTATACATTGAGTGCATAAGCATTTTTTTCACCATTCCTGAAAAGGAAGTTATTCATATCCCTTATATCGTAGAAAAACACAGTATTTTACAATATTGTCAAAGATATTAACACTGATGTAGGAAAGAAAGACTCAGTATGAAAGTATTACAATTAAACTTTTTTTTCCCATATACCTGTACAATCAAGGACAGATTCCTTGTTTGCTACAGATGAGTTCATCATAGAGTAAAACACCAAGATAAAAAACTTTGTTTTTTCTTTTAAATTGTCACACACTCCACATGAAGCAAAATAAAACAGGTGGACTTCATGATGAGGTGTTTTTAAAAACAGGGTTCAGTAATCAGTCTCAAGGTTCTAGTGTCAGCTTTGTATTGCTTCTTTTTTTTCTTTTGACTTTTCGTTGATTTAGGCCTTTTAAAATAAACCTCACAAAACTCCAGCAAAAGCGGGTCTTGCCGGTCAGCACTAGGAGTTGAGGTGTTCCACTTGAATGGTCGACGCCGACACGGTCAGGCAAATGTCCTTGTGGGAAGCGATCTCCGAGACGGGGACAGGTTTGTACTGGATGTCACTCGCAGACACCGTTTTATACTGATGCAGGTCGAAGGGACAAGAAATGGAATCCGTTTGACTGTAGCTGCCCTGGTTCTGTCCTCCGACTCCTCGGACGCCGCCGGTGCCGTCCACGCGACTCTGTGCTGCTGCGTTGCTCTGGTTTCGGTTCTGTTGATTCCGCTGTTCTCTCTTAATGGCGGCGGCCGTCATATGGTCAGGATTGTGTTTCTCCATATGCTTCAGCAGGTATGTCTCCTGTAGGAGTTGCAGGGTGTAGGTATGAACACAAGATGTCAAGAAACCACTTGATAAAAAAAGTTTTGAACCTCTGCTTACCGACGTGTAGGAGCGATTGCAGATGCCGCACGAGTAGATCTTGGCGTGTTTGACGGTGTGTGTGGCCATGTGAACCTCTAGCGTGGCTGCATCAGTGTACCCTTTAAAGCAGTTTGTGCACCTGAAGGGCTTGTCCTTACTGTGTTGACGTCTGTGAGACTGGAGAAATATTTTTGGATACAGTCAAGTTAACATCTAGCAAGATACAGAAAAAGTAAAAACTTAAATTATCACCTGCAAATTTGAGAGTTGAGTGAAGGATTTGTCACAACCTGGATGGACACATTTGTACGGCCGGTCTCCAGTGTGAATCCTAGAAGAAAGTGGAGGAGAATTACTTTAATTTGAAAATTTTAAACGGTTTAGTGAAGAAAATGTGTATAAAATAATGCAAAGGGAAATAATTTGAAACATAGCATACCAATTGAACTTGTTAAGCATTTACTTACAAGCAACTTAAATGTTTGAAATTATTTACATTCAGAAAAGCAATACCTTAAAAAAAACAAAAAAAACACACTCCAACAAGCTCAAGGACCATTGATGGACAATTATCACAATAAAACAGATTATTTGAACACACGATACACAATGTGGTATTGTTAATACAAACATTTGTGTGTTGACGGTAAAACCAACTGTAATGTTTTTAAAACATACATAAAGTACATACAACACAAAAAGAACAGAGCGATGGCCCTCTTCGAACTCCTGATAGATGATTGACACACACTCACACACACTCACACTCACACTCACAGACAGACTGCTACACAGATGTGAACCCCGGGCTTGATCGTGTGTAATAACCAAACACAAGCATAACAAGAAGAACATCTGGCTTCCCTGCACACCGTTATGGAGCACTATAAATCAACCTCCGTAACATTTTTTTAAAACCTTTGTTGATTTTTGTAAGATGGTTTATTTTCCCGAGTGTCAATCAAACTGTAAAATTAAAGAAATTGTTTATTTGCATGTAAATATCTCGTAATAATGATCGATAGTCCAGATAAGTTAAGTATTTGTAAAAAAATGTTTAGCCATCCATTGATGTTGACAATGCGAAGTCAGAGGAACAAAATAAAAAAAAACTGCGAGACATGTTTACCTGCTGTGCTGCTGCAGGTGACTGAGCTGTCTGAAGCTCTTTTGGCAATACGAGCAGGTGTAAGGTTTCACGCCGGTGTGGATGCGGATATGCTGGGCCAGGTAGCTGGAGTTGGCGAACGACTTGGTACAGTGGGGACACTTGTGAGGCTTGGACTCCGTGTGGTTCCTGAAGAATGGGGGAGAAGGAGCATGAACGCAAAGTCACCACGTCATTATTATTATTAATGTCCCAAATTGTACTAGGTCCAAATTCAATGTAAACATGCAGTGAACAAAAGCCAAAGTGTTAAATCACAAGGCCAACATGTGAATCAACCAGGTCTATGACAATAGGACTATTACTACGTAAAAAGCACATTTTTCTGCATTTGAGCTCTCTAAAAAAAATGAATGATTCGGTCGACTGGATGAGGAGCAAAGGACAGGAATTGAACATGCAGTCAAGAGAGATGTGAAGCAGAGGAAGGTGCATGCAAGAGAGGGGTAAACACAAACAGGTGATGGCTTTGACAAAACTTAATGAAGTAAAAAAACAAAAAACAAACCAAAAACACAGGTCATCAATGATAGTTATTGGATGAAAATTGTTGTGTCGTTCACATCAGTGTGTGACATTAAATGACACAACAATCACAGCCAATCACAGCTGATGTTGCAAGACCGGCCAGTTTGAGACATTTTCCCCCCTGTAAGATGTTGCAATTATGTCCATGTTTTCTATGGCTACATAGAATTAAACATTCTAGTTAAAAGTAAATCAATAAAAAGTCAATATTTTTCTTCTAGAAAATCGACTTCAATGGCCCTGGATCTAAAAAACTCAACCATAGATGTATTATAACCAGCGTATTGACAGAGGAATTGATTGCAAATACAAAAACATGCTAGCATGCATGTGCCATCAGTAGTCAATTTATTATTTTTGAGTGAGATTTAAAGAAACTGTATTTTCATTATTTTGCCCCAGAGGATAACTGGAAAAGAGGTGTAATGACAGAACATTTAGAGCAGGGGGGCACATGAGGTGAGGTGGGGAGGGTGAAGCTGCAGTACCGTGAGTGCTGCTGTAAATGACTGAGCTGCCTGAAAGATTTCTGGCAGTAGGAGCAGGTGTAAGGCTTGGCCCCACTGTGGATACGGATGTGCTGCGCCAGGTAGCTGGAGTTGGCGAATGACTTGGAGCAGTGAGGACACTTGTGAGGTTTGGCCTCTGTGTGCGACTTGGAGTGGATCTGCATGTCTGACTTACTGAAGAAAGTCGCCGCACACATCCGGCACCTACAGGGGGAGAGACAAAGGGAATGGAAAGGGGATGATGGAACAGGAAGGGTGAGGACAAGAGGACAAACGGAAAAAAGAAAGTGGGAGATTATGAGAAGGGTAGGATAGAATCAAATTAGTAGAAGGGAAATTAAAATGGAACCAACGGCAGAAAGAGCAGGTTCAGATCATATATTTTGGGGGTGCAGGGGGATAGAAAAGGTGGAGAAAGGTGAAGGCAGAGGAGCATTGTGCAGATATTAGTGCAGGAGACAAGAGTGCAAAGATCATGCTGATAAAAGGACAAAGAGGACAACAAAGGGAGGTGGTCCATCAGGTGTAGATGGAATGTGTGTGAAGCTCATGTTGTGTTTTTAAATGCAAATGTTTTGGTTTCCAAAGACATTTTTTTTGGAATGGACCAGCCTCTATAAAGCAAGCTCGCTCTGACACAGCATGCAGTGAGTTTAAAGCAGTTTCTACTCAGAAAGCAATTTATTGGCATCCATTTCAGCTGAAGACAAAAATCTGATTCAACAGGACACAGAGGTGCAGGTGCAACTGCAGTAGCAGGACAGCAACACTTGTATGGCGTTTCCCATCTTACCTGTACGTCTTAGTGCTATCTTTCGGTACCAGATCCTCGTCTTCGTTCGACAGGTCGTATGGGTCCCCAGTACGCTGATGCAGTGACGACAGCTACATGAAAGAACACACTATTAGCACAAGACAAGACATGTTTTGTTATACACCAGTTGCGTCTTACATTGCCGTCAGCTGACAGATGAGCTAGGATGAGAGTTTCACTTCCTGGTCCACCTCCGGGAACTGGGCTTGACACGGTCACTCTTCTTTTTCTGCCTCTTTTTGAAGCACCCGGCGTCATCGGAACGTGAGAAGTCCCACCGCTGTCTTTTTTTTCTACAAAAGTAGCAGTTTGTCAGGACGATCACATCCACTGGAGTGAGCAGATCTTATCCATCTTATGTAGCATGTAAAAGTTCCAGGGCAACATCCTGTGACTTCAAGCGACTTAAAAGAAATTGCGATTTGCAGACATTCATCAGTCTCAGCCCATCTTTGTATTAGCTTGTAGCCGTTTACATGGTGCGAATGGTTTCATTCTTGCATCAAACACAGTCTGGAAGAAAAAGCACTGAAGCCAGAACTGTCTCAGACAAGAATGTGTCAACACGCTCCTGGAAAACTTGAACAACTTGTCATCTGCAGATGTGCACAGACACTTTTTAAAGTGGTTGGTACACATTGCATACAATGTATTCATTATTAATTTATATTATTACATGTACAATAACTATATAAGCCAGCAAGAGTAAAAGTAGCATGAATTGTTCAAGTTCAAAAATCACATTACAGGGTTCTCATTAGGGCAGCTTTACACTAGAAAAGTTGTCATGGATGTTGTATAGACTAGTTTATCATAAATGTTTCTTTCCCCAAGAACCCTTTACTGGCCAAACGGGAGTCATTTTCCTCTCCAACGCATCCAACTTTCGCCCTGAAGCTAGTCCAACAGGCATCTCTCGATGCACGATCCATTTATGATTGTAATAATTCATTGAAATATTTTACGTTACATCACTTTACCTACCGTGAGAATGGAGTGCTGAAACCATTATAGTCGTTCCTGGATTGCCAGAGATAAAGGATTGAGTCGACGAGGGGTTCATCAGAGTTCCAGCAGGAGTAGTGATGACCAGACCAGCTGCGTGGAAAAGTGATTGAGAAATACAACACGTTAACACTTGAATAAACGAAACAGGGAATCAAAAGACACCGAGTAAATACCACTAAACCTTTGCTCACCTGCAGTCATGATGCCTGTGGATGGGACTGGCAGTACCGTGACATTTGGGCTGCTGTGTGGCGGGTGGAGGTGTGCAACAGAACTCGTCTGATCTCCTCCTTCTGCCTTGGTCCCGGGAGTCGGGACGGTGAGAAGAGTGGTCTGGTAGTGGGGCGCCGAAGAAGTGAATGATGCGTGGTTCTTTTCGTGATGCTCCTTCACTTTGTTTAGGAACATTGCATTCTCAATCTGAGGGAAATAATTATTATCAGGTTATAAGGTCATAATAAAACAACCCAATAAATAACATAAACCTACACAATGCTAAATTTATTCTCCTTAATCAGTTTTAAATAAAAAAATGCGGCTCACCTGTCCTTGCATGGTGGGTACAGGCAGACCAGACCAGAAATAGGATGAATTGAAATGAGAATCCTCCATTTTTACTGGAACAAAATACACAATTAGATCACACCATAGATTTACTTTATATTTTTATGAATGCAAGAATACAAACAAATCATCTACAAGTGCAACTTGTAACAATTACAAGAATAATGTTAATTTTACTCTTCCTAAAACTTCCTTTAACACTTGATTGTCTATTGGGGCTCAACTGAGACAAACTTCCAGGCACTGGGGTGAACCAAGAGAAAAGTTGGCAAAAGATGTCAAGAATCAAAACCCTTCCATCGGGGATCATCCTGGAAGCACCGGGTCGACAGACGACAGCCAGGGTCTGAGGCAGCGATAAATGCAACAGCAATCCAGCCTCATGGGAGTGAACACATTGTAAGAAGGAAGTGTAAAGAGAGAACTTTCTTTCACTTCACACTGCATGTGGCTGTCTACAATGGTTGCTAGTTGTATTGCCACAAACTATAAATAGGCCCCTGACGATCCATCCATGTTTATATTAAATTACACACACACACACATATACATAAGTAAATAAGTAAGTCATTTTTATTTATATAGGGCTTTTCCAGACCAGGGTCACAAAGCGCTTAAACAATCAAAACAATATTCAATAAAGTATATACTTTAAAGGTCAAGATAAAACTGAGAACACAACAGGAGTTCCAGAAAATCAAGGAAAAGCCTGAACGAATAAAAACGTCTTAATGTTTCTTGAAGGAAACATAAAGATATAAAATTTTAATTTTTTGTCATGAATCAACAACAAGTGGGACACAATCGTGAAGTGGAACGAAATTTATTGGATAATTTAAACTTTTTTAACAAATAAAAAACTGAAAAGTGGGGCGTGCAATATTATTCGGCCCCTTTACTTTCAGTGCAGCAAACTCACTCCAGAAGTTCAGTGAGGATCTTTGAATGATCCAATGTTGTCCTAAATGACTGATGATGATAAATAGAATGCACCTGTGTGTAATCAAGTCTCCGTATAAATGCACCTGCTCTTTGATAGTCTCAGGGTTCTGTTTAAAGAGAGAACCATGAAGACAAAGGAACACACCAGGCAGGTCCAAGATACTGTTGTGGAGAAGTTTAAAGCCGGATTTGGATACAAAAACATTTCCCAAGCTTTAAACATCTCAAGGAGCACTGTGCAAGCAATTATATTGAAATGGAAGGAGTATCAGACCACTGCAAATCTACCAAGACCCGCCGTCCCTCCAAACTTTCATCTCAAACAAGGAGAAGACTGATCAGAGATGCAGCCAAGAGGCCCATGATCACTCTGGATGAACTGCAGATAACTACAGCTGAGGTGGGAGAGATTTAGCTTCCAACAGGACAATGATCCAAAACATAAAGCCAAATCTACAATGGAATGGTTCACAAATAGACGTATCCAGGTGTTAGAATGGCCAAGTCAAAGTCCAGACCTGAATCCAATCGAGAATCTGTGGAAAGAGCTGAAGACTGCTGTTCACAAACGCTCTCCATCCAACCTCACTGAGCTCGAGCTGTTTTGCAAGGAAGAATGGGCAAGAATTCCAGTCTCTCGATGTGCAAAACTGATAGAGACATACCCCAAGCGACTTGCAGCTGTAATTGCAGCAAAAGGTGGCGCTACAAAGTATTAGCGCAAGGGGGCCGAATAATATTGCACACCCCACTTTTCAGTTTTTTATTTGTTAAAGTTTAAATTATCCAATAAATGTTGTTCCACTTCACGATTTGTGTCCCACTTGTTGTTGATTCATGACAAAAAAATTAAAATTTTATATCTTTATGTTTGAAGCCTGAAATGTGGCGAAATGTTGAAAGGTTCAAGGGGGCCGAATACTTTCGCAAGGCACTGTATATATATAGAATTCATCTACTTAGTCCAAGTTAGGTTGTCTGTATAACAGTGAGAGGAACGCTTATTAATTACCTTTTAAAAGCCAAAAAAACAAGCATTGAAGTTCTAAAACACAAAAATTTAAAAAACAGTCAAACACATATAGTTGAACCATTATCACAGATCTGATCCAGCATTACACCCCAGCTCGGGCTCTGAGGTCCGTGGATCAGAATCTACTGATGGTTCCTCGCACACGGTTCAGGACCAGAGGAGAGAAATCCTTCCAGACTGTTGCTCCTAGGCTTTGGAACATCTTCCTCTCTCTTTGTGTTTGATGATCTACTGACTCCTTCAAGAAACATCTTGTTTGTAGTTGTTCAGGCTTTTCCTTGAACTCCTATTGTGTTATCAGTTTTATCTTGACCTTTAAAGTATATACTTTATTGAATGTTGATTTGATTGTTTAAGCGCTTTGTGACCCTGGTCTGGAAAAGCGCCATATAAATAAATAATACTTACTTATTTTATGTGTCTGAAGACAGTCATCAATTAATTGTCAGTCAGGTGTTGCTTGTTTAAACCGACACCTGATTGGTTAACTCATGTGTGCTTGACTGGTTGGAACAAAAAACCTGCACCACCCTGAACCCTTTTCCTGGACCAGTGTGACATCCCTGGTCTACAGCAACACTTGCACTAGAACAGATGCAGCTCTACTGACAGGCAGCGACTAATCTGATCTAAACTTATACTATATATACTACGCAGTGTTACCAGGCCTGGCTCGGTGATCGATTGGGGAAACGATTGTATGGATTCAGAGGAAGCTAAAAAAACAAACAGTATTGGATGTAAATGGTTGTTTGAGACAGAGATGGAGGCGAGTGGTTGAAGCAGACCAGAGCGTTTCTGAAAAGACTTCCGGCTGCATAGTCATGTTATTTTAGCTACAAGTAGCATTAGCGGCGCGGAGAAGGAACGGAGATTCGTTTACCGGAGCAGACGACTCGGTTTGCCTCGCGGGGGCTCCTGCAGCCGCCAGGGATGCTTGTGAAGAGACAATACGGTGAACGAATGGAAGTTTCCTTTTTTAATCTTCTCGTTTTTCAAGTTTCTTTTAACCTCCGGTGAAGCAGCTGGCTCGGTTGAGCCTCACTTCCGCCGGATAACGTCGTCAGACAAAGGGAGTACTGTTTGATGACGTCATTTCTGGTCGCTCCAGACGAGTTGGTTTACGATTAGTTTTTATTTTATTTATTTTCATACACACGTACTCGTATGATCTAGAAGAAAACAAAACGTAATCGTAAAGAAAACGAAAAATAATTAAAACATGAATCTTTATCCTATTTTTTTTTTAAATATATCTTTACTGAATATGTTACATCTATTTTAATTGTATTATTATTATGTGACCCCGGTCTAGAAAAGCGCTATACAAATAAAAATTACTTACTTACACACTTGCAGATCTACCAGAGAGTGGTCTTGCTCTGTTGACAGTATTTACTATTATTGTTGATTATTTTTCAAGTTGATTATTGGAGGAACAATGAAAATTTAAATATTATTTCTAATATTTAGATGTCTGTTATGCTTTTATACATCTGTATTTCTTTGTAAATGTACATGTTTTGTGGGGTAATATTATTGTTTATTTTTGCTAGAATTCTCAATTTATTTTGTTTGGTTGTATGAGATTGCACAGTTTAAGTATCTTCGTATAATCACGAGAACTAAAAAGAAAAATGAAATAAATAAAGTGCATTCAACCTATTGGGTTAACTTATTGTTAAGAAACATCTCAAGACATTTTTATTTGTTCAGGCTTTTCCTTGATTTTCTGGAACTCCTGTTGTGTTCTCAGTTTTATCTTGACCTTTAAAGTATATATTTTATTAAATATTGTTTTGATTGTTTAAGCGCTTTGTGACCCTGGTCTGGAAAAGTGCAATATAAATATAAATTACTTACTTATATTAATTACATTTTTGCTAAGGGCCAAATAGTGGCTTCACACCGGCTTTCTTCCTAGATAATTTTGAAATTATTCGACAGAGAAAGTATTCAACTGAAATCATTTTCCCTTAAACAGTTCACTGAGTGTCCACACGGTGACGCTGTAGGAAAAGCTTATCGTGTCAACCTCAACAAATCAACATCCGGCGACACGTCATAGGTGATCAACTACCATAACTTGCTCTTTTAAGGATATTCCAAGACAATCCGGCCCGTAAATCCGTCTGGATTTTTGTTCAAACAAACATTGAAAAGACATCTACACACCGACCGTCTGGAGCTTCAGATGGGGGAAGTGCGGAAGCTGCAGAAGAAGTTAAGGCAGATTGAAAATCTGGAAATAAAAATCAGTCTCACACCAGAAGAGAGATTTAAGGTACATAAAAAGATCCTCCACATTTATAAACCCAAATCCTTCCTGTTTTAATGTTGTTTCTATTACAGATATCACGCTGTGATTCACTCATGCTTGATGGGATTGTTTTTCTTTTCTGCATTATAGTTCTACTTAAACTGTAAAGTGTCTTCTGATAAAACACCTTGAATAGAATCGAATAGAAAATTGAATGTCACCCAATAAGATAATTATTTAATAATGATACGTTTCATAAAAACACATAGTAATGTTTCCCTTTTTATAGTATTTATGGATTGTAAATATAAGAATCCATTGATAATGGAAGTATCAGTTATCTACGATGCCTTAAATTAAATTAAATTAATAATGAAATGCAAAATCAAACAAATAATTGTTGTTCCTTCTTACCTGTACTAGCAGTATCATGCAATAGAGTAATGCATATATATACAGTATATATATATATCTATATAATATATATCTACTACATCTCCTCGTTTACTCTGGCACTTTGCATTTTATAATTTTATTACTTGACAACACATGATACAGAATAACAAAAGCTGCAGTTCAAAAAAAAAAGAAAAAATGGGATGGATTTATATTCCCTTTCATGTACAGCTTGTTGTGATTATTTACTATTAATTTTGTCTGTTTCTGTGCATGGACTTTTAAATAAATTAATAAAAAAAAGAAGATAATTCTTCTTCATCGAATATGTAAATAAAAAAATAATATTATTGTATAAACAAAAATGTCATGGATCATTAGAGGACTAATGCAGTGTTTGAGATTGTGTTACGTATTATTTGGCTTTTCCTTGATTTTCTGGAACTCCTGTTGTGTTATCAGTTTTATCTTGACCTTTAAAGTATATACTTTATTGAATATTGTTTTGATTGTTTAAGCGCTTTGTGACCCTGGTCTGGAAAAGCGCTATACAAATAAAAATTACTTACTTATTTACTTACTTACGTGCTTAAAACATCCCACCAGGGGATGCGCTCTGTTTCATGTGAAAGTAATATAAATCAAAATTGATCAGCTTTTCTACTTTTTTGATGTTCAGTGAGAGAAGACACAAGGGAGTGAAATAGGGACTTAATCACAAAAATAAACTAGATTGTCTTTCACAATCTTCTTTCGTCTTTGTCATGACACAATTTCATATGATTAAAAAAAAAAAAATAGGTTGCAAACAATTAATTTATGTAACTCGAAATCATTAACTATAAAGCAACATTTTCATAAAAACAACATTTTCTGACTAATACTGCAGATAAAAACACCCCCAGAACCCTCAGTGATTTATCTCTTTTCTAAGAATAAAATCGTTGTCACGCACCTTGGAAAATAAATGAATAGGATAACGAGAGTAATTGTATCAAATTAATTAGTCTCTCTTATATGGAAGATATGAGCAGTTCTCTAAAGAAATGTTAATCTGGTTAGTCAGCAAGTGGGTTAAATTAATGAACCTAAAACAGCCAAATGTGTTAATGTAGTCTCTTTAAATTGTTGCATTAGACATTTTTAAGTACGTACAGACCTCTTTCAAACCACGCTGACAGCATGACCCAGTTTTTACATCATGTTTTAATAAAACAACATCAGATCTGCTCATAATAGCTACATAGAGAAACATGCAGAAGCAACTTTGAAGAACTTCAGACAAATAGTATAGTTTATACGTATTTAATTTTCCAACTTTTCCCTGAGGAAATTTGACATCAGACGTGAATCCGATTGGAACGCTTCTTGTATTCTTTTTGTTTCATCGGGACAGCATCACTTTTGTAATTATAATTTAAAAGCATCTGTTTGAAATCATTGGAAAATGCTCTGATGATTTTGCACAAAAGTATCGCACAAAATGATCTGGAATTATCGCAGAAAGTAACATTGTATTATAACGTGTATTATTTTGGAAGTGGAGCTAGAAAGGCTGCCTCGGTGCTCTGTTCTGTTACTCTATTGCTTATTTTGTGTGTTATGTCATTCGTTTATTCTGTACTGAAACCATGATTGATCAAATGGATTTTAAACTCAATCACAAAAATTGCCAAAATTTAAATTATAGGTGAAACAAAAGTCTATATCTATACATTGACGATTGAGTTATAGGTGGCATTCCATCCCTTCATGCTTCCATCTGCATTTCTTTTTTGTTATTTGGAAATGTTCAAATTCATTTTTGACACTTAAAATATTCATGACCCTGGTCTAGAAAGGCGCTATATAAATAGAGATTATTATTATTATTATTATTATTATAACACTTAATGTTGTTTTTTGGACTTAACCAAAATCATTTGATTAGGTTTCACTTGTCTTAAAAAAGTGAATAATATGTATTGTACTTATAATTCAGACAACACCAAAGCAGCCTGGATTCTAGAACAACTTGATCACATTATTTATTCATCATTATGTTCCTTTTATGATTTCACCGCTGCAAAAAACCTTCTTTTCAGCAGCACTCTTTTGATCTGTTCCCTTTATTTGTGCTTCTTGTCTCAATAACCCCAAACTTGAAATCTAATGAGTTCAAAAAGTATTATTGAGGATCAAGAAGCCAGAATAGATAATTTTTTATCAGGGTTCAACATTCATCCTTTTTTTCTGTCTCATTTATCCAGTCTGGCAATCAGATCGAGTCCCGCTTGTACTTGACTGCCTGCAGTCATGCATCACTGATGATAATTCAATAATATGATAATAAGACAGAGAGAGAGTTATTTTCAGCAGCCCAGAGAGAATTCATGCTTTTGACATTTAAAAAGTGGATTCAGATGAAAATGACAAAGGGGAATGTTTTAAATCCAGCGCAGGAATATTATGATACACAAACACACATAGGATTAGATGAGATATCTTGATAGTTACTTCATAAAGTAAAGGTCAGAATGGCAAACGTTTATTATTTATCATCCAGTAAATAAAGAACCAAGTCTTTATTGAGAGATTGGAAATAAAGTAGCTCCTGCACAGCCTTGCTGGGTCACTCTTCTACCATGTATTGATCCCTAAAAAAAGAAAGAAACCTGAAACTTAAATGTATATTTTTATTTGTTGTTAATGACAAATATGTCAGTATCATCATCATAGATATCCCTGGTGTTATCTCAGGGTCAAGGTGACCCGAGGGCCTGAAAACAAATTTGTTTGTTTTATCAGTTGTGTTTTCTCCGGATCGAGGCGAACAGCCTCTTTGTCTTCCCTAAAAACATGTGCAATGGTTAAGGTTGTTAAAGGTTGCTTTAACATAGGATCATTATTAAGTAAGTAAGTAAGTAAGTAATTTGTATTTATATAGCGCTTTTCCAGACCAGGGTCACAAAGCGCTTAAACAATCAAAACAATATTCAATAAAGTATATACTTTAAAGGTCAAGATAAAACTGAGAACACAACAGGAGTTCCAGAAAATCAAGGAAAAGCCTGAACAAATAAAAACGTCTTAAGATGTTTCTTGAAGGAGTCAGTAGATCATCAAACACAAAGAGAGAGGAAGATCGTTCCAAAGCTTAGGAGCAACAGCCTGAAAAGATTTCTCTCCTCTGGTCCTGAACCGTGTGCGAGGAACCATCAGTAGATTCTGATCCACAGACCTCAGAGCCCGAGCTGGGGTGTAAGGCTGGATCAGATCAGTGATGGAAGGAGGAGCCTGACCATGAATAGATCTGAAAGTAAGAACCAGAATTTTAAAGTTAATCCTGAAAGAAACTGGAAGCGTTAAAGAGTTTTAAGGATCAGAGAAATGTGAGTTCTTCTACTAGAGTGGGTCAGAATTCTCGCTGCAGAGTTCTGTATCAACTGCAGGCGAGACAGATCCTTCTTGTTAAGACAATTAATTAATTAAGACTTATTAATTGACAAATGCAATATGGTTTTTAAAAGATAATGTCTTTCAATGCAAAGTAAATATGGCATTCATGAGCTTAAAGAACTCTTCAGATCATGGTCATCGAGGTACTACATTGGTGGCGCTAAATGAGAATGGCTTAAAATATTTAGTAATGTTTTCGGGGAGCCAAAGTGTTTCTCCTTGAACATCTGTTTTCATCCACATGTTGAACTTGTTTTCATGGAATCAACACGGACAAATGATGTTTCTCGTAAACAACTTGTGGATTTAGCAGCTTGTGTCTTCTTCCCTCTCAGATCTCCAGGAAGGCGGAGCTGCGTTCCAGATTGGCTGAGCTTCAGCTGCAGCTCTCTGGCCCGGAGCTCACTCCAGGGATCGTGGGAGACGAGAAAGAGCAGAAGATGAAAAGACAAGTGTAAGTAAGCAAAGGGGAGACTCGCTGGTGAAGCGAGGGCCAATGGAGAAAATTGTAATTCATCAAAAGCTGCAATATGGGCTTTGAAGCCTTTGATTTGCTTTTGCGTGTCAATCTTAAAGCACTGGGGGTCGAATCCTGTCAAATTGGAACCTTCCGCTGACGGTTTGTGTAAACATCGTTCTAAAAGCCTGCGTTTAGAAGTGAGCCTCGGGGTGCATTTTAGGAAGATAATTGCTGCATCAAATTCATCCGGCTTGTAGATGAGACAACGGCTAATAGGTTTGTATAGAACTCTACAGGATTAGAAAATACATGTGTCTACGGGCCACACGTTCTAGCACACGCTGAATACTGCTGTCATTCTTTCTTATGTATACATAAATATATGTCCCTGAACATATGTGTGTTTGCAACTATATCTTCTGCCATGCATTTTTATAGAGATTAACAACGTGTTTAAATTCTCCTCTAAATGAGTAGATTCACAAATGGCTAATAATCCCTAACAATAGTAAGTAAGTAAGTAATTTTTATATAAATATTGTATAGCGCTTTTCCAGACCAGGGTCACAAAGCGCTTAAACAATCAGAAAAATATTCAATAAAGTATATACTTTAAAGGTCAAGATAAAACTGAGAACAACAAAGGAGTTCCAGAAAATCAAGGACAATAAAATAATTGTGTGTTTGTTGAATTGTATTAAAATATAATATATCATAATAACATGTTTGGATCAATATCAGGAGGATATTCCCAGCATGCATTTCAACAATGTACTTTGTAGTTATGCTACTCTTATGTGTCTCGAGTTTGCTCTTACTTTGGTTTAAAATGTTTTTATTGAGCATTAGTAGGCAATGCAAGTACACACCGGTACGACTCATACATCCCATCATGGCAGCAATTTCACTGCAAAGCCCTTATTTTAATAAAGAAAAGAGAAAAATGCATACATGAAGAGGATATACAGTACAATTCAAAACGAAGCAAATACCATGCACAACAAAGCGGCGATAGACAAATAAATAAA
Organism: Callionymus lyra; assembly: GCF_982586985.1. Classification (NCBI taxonomy): domain Eukaryota; kingdom Metazoa; phylum Chordata; class Actinopteri; order Syngnathiformes; family Callionymidae; genus Callionymus; species Callionymus lyra. The sequence continues at coordinate 20,136,038 of NC_141830.1, forward strand.
GGGTGAACATAATCCCTCTGGTATCAATGCCATATATCGGTCACTATCTATTGGAATGGACATGTAGCTACTGATTAAAGCTTTCAGTCAAAAACATGTAAAGGTCCTTAAATATATTAAGAATAATACTCGTGTTTCATGGAAAGTTTTTTTTTTTTGCGAGTTAGCTTTACAGCATCTGACTATTTCCATTTCCAGGCAGGATGTCTCTGCACCAATGGATGTGTCACTTTTACTTTAAAGCATTATTTTTATTAATAATATTTATTTTCACATTTTTTCAAGGTTAACACAAAGCAAACACAGTCCAAGCAAATGAAAAAATATATACAGTATGAAAAGAAAAGAACGCAATAAAAAAAACAAAAAACAAGGGGTGTTACATGCTTACTACACGTTATGCTGAGGCATTTTTACGTTTTTGATAGTCAGTCTACTTTTTCCAGTGCTTATTGTGGCTTTCTGCCTTAATTCTTATATAAAATGTAAATCTTTCCATGACAAACATATCCTCCACTATGTTCAGCCACCTATCCAGTGGAGATTCACTTTTGAGCCAATTTCTCATGATTTGTTTTTTTACAAGCTATAGTAAGTAAGTAAGTAAGTCATTTTTATTTATATAGAGCTTTTCCAGACCAGGGTCACAAAGCGCTTAAACAATCAAAACAATATTCAATAAAGTATATACTTTAAAGATCAAGATAAAACTGATAACACAACAAGAGTTCCAGAAAATCAAGGAAAAGCCTGAACAAATAAAACGTCTTAAGATGTTTCTTGAAGGAGTCAGTAGATCATCAAACACAGAGAGAGAGGAAGATCGTTCCAAAGCTTAGGAGCAACAGTCTGGAAGGATTTCTCTCTTCTGGTCCTGAACCGTGTGCGAGGAACCATCAGTAGATTCTGATCCACAGACCTCAGAATTAGGTTAATTAGCTAGAATGTTAAAAACATGAAGATCTTTCTTATCTATAGCAGTCCAAGGTAGAGCAAGGTACAGATATCTTGGATCCTTTGGAACCCTGTAGCCCAGAATCTCCTCGGAGACAACGATGACATCATACCAGAATTGTTTACAATCCGGTGCATGACCGAAAAAACGTGTGTGTGATTGTCACTCCGGCGACCACACTGTCTCCAACAATGTTGTTCTTTGTTAAATTGCTTAACTTTGAAGCGTTATTTAATGGTCATGCTTTATGTTTTCATCTTATACGTTTAAGTCAAGGTCAATATTCTGGTGAACGATCCTTTCAGGAGTTCAGATGTCTTGCTATCCAAGCCCATGGTGTGAACGGCGGCGCCCTCTTCTTCCTTTAAAATATTAGATTTTTTCCTGCAGACTGGATGGATCAGGGATCGGCTATTGAAGCTTCATAAAGAATTGTCTTCATTTTCACAGACCTCTAGATGACGATCTCTGCTGTATAATCGTTGCCTTGACTCAACTGTTGCAGTTCATATTTGCAATATTGTCACAAATAATCTGAATTCTGTGTACGTTCTGAAAGTGAGACTTTGATCCATTACTTAGCCCTTTTTTTTGTGCCGACACAGCGAGGACATCCTTCCATCGCCAACCTCTCCAGCAACGAAAATCCTCAGGGGAGAAGAGAAGTCCAGAAGTAAAGGAGCTCCGGCGTCTGCCGGCACCAAAGAGACGTGTGGAGCAGCAGACAGCAGCAGACATCAGGCCAGGAGGACTCAAGCCTCGGTGTCACATCAGCAGCCAGACTCTGACGTGGACACGGACCAGCAGACAGTACAGCAGAGTGAGCAGTAACTCATCCACTCATCCACCAACACAGGAATGTCAATGTCAGCCATTACAATACATTAATACGATCGAGAAAGTGAAAAGGAACCTGGGTCACAAGAGCAAATGTGTTGCGCTCTTAAACAACAACAAGAACAAAAGTTGTCCTTAATCCTGGAATTCTACAGAAAAATATTAGATAAAAATAATATTTTTGTTCATGTTCTTTAACTAAATATAAAAGTTATACCATCAATAGCAACTGTTCAGACTATTTTACCAAAATCAATCTCACTGCTTCATCCTTCAATCTCAAACTATTTTAGCGTATGTTATTAACAATTGTATACTGAGTACATATGTGTGTTTTCATGTGTATATTTAGCACCATATTTTATTTTTCTATATTACCAATAAATCAAGATATTTACTTATAGTTCCCTGTAATTTCCAGCAGAAATATAACCACATTAAAAGGTAGTTACATACACACTATAATCTTTTAGTGTTTAAAGGTTGAGAACGGGACAAACGTGCTGTGTTTAAAAAACATCTGACATTTTAAATCTGATGATAGTTATTTTTATCAAGGGGAATATTCAAGGCACCATATTTTGCTGGCTAACTATTGTAAGTAAGTAATAGTTATTTGTAAAGGTGGATTGTTTTGTTTCTTCTTTTGTTTAGATTTAGACTAAAAATCCCTTACAAATATAGAAATCGGGGTTCTCAATTTTCCCCTTTTTCTGTCATAATTAGTCTCAATGGAAAGTGTCATGACTCTCTTTTTTTAAAGAAACGTTATTATCCCTTGTTATCTCAGGGTCAAGATGAACGACCTGCCTGGCTTCCATAAATACATATGCACTGGTGGAGGTTGTTCATCTTGACCCAGAGGCAACAAAAGGGATACCTCAAACTCATTTGTTGTCCTTCAGGTCACCTTGACCCTGAGATAACGCAAAGATAATACACGATAAATGCGAATGTTGTAAGTTGCTATCGGACAAAAGAAAAAGGGACAAACAAATGGCCTGGAGGATCAAATAAAGAAGAAAAAAGAGCCCTGTAACAAAGAACTTAAAAAAATTAACAAGTGATCTATGAATGTAAAATAAAAATTTGCATTCATTTCCACGATGGCTCTCAATATTTCAGTTGAACCGTTTAAAGAAAAGTGCTTGATCTAAAGGTCGGCTGTTTAAACGCGGACCCGGGTCAACACCAGGGTAGCGGCGCTAGCTTGAATTATTAACATTAATCAGGTTAACATTTCCACACTCACACTGGCTCTCATTACAAGCAGACTGGCTGCATCACAACCCACATTCCACAGCCTTGGAGCGAGATCGCCCCACGCTTCACAGCAGTCGACTAATCCATATTAAAGAAGTGTGTAGATTAGCAGGCTGTGGTGCCGATGAGTCAACATCACTAATTGAACCAAATTCCTTCCTGTTTTTCCAGGCGCAGATGCTGAATTCACTTCCCTCAGAGCGTCTTGGGAGAAGGCAAAGTTCCGCTTGAGGCGATTGGAGGGTCACAACGACATTGTCACATGTGTCGTTGCCGTTGACAACCTGGTGATTTCCGGGAGGTAAAATATACATTTGCATAATAGCTATGCAAAGTGACCATTTTAGCTAATTTTCCCGCCAACATGCTGCAGCTCGTTTCCCAGACCGTCTGACTTGTGTTTCTCTTCCTGCTCCCCGGGACTCCACGGACTTCACTGCTTCCGTTGCAGTTTTTAAGAGCCTTCTGTTTCACTCACGCCATCTTTCCTCTCCTTTTCACACCAGCCGGGACACAACCGTGAAGGTGTGGCATGTTCCCACGGCAACAGAGCACAAGAACCTGGGGGGTCACACTGGTGGTATCACCTGCCTGTCAGCCCCGCCCCCCGAGTACTGTAAGAAGCTCGGTGAGCATGCACACACACAAACACACACACACACCTACACAAACACACACACACACACCTACACACACCTACAGAAACACACACAAACATACGCAAAAACACACACAAACTCAGACACAGACACTTGTTGACACAAAAACACACGCACAAACACACACACACAAAACTACACAAACACACACAAACATATGCAAAAACACGCACAAACACACACACACACACAAACACACACACACACACACACACACACACACATACGCGCACACACACACACGCGCACACACACAACTACACGCACACAAACAGGTCTGCAACAAAACAGCATTTACACCTGTTAAAACACAGAAAAACACACACAGACACTTGTTGACACAAAAGCATGCAGGCACACACACACACACAGACGTGAAAGCGCACACGCAGTAGGTAAGCAAAAAAACTTCATTTTACACTTTTAACATCCAAACAAACACACTCACACACTCACACATAGGTGCACGTTGGCACGCAACAAAACATAATTCAGACTTGTTGACACACACTTGTTGATACACAAACACAGTAGCATACACACTAACAAACCCACTCGCCAAAAAAACAGCATTTACACACACACACACACATACACAATGGATACAGATCCACAAGCAGTGTTAAAAACACTCAGTATAGACACATGAGCCGACAGACGCACACAAAGTTAGAACACACAAACCTACAGGATTAGGACAGAAGACACTCAACAACACAAGAACACGCACACAACGTGGTGGTCTGCATGAGTGACGCCGGCGTCCTCTGGTCTAGTAACGATGGAGCAGCTCCTCAGACACTTGTGAGACTGGAGTCGTTCTGCAGCAGCAGACTTCCATCACTCCAGCTCCTGCTCTCTCCCACACTTCCTCCTCTGACTCCGAAACACATGTTGTGACGCGGCGTGCTGAAATAAAGCAGCTTTCACTCTTGTATGTTACCACACAGAAGACGCCGCAGCATCCGTCCATCTGTTTAGTCCAGAAAAACCGAGCCAATAATCGGGTTTACGAGACAAGAAATCAAGTTTTGTCGTTGATTCTGAAATCATCTTAGCTATAAAAGTGCACATTTTTGGTCACGCAGATGACAAGAAGAAACTTTACAAATATATGACTCATGAATTCATCTGATGCAAAGAAAGAAATGCTGCGGCTTCCTGTTATGTGCATCGCGTAGAACATCTACTTCTATTTTCATGCCTCTTAGTTCTAGATGTCAAAAATTAAATTGGAAGCTGCAATATCTACCGGAGCAAAGTGTCAAAATTAAGAGTAATTTCATGTGGCCCGCTGGATGGTTGGTTTAAAGTAGATGAACATTCATGTTGATATGATGAGCTACAAAGATGTCAGTCTTTAAGATAAGATAAGGTTCAGAGATGAATGGATGTGATGAAATAGAGATATTGTCTCTAGCCTGCAGTTGATTCAGAACTCTGCAGCGAGAATTCTGACTGCTCTAGTAGAAGAACTCACATTTCTCAGATCCTTAAAACTCTCCTTAAATTCTGGTTCTTACTTTCAGATCTGTTCATGGTCAGGCTCTTCCTTACATCACTGATCTGATCCAGCCTTACACCCCAGCTTGGGCTCTGAGGTCTGTGGATCAGAATCTACTGATGGTTCCTCGCACACGGTTCAGGACCAGAGGAGAGAAATCCTTCCAGACTGTTGCTCCTAAGCTTTGGAACGATCTTCCTCTCTCTCTGTGTTTGATCAGTTTTATCTTGCCCTTTAAAGTATATACTTTATTGAATATTGTTTTGATTGTTTAAGTGCTTTGTGACCCTGGTCTGGAAAAGCGCTATATAAATACAAATGACTTACTTACTTACTTAATTGTGTTTACTGATTTTTTGTTTTACATCCTTCCCAGCATGGACTCTGTCTCTGTCGGACAAGGAGAGGTTCATCTTAAGTGGCTCTGCCGACTGCTGCGTGAGGGTCTGGGCCCTAAATGTCGGTACGTTTAACAACACAGGCAAACAAATCTGAATCTATAAGATGGAAACGGCCTCGAGGCCTCTCGTGTGTGCGTGGTAATCAATGTTAGCCTGTGTGACTGCTGGTGTGTGTCCTGTCAATTAAATGAGTATTTTCTTGTAACTCCTGCAGGGCAGTGTGTGAAGTCTATCTACACCTTTAATGCCGTGACGGCGCTATGCTTCGTGCCAGAGGGAGACGGCTACATCATTACCGGTTCAGGTGCCTTTTTTTTTTTTTACCAGGATGCAAGATTTAAACGTGAGCGACATGCTGGTCATAATAATTGTAGCCGGGCATTGTATTTTATCAACACTGTGTCTGGAATAGTAATGATGGTGTCAAGAAGAGCTCTGAGCGATATTGTGTTTATGGAAACTAAAATAAAATTTACATTTTTCAAATTGTATCACAAATTGGGAATTTTGTAGTCTTGTCTTATGACAGGGGTTTTTACCATTAGATGAATCTGATGTGTTTGTGCCGCATAGCTACAATCAAATAAGACACGTTTGGCAATTATTCTCTTTAAATGTTTTGTTTGTAATTACAACATTCTTGTTTTAACAAAGCTGCATTTTTAGTGAATAATCAGTGATAAATGCATCATTTACAATATTGGGAATCATTATTTTAGGAAACGACAGTAATCCATTCTCCTTTATACCTGAACATTTTGACAATCGACAATTCTTTGACAGTCCCCCCAATAATTCAGTGTATAGTGCGGAAAATACAGTAGTTTTCTGCATTTAAATGAATGGTTGTGTTATCTGAAAATATTGTCATATTTAATATTCACTGATGACTTTGTTTTAACAACATTATTTGTTGTTCTCGTCATTTACATTCAGCTGTATTTGACTCAATGGCTGCAACCTTTAGTTTCCACCAGCAGGAGTGAATATTCTTGAGTTCTTTTGTCTAAGTGATTAGAAAACATGAATAATACATCTGCTCTGTACAAAGTGCTGTACGTTTAGCAACAAAAAGTTATTGACCATTTGTTTTACCATGACAACTCACAAAAGCAAAAGAAGACCAACACAAAAAACCTCAACAATATTGTTAAGTTAAAGATTGACAATTAAATTAAATGGTACAAAAGAAACCATTTGAAAATTTAACTAAGCACCAAGCCCCTTTTAAAAACTTAAGTTATAAACAGAACAAAAGTTACAAAAGGTAACAACTTTAATACTGAACTTTTCTCTGATAAGAAAGTTGTTTTTGCTAAAAAAATAAAAGTTAAGAATTGACTTCCGTATGGCTTTGAAGCGGTTCTAGACAGACGTCAGGCGGCTCTGGAGGGGGAGGCAGTGAACTGTCGGCTGCGATGACGTGGGCTACTCTAGCTCTCAGGTTGAGGTTGCCGAGGTGGTTAAAAAGCTTCTTGGTGGCAAGGCCCTGGAGGTGGAAGAAAACCACAGAGTTTCTCAAGACCTCGGATGTTACGGGTCTGTCATGGCTGACACGTTTCTGCAACGTCTCATGGGGGTCCTCTTTTTAAAAAGGGGGATTAGAGGGTGTGTTCCAACTGTAGGGGATCACACTCTTAAGCCTCCCTGGCAGGGTCTATTCACGTGTCCTGTAAAGGATGGATCGTCAGATAGTTGATCCTCAGATTCAGCAACAGAAATGTGATTTTCTTCCCGGTCGTGGAACTGCTCTACACCCTCGGCAGGATGCTTGATGGGAGTTTGCCCAACCTGTCCATGTGTGTTTTGTTGATCTGGAGAAGGTATTCCATTGTATCCCTGTGTCCTGTGGCAGGTGCTCCAATAATATGGTGTTCTCAGAGCCAAGTCAGACTCCTTCCCGGTGAGGGTTGGACTCACTCAGGGCTGCCCTATGTCACCGATTCCGTTCATAACTTTTATGGACAGGGGTCGTTGGGGGGGGAGGCACTGCTTTTGGCAGATGACGTGCTCCTGTTGGCCTCATCTGACCGTGACCTCCAGCTCTTACTGCAAAGGTTCGTAACTGAGTGGGAAGCATCATGGATGAGAACATTTGGACATCATTTTTCTCATTCTTATTTGATAACTTCTATAGGACCTTTAGCTAACATTGCATTTCCCTGGAACTTTGTGTATTGTTGAGATATCACCACAAGGTAATGGGCGATAGTAAAAGTATTATGTAAAGTCATATTAGGAGGAGGCATCCAACTAAAGTGTATCTTGTAAGCACAAGATACACTTTAGTTGGATGCTACTAATTCTGGGAGGTACCTAGTAATGTTATTTGTGATCCAAAATGAAGTATTTTAATGTTGTTATTTAATTCAGAGAAAAACAGTGTTTCCCCTGTAAATTCAAGCATATGTAGATTCAGCTGTTCACTCTGAGCTCTGACTTCACATAGAAACTTATGTTTTATGTGTTGTCACAGATACTAGGTTGATATTTTCTTGTTTTTGTCCCCGAAGCCTCCAAAAACACTACAAATGACTCGGAGGTGATTTAAAAGCAATATTCTAGCTTCCCCTTCAGGCTTAGTTTCCACACTTGTGTGCAACTTTATGGCTTCTGTTGTTTTGGAGGGTTCAACTTATCAACAACTGAGCCTTTTATTTTCGTTTCTTTCTTTTCCAAACCTCATTGATGACATCAATAAAATCCTCCAGGTGGCACAGCCATCTTCCATCGAAGATACTCTTTCCACAGCTCAGTGGGGGCAAAGTACCTTGAATTTTTGTATTAAGCTTCTCTTGCCAGCCTTTTTTTTTTATTAACAGGCTGTTGTTGAAGCGCTTCTCACTCAATTCAGAGACTTGAAATGAAACAAACAATGCGGTTCGATCAATCCAAGGTTCAGGTTCATTATTATTTGTTTTTATTTATGATTAGATGAAGCTTTTGTTGAACACCAAGGCTCGTGTTTTTCTAAATATTACGTTGACTTTTTCTCAAGTGTTGTGTTGTCAAGTGTTCAGAATGTTTTGTGCTGGTATCAATACAGCCGAGGAGCTTGTGAATATAATCAGCCAAAACGGAATAAAACAACACTCATTGACTCTTTCTGGTTTTAATGGCCTCGGATGAACTTTTTAAGACTTGAAAATTTGAGTTTGTGTTAGAGAAACTTAGCCAGTGATGTGAGATCCATACTGTGTGTTAGCCAAGTGTTTAGAAACAAAAAAAGTAAAATCAATATTTCTGGAAACGGAGAAGTTTGTAGTTTTTCATTTGATACCAAAAGGTTGCCATCAATTACGATGCGTTTTCGCTCCTGCTCACCCCAAGTTTGTTTCCGGTCCTGCCAAGAAAGATCTGACTGTCTTGTTGAGCCAGTAGTGGAATCGAACCAACTCTGTAACGACCACAGAAAGGTTGTGATAAGACACAGCCTCCCCTGGAAGATTAGGTCCCATATGCAGGGAATTGATAAATCGTTCATTAATTTATTATATTTACAGAAAGTCAACATTACTACTATAAAAACAATATGAACAGCCAGAAGGTGAAAAGCGTTTATACATCCACCTGTGAATCCGTTTCTCAATAAATTGAATGATAATTTATTTTCTTTACAAGGGCACTGAAATGACAACATTTAATCCCTTGTGTGATCATTCTAATGGTAATCTACAGTGGTTGTTGTTGTAACAAGAGATACACTGAGAGAGAATTTAATATTAGTTTTAGTTTTAGTTTTTTTCCGCTTGTAACACGGCAATAAAACAGACAGATAAAAAATATAACAAGCCTACCAGACAAATCATTGTCAAGTTTGAGTTGCTTTTCTTACCTAATGAAAGCCTTTGTCGTCTTATAATAACAATATATATAATATAATGACTCCCTCCTGCTGGGTTCAAGTAAAACATGTTGCTGCTTATAGTCTGATTATTAATTCAAAAGTATCAACCGTCACAGCCAGTACCGTCTTAGACCGGCACTGGCTGTGAGGGAGAAGCAAGACAGGGGGATGGAGAGAGAAAAGAGGGGGATGGAGAAATGATAAGAGAAGAGAGAACAATGTAGTCCAAATATTACAGTACTTGAAATTAATGTTTTCCTCATGGACTACAGCAGGGGTGGCAAACCCGGTCCTCAAAGAGCCGCAGTGGCTGCAGGTTTCCAAACGATCAAGCATGCACAGTTTAACCAATGAGGTTTTAGCTGAAACAAGCAACACCAGATTGACAATCAACTGATTATGCTACTAAGTCACCTGATTGTTGAAAATGTGTCCTCTTTGATTGGTTGGAACAAAAACCTGCACCCACTGCGGCTCTTTGAAGACCAGGTTGGCCACCCCTGGACTACAGCAATAGGCTCAAGGTGGCACCTTCAGTCAATCTTGCCAAACTTAAATAAAATGTGTTCAGTGCGACAGTTGTGTTCAACATTATTCAACCTCCACAGCAGTATGTTTTTGAAGGATATATATATATATATATTTTATGCTAAGACACATGCGACTCGAAAAACATTCTTTGTAAAATACCAATTCATGTTCCTTCTGTGATCACCTCATAGACAAAGTTATTCAACCCTTGAGTGACATACATCCATGTTACATACTGTAGACGTGAAACATAGCTTCACACAATGAATGCAGTGATCTACACATATTTTAGCCCCTTCTTCATGGGCAAAGACCTCAGGTTTCTTGACATTCTTGGGCTTTTGATGGCCAAGATGTTCTTATCTCTTTCAGGCTGAATGTTGGTCTGATATTTATCCCATAAAAAGGCTCAGATTCTGCTCGCCACTCTAGAAAAGAATATCCCAAAACCTTTCTGGTTGTCCACATGGTTTTTGGTATCCTGTAGTCGACTCTTCTTGTACTCAGCAGGGTGGCACGTCTAAGTAAGTAAGTAATAGTTATTTGTAAAGCACCTTTCTAGACCAGGGTCACAAAGCGTTTGAACAATCAAAAGCAATTAAAAAATATATATAAATCTAGAAAGGCAAAGACAACATAAGACAAACACAGAATTCCCAGAAGATCTGCACAAATAAAAACGTCTTAAGACGTTTCTTGAAGGAGTCAGTAGATCATCAAACACAGAGAGAGAGGAAGATCGTTCCAAAGCAAGTGGAGCAACAGACCTCAGAGCCCGAGCTGGGGTGTAAGTCTAGATCAGATCACTGATGTAAGGAGGAGCCTGACCATGAATAGATCTGAAAATAAGAACCAGAATTTTAGAAATCTTGCCACCAAGAAAGAAACTGGCAGTCAGTGAAGAGTTTTAAGGATCGGGGGAAATGTGAGTTCTTCTACTAGAGCAGGTCAGAATTCTCGCTGCAGAGTTTTGTATAAACTGCAGGCGAGGCAGATCCTTCTTTTTTAGACATACAAATAAACTACAATAGTTATAATAGTCTAACAATGCATGGATTATAAGCTCTTTTTCTCAGTTGAAGGAAACAGTTTCAATCACCAGAGTTTCAGTTTTGTTCACATTTAGCTGCAAAGTGTTTTCATTTAGCCATTGTTTGATTTCTAGCAAACAATTGACTAAGCTGTTCAGCCTCTGGGGCTCAGTTGGATCAAAAGAGCAGTAGAGCTGGATGTCATCAGCAAAAATGTGATAAGAAACATCAGGAAATCTCTGAATAATTTTACCCAGGAGTTCTCACATGAAAGATTTCATCATCGATAGGTTAAGTTACACAGTTGCTTATCACACAAAATGAAAATGAAAAAAACTCTAGTATACATTATTCCAGGGGTGTCAAACTCAAAATGCAAGTGGGAAGGCAACATTTTAAACCCAGTCCAAGTTGCAAGCCAAACAATAGATATAGTAGATAAATACAGTGGTCCTGCTTTTATTGCAGGGTTTAGGTTCTGACCTCACCTTGATTTTAAAATTAAAATAAACTATTGTAATGACCAACCAGTAGTGACCAGCCGTCACTAAATAGAGCAGTGAGTTCTGTAGCAAGTTCTCTGTTTGTGTTGAACTTTATCTGCTGTTCAGATCATGAACTGTTTGTAACTGTGTGAACAATCTGGCTTTTTTAAAACATATTTAAACGTGTGGTACTGTGGCCAAACAGTGAGACTGCTGGAGGTGAACCATGTTGTGGCAAATTAGATTACAGTGATTAAGACTCGATGACTTATTAAAAGTTATTTTTGCCACACGACAGAAGCTTTTTCTCAGCTAGTAGTTGATCCTTTCTTTTGTCTAAATGTAAAAACTAGAATGGAATAGACAGTGTTTGACAGTGTGACGCAGGTACACCTGTGTTGCAAGTGCTTGTCACAAGAGAACCATTTACATAATTGAAATTATAATTATGTGACCAACGCTTGAATAACAATCTGTGGTGAAATGACCAAGTGATAAATCACACAGCCAATAAGAAATAGTATCAGAAATTGCACATATTACTTCAACACAATAAGCGTTCAGAAGCAATTGAAGGTTTAAAATAATGCATGTGAATGTTCCACGTCTGACAGCCACTGTAGCGCTGGCCCATCAGGGCTGTATCTCAGAGATTGAGAGCCACAAATGATCCAGACGGGCTCAGGTGGGTCGACCGTGACCAAGAGTAATGAGTGCCAGTCTACCGTCAGCATGCGTTAACCTCACACTCTGTCACTCCTCACAGACGGGGGCAAAGTTCAAGCCTGGAGCTGGCACACTTTCGAGAACTGCCAGTCAATCAACGCTCACCAGGAAGCGGTTACCTCCATCCAGGTGGGCGGGTCACTCACCCCTGCGCTCACTCTACTCCGAGTCTATTTTAGAAAACATGTATTTGTCTACGCTGGGAAACAGTTGGAGAACATTTGAGTTTTTCAAATAGTGAGAAGTCTCTTCTGAAGAAATCGATGGCTTCATATCTGGGCTTCTTTTCTCACATTTTCTTTCCTCATTTGTTGCTCCTGAGCAGGAAAATCAATATCGTGCACTGAACTGGATTTTTAATTCGCAGCAATCACTATTTCATCCAACATCTTGTTTAAAGGAGATAATTAAAATATAGAAGTGAAAAACAAATTAAATTATTTGGAATACACTGTATTACATATGCATAGAAAAATAATATTAATTTAAGAAATAATAATAAAAGAGTTAATACAAGAAAAGAATGAACACCTTTAAGTTATTTGAGAGCATTTTACACTTGAACATTTTTCAATGATGAAATAAACGAATGCAAAGTCAAATGAATTAATATTTTTAAAGAAAATGAAACATATGAGATGATTTTCTGGAACACAATCTAGTCATATTTACAATTAAGACTACCATAAGAGATAATTAAAGGAGAATAAATAGGAATTATTCAGGTAATTTATTTTCATAGAAAATGAAAATAAAAATGACAAAAACAACATAAAAAAAAGCTGCATGATTTAGTTCAAAATGTAAAATGGAGCAAAAAGTTTCCCCTATTATATTATATGTACAAAGTAAAGGTTTTGTCTAAAATAGAAGACGAACGATAGATTTGGCATATGTAACATAAATGATTGCATCTTGTTAAAGCCTCCCGTCGCCATGACAACACTGTCTCCTGTGCTGTAGTCCCAGGGTCCGCTCGTGTTCACCGCCTCCTCCGAAGGCGGGGTGTCTGTGTGGGAGAACCGCTGCTCCGACCGGGACCCCCTGAGGCTCCTGCATCACTGGAGTGGTCGGGTGACGGGCTGTGGAGGAGGGCGTCTGAGTCTGAGCCCGCGGGGGGACCGGGTCCTGCTGGCGCACGGACGGGCCTGGCTCAAAATCCTCCACTGGGCAACTGGTGAGAAAGTGTCTGCATGCTTGTGTCAGAAATGGACTAAAAGGTGGAAAAAATGTTGGCTGGTGCCCACGAATTAGCATAATCCCTCCACCCAACATCTGTCTGTTTATCATAGGAACCATGTCCAGGCTCACCAACCACAGCAGCGTCACCGGGGTAACAGATTGTGTTCACCAGGCAGCGGGGCTCCTAATTGGCTCCTGCTATGATCTGGCAAATGGAGAGAGTGTGCTGAACTGTGAGTAAATCAAATATAACTAACAAATATAATAACTTTAATAAATGTTTAGCCCGTTGCTTCTGATCCGTCTTTCTTTATGATAACAGAGCAAAATCATATATATAGAGTTTGTTAGCATCAAATCGATGGAAGTATATCAGTGCCATCATAATACTGAGTGGTTGAATTTAACATTTCAAGTTATATCAGCGAAGTAAATTAATTCTTTAATAGGTGGCATGAGAACTTATTGAAATTGTCCGTAGGTATGAGTGCGTGTGATTTTGTCGGAAGCGGTGGAAAATGGATGTAAAGCTGGGTGAATAATAATTTTAACTTAAGATGTGAATATTTTGAAAATGTTTTTCGTTTTACACACAGAATTAAAAGAAAAGTCTTGATTCAATGTTCATCTTTTAATTTGCAGCCTTTTTAAATTCATGACAAAAATGTTGTTATAACAGTGGCTGCAGTTAATTTTGAATATAAAAGTGAAAACGTATTGAATTCAGTAAATGTATTTTCAAATTATTATCAACTTTAATTATAGAAATAGTTGAATTATATTGTTAAATACATGTAAATGCAATAATTTAATATAGAAATTGTTGAATAAATGATGATTTAATGCTTAGAAAATGCAACGGTTTAATGAACGATTCAAGGTTTTTTGGCAAATAATTAGTTATTATTATGAGCCTTTTTCATCAAATGATTCTAGAAGAGGAACAAGTCTCTGTGTGTCCTCGACCTGCATGTCAACATGGATGTACGTCTACACTATTTATGCTAAAAGCTCAGCTGTACGGTCAATTGTTTTTGCTACGATTTAACTCAGACTCGAGTGTTTTTATGGGCGACCTGAGCTCGAGGCTAAAACGATCTTGACCTTTCCTCCCACAGTATTTACTCTGCCACGGTGTCGTTACTTGGCGTCGCTGACCTGCCAGGACGCTTCTAGAATCCTCTGTTTCGCGGCGTGGACCACAGGGAGCGGCGACCACCGCTGGGTCACGGGAGGTCGCGACCTGGTCGTTTGGGAGCAGCTGTCGAGCTCCGGGAAGCAAAGGTGGGCGAAGACCTGTCGACGTGAATTAAAAGACGACACTTTATTTATTTCCACTGGACTAATGGTCTAATTAAGCTCTTCATTTGCATATTAATGACTTTTCTCTCTTACTGGGGCGAGCTAATTGTGGAGCTGAAGTTGAGAAAGATTCTGACACACTTTTGTCTTTGGTCTGATGTGTTTAATTAACGGCGGCGGCGTGACAGAGGTGACGTCATCGTGAGGAGAGACAGTCGGTTGGACGCCGTCCTGGAGTCGGAGGGAGAGACGGAGGACGATGAGTCGGACGGTACGCATTGACACTTGGAAATGTCTCGCTCATTTTATGTTCAACTGTTTTCACTTCAGGTGAAGACGGCGACGGCGAGGAGGCAAAGGTTGGTCGCAGCGACGTATCGCAGGAGGGAGAGTCCGAGTCGTGGCTCCGCTGTGTCGTCCAATGAGAGGCCGGTCCTCGCACGTGTGACGCCGAAGGCTGAAGGCACGACGGCCTGCAGCCGCCGAGCGGAAATGAAAAGAGGGAGATGACAGCGGAGGAGAGAGAAGGAGGGGGTGACAGACTGAAGTGTGGATGCTCTAGAGGGAGAGAGGGAGGGAGGGAGGGAGGGAGGGAGGGAGGGAGGGAGGGAGGGAGAGAAGGGAGAGAGAGAGAGAGAGGAAGGGAGAGAGGGAGAGGAAGAGAGAGAGAGGGAGGGAGAGAGGGAGAGAGGGTGACGGACTGAAGTGTGGATGCTGGGGAGGAAGAGAGGAAGAGAGGGAGAGAGAGAGGGAGAGAGGGAGAGAGGGTGACGGACTGAAGTGTGGATGCTGGGGAGGAAGAGAGGGAGAGAGAGAGGGAGAGAGGGAGGGAGAGAGGGAGAGAGAGAGAGAGGGAGGGAGAGAAGGGAGAGAGGGAGAGAGGGAGGGAGAGAAGGGAGAGAGGGAGGGAGAGAAGGGAGAGAGGGAGAGAGGGAGAGAGGGAGGGAGAGAAGGGAGAGAGGGAGGGAGAGAGGGAGAGAGGGAGAGAGGGAGGGAGAGAAGGGAGAGAAGGGAGAGAGGGAGAGAGGGAGGGAGAGAAGGGAGAGAGGGAGAGAGGGAGAGAGGGAGAGAAGGGAGAGAGGGGACAGATTGTTTGGGTGTAAATATGACAATAAAATGACCTCCTGGATCTCACTCACAGGTTGTCGTTGTCCCTCTGTAGTCCAGCGAGGACGGATCTGTCCGAGGAAATGTATCTGAGCAGCCTGAGTGGACATACTCGACAAAAACTGACTCAAACCCTCCCTGCTCTCCTTTAGTGCTGTGTCTCAAATCGCATACTAGCGTACTCAAAGTTAGTATTTTTAGTGCGTAAGTGCGTCTAAACTGAGTATGGTTCGATGGACACTATCTACACTAAACGGCTCCATCTTAGTGACGTTGTTAACAGAAGTTACGTCATATATATATATATATATATATATATATATATATACTTACAGGTGTATTTTCAGCAGTAGAAGGATGATGACAATTCTTCGGTGCTGATACCAGCTTAAATATCTCGCCAATATTTCGATTCACATATTTTTTCTTTATTTCTTCTTCCAAACTTGCAAAACATGCTGCCAGCAGGTGGCGATAGCGTTCAAACAGCTAGTTGAAACATCCTTAAATAGAAGTAGAAGAAGAAGCTGTCGCGTCATTTCCTGTTAGTGTGTAGCAGCAGTGTTTGATTTGAGACATACTATCTGTGGAGAATTTGCGTACTAGTTAGTACGTACACTATCCTGATGCATACTAACTTCTAGTATACTAAGAGAAGTATGCTTTTTGAGACTCAGCACAAGTCTCTGCCTGACGACTGAGCTTCTCACTCCAGCTGTAAAGACACCTGCCTGAACAATTTGACGTCAATGTAAAATCATGTTCTTTTGTCGTGACTGAACTACACACAATTTTAATAATAAAAATTGTTATGGAAAACCTGCAAGTTTTGTATTTATTCGGAGAGTTTTAAATAAACATACTGATGTGTTGCTATGGCTCGTGGTGTTCTGATGAAGCTTCATAAAGCGTTACGTCTTCTATCTCTGATAGATGGCGCTCTTGGCGCGTGGAAGGTTTCATTTAAATAATGGCTCGAGGATTATACAGCTAATGGGCTCTAAAACTGAGGACCATACCACTTGTTTCCTTATGGGGGTCACTGGAGGCTGAAGCCTTTCCCAGCTTCTTCAGGCGAGAGGCGGGGGACACCCTGGACAGGATGTCACAGGACACACAAAGACAGACAACCATTCACACACACACACTCGTACCTATGGACAATTTTCCCCAAATTCCCAATCAACCTCTGTATGTTTTTAGACTGAGGGAGGAAACCGGAGTAAACCCACTTTGCCCCACTGTGTTCCCTATGCTAGCTGTTAGCTAGACTTCATTAGTTTGAGACCTAGCATACGGCTAATATTTTTCAGTAACTTCTGTGAATATGGAAAATAATAATGTTTTTCTCTTTCAATATGGCAAACACCTTAAAACTTTAAGTCAAAAATGAGTCAAGATTAACAAGACTAGGTACTGTTTTGTCTACTAATTAATTGAGGGTTTAAAATAAAAACAATAATTGTCAATCAGTTTTTATTATCAGCTGTTTTTATCAATTAAGAAGTTTTGCCAAACATTAGCATTCCTGCTAACACCAACATGCTAGCAAGGCTAGTTGCTGAATGCTCTCGATAACTCATTTTCTTTCTTTTCTTGAAAGTAATTATAAGTAAAATTCTGTAAAATCAATATCCCTTCATCCAGCAATATTTGTTATTCCAATTCGTAACAGTTGAAAAAAGGCATAATAGTTCTGAGAGAACAAGCAGGACTGTGTTTAGAAATGAATTCATTGGAATTTACCTCTACTGACCTGGCTGTCTTTTATTTATACTTCCGATGCTCCACCTTTTTTTTTAAATGAATACAAATTAAAATGCTCTCCCTCCTCCTCGCACCTCATCCCTCCTTCTCTCCTCCGTCTACATTTGCGTCTTCTCTCCGAGTGTCCTTGTTGTTTCCTCGCAAACATAATTAAAGACTTATTTTTCTTAACCTCGCCGTTTCTTTCAACCGAGCGTATTAATGTTGTCCTTTGTATCATTTTTACATTTATTTTTCTCCTCCTCCATTTAATTGAAGTGATTGGATGAGGAAAAAAAGAGGAAGCATTCACACAATTACCATTTAAATCTCTCTCCGACAGGCTCTTCCCTCGGTCGCCCTCGCTCTCCTCTCTTACTCTGACTCCACAGTCGCTACGGCAACCGATGCTTTTTTTCCCTCTCTCTCCAGGACTCCGTATCTCCCCGCTTTCTCTCCACTTTCACTCCTTCTCTCCACTGCCAGAGGTAGGCATGATACCGGACATGTGTCCGTGTGTGTGTGTGTTTGTTGTCAGGGATTTTTTGCGCGTGTTTTTGTGTGTGTGTTCTTTTTTTTCGTTCTCTTGAAATTTCTTCAGCATAGTTGTGGACGGGAAGTTTCCTCTCTCCTCTCAAAAGTGCCACGGAGAGTTACTGGCTGTCAGTGTGACGCTTCTAATGATGATGTATGTGTCGTCCTCTCGTGTGTGTGTGTGTGTGTGTGTGTGAGAGGACCACTTCTTTATTTGCATGCAGCCAAAATAATTCATCCCAAACTCCTCAAATATGCAAGAGATTCTCTTGTTTGTCTGCATGTGCTGAGGAAAAAAGCGACGGGAACCTCTGTCTTTGTCTACCTCCATCCAACCCCCTTTCTTATCTTCTCTTGCAGCGAGAGATGATCGGAGGAGGGTCTCAGTGAACACGGCGAAGCGATGGGGAGATGGTGAGACCAACAGTTTCAGAAGTGCTTGTCACCTTGAGTGACGGGCGACGATGGGAATCGATGAGTTACAGTGGATTTGATGTTGAACTACTTTTTTCTCTTCCTCGTGTAGCTCCATCTCTCCTGTCACACGACCGACCGCCCTCCTCTCCATCATCCTGGTCGCCCTGGCGACGCCACCCTCCACCTGCGACCGTGACCGCCGCGGAGACGCCGAGGTGTCGGCGGAGCTGTCAGTCACCGCTCAGGTCACACCCACCCCTCTCTGGGCGGTGGTCTGGGGACCCACTCAGCCCCTGGAGGACGAGACCTACCACTTCCTCTCCAGCCAGGAAACGGACCACCTGCGTCGGCATGGCAGCCAACCGGAGGCCGGCACCGTCGCCTCGGAGGACCGGCCGGACGCCGACGCCAGCGGTGGGCCGCGGGGGGAGTCGCCGCTAGAGTCCAGGGACAGAGATGGAGTGGAGGACGGAGGGACGGAGGCTGAAGAGTCAGAGCCTGAGGAAGGTGGGCACGAGAAACTCTCAGAAAGTCTAATATAGTCGCCATCACTCTCCAGGACAAATGGTCCTGCTGTCACACTGGATATTTCGGAGCTTCCTCACAGGATTGTTGTTATGGCGGTGATTCTGCTCGTCCAATTTCACGTCCAAATGATTCCATTGATTCTCTCTTTTATGGACATAACAACACAGGCGTGGTACGAGCGTGATCACTAACAGAGTGTGTGTGTGTGTGTGTGTTTGTGTGTGTCGCAGTGGACCCTCAGTTCTACGTCACCGTCACCATCTCCTCGCTGCTCGTCCTGATGGCCGTCGTCATCACAGCCAAACTCTGGTAAGAAACCTTCAAGTAAAAGATCGGTGACTTTTTTTGGGGGGGGAGCGACACAAGGAGAGAATACAAGACACTTTAATTAACTACACAAGTCCGTGTGAGTGCAGCGTCTGAGGCTGATGTGCTGACGGCAGGAGAACGAAGAAGCTGTTGTTACTTTCAAAGGTTCACTGTTTCTGAGCTCGGATAGTTTGTTAGAGAAAACTTTGCGTTCACTCTAAATAAAGGAGGATATGGTGGAGGGTAATCATGTTCCCTTTTGAGGAGATCAGCTGCTCTAGCGTGGAGACCACTACCACCTGGTGATGAAGAAGGGATTATCGAAGCCACAAGCTCTTCACTGGCTTCCAGTTTCTTTCAGGATCAACTTTACAATTCTGGTTCTTACTTTCAGATCTATTCATGGTCAGGCTCCTCCTTACATCAGTGATCTGATCCAGACTTACACCCCAGCTCGGGCTCTGAGGTCTGTGGATCAGAATCTACTGATGGTTCCTGAACACGGTTCAGGACCAGAGGAGAGAAATCCTTCCAGGCTGTTGCTCCTAAGCTTTAGAACGATCTTCCTCTCTCTTTGTGTTTGATGATCTACTGACTCCTTCAAGAAACATCTTAAGACGTTTTTATTTTTTCAGGCTTTTCCTTGATTTTCTGGAACTCCTGTTGTGTTATCAGTGTTATCTTGATCTTTAAAGTATATATTTTATTGAGTATTGTTTTGATTGTTTAAGCGCTTTGTGAACCTGGTCTGGAAAAGCGCTATATAAATAAAAATGACTTACTTACAATGAAGCAGGGGTCTTAAATTGAGAAAGTTGAACTACTGCAGGTTATTGTTCAATCCAAGCTATGATAAACCGTTGAACTGACAGTAGTCGTGGGTCAGTCAGACATCTGGTGGGTACATATTGTCGGATCAATTAGAGAAGAGTGTGGCAGCGTTGTATTTACTTCATTATTTTGGATTACCATGACACTTCAAGACCACCTCAGTGACAGACTCTTACACTAGAATTCCGTCATTTTCCAAACATTCCATTAGTTTTATGAGAATTGTTTCAACAGGTTTTTGAGATTTGTAAACACTTTTGAGTCATCAAAGTTGTTGAATTCACAAGACCCCTGCATGAATTCAAAGATATCTTCACAAGTGTTTTGTGCTCTTGTACCGTCGCTATCAAACTAGCTGGTTTTGGTTGCTACACATGCTAGAAAGTCCTTCATTATCTGTTGTCTGAGCCTCTGATTTCCTCCCACAAAGTAGAAGATAAACATTTTAATGTGTGAGCATAAATGGTGAGTGCATAGTCTATGAGTTTTGTTATGGACCTGTCAAGGTTGACCTTCCACCTTCACACCAATGCAGTTGTTTAGGCTCCGGCTGTGACCCCGGGTTACTGAGAAGGAATAGCAGTGAAGAAATTTCCAAAGTCCATCCAGGTGCCAATTGTGCCCATTAGTTTATGGGATTAGTTTGCATTCCTTGTTAAAGTTTGCATGTTTATTCTAATTAGACTGGTTAACAGTAACATTTTCAAAATTCATAAAATTGCACGAGTGAAATGTAAATAACTACAAAGTTAAAGTGATAGTTCACCCTAAGTTCACTCACTTTCTACTCACCCTCATGTCAAATAAGGGTTGGGGTTATTTTCAGAGTAATCCTTTTTAGATTTGTACACAAACATTTATATTCATTTTAATGCAGCGACTGGAGCTAAGTGGTCTTCGAGTTCATCTTCCTCCAAAAAAACACACTTAAAAACATCCAAATACCTCTGTGGTTTCCTTTTTTATTATATCTAGTTAGTTGTTTTTTTGGGGCAAAATCTTGATAGGCGAGGCCACCCATGAACCGCAATTTGAACTTGTGTTTGCTGCCATTTAAATCTCCCCCTCTAATCACTCTGCTGAGATGACACTGGTCAGACTCCAGGAAGGCTGCCAGCTCTGTTGTTGCCCCTCACTCTCCAGACCAAATATACATAGCTGATCATATAACTGGATCAATGTTTCTGTATTTTTTAAATTAAATTTCTTTTTTTACAGTTATAGTTTTCATTATTGGAAAAGTTGGGATATCCTGGTATTATTAGACGTAAGTACATAAGAGGGTGTAAAGACATCTTAAGAGTGAGTGTAAGTGTCATAATGTGTGTTGCAGTTGTTGTCAAGCTTCAACCAGGACTGAGGAAGCTCTAACTTTAATTCAGCTGCTGAGTGTGAGAGCAAATAACTCAGCAACTTGTTACCTGTATGAGCATGAAAAGATGATAAACTAGACGTTACACAGTGCACACCGTGCAAAATACAGCATAGCAGCAATCTCATTAACACAGCCTTCCAGCATGAATAATTTATTCACTAAAACATTGTAAACACCGCTCAATTGAAACAACCATATTTGAATGTCACCATGAGTGCACTTGATTTTTTTCCAAATGTATTTTTTAAACCTCACTGACGAGCAGATGTAGAAATCAAATCAAGGGTGAAGTCTTTTAAGGACGGCGGTGAGGCTGGATAGTTGGGGCTCGAATGACTTCATTTTTAAGGGAAATAACTCGACTGAGCCAGGCATGAGTGCAACTTCCCGAGAGGTGATCGTGAAAATATTGAAGTTTATGGCTTAAACAGATTTATAAAAGGGCTGGAGAAGCAGCATTGGATTTACAGTTTGGACCTCATATTCACTTAGTTATTTTTATTAGAACTTCCAACAACATTCAACATGATATTATAAGTAGGACAAATCTTGAGACTGATGAACTTGATGTTAAGTACACTAGCAAAGTTGTCGCCCATCAAACAAGGAAGAAACAAACAGCGTTTCTAATGAATATTTAAAACATTTTCTATTGCTATCAAGTTAAAATGGAGATGAATGGACTTGTAGTTCAATGTAATGGTAAAACATTGGCAGTTCAATAATCTAAGTAGAGTTTTTTTCCACTTAGTAAGTGATAGGAACTAAACCGCTGTGTTGACTTTTACAAAACCATTCATCAGTGAAGCTAATCAGGAAAAAAGCCTCCAATTTGCCAGGGAGCGTAAAGGTGGAACTCTGGAGCGAAAGGAAAGGTCATGTGATCACAACTTACTCTGGTCTGGATTGATGGGAGGTGGAGGAAAAAGTGGATGTATTGTGCTGACGGTAAAATCCTGTAGGGGCGAACGGTGAAGCTACACCGTTTACACAGATGAGGTGATCAATATTGAAAAAAGCAGGGCACAAGAAAAAATACTTTACTAGGTCAGTGTGCCAAGACAAACAGCATGTTCTGCAAGTCATCTTTTGCTCTCCACATCACCGGAATGATATTGTACAATTGGCTTAATACTGCGACGATATCTTATAGTGAGAATCTGATATGATTGTTAGCACCATATTTCTTTAGAAAATTGACATTTTGTTAGTTTTGGACTTGGACACCAAGCCTTTTATTCATAACGAAGGCAAAACAATGACAAAAAAAGTGTTTAAGGAAAGACCTTAACAGATCTAGGTTTCTTTCCTTAAATATCTTTGAAATATTATGGGTTTTACATGAGCCAACATTACTAAAATTTACGTTGTTTAAGTGTCTTTGGTTGTTTATTGTAATATTCCAACACTTTTTATTTTACATGCATTAATCCAAAAGTGATTAAGAACATGTCAATAACCAATTGGTTCAGCCAATATCAGGTAAAAGACCCGCATGTGTTTTACAAAGATATGTGCAACTGTTGTCTCCACCAGGAACCGTAGAGAATCTAAGCGTGTATTATTTCCAAAGACCTTTCTTAACAGCTTAAGGCTTCCGAACACGCTGTTGTCACAAACGTGTTTCCCCCCTTTTTCTTTCCTTGGAGTCACAATGATCAAACATTGTGTGTCAGCACACGGATAAAACAGAACCGTTGCCTTCAGGCACCTGCAATAACCCGTCTTCGCCGGTGTCAGCGTGCCGTAATAATCCACCGGCTGTGAAACCTTTCAGAGGATGTAAACAGAGGGGGGGTCATCAATAGAGGAGGCGCTGCTCACATCTTTGCCCATTAGCAGGAGATGGGAACTCATCTATGTGATATAGCGGTGAATTTCTACGCTGTGCTGATCAAACCAATAACAGTGTGTTTATGTGACCACGGGGGCCTCCGCCACCACTGCTGTCTCTTTATTCAAGTCACTTAAACTTCTCATCAGCTTGACAGACCTCGGTTGTAATATAACTTTTCATTTTACTGCCGGAATCTGTATAATTTGTTCTCATTTTTTATTCTCTCTCACCAGCTCTTAATCTCAATTTAGCTCCCTGCAGTGTAACATTATCTCACCGCTCGCTCTCTAAACCTCTCCGCCTTGTCCCACTTGTTCTCTTTGCCTGTCAGGGATTTTACTCTTTTCTTTGAATACCTGTGTCAACCCCCCTCCCCAGCACCTCTAGTGAGGCTTCCTTTAGGTCCCACTCACAGTTATTGTCATGGCTCTATCACCATGGTGTTTGCACAGCCACTAGTCCTGTTATCTCCCTCGCCAGTCTCCCATCTCGCACGCCCTGCCAGCCCGGACGCAGATTTGCAGATAATCCTCCAGTTCCCTGTGAGCTGATACACGATAAGCCCACCCATTTCTCTCCTTTTCTGACTTAAATCCTACTTCACTCACACTGCCATAGCCAAGGAACGACTTGGAACGGCGGAGTCATTGCGACCGGTTGAACAGAAGCCCCTTGATATCTCAGGTCTGAAGTTCAATGAAAATATCCTAAAGGTGGGGAAAGATCCAGCCTGGATTACTGTCACGAGTAGAGTGATTGAGGAATGCAAACGGCGGAAACCCTAAGAAGGACACCCGCACATCCATTCTCAACAACAACAATATTTATGTATTTCAATGCATCACAATGTTGGGAATACAACAGATCAACAAGACTAGGTTGTGAGGGTGGCTTGTATTGTTGGAAAGTAACTCACTCAAACTAATGGTGTCAGATGTTGGAGGCTATTTATAGCCGACTGATTGTTTTTAGTTGTTTTTTCACTAGGGGGGTGTACTGGCAAGAATGAGGCGATACAATATGTACAGGGGCAACGATACATTGTGATACTGTAGGAACAAGGATTGTAGTATTGTTACAGTATTGGTACTGGACTCTTTACAGACCAAATTTAACTGTTTTCACTTGTTTGAAACCATGTATTACCGACATAAGCTTCAAAAGCTGCTGTTTCGACTGTATCCTCTCGTCCTCAGTCGCTTCAGAGCCCATAGTGACTGCTGTCATCGGGACAGCTGAAAGTTTAACAGCAAAAAAAAAAAAGGTAATTGTAAATAACAAAAATAGATGTATATTAATTAATTGAAATATAAAACATAAAATAACTATGATTTAAAAGCATATTTATGTCACAGGAGACTTCCCATTTCTTCCTAGGACAGATTGGAATTCCAATAATCAGATACCAATACAGTAGTAGGATTCCAATCTGGACTAGGATTCCAAATCCTTCTGCATTCCAATCCGTACTCTGACATATATACTGTATATATACTGTCATTTTTTCTTATACCTCTGTTTCTTACTGTAGGAACTATTTTTTTTGCTCTTCGTAAACCTTTTTTTTCAGTGCACATTCACACAGTAGAAATTGATGCGGAGCTGACAGTTAAAAGATTAACTTCCGCCTGTCCTTGGCAGAGGAGACAGTATTAGAACCAATGGAAAGCAACACAAATTCATGACATAAAATGCACAACAACATCTTACTGAACATCTCAGATTTTGCGTAAATAACATTTTCATCAAGTCCTTGCAAATTATTCACAGTTTACGTTACTATTAAGGTTCTGTAGAATGGCTTCCCTGGTAATTGGTTTTGTCATTTTTTTGTGTTATCTTATTTAATTATCTTATTCTGTACTATCACCACAAAGAACCCTTTGTTGTGTTTCACTGCTAATAAAAATGTCTGATTTTGATTCTGAAAAAATGACAAACTTACGTTTTCTTAATTATTTTTCGGTCACAAACACAATATCCAATCCACAATTCAATAAAAAAAATCACCAACAATATTATCTATGAGGATTTGATTAAAATAATGTGCAGCAACTGCAGAAAGATTGTGTTGGACGGTGTGGGAATAATAAACTGCCCCTCCCCCTCGTGGTTCTGGTGCATCAGTGTCATAAATGTGTAAATACCACCATGTGTTCCACGGAGGAGATGGACAGAAATGATGATGGCCTATAGTGGAGATTGGCCAGCGTCCAGTTTATTACAGCCGAGCGGCGTATGTGCTCCGTGATTTACCACGACGTCTCAACGAGTCGATGCCGCTGAAATCATCCTCCTTAAATCATCCTCATGTTATTGAGCGTAACCTTTGGCATGTATGTTGTCACGTCCATCCTATTGCTATTTGAATCTTGCTGTTGTTTGGTCTGTGAAGCCTGTGTCTGTGTTTATTAAATGTTCTCTACCTTTTATTAGTTGAAATGGGAAATGTATTTAATAGTTTTGGCTTATCAAGTTTGCTTCTAAGATCACTGTGGTGGAGGGTGTGAGCTCCCAGGGAGTCTAAGTTATGTGTAATAATAGCAAACAGACCGTTGTTGGGGGACGATGATGGAGAAACCTGGGTGTTGTATTTGATAAAGACACTCCAGAAAACTGACCAGAAACTGTTTCCTTCAACTGAGAAAAATCTCTAAACTTAGGAAAATGTTGTCACAACATGATTTGGAGCTTGTAATCCATGCGTTTGTGTCTTGTTTTCATGTGTTTTCATGTCTTAACTAAAAGGATCTGTCTCGCCTGCAGTTGATTCAGAATTCTGCAGCGAGAATTCTGACCCGCTCTAGTAGAAGAACTCACATTTCTCCGATCCTTAAAACTCTTCACTGGCTTCCAGTTTCTTTCAGGATCAACTTTTAAATTCTGGTTCTTACTTTCAGATCTATTCATGGTCAGACCTTCTATCACTGATCTGATCCAGCCTTACACCCCAGCTCTGGCTCTGAGGTCTGTGGATCAGAATCTACTAATGGTTCCTGAACACGGTTCAGGACCAGAGGAGAGAAATCCTTCCAGGCTGTTGCTCCTAAGCTTTGGAACGATCTTCCTCTCTCTCTGTGTTTGATGATCTACTGTCTCTTTCAAGAAACATCTTAAGACGTTTTTATTTGTTCAGGCTTTTCCTTGATTTTCTGGAACTCCTGTTGTGTTATCAGTTTTATCTTGACCTTTAAAGTATATACTTTATTGAATATTGTTTTGTTTGTTTAAGCGCTTTGTGACCCTGGTCTGGAAAAGCGCTATATAAGTACACATTACTTACTTACTTACTTACAATTTTGATCTTATTGATCTGTGTGCACTTTGTTCTTTGCACTTTGTTTTGTATTTGTTGGCGCCTTGCTCTTCTGTCGGATTCTGCTCTGTGACAGGAACCTTTATTTCCCAAAAGAATTTTCCCAAGGGCTCAATAATAAACCATTCTATCTATGAAAGTCCAGCGGGTCAGTTGGCTCTAAAACCATAGAATATTGAAGTGTTCAGGTCATACAACAGATCAACCAGAAGCAGTTGTTCTGCTTCTTATAATAACTTCCAAACAGCAATCTCTGAAAGTGTGTCAAAGGTTTAAAACTTCAATTTAATGTGAAATTAAACTTGACTTGGAAGTCCTGGGGGGAGGGGGGGCGCACGTGGCACGGTGGTTTATTCGATCGCCCATCAGCAAGAAGGTTGCTGGTTCGCTTCAGCTTGTGACCTTTCTGTGTGGAGTTTGTATGTTCTCCTCGGGTTGCGTGGGTTTACTCCGGGCACTCCAGTTTCCTCCCACAGTCCAAAAACATACAGAGGTTGATGGGGAACTTGGGGCGATTGTCCATAGGTATGAGTGTGGTGTGAATGGTTGTGTGTCTTTGTGTGTCCTGCGACAAACTGGTGTCCTGTCCAGGGTGTTCCCTGCCTCTCGACCCTAAGAAACTGGGATAGGCTTCAGCCCCCCCCCCCACCCCCCCCCACTAGGGATCATGTGGCACAGAAAATGAACGATTGAATAGAACTTGAAGATATATCCTCAAATTGATCCACATATGTGTATTCATTGGTGGGTTGAATATATGTCCTCATTTTGTGTACTCAATTGTTAACTTTGAGCAGGGTTCAAAGGTTAGGGGCTCTGGGCATCTGTGCCTGAACTTTGTATGGACCTTGACGTCACTTTGTCGGTGGTTTTGGCTGTGTAAGATATGTGTGTTGGGAAAGAAAGTTGTGGCCATCTGGACATCCTCTTCTTGTTGAGGTAAGAAACGTGTACTATTCTAAAATGTCAAGACACAGAATTTATGGTCTACAGACCTGGTTTGAGATAACAAGTGTGAAGGAAGACTGAAGATTATTTGTTCAGGTCAGTGTTTAGGTCAAGGTATGAGAAAACATTTGTTGTTCATGAAGGAGTCGGATTTTGCAAAACATCTCCTACCCCGAGTTTGTAATTATATACTCAACTTACTTCACGTGTTCGGGGAGGGTCTAGAGGTCTTTAAAAGAAGGGACAGGCTAAAAGATTAGCTGCCACTCTCTGGAAGAATCTGGTGGGTGAACCAGGATGTCGGACAGAGACTGGACCGAGCGCTCGAACTTCTGGTATTTCTGAATAATTTGCATTTCTTTGTTAACTGTTGTATTTATGGTCTTGTAAGGCCTTCTTTCGTAATCATTCTTTACTTTTAATAAATTGACTGTTTTAATTCTAAATGTTACTTTTCCTTGGATCAAATGAATACGCAGAACTCATTAGACAGTAAGAGATTTGAGTTCGCTTTAAACTCTAGGATCTAGTTGGCATCAAACAGGGTATACCCTTAAAGATTGCCCACTTCATTTCCCACAACCATTTCACACATCTCTATTGTTTCAGACTCTCAATGAATCCCTGGAGAACAAAGGAGTTATTTTGGTATCCATGTCAGAGCTTTTTAAATTTTTAACACACAAAAGTTTGAATGCGCGTATATTCTTCTCCATCCAGCTGAAAGCTAGTTGCGGTGCGTTGAATTTAAAATCACGTCACACCGAAAACAATTAACAGAACAACAGCAGAATGAGTTCAGAAGAACGTGAGTGGAAGCCTTCGGCTGCATGTGCGTCCACAGATGAGGAGGCTGACAGGTGTGTATCGTCTCCTCAGTAGGCGGAGAGGATGCGCTGCTATGAGTGACAGTGTTGGAGTGTAAATTAAAAACGCCTGCTTTCTTTGTCCATCACATGTCGCTGTGTGTGTGGATGAGTGGAGGTATATGTGTGTGTGTTGAGTAGTGGGTGGCAGCAGTGTATTAAAGAGTCTGACAGTTTGGAGGAGAAGCTGTTAGAGAGTTTCACAGTTCGGGATTTGATGCTGCAGCACCTGATGGGGGTGTTAAGAACCGCGAGCTACAATCAAGTGTTTGACACATGAAGATCAGAATGAAGAGGATTTTTTACAAGGCACAGAAACTGTCAAACATGTGTAAAGATGCCACCATTAAACATATTGTGGACCATTTGTGTTCTTAGCCAAACACAGCTCAAAAAGTTTTTATAAGGCAATTAAAATTTCCACATTTTATAACCATACAATGAACAATATGTTAAAAATACAAAAAGATTTTATCCACACAAATGTAGTCATATACAAGAGTATACTGGAGTTTAAGAAACATCTTAAGACGTTTCTATTTGTTCAGGCTTTCCTTGATTTTCTGCAACTCCTGTTGTGTTATCAGTTTTATCTTGACCTTTAAAGTATATACTTTATTGAATATTGTTTTAAATGTTTAAGCGCTTTGTGACCCTGGTCTAGAAAAGCGCTATACAAATAAGAATTACTTACTTACTTACTTACATAACTGACCTCAATCTAAAAAAAGGATTTTAAAAAGGCAAAAGAAGTGCTAGAGATGAATCCACACTCGTTGAACAAAATAAATATCAGCCATAATGGCTTAAAAACGAAAGAAGAAAGAATTGACATTGATGTCATTGTAAGTGTGTTGTTGAGTGTTGGTGGTTACACATAAATTTGAAAGTTTGGTGTTTCAGTAGATCTGGTGACAGTTGACCTTAAAACGAACAAAACACGGAGTCCGTTCCGGTCGCTCCAACACGACGTCACTTCCCGTTCTTATACTTCGCTTTGTGGAGAAAGATGGACAAAATAGACAAAATACAAGCTTTACGATCGCGACCGGACACACTTTGTCCCGGTGACTGTACAGGTCAATAGTCCCGGGAGAAAAGGCAAATTCCCGTCCGGGAGGTCGTCCTTTACGGCCAAATGGTTCTTTCAAGTTCCCTGTGTCCCGATCCCCGATTGAGAGAACTTCTCAATTTGTCTTCGTGTGATTTGTAGATAAACAGATGTTTTAAATAACCGGTGTCGTATCTCTAATTCTGATCCAAGCTTGCCTCGAACCAGTGAATCAGTCTGGAGTGGAATGTTGATTGTGAATGTGTATTCAAACGTTTAAGCTCTTAGATGAAGCCAGTAATTTATACTTTATATTTTGATTATCTTTTAGCATTAATTAAAGTATAAAACTCTATAGTGTATAATAATTTTAATCTAACAACCTCAAGACTTGTTGAGTAGTGGACCAGAGTTTACAGTGTCCCGCGCAGTTTTATGTCACCGTGACACTGTCGCTGCGTTTTTCTTCTACGCACGGCTTCAACAAAAAGCCTAAAATAGTCCAGAGTCACAAGAAGAGGATTAAGTGAGTTATTAAATTGAGCTGATAATACTTTCCTCATCGTTCGTTCACACCAACTCATGAATTGGATACCAGAAGATGGGATTTGAAGTGTTCCCTGTGTCTTCATGGCAACCGGGGTTAGTGAAATCACCTCAAACTGGATTTTGGTCCTGAAGGCAGCTTTGTTATTTATACTGGAAGTAATTTTTCATAGAATATATGTGGCCCTGGTCTGTGATCCACATACTTTATTCGGTTCATTCTGAACCGCTGTCCCTTTCATTGACCACTTTACCGATACGGTTCCGATATACTGTATGCCAGAGTCTTGCACTAGATATCTGGTGTGAAACATCTCCTACAGCTAAACTCACAGATATCCTGATCCTGCCAGTGTGCGCTCATGGTTATTGTGGTATGTTGGCCCCTCGTTTCCCTTCCACCGTCCTGCAGATTTTTTTTGTTCAATATATTGTAGCATCTAGTATTGCCTTTGTGTACTCTTTAAAAAAAATGATGATGCCTTTCTACACACCGTTGTTCAGTACTGTTTGTTAATTTAAATTCTAGATTATTAATCATTTCATGGAATTGAAATGATTGGTGCTGTCCTACGACTTCTTGCTCTGTTTTGGTCTCACCAGTGAGGCGTCTCTGTCGTCAACATTCCCTTAATAAACCAAATTCTCTCTCTTTTTCCTCCTCATTTTGACCTCCTTCTAACGCTCTCCTATCCTCACCTAAACTCCACCGACATCTCTCTCCACCTCTGTCTTCGTTGACCTCCGCCGACCTCCCCCCATCACACCATCTCACCATCCCCTCCTGCCCTGTTCTGACCCTGACACTTCCTCCTCGACAGCTCCTTCCTCTCGACCTCTCCATCCTCAGTCTCCCCGTCTCATTCGTTCATCTCACACTGTCTCACCCTCTCCTCCCCCTCTCCTCCCATGTGTGCTGTAATGAGACGATGAGAGTAAAAACTTTCTCACTGTCAAATGTTCAACCGTATTAACAAGCTTTTTTTTTTATACTTCCTCCTTAATTGTCTTCCCCCCATTTCTGCTTAAAAGGTCTCTCTTTTCATCTCCCCGGTTATTTCCGTCTCTCCTTCTCCGGTGTCACCACATCCTCTTCGTCCTTTCCTCCTCACTTTGATTCCAAATATCTCCCCCCAAAATTTCTCCCCCCAAATCTCCACTTAACGGCCTCCCTCTTCTTCCTCCCCAGTTATGATCGCAGCTGTTCACATCATCCTCCTCCTCTCTCCCGCGGCGTGGCCCCCCCACTCTCCCGTGGCCTCCCTCGTTCCCTGGCTTCGGAAGACAGCCGGCAGACGCTGCACAGCACCTCCTCCTCCTTCTTCAGCGACAGGGAGAGGTAATGAGTCGCCTCACAGGGTCCATGTGCCACTTTTCTGACTGATGTGTGACTCTTGATCAGTGACTCTAAACAAACACACAAACATGTCTAAGGATGCAGAAACCTAAAGCAGAACCAGACTCAAGCCAAAAAAGTCGGGCACCACTTACTTTTACGGACTACAGTCGTATACGCTTATGGTAAATCGGAAGATTTGGTTCGATTGTTACTGTTTTTTAGCAACAGTTGTGGCATTAGTCACATAATGATGGTTGTGTCGATGTTCGTCACACCTTGAATATTGTTTTGATTGTTTAAGCGTTTTGTGACCCTGGTCTAGAAAAGCTTTATATAATATATATTTATTTATATAAATAAAAATTACTTACTTACTTACACCCTTAAAAAAGTCTGGGGCGGAGAAGTTTAAATGCCCATCAGACTCGGTTTTAACAATCAATCCCTGATTTTACTGTATAGCTTCCCTCACCGAAACTTTTAAATTAAAAATTCCAGTTTCGCATGAGAGAATAAGAATATCATTCATCTAAAAATATTTGATTCTAATAATTAAAAAATAAATTAAACCTTTCAATGTAGAAACTATTATTTTTAATTTATTCAAAATTAATTAATCAATTAATTTAGAAAAGCAACATTTTAATGAAAGTGTTTAAAGTTTCAACATCTAATTTTATAAATTAAATTTTGACGTAGCCATTAGTAAAACAATGCTATCCAAACAGGGGGCCATTTAGCTAAAATAAAAAAAAAGTGCCTTAAAATGATTGGAAAGGCATTTTTGCTTCAATTTCAGTCTGTTTTGACTGATGGTAAATACTAATAAAAAAGTTTTATAAGAAGCACTTCAACAAGTTGTGTCGAGAGTTGAACTGGAAATGAATAATAACATTGTTGTCAGAAACATTCGTAAGATTGTTTGAATCAAATCAAATGATATTTAACTGAAGAAGAGTCAATTCACATTTACATCAGAATATACAAGAGGTTCATGTGATATTTTAAGCAGAGAAAACCACCTGTTGGTCATTATGTCGCCACACACTGCATCGACACACACGTGCAGCTACAAATGATTGTTGGTGAACCCGACGATTTGAAGCAATGGTTTGGTTTAAAACTGCCAACTTTCAGAATTTCAACTGTTTCTCTCATTTCATTCGACCTAGAAATCTTCCTTTCGTTTTCCACCCTGTTCCTCCAGCACCTAATTCTAGACTTTTTTTTAAACACCAAAATGATCCTGCTGCAGGGATGCTGGGGTAGAGTTGTCTTTTCTGCGTTCAAGTTTCTAGAAAACTCTTAACAGAAGGTGTCCCCTGCCTCTCGCCCTATATAGCTGGGACACGTGCCTGTGCGAGGAATGATAGTAAATGACGGATCAAACTTGCAGCTGAAGGATAAATGTCAGCTTGAACGATAAAGCCACGTAGAAAAGATGAGATCGTTCGTCCACATTGATTTGAAACAGTTTAAGGAGTGAGGCGCGGATCTCCGGTGAGCCGCAGCTCTAGTTTGCAGCCGTGTAAAGTATAATTGGAGAGTATTCTCAGAGGACTTCTGTCGCCGCTTTCTCAACTCCCTGTGCTCCTGCGTCATCACCAAAAGCCGCCCAGTCCATGAACTTCAGCGGCTCTTCTTCAGGTGTATTTAAAGCTAATCTCGACGAGATCATTATCTCTCTCTCTTCCCGCCTCCAGCTCCCACCCTGACCTCATCCCTCTCTCTCTCCTCCTGACAGGATTCCTGTGGTGAACCTCTGAGGTGACGTCCACGTTCCTTCCACCGAGTCCGCCGAGGAAGGTCTACACGGCGGCCGCGGGGCTCGCCGGTGGTGCCATTTTGTTTTCTCTGAAAACTGTGAAAAGAATTCTGGGGCGGCAGGTATCCTCCCCGGCTAAACTCATGTCCCAGCCGACTGCCCCCCCACCCCCGAGCCCCTCTTTCCCTTTGTGCTCATTGTCGTCCGTGTGGCTCTGCTTTGATGGAACCGGCTCGGTCTGGCCCCGGGCTGAGCCCAGACAGCTCCGCCATGACTAATTCACAAACAAACAGTTTAACAGCCGTGCAGCGTCACACTCGCCTCTACCTGCGATTCCTCCACATCTGCTCCACTTCCTGTCTCGGCTCCGAACAGAGTAGAATCCTCACACGACCCTCCATCCTCATCACACAACCTCCCTGGACCGGGTCAGCTCCACAAACTCCAGAGCCACTTTAATGTAGCAAAGTAGAAGTGGTTCAAGTTTGACTTATAGATGAAGAGGAAACGATCCACACAAGGATAACTATATATTTAGGAAAAAACCTTTGGTCACAGTTCATGAAAGTAGGCAAAATCTATTGAAATTATTTTTCGTAGTTATAAGTCATCATTTTAAAATATTTACTGGTTAAAATGTAAAGGTTTCAGTTCTACAAACTACAGCCTGGCCCCCAAGAACAATACCAGAGTTTAATTTTGATTCTTTTGTTGGACCCCCAATTCTTAGGGTGTCGATTCTTTTTTCTTCTTCTGTTATATTCTACACCTACCTTCATTTATTTGGTCTATATATTTCCTGACTTTTTTTCTGTGAAGAACCCGGAAAGCGTTATTTGGTTAAGAGTAGTTTTCTGGAAAAAAACAACAACAAAACATTGACCCTGGCCCCCCATCAGAGAAGGGAAGATTTATGTGGCTCTTACAGGAAAGTTTGGGGAGCCCTGCTCTACCATATTATATTAATACATGTTATTTTTCTTTTTAAGATGTATTGTTTTTATTATTATTTGTTATATGTGTACGGTATATATTCTTATATAATCTTTATAATGTTCCATATCTTTTGCTGTGAACGGCTGTCACTCAAACGGGTGGGAAGAACAAGGGTCTATCAATCAATCCATCGATCAATTCACAATTCAAGTGATGAATTCTTTGTTTATTTTTATGATCTATTTTAAATACTTTTGTTTAAGATCATTTCTTTTAAACTTGCATTTAAATATAACAAAAATATTTCACCTGACAAACCATAAAATTATTATATTTATTATTAAAATATATATAATATTATCCTATTGTTGGATTCATAACAGCCAAAGCACAGTTTAGATAAATGAAAAAAGGAAATTTATATTATAAATAACAATAAAAACAACGATTGCTGCACTTCTGTGAACGTTAACTTCTGAACAGCTTTAGGTGTGAACAGCAGTAACGAGAACTAGTTTGTTTGTTTGTTTGTAGCATCAACCTTATATCTGTCGTCTTCTCTGGTTTGGCTCGAGACGCGTCGATGAAAATGCTTTTCAAAGAGAAGTGTTAACGTTTTGTCTCCAGTGGCTTCTTTTGGAGCCCATGTGCAGCCAGTGAAGGGTTAATAACTCCATTCTCTTCTCCTCCAATCACAGCGGCGCGCCTGGCAAAGCGGCTTGACTGCAGGCGATGTGTTTAACACGTCACGCTCCGAAAGCCGATGTTTATTTCCCGCTTTAGGCTGGGAAAAATGCAAATAAGTCGATTTGTCCTCCTTCCTGATGATTTGTTCGCTTCATTTGGCGACTGGTGCGCTGGCTCTGTTCAGGTGAGATCTGGAGAGACGAAGGTGGTCCTGTGGAGAGTTCTTTGCAAACACCTCAGTCTGAAATCATCTGCGCGTCACGAACCCCTTCAGCTCGTTCCAGCAGTTTTGAGACCTGAACCCCAAGTGAGCTCAGACAGAGGGGCGTCATGACAAGAGAAGGTCCCTTAGAAGTAGGTCCTACTTCTTCGCTGGCAATGAAAGCTGAAAACACCAATTGTCATCTCTTACTTGTTGGCAAAAACCCTCCCGATTGTGACCCCTTTTTTCTCGCTCCCTCGTGCCGACCACTCCAAAGAGGACTTAAAACTAGAGTTTAAATCTGTATTTGAAGGCGGTTGTGACCAGGGCCGGGTCTAGACAGGCATGTATGAGGGGGCAGCCACAAATCTTGAGGGGGCATTGTGCTGTTACTTACTTACTTACTTACATGTAAGTTTGAGGGGGCACAACATTTATTTGAGGGGGGCAGGCCACCTCTTGCCCCTGCCTAGACCCGGCCCTGGTTGTGACCAACTTAAAACAAGGGAATGTTCTGTAATATTGTTTTCTTGCCCTTGAGATCCCGATGAGTAGCAAAAGTGACAGAAGAAGAAGAAGAAGCATATATTCAGCTGCCAAACATTCTTGAAACAAGTCATTTAACAATGTCAACTCTTCGTCAGTAGCAGTTTAATCTACAGTCACTGAAATGTAATCTGTATATCGACAACAAAACTGGTAACCTCACAGGGATTCAAACCCTCAACTACTCTTTAATGTGCGTCAAGATCAGATGCATTTTGGCAACACGTGTTGAGATACTTGAGTTATTGTATGTTCCCCTTCTTCCACCAAAATTAGGTCAGTCTGCGAGGGGGGGGTCGCAAGTTTGTGGAAGGTCAAAATGGTGGAGTCGCAGTGGCAGATTCAGAGACTTTCATCTCATATGGAATCAATAAAAAAAAAAAAAAAAGGTGACGAGCTAATACATCATACTTTCATTTCTCGACCACATGTACTATCTACACCATCACATGACTCCAGAACGATGGTCATAATACATAGACTATGGGAGCGATTTCATGTCCGTGTTTGTACAGGCCTTGGTTTTAAAAAATATTAAACTGAAAACATCATGTGAGGCGACCCAAGGTTAGTTTTTGATATGAACCGTGATTTTCTTGTTACCGTGGAGATGTAAACAAACGGCTCTACAGAAGCTTCTGCTGTAAATCTGTTCACGGTGGTCTGGTCAGTCAGTAAAGCGCAGTAGAACTTTGACAGTGACCCCCTTAGAGACACTGTGGAAGCTTTTTGTATCAATCAGTGAGTTAAAATGTCACCAGTTTTGACACACACACAAACACACACACACACCAACAGCTGCGATGGTCTGCCCCCCCGAGCGCCTCCGGTTCTTGTGATTTTTTGGTAGCATTTCTGTACGAATATGATATTTCTGTACCTGAGCTCAATAAAAGACTCAAAACTGGCATTTTACTTTGTGTCTATTTTGTCGTTGATGAAAGAATCCCCTCAGGAGCTCCGAGGGCTGTTCAGGCAGGATCAAGCCTACATGGCGGATCTTAAGAGCATCCTGTATCGTAATCTGAACCAGACTTCTGGGACACGTGATGATCATGTGTACAGAGGAGCTGCTGCTGCTGCTTCCATCTTCCTTCTTCTTCTTTTAGCTTTTTGTGAGTTTGCGGAGACTGGTGTGTGTGTGTGTGTATGTGTGTGTGTGTGTGGTCGGGCAGTAACCAGAGTGTATGGAAAACACCCGCATGAGAGCAGGGAGACCATCACACAGAAAATGTTCATC
The DNA here is from genome assembly GCF_982586985.1 of Callionymus lyra. NCBI lineage: Eukaryota > Metazoa > Chordata > Actinopteri > Syngnathiformes > Callionymidae > Callionymus > Callionymus lyra. Next base: position 20,172,887 of record NC_141830.1, read on the forward strand.
ATGACGCTATTATTTCTACTTTTCTCAATAAATTATTCATGTTTAACCAATCACAACGTGCCACGTCATCACACCAGTGCTGTGTCTCAAATCGCATACTTGCGTACTCAAAGTTAGTATTTTTAGAGCGTAAGTGAGTCTCAATTCTTAGTATGCGAAATTTAGTGCGCCATGCACGCTAAATTGACACTAAAACGCCCACAAAACTGAGTATGGATCGATGGACACTATCTACACTAAACGGCTCCATCTTAGTGACGTTTTAAACGGAAGTTACGTCATATACAGTGAAGAAAATAAGTATTTGAACACCCTGCTATTTTATATATATATATATATATATATATATATATATATATATATAAAATAGCAAAGACGTCTCATCCTTCTACTGCTGCTGACAATACACCTGTAAGTATATTAATATATATATATATATATATATATATTTTCATATACTTACAGGTGCTGAAAATACACCTGTATTTATATATATATATATATATATATACATATACTTACAGGTGTATTTTCAGCAGCAGTATATATATATATATATATATATTCATATACTTACAGGTGTATTTTCAGCAGCAGTAGAAGGATGAGACGTCTTTGCTGCTGATACCAGCTTAAATATCTCGCGAATATTTCGATTCTCATTTTTTCTTTATTTCTTCTTCAAACCTTGCAAAACGTGCTGCCAGCAGGTGGCGATAGTGTTCCTACAGCTGGTTGAAACCATCGTTAAATAGAAGTAGAAGAAGAAGCTGTCGCGTCATTTCCTGTTAGTGTGTAGCAGCAGTGTTTGATTTGAGACATACTATCTGTGGAGAATTTGCGTACTAGTTAGTATGTACACTATCCTGATGCATACTAACTTCTAGTATACTAAGAGAAGTATGCGAGACACAGCACAAGTCTATAGATCATTCATCTTGAGTCGTGACAACTGGTTCTGCTCATGTTGAGCGTGGCAACATCCGGGGGGAGGCACTAATTAAAATATAAACTTGGAGCCGTCATCGCGGCTCTCGCCTTCACACCTGATACAACTCACCTGCCACTTCCCTCTCGGATGACACGAGCGTGTCACCGCAAACATCTTCCGCGCCGCGGCCGTGAAAAATCTCGGATCGGTTCCACCATTTATAGAGCGGAGGGTGGGATGCGGCAGGATCATTACCCCCTCCTCGCCCCCTCGATAGCGACGCCGGTCAGCTAATTACTGCCATTAACGCCGGGCCGGTGGAGACTCTCAGAGGCGTGAGAGATGGAGCCAGCCGGCGTGATGAAAGCCATTTTGGCTGCATAATAGACGTGCAATTTTGACTTTGAAATAGAAGCGGCGAGTCGAACACTGCTTTGTCAGTGTGTGTGAACGCCGCATCCACGGATGTGTGTTTCCGCGCCTCTGCTCTATAATACATCAGGGTCTGCGGGGACGCGCCCTAATTAATGGCTCGACCTGCTAACTGGCCAGCCCCCCTCTGTGCGCTAACATTTAGCCGAGCCCCTCCAGAGATGCACTTTGAAGTGCGTTTAATCAAGGAGTGACGGACATAAATGAGACAAAGTCAGGACGAACGTGTGGTTTTGTGCCCGGACATTTTTATTTGCACTTATATACACAATTCCACACGACAGAAGGAGCACGTTGATCTAATCCCGAAAATAATCAACACACAAAAAAAATAATCAGAAGCGGTTTTTGTCTTTACAGATGAAGTGTAAAGTGACGAGTGTGTGAAAGACACACCTCAGCTTGTCGGGGTGACATCGTGACAGGTGCTCACGTCCTATTCCTACATCCTTCCTAACAAAGTCCTCCTTTATCAGCGAGTGTCCATCTTCAGTTGGACTTGGACCAGATCTTCCCGCTGCCCCTCAGCCTGAAGCAGAAACGACACACATTAGATTAAATTGTACAAAAAAACAAGCTTCATGTCTCACTGGACACCTGCGGTCATTGGCTGGCTCTTCAGAACCAGAGAAAGACAAAAGTATTTTAACAGACGTTAGTTTGTAACTTACAAACTTATCACCATTTAAAAATAAATACTATCAAACCAATAAGTAGCACCAACACTGTTTTTCTGTCTGGTTCAAGAAGACAATTATGTATTTAACAATTACTTAGCAAAGAACAACCTTTCGGTTTAATTCAATGATTTCACTCGTCTGGCTTGACTCATGTGGGCCGGAATATTGAGAGTCTGCTTGTTCACGATCATTGTGTGATAATGTGTTACTGACAAGTGCTAGTTATTTGATCCGTTTCTATCGTCTAATAGCAACAGTTGCTGAGATGAACTCGATGACCTCTGAATGTTTTTGGGCTGTGGGAGTTAAACTACCCAAGCAAGAGAAATAGAAATACACGTACAGGAAGCAAGTTTCCTCAAGCTGGAAACTAACCTGAAATAATAATATAAGCTATAATAAATGAATTGCATCCTTGAGTACCTTGATCATTAAGTTTATTAGTGAAGTTTCATAAGAAATAAACTAACCTAAGAAGGCTCTTCTATTTAAAAGGACTTTTGATCAGATTCCTGGAAGAACCTTCTTATACATCCGACACAACTCCCTCCTCTGGGGTCATTGTTGCTCCACAGATCGCAAACACAAGCCTTCATAATTTGACTGTAACTGACACTTGAACGACAGTGTTCATGTGCTCTGAAGCTTGACCTTGCTCTGCAATGAAAAAAAATAATCTGATCCAAGTTGTGCTGCCCACATCTGACGAAGAGGATGATGGATGTGGAAGGAAAATGATGACAAGATGCCATCTGGAGAATCGGTGCCCCAAAAAAAATGTGTTCAGCATTTCTGTCATGAGCCAAAAGAACATCACCTGCTGCTGGAGCAGAAGATCTGGCTCCGAACACTGAAGAAGCTGTGAGGAGCTGACGTCAGGAGTGTGTGTTCGTTTAAAACGATTGTTTTACAGGAGAAAAGGATCACACGCTAAGAATAACACCAGTTCCGTTCCTAAAATAGCTCCACAACGCTGACGTGTCGAAGCACGTTCTTAAATTAAGGATCGAGTTCATTCACTTAGATTCCGGAGAATAAGAGGCGAGTCAGCATTTTGAAAGCGCTCCATGTTCAAGTTGACTGTGATGGCGGACATCAATACCGGGGGGGGGATCAGGACGCACCACTGGAGGGAGGGATGGATCTTTCGTGGGAGGAACACCCGGGCACATCCAGTGACATTTCATAGTCCAGAGCAGACATGAAATTAGCCAGTGGTAATTGGAGAGGGTGGAAGCGAAGACAAAACATGCCCTGAGAGCCTCAGTGAGTCTGATAACAAAGATACCTCATGCGAACACACAAAGCACTGACACCAGCTTCGGAAGCTGCTGCTGCTGGCTTCTAAAGTGGAGTGAATAAAAAGAAACGTGGCATTTCCGCGTTGAATTAACTTTGGTCGCTGCATCCACGTCCACATAATGGCTTCCAATTTACTGCTGGAGAAGAAGCTGGTTGTCGTAACAACAAGAGGAACGCTTGAAAGCTCTCTGGTACTTTAAACGTCAATCATACATTCTCACTACTTTCAGCTCCCACTCGATGACGAAGAACAAGCGCTGGACACGTTCGCCTTGAGCTTGATTTCATTGTTAATCTGTGATCCAGGATTTTTAAACAATAAGCATCATTTATATGCAAACTCTAGAGGCAAACGGTAGAAAAAGCCTCTAGACGCTCAAGATGGTTCATTCATCCAGACAACGTCGGCTCTCTGCTCCCCCAGGAGGCGTGAGATCGCTGGTACCAACTAACAACTGCAGGGACTTCTCAAGACCAAGGTTTCTCTCAGCAGTCGTGGAAACATTTGGCTAAAAGATTGAGCTAAAACCATGTCAGATACAAGCACTAACAAGGGACCACAGTCTTTCATCCATGAGAGCAACAATAAGCAACATTTTGGCGTTATAATTATTTTTCACATTTTCTGTAGTAAGATATTTTGAACAGTCATGACTTGTAGTAGTGGGTCAGAGACACTGTTTACTTAACTGTCCTGAGAGACTTTTTTAACTAACCAGAAAGATGAAAGCAGAAACTGACAACAAAATATTTCATCTCATTTTATGAACAAATGTATAGGCAGCACATTGGCAAAAGTGAAACAGCAAATTTATGACTTTTCTGACAGGTGTGGGGGCATCGAAAACAACATTTAAAACGTACATATTGTTCATGTTCATTTATGGACATTTTGATCCATGTTTAGTAGTTTTGAGAAGCATTTTCAAGGCACAACCAAAATGGCAACAGTTCCGGAATAAAAACTACAAGGAATTTTCATTGTCGTCTTTGACAACAAGTGTACAACTTCCTACTGACTCACCCTTTCACCTTGGAACTCTTTTTGCCTGGTTGCCTTGGCTCCTGTGAGGAGGCAGGATCCCGAGGCTCTGCCGGCTGATCTGCGTCCTGATTGGAGGCTGCTCCTGCAGGGGCGGGGCCTGAAGATGGCGAGGCTGCGCTGGCCTTGAGTGTTTTCTGCAGGTTCGAGACCTGCGTGGGAAGTTTAGGACGAGGAGAAGAAAATCGACTCATTAAAAAGAATTTTGAGTGAAAACACGGTCATCAGAGGGAAGAGAAACACTGTGGAGGCCTCCTGTCATGTCCATTACCATCATGATAATCATCAGCATAGTTACCGCTATCTTCGTCCCTGCTGCTGACGTCAGCTCTGCTGTACACCTCTTAGCCTGCTCTGAACCCCAGAGATCTGCTGCCTCACTCTCTACCTCACTCGTGCTGCTGGACGGATCCTCTCCATCTGTTATAGCAACTTTCTTCAATTTTAACACCTCTCTGTTGATTTTCTGCATCTCTGGGATGTTAGGTCTTTGACAGAGTTTCAATCTCTGTGTAGGTTAGAAAAAACTCATTTATGGTGGAGAAAAGTCTAAATAATCACAAGAATATACATCGTTTTTCAGTTGAATAGAGTCAGTCATTGCACTGAACTTCACCCTCAAGTTCCGTATTCTGTTAAGGAGATTTACTTTTTGTGGGTCAGACTGAGAGTCTCAAGTCGAGTCCGGGGGCCAGGGAAGAGATTTTGTGAAGCACCGACGAAAGCAGAGCTTTTGATACTGAAGTGTTTGTGGAAGACAAAATAGCCTCAGTCTGAATACTGACCTCGGTTTCCACTTGTACTTTGACCTTAAGCTGGCTCTCTCTGTACTGGTTGGCCCTGGAGACCTGCTCCTCGATTCCACACAGCACCGCCTCGCAGCCGGTGCACCTGGCCGAGGGAGGATGGAGATAATTGAGTTGTAAATCTTAAGTGTGTGCACAGACGCTCGGAGGCAACACTCACCACTCCTGCAGTGTGTTTATTATGTTTGGGAGCTCATTGGGACCAAGGTCACGACCCACGCTACAATCCACCTCCACCTGCTGGTTCCTCTGGTCCAGTTTGCCCTGGATGATGTCACAGTAGACGGCTTCGATCAGCAGGTCTTCCAGCTCCCGAACATTCTTCAGCTCCAGCTGCTGCAGCAGCAGCGAGTATGGAAGACACTGCAAGGATGCAAATGTTTTTTCTTTTAAATAGATATATAATGAAAAGTAAACAACATAAAATGATCCAACCTCTACACTTTGAAGGGAAGTGACATTCAAAAGTCGTACTTGAATTACTCATTGGCTTAAATGTCACTGCTAGAGGTAGATAAAATGAGACGAGACACTGAGCAATCCGGCGGCAATTAGAGAGTTCAGGCTTACATGCAGGAGGATGTGACATATTCTCAGAGAAAAGCAGGGGGCGAGAGCAAGCGGTGGCAGCAGTGAGAAAAGTACACGGCGAGTAAAGATAATGAATCAATTAGTCATCATGGGTAGGTTAAGCTCTGGACATTTGAGAAGGAGTGGTTTCATGGCATTAGAAAGTTATAGATTTACTTCTTCATCATGTATGTATGGGATAGAGGGAAAAGTTTTATCCAAGAGTAGTTTTATTTTTAGTTAGCTTAGAACCACGTTCCCTCATATAGTATTTGCCATGCTGGTAGATGGCCGAGGCAAAGACACAGTCACATGAACATAATGACCACTGCAGACTAACAAGACACCACAGGATCCCTTGTTTTGGCAACTACACAAGGCTGAGGCCATCGCTTTCTGTATCAGACCACGACGGACAACAGGGGAAGTGAGACGAGACAGATCTAATACCTTGAGGTTGGACGCCAAGCTGATGATAGACAGATGCCGAAGCTTGTTCCTTTGTGCAGGAGTCAACTCTGGAAGTGAAGCGGCTCTTTCTGCATCGGAAAGAACAAAAAAGGTTAAAAAAAACACTCGAGGTTTCTGAGTCTTGACATAAATTGGCATTGAGAAATAACTTTACAAACCCCAGAATAAATTCATTACAAAGATTAACTGTGATTTCCACTTCAAAACTGTAAAACCAATGTCCAGGCTGATCATCATCATCATTCACTGATATTCTACAGACCATTCATGATTTCAACAGTTAATAATAACAATTGAGTTAAAAAGTCAAATGTGTGTGTGTGTGTGTCTATTATTATAAATTCACACACCAAAGGTTCATGGTGCTGCATATATAACAAAAGACAACATCTAAATAGGATGAGCAAATCCTGATATACTTGTTCCATCGTACAGTTTAATCTGATGGCCAACATTTAATCCAGTGTCAATGATTAAATGGTGCCTAAAGCAGCGCTTAAAGAGCAACTGATGTGAAAACCCAACTCTCCTGACTAACATGTTTTGACTGATTAATTGATCAATGAAATATCTTTAAAGAAAAAAAAAATTATTATCACGTTCGATTTGCATATCGCATGTGCCAATATCTTGATATCGATATTTTTTAAGAGTGAGATAAGAGAGAGTGACAGAATCACTGCCATGACTGTACTTTTAAACACATACGTTTGTATTTTATACAAAAAATAATGATCAGAGAAATAGCACCAGAACTGAATGAAAATAAGACGCCTAAATCTGCATTGATTTCTGTTTGGCTACATGTATTCTATAACAGAGCCATTAGAGGATCACTCACCATCCTGATGTGTGAATTGTCCACACAACACTAGGTTTTTTATTACCAACATAAAGGTGTCTACATTAAACTAGACAGAAAGGGTTTCAATCAAGTCTTTCAATTGCTAAAAAGGATTGAAATTCATGAAATGCAGATAACATTTATTTTATTTAAAGTTGACTGCAAGTTTCTTTCTACTTTAAAAAAAAACATATCTTAAGTTTTAAGGAAAGAAATTGTTTTATAATAAAAAGTTGGGCAAAATGGCTCTATAGCCATCACACTGCCACTATTTCTTCTGCTTGTTTCCATAGTGATATGTAATAAGCATGGTCTCTAATCTTATGCACTCGTGGATATTGATGGCTGTAGAATAACGACATCGAAACCGATAACGATATCCACCGAAAGGAAAATGTCAGGCTTAGTCCAAAGGAAATGGAACGAGAATAGGTTTCTTTAAAGGACAAAGGGATGTTGATTTAAGTGTCTCTTAAATTAATCTTGGACCTCTATTGTACTCGGTTTGAACAAAACTCTATTTTCAATTAAATATTTACATTAGAAAATGTACTTGAGCGCCGCCAACTGAAACTGCTTTCTGTACATATGAAAATATTATTAACCATTACCACACCCACTCTGCTGTGATTAGTCAAGCATCAGGGTTTTTCACGGTGTGTCATTAATCCGGAATTCTCCGTACTCATAACCTCTTGTTCGCCGAAATTTTAGACAAACTTAATAAGTAGTTCAAAGCATCATCATAATGAGAGACTTACAGCATCTTGGAGAAGATTTCAACACTTAAAACATGTGAGTGAGTCAAGACAGTTGGGTTTTCACAGTAGTTTCCCATTTAAAAGGCTCATGTTACCAAACATGAGGTGTACTAATGCACTTATACACCCAGTTGGGTGTATAATGTTTAAAAGTAGGTTACACTCTCCCGAGATAATAATTGTGTACCGTACTTTCATGAATCTTCACCCGTGGCTACTTTAAAAAAAAATGTTTGTTTGCAAAGCAACAACATTCATCTACTCTCCAGCAGTCTTCTAAAGTCCCCACTGTGACAGCACTCACAGCCCCCTCACCACCCAGGAGGGAAGACTCTGACAGCCCCCCTGACGCTTCTCTGTAAACTCATGTCCCATCAGGCGGTTAGAGAATCATGGCCATAAGGAAAGAGACTAATTCAAAGACAGAAATGCCTTATTTCTTTGGACCTTGACCAGTGTAACATCTTGTGTTCAGGTTAATGAAAATACTGGGCTGCTACTTAAGTCAGCGTATGATCTAGCAGTTGTGTCTCAGGTGAGCGAGTCTAGTGCCTCAGAGATTTGTTTCTCGGTACTGAACTGCAATAAACAAATGGCATCATTACTTATTTACACAGCACTACCACTGCAGTACCTTTGTAGTCACAGTAGGTTCCGTAGGCGAAGAGATTGAGTAATTGGTACACCGGCGCATGTGGACCGTTCTCCAGCTGTAGAAGGAGAGTGGAGAGAGTATGACTTGGCAGAAGAGATGGAAATCTCACCATAAAGAAAACCAAGTAAATCTGCTTGCCGGGCATTTTATCTCAACACCATCAACAACTCAAGTGTGGGGACTTTGCTGAGTTGGTGGGAGACTGAAACATCATCGAGTAGACAAGTCAAGTTTGTTTATATACCTGACAAGTGGCTTCATACATTTTCTCAAAATCTTATAATATCCATGATGAATAAATGAAATGCTCAATCATTCTTAAACTTCTAACAAACCAAAGGGGGATTTATTTCTTTCATGATTTAAACTTTTTCCTATTGTATCGAGGTAATGAGCCGACTATTATTGAGATGAATCAGCATTGATCAGTTTACACAAGTTATTCCCACTGTTTTTTTAAGCAGGAGGCAGGATAATGTGATGATTAAGTGATATATTTTAATGTTTACAAACTTTCATAGGTTATATAAGAAAAGCTTCTATACTTTTAAAGAAACTGTCAAAATAAAATAAAAAATAATTGGATTATTATTTTTTGTTGTGCATTGCAACAAACTATTTTAAATTAATTCTGTGATACTTAACTATGTCATGCAACTCTCATCAGCTGTATGTAATACAATTATTTAAAACTTTGTATAAAGCATGGGAGAAGTGAAGAAGGGAGGAGAGGGATTTCAACATCTTCAGACAAGTCCTTGAAAAAGCAGACAAGTATTAAAAGTGGTGCACACTTGATTATTGGACGGCCTTGAATGTTGCTGATGAAAGTTCGAGCTGAGCATGAAAATGAAGGTCTTCGTGAAACATGCCTGCAAGTGTGTTAGTCAACATGAACCAGTCATGTTCAGTTATATCTAGTCTGTGATCGAGCAGGCTACAGTTATAATTCTGGGATGGTGACATCAATGGACATTCACTTATTTAAATGGAAATAGTAATTCTACAATCAAATATAACCCTGGCTGGCACCCTTTGGCATCATGTTTGTAAGATTGGATTGTTAATCCGTTTCATTTTTAATGCAGTTCCCAACCTTTTTTTCTGAGCAAACTGTCGGTGAGATCCTGGGGCCACTCACAAGCTTATTATATACGGTACACGTTTTCCAAACTGTAATAAGTTCAGTACAGTAACGACAGAGCTGCTTGATGCATGCTAACTACCCTTCGTCAACATGTCCACTTCCCGATTGAAACCACTAACAATTGTTAATTTGTTAATAATTAACAGAAAGGCATCATCAGAAAACTAAAAGATAATCCATATATTTGATTAAATTACACTCGGTTAAAGCCTGAATAAAGAAAGTAAATAAGTTACCTAAGCTTAAATTAAAAAGTTTCTTCTCACACTTTCTGCCCAATTATTCATTTACAAGCACAGATAGAATTGCTCTAATAAAATAAAGTCCCTGCACTGCAGAGCCATATACAAACAAGACAGCACTGCAACATCAGCACAGTGAAACACATTAAATATATTGAGAGATACTTATTTAAGAAACAAGGATCTATTAGATCATAATTGAACTAGACTGAATCTAATATTGGAAGTTAAGATAGATTGGATGAAATTTGACAAAAAAACGACACTTTGACAAAACATTTTTTTTAAAGAATCACCTAAAAAAACTAAACAATGAACATGAAAAGCACTTATTGTGTATTCTTTGATGGAGGTCGGTAGTCGAAAATGACAATGTTTGTATCAGCATGCTAGATACACTAATGCAAGTTATTTTGCAACAAAAAAATGAGCAAATTGGTTAGTCGCTATTGCTTTTTTTAGCAATACATTTTGTAGTTTTATTGATTATTTGCAGTGTTCTCTGGGTGTCAAGAGAGAGTTATGGAACAGAAGAGATAAAGTAAGGGAATACATAAAGCCAAACTCAAGCAAGTCATTGATGTTTCCGACAAAATACTTCTGGATCCATCTGGTAATACACAATATGAAAACGTTATCACGGTCCTCTGTAACTTACTTCTTTAACATTAGGTAGCTCTAGGATGTCAGAGAAGACATAGAGGCCTGGCGACTCCAGAAGAGAGCTGACAGCCTGGGCCAGTGCCGATCCAGATAGAGAGAGGAGCTGCTCCACCTCCATCTACAACACAAAGCACAAATATTGACGGTCAACATGATGCATATGCTAATAATGCATATGCTTATCGAGAAGATCAAACGGAATGACAACAAATATAACATGAAATTATCCCGAATAAAGATGCAAAAAGGGAAACTTTATACCACGGTTGGGATAATTCACTAACAATCAGTAAATACACAAAAAACTCATAGAACCTGCTGTTTTTCAATACAATAAATATAACATTAGTGTTGTGAGATTGTTGGTTAAACTTATATTTACGTTTTTATATTGTATAAAGTAGGGGGTGTATTGTTTAACATCTGGTGATAATGTATCACGATACTGTAAATACTGACACTTTTTTTTAATAACTTGATACCACTGCTATTGAATATCATATATCTGGGAAAAAATATTGTGGTATATCGCCATACAATATTAAGGTTTTCACTAAAGGTTATATTCTAATGTTATAGAGCTTGGTTTGTTCTTTGAGGGTTCTGTTGAAAAGCACAGTCTTAATATAGCTCATTACCCCCTTCCAGCCTGCCAAACATTTGTGTTGCATTGGTTTAGATGCCACCCAGTAAAAGAAAGAATAAAAAGGTGTCCTTAGACTGATAAATTATTAATGGAGGAGAATTTACAAGCTTTTGAAGATTTACACTCTTTTTAATTTAAAAGAATAATAAAGGTGAAATTGCTTGAACAAATCATTTTGTTCTCTTTAGTCATTTACAAGGTTTACTTAAAAGGCCTTTTGTAAAAGTGATCATTGTTTATAAGAATGAATAGAGTGGCTCACCCTTTGGAACAAAATCTGTTGTCCAAGATAATGATGTGATATATTTAGATGTAGCTGTGTTCAAACTGAAATGTGTCCCAGAAATTACTTTAAAAACAGTGACTGAATGATGAATAAAGACAAAGAACAACAAAGGCAAATGTAAAACAAACTGAAGCGAATATTAAAGGTCATTTCACAATTATTCAAAAAAGCTAAAACTGTGCCTTTGTGAAGTCATGCTGGACACTGGAAGAATTTCATGCTAAAGGCTGGTATCGAAAGACATGATAATAATGACGTTAATAATATGTACAATGCGTTGCTTTGTAAAGACGGCAGCAAAAAACAGCAGTTGGTCTTGATACAAATAAATGGAGGCTAGCGGATGACAGCCGGAGAAAAGCCCCAAATGGGAAAAAGGCACTGCTATGTGTGCAAATAAGACCATGGTATTCTGCAGGATTTTAGGCCCCACACAGATGTAAATATCTGTTTATCTGGCATGCAACAAAGCTGAAGGCCCATCGACCAAAATATAAGATTGGATAAGGACCAAGAGGTATTTAAAGAAATAAAATGAATGCTGAATTTCTGCTTGCAGCTGTGAGAAAACGTATGCAAATAAATAGAAGCTCAATTCAAACAAACTTAATCTGTTCCAGATATTAGTATTGTACGATAAACCTACATGCCTGCAGAGTATGCAAGTGACCAACAACACTTTTTGAAGGTACTAGAAACCAACCCAACAAAAGCATTTCTCCTGCTTTAAAAAAAAATGTGCACATTGAAAACTAGAATAGACAAAGCACGACATGTAAACTTGCAAACTAGGATTTAGCACCACAATTTCAATTATTATTAAAAATACAAAACAAATATATTTCCACTTGACACAACCATTGATGAGTTGAACAAAAACATAACCATTACATTCTAAATAGTTTCCTTTAAGGCCATTTTGTACTGACAACTTGCTACAAAGCATGGTTATGGTTAATCTAATATGGACTAAGACCTCCTTTAATTTATATCTGATATTTTAAGATTCTCTTCCGCCGAGCACAAATCCTGGTCCACAGGAGATCAGTATTCAGAGAAATGTGTAATACAATTATTGCGTCAGAAAACTTTCAGTACCTGCGGCCATGTTCCAAAATTAATAGAATATCTATTGTGGCACTTTAGACATGGCTGGCTGCTTTTTATGCTGTTTTTGTGCTGATGCAGTCAAAGAAAAATTGAACTGAAGTAAAAGCTTTCTTACTCCTTTGTTGTTGCTCCGCATTGACAGAATTTTAGTTTATCTACAGAGATAAAATGAAAAGGCAATAACAGTAAGGCAGATATTTCAGGGCGATGAAGATATTTCTTCGGGTTCCTCTAAAAAAGGTGAAGAAGCGAAGCTTGGCTCGGCATCAGTCAGAGACCCGATGAGTACGTGTTGTATATGGATGAAGCAGCTGTGCTGATATAGCCCAGACATCTGGGATACTCAAAAATATATTGGAATGCCATTACTGAGAGTAATTTTCTTGTTAACTGTATTGGTCAAAATTGATACTTCATGTTGGAGCAGCTGTAGATTCTGGATTGTATCAAACTTGATGATTCATTTCAAAACCAATTTGAATCATGTACAGTAAATTGACTATTGTGTTTGTTGGTGAATTTATAATTACTTTGGTGCATGTGCACATGCAATTTAAAGAATAAACTAAAATGATTAACAATTAAGTCAGTTTGAATAATAATTGTCAATGCGTGCCCGAATATATTTATAGTTTTCACATAAAGCTGTTTAGCAACAGGCTTAATGAAAGCATTAAAAATTCTTACTCACCAGAATTATTATCCATTATCGATGCTGCTGTTTTAGATTTAGCCCAAGCTTAGCAACTAGCTGCTGTTCACAATGACAAAAGTTTTTCTGCAATGATAGTTTTTGAAAACGGATAAGCAGGACCAAGAAAAGTCAAGTAAGTTCATATTCTGCTTTATATAATATGTGCCTTCAGTATCAATGTCAGCAAATAAATCCATCTGTAAATATATTTGCAAGTCAATTGTAGTAGGATGTAAAAGTTTGTCATATTCAACTTATGTCAAGAATACTGTATCAAATATTTTATAAACATGGTAAAAGATGGAACCCTTTAAAGCAGAAGAAGAGTCTACCAGTGGGTTTGCAGTCAAAGTCTTCTGCTAGTTTTCCCCGGCTCCCACTTCAATAACATTTCGTAATATCACATAATACTCTTTAGCCAAAACACTCCCTTAATGGCTCTGAGGCTTTCTGCTCTCCATGTCTGAGGCTTCATTTCCCTAAATCATAAAAGTTGAATGTCATAGCCAGAAGATTAATCTATATAGAGTGGCTCATGTTTTCCTCTGGGCATTGATGGAAGAGTGAATAATGGTCAAAATGATCCCAATCTTATGAGGGGTTCAGTGTTTCATTAACCTTTTGCTACCATATACTGTATTTGAAAATGCTCATGCAAGGGATGAAAATCACACACTTATTAGAGACATAGCATTTGCGATATAATCGCGATATTCAAAAATGCGATTATATCGCAGAGGTTGTGATTTTATTTAATGTTCATTTAATAGTCGAGCCGTCAAAATGACTTGGTTTTTAGTATTTGCACTGAGTATGTTATGTTTGTTTACAAGTGTAATAAGAGTAAATAAACCTTCTCCCTTTTTTAAGGTATGCTTAATTTGCCTTTATCATAAAAATTACTTAACGTTATCTTGAGAATAAAAGAGAAATGCATGTTAATGTAAAGTTAATAATTTATTGTATTTCATTTAAAAAATGCATTAAAAAAAGGACATTGAAAAAAGAATTGCATAAATAATGAAAATCGCAATATTTCGGAAAATAATCGCAATTATATTTTTTTCAATAATCATTCAGCCCTAGATATAATTATGTCAGGATAAAAGTCTTGTCATGTGCCACAAAATGACTAGAAAAAAACTCAAAACTTCCAGGCAGTATTGAAGACCAACCACATTGGTCAGCACACTGAAATTCTACAGTCATTTATATAATAAATCTAGGAAAAGACATAAAATCCTCTGAGATAAGGCCCATATATCATCTATGCATTGTGACAAACAATGAAAGAAAATTGCATTTCATTTTCAGCATCTGCCGGCTAACAAAGATGACATTTTCTATTCTTCTCCAGGATTGGCTTTTACTGCCTGAGGGAAGACGCATCACTTCAACCAGACATAAACACCCACTGCTTCTTATTCAGGTTAAATGTGACATAACTTTCCAGATGGTATATCGATGTATTCATCGGGCTGAAGAATAAATAACCTTTTCTAAATATAAAAAATAAAGGTTAGCAAATAAAATAAAAACAGCAGCAGGTGACAAAAAGATGGTTGAAAAATGTACAGTCTGCCACCAGCAATATTGGTTCAGGATGAGGAATTGTAAGATTTGTGCATTGATGCTTAAAGATAGCATTTGTATTAGGGCTGAACAGTTAATTGCATTTGCGATATAATCATGATTTTAATAAAATTAGGATTTCATATCACAAATTATACTATAAATTTTATTTTATGTTAAGTAGTATAAGTCACCCAAGAACAATGTGAAAGAATGGTGGAGAGCATGCCGAGACGCATGACAGCGTGATTAATAATCAGGGTTATCCCACCAAATATTGATTTCTGAACTCTTCCCAAGTTAAAACATTAGTATTGTGTTGTTTTAAAATTAATATGATCTTGTTTTCTTCGCATTATTTGAAGAAAACATTGCATCTTATTTGTTATTTTGACCATTTGCCATTTTCTGCAAATAAATGCCCTAAATGACAATATTTTTTGTTTGGAATTTGGCAGAAATGTTGTCAGTAGTTTATAGAATGAAACAAAAATGTTAATTTCACTCAAACACAGACCTATACGTAGTAAAATCAGAGAAACTGATAATTTTGCAGCGGTCTCTTAATTTTTTCCAGAGCTCTAAATGCTTTGTCACTCGCCAACAGAAACAGACTTTAAATGAATAGAATAAATAAAGTTTGTGTTCATTGAAGACAGTGTGTTCAAGACTGTTTAACAGTGAACAACAAATGTTTTTCTCCAAGAACTGTTCAAATATTCCGTGAACAATAGATCAAATAATGTCATGGGAGTTCTGAGTCAAGTTCTGTTTTGTGGCAGAAAAATGACACCTCTCCGTTCAATCAATTAGACACAATTAAAAAGTACAACTGGAGATCAATCAACATTTAAGCGGTAAAAACAAAAGCACAGTTTCAGATTTCATTCCATATTACTCAAGTTTATTTCAATCCAAATAACATAAAATGAGCTTTGAACAAGATGCAAATAATCTTAAATAAAATGCCAGAGCTAATTAGAAATTGTTTTCACAGCTTAATGAAATGTCGGATAATCAATTGGGAGGCTCTGTTGCTCATAAAGGAAAGTTATCCAACCACTATTTGCTTTATCTGCTGAAAATAATTAAAAGGCTTATCTAAAATTGAATTTGTGACTGTGGAACACGTTAATAAGAATCCGTACGTTTTCACCATTTAGCAATGCCAACTGCCACAAGATATTTTTGTAAAGGTTCTAACGATTAAGTCTTAAAGACTAAATAAGTGGACACACAGTAATGCTGTGGACCAATAATACGCATTTAAGGTGATTAAAAGATAAATTTGCCAGCACAGTGGTATGGGTGACAAAGTAAATGACAGATTAAATCTACTAAATACCATTTTAAGTTTTTATTCAGAATGACTCTCAGCGAGGTATGGAAACATAGCCCATCTTCCATGTTAATCTTTGTATCCTTTTTCTTTGTTATTTTTCTTTGATCTATGTTCTTTATCTGTCATCTTTCACTTTTATTGCACTTTGTCCTTTTGTTTCATGAAACTATCGTCTGTGTTGCTGTATGCTGCTCGAACAAGACCTCCAGGGGGATCAATAGATTTTAGGTTAGCAAATAATTTTAGGTTAGGTAGAACTTTATTGATCCCTCAGGATGTCTCCTTCGGGAAATTGTTTTTCCAATTAGACACAGTAATACAGACGATTATTCATAAAAATAAGAACAAGAACAAAGAGAAGGAAAAAGAAAAAACAAGATGATACAATCTAAGTCTAAAGATCTATGTATCTATATAAATATAATAAAATATATAAAATCTGTCTATCTATCCATCTTGGCTTCCTTACTAAGATCAGTAAGATCCTCCAAAACATCATTCCTTTTCACAATTGTCAACATCCAGGGTGATGTCTAGTCACTTCCTAATTATTCTTTATATAAGTTGCATAAGATGGTCATTTAACACCTGAGCACACATGGACATCCAAATGTAATCTCAGATGAATTATGTTTAGATCAAATTGCAAAGATTATGGTATATTTACTTGGATTGTGATTATTTTTACGCATCCAAATTCTTTTTTTTAAATAATCAATTGGGGTCTTTACATTATATCTTAAAAGTACAAAACACTCGATACAGCTTTATTAACATGACTGCGTTTATTCACCGTCCATCTTAAACAATTAGCTACACATTCCCCCAATCTATAAATATGTGAACAAAAGAAAATGTTTCACAGCAACAGGATTGGACTGAGATTAAAGCATGAGTTCATCTGTTCATTACTATTGTATAAAGAGTAATTACGTTTAAAACAAAATATTGCTTCAAGATATACCAGACGTTACATTCGGTTGAGCTCACATTAATAGCATTTTAGTAGATTGTGTCCGCCACGTCAGGGTGAGTGTTTTGAATAAAATAAACAAAGGTAAAAGTAAATGTCACAGAGATGTATGGTTCGTACCTAAAATGTTTAGTGTCATGCTAACGTCGGTGCTAGCGGCTACGCCGAGCTAGCCGGGCCTTGTTCAAAAACTCAAGCCATAGTCGTAACGCATACGAAACCGCAAACTAATTCAACACAACATTAAAACCCTTTTTAACATTAGTTCAAACAAAACGCTTTCAATAGGAGTCACGTTTTTTTGTCGTTACCTTCACTTGGTGCTAATAGATTAGCTTCCACTTGGAGGTTCAGTTCCGCTACTAGCTCACGTTCAACAACAAAACAAGGTGAGCTCTGATTGGATAGAGGGATGAAGTGGGCGGGTTCAACAGCGTGTCAATCAATATCATGTCACTCCAGACATGAGTGGGGACATCTAGAGGTCGCCAAGGGTATTGTCGCCAGAGGAGAGTTGGCACATAATTCATTCATTACATTTTCTGTTTATGTGAAGTGCGATAACATAACACACAGTCCCATACAATCAAACAAATCTACATGAATAAAAAAAGTAGCTTTGGAACAATCTTCCTCTCTCTTTGCGCTTGATGGATCTACTGACAAGAAACATCTCAAGACGATTTATTTTTTCAGGCTTTTCCTTGATTTTCTGGAACTCCTGTTTTGTTATCAGTTTTATCTTGACCTTTAAAGTATATACTTTATTGAATATTGTTTTGATTGTTTAAGCGCTTTGTGACCCTGGTCTGGAAAAGCGCTATACAAATAAAAATTACTTACTCACTTACTTATTAGTGACCTGAAATAACTTCAATCCTGACTGAATGGTAATGCATACATTTTTTAATCGTTTAACTGTTTAACGCAAGGGTCTGCTTACTGTATTCTAAGGTGGTTCAGTTCCCTCCTTGATCTCCTGCTGACTATTGTTTTTCTGCCCCAAGCTTTACTGGTACCTGTGACATACGGTGAGGACAAGAAAACACAGCAGTGTATGAATAACAAATGGGAAAACTTGTCATGAGACGTTACCTCACCCTACCCTTCGTTTTTATCAAGGTTCTATACGAAAAACACAAAAGGGAAATAATAACAATAATCCCAGTAAGTGTAGCCTTTTTGGTGGTTATCAATGTTTTCATTGATATCAATGATATAATAGCTACATAACTCTATTTTGTACATCGTGGTTGATACTTGGATTAAAAAAATTGTCTTCCAATGTACTACATGTATAGTAGTACAGTAAGTAAGCATCATTACAAACATGGAAAATCATTTTAAAAATGTAACATTATCTTTTTGGCAAGATACAAATGCATTTTGTGACTGAAATTTTGTTATGGGCCGCAAATGGCCCCAAGACGAGACAACACTTCATCATTGAGTGTTGAAGTTGTTTTCACAACTATTTATGCTGATATTATGCTCATCTATCTAAGGATGTATCTCAAGCCTTACTGATCTATATCAGTAAGGCTTGATCTGCTTGATATTGCTGGGATCTGTTTTTCCTTAATCAACTATAGTCTTACTTCAACTGTATAGTGTCTTGATATAACTTTGTTATGATAAGACACTTTAAATAAAATTGAATTGAATTGAATTGAATCTATGATTGTGACTCTGTTTAGCATCAGAAAGTCGATGGAGGAAGTTTACACATGGGACAGTTATGATAGAGCCTTTCCTCCTCCATTTCTCATAGACACGGATTCTCCAGAAAATCGGATGCTCTGTTTGATACCGGGAGAGTTCCACAAGAAATAGAGGAGGAAAAGCTCCCGTTCTGGTGTAGAAGTCAAGAGAAGACGTAGACGCCTGGACTCTGACCTCATCGGCATGCTCGATGTTTGCTCTACATTCCTCCCTGTGATGTGTGTAAGTAAATAAATAAGTAATAGTTATTTGTAAAGCGTCTTTCTAGACCAGGGTCACAAAGCACAAAAACAATATACAGTTAAAATATATATACTATACTATAAAAGGCAGAGACACATAAGACAAACACAGGAGTCTCAAAAAATCATCGTCCATGCACTTCCACATGTATGATGTAACAGTCTCCGTGCACTCTTGGAGGTCTGTAGTTTCTGAACCAACTCAACAAAAAGGCCACATGTTTGACATCGTTTTTACTCTTGGCTTGGACATTTCTAATCTATATGTACATGATGTCCATCTGAGTGATCATTATCTTGTCTTGTTTAACCTGGACTTCATCCCTGAACCTAAGCCCTTGAAAGATAGGTCTCAGAGGCGTGTCATCTCAGCCGATACTGCAGACTGTTTTTTTCACCCTCTTTTCTTCAATGATTGCCTTAACATGGACAGTTTGGTTCACTGTTTCACTACTCATTGTGTTGATATACTGGATCAAGTGGCACCTGTTAAATCAAACTTGAAAATTCAGAAAAAACAGTGCCCTTGGACAAATGAAGATCTCCTGAGTCTGAAGAGACTTTGTTGAAACACTGAGCGTCTCTGAAAGTCCACTAAACTTGAGGTGCACAGACTTCCCCTAAGGGACCTAATCTGATGTCCTCATTCAATAAAATGATGGAAACTGCCAGATCTGATTACATTCAGAAACTGTTAACATTAAATAAGAAAAAGTGTTGTTTGACACGATAAATTCTCTTGTGTCTCCTGGTCCTCAAATCACCCCTTACTTCTGTTTAGTTTCTTCTGACAGCAATGCATTGTTGAGATTTTTCATTAACTAAATTAAGTTGATCAAGAGAAAATCCCTCCCCTTTTATGTGGAACCCCTGCTGTCACTAAGCCTGTCTCCACCTTGTGAACCTTCTTTAAACCTATAACTCTGGCTGTTATTTCGTCGTCCTTCTGTATAGTCTCTTTATTAAAGTGTTTGATGTCATTGGTCTCTGGGTTACCAAAATGGTAAACCTCTACCTTTCCACAAGGGTTTTCCAATGTTTTCTAGCATGACATTGTAGAGCCTTTACTGAAAAAGCCAGGCTTAGACCCAACTGACCTCAGTAATTCAGGCCCATTTCTAAGCTCCATTCTTGTTCAAGATCTTGGAGAAGGTGGTGTCTGAGCAGCTATCATTGTTCCTGGATCAGAAGTACATCCATGAGATGTTTCAGTCTGGTTTCCGCAAACATCACTCTACAGAGACATCCTTACTGAAAGTGTTGTCATGATTTCGCCTGATTCGGGTAAATACACTGTTCTGGTTCTTTTGGATCTGTTCTTAGCCTTTGACACAATTGATCACCAGATTTTCATGATCACAGTTTATGATGAAAACATCTTAAGACATTTTTATTTGTTCAGGCTTTTCCCTGATTTTCTGGAACTCCTGGGTTTGCCTTATGTGTCTTGATCTTTTAAAGTATATATTTTAACTTATATTTTAACTGTATTGTTTTTTATTGTCAAAGTGCTTTGTGCCCCTGGTCTAGAAAGGCGTTTTTTTAATGTCCTCCTGAAGAAAAATAAATGAAGTCACCTTGTCTTACCATATGGACTCACACACACACACACACACACACACACACACACACACACACACACACACACACACACACACACACACACACACACACACACACACACACACACACACACACACACACACACACACACACACACACATACACATACACAGTTAATGTGATGTGATGCACCTGCGATGGTCACCAGGGCTCCTCAGACAGATTCTTTGGACTTCAGAGGCACACACAGCACCATGTTCTTCCAGGTTGACTTCAGATGGCCCCTCACAGCTAAGCCGTTTCTGTGATCCATCCAACCCATGTTGTCCATCCCAACACACCCAGCACTCTTCCCACCCTGGAGCCATCCTTCAGATACTCTGCCTTGCTAAAGTGGTAATGTGACTCAGCCAAAAATGAGAGGCTCAATAAATCATAAACCACAGGGAAGGGAATTTATGTCCTGTTTGATCTACTTCTTTGGAGGCTTCCCTGTCGTCCACTACCACAGCAGGACAGTGATGTCTGTGCGGCTCCAGTGCCTGCAGTCTGCCAGACACTTTCATCACTTTCTTAATGGAGTAACTTAGACTTAACTTTCTGCAGTTAAAAATCTCCTTCTGTAACATTATACTTAAAGATTAAAAGAAGACATTTACTTCATGTTAACATAAAAGCTGTTTTCTTGTTCTGTTGTTTTCTCAGCTTTCATCAAAACACTCCCCTGTTGGAAAACATGAATCTCCTGCTTGCGAATCATGTTTTGTATTTCGTTGCAGCTGTTTCTGGCATAAATTAGTTTTCTCTTCTCCCTTGTGGCTGTGAGAGAATGATCATGTACAACGTGAACTTCTTGTCGTTTGATTGCTTTGTATTGCCCACCTGTGTGTTGCATCTGTTTGTCCTACCTGTTTCCATTTCCTTCTTAAAGATGGGAAAACAAATCTGCTGATTCTACCTAATATTTTTGCACATAATTTATCAATATTTTTTTTATGCATTTTTGCAATCTGAATCTCCATGAATCTCCACATGATGAGTATGAACTCTCAATATAATAAATGTTGTTCAAAACATTAATTAATTAATGGGTTGAGCTGGAGCCTACTTTGAGTTACTTTGGGCGAGAGGCGGGGGAAACCCTGGACAGGACGCCAGTCCGTCACAGGACACACGAAGACACACAACCATTCACACACACATACCTAAGGAACATTTCCCCAAGTTCCTAATTAACCTCTGCATGTTTTTGGACTGTGGGAGGAAACCAGAGTGCCTGGAGTGAACCCATGCACCATGGGAGGGAACCCATGGCAACCTTCTTTGCTGTGATGATCGCGCTAACCACTGCACCGCCGTGTGCCCGACATGAAAAACAAAGTCATAGAATTAACTAGATGTTAAGTAAGAGGCTTTAAACCTATGCATTGTTGCTTTTAATCTTTAGGCTTTTTCTTTTATGGTTATTGTTTATTGTATTATCCTCAATACAAACAGACATGTTGCATAATTTTCACAAATAAATAATTATGTTTTGTGATATTCTGCAATTTATTGCAATCAATTCATTACAACATAACACAATTAATAAACTGTTTCTGTTTGCAAGTTGTCTCTTTGTTAATATTTATTTTTGTAAGCTGGGTTTTGTCGGGGGGGAAACAATTGTAAGTCACAGGCTGACGGTGACATTGATTGGTCCAGTGAATGAAAAAACACTTATTTATTCATGTGTTGTCTTACAGCACGTTATATAGAGGTGACGTTGATCTGTTTAGGGGCGACATAGCTCAGATGGTAGAGTGGTTGCCTGCAGTCCAAAAGGTTGCAGGTTCAATCCCAGCTCCAGACAAGCTTGTGTCGTTGTGTCCCTGAGCAAGACACTTCACCCTGATTGCTCCTGATGGCGCAAGTGTGCATGCCTACTCCCATCAGTATGTGTGAATGGTTGAATTTCCCCTCGCGGGACTAATAAGGGATTCTAATTTAAACAAAAGCAATATTCACCCCTGCTGGTGAAACTAATGAGTTGCAGTAGCACTCAAACATAATATAAATAACTAGAACTGAATCTGCTTAAAACAATACAAGTCTTTATAAAGACCCTTTTTTTTTCTTATTAATCAATCTGATCATCAGACCCAATGATGAATATAAATGGAAAATAAACTAAGATTTAGGCCTCAGATTGCAAACTTTGAACTTATTTAAGCTTACCTTAAGAGTGTGGGGGATGAGGCTTATTCATACACAGTATAAGCTCTATATATGAAAGAGAAAAAAAAGAGCCAGCACCCTAGATAGCCAGATAATAATATAATATGATATAAGGAATGACAGAGGTAATGATCCAAAAGTTACCCTGTGGGTTCTTCATTATTGCGAGGGAGATAATGCTATTCAGGTAAAGTCCACCTCCAGATTCCACAAGCAGAAAGTTGATATTTAGAGACCTTTTTACTGGAAAGTTGATGTGTGTACGTGTGATTAATGGAGTATATTAGACGATGTAGCATGCGGCCTCAGTGGTTTTTACTGAAAACAAGGCTTCTTACCTGTAAACCATCAGGCAGAGCTGTCGGCCCTAGAGGAGAAATATTTCACAATTATGGACTTTTGTGTTTTTTTCATTACATGACTCTCGCTGGACTGAAGGGAGCACATTTATCTTTTCTATTGCCAATTACACTCGTGTGAAAGCACACAGGGCTGAAATAAAGAGAGAACAATCAGCACCAGTCAGAAATGGACCGAGACTTATTGACCGCTGTCTCTAGAATACTACAGTGAGGCGTACAAAAAAAAAATCACGCCGTCTTCTTTATGCATACAGAGCAGACGATATCTCACAGGACTCTGAGTTAAAGTCAATATACATCAGTAGAAGAGTTTGGTTTGCCTGTCCAGGTCCCAGAGAGCCTGATTAGACACATAAACGCCACACAACACTGTAGAGGTGAATCATGCTGTTTAAACCGGTTTGCAAAGATTTTGGGGTGTTTTTGTCGACACATAATTGTAGCCTGGGGTGGCTGTCTGGATCACAGCACATACATATGTTTAAATCGTTATATCTTGCCAAAGTTCATAATGTAGAAATATATATTATCTGCAATTACAAACCCCAGATTAAACAACTGGAGCCTCTGGGTTCTGCCTGCCGCGGAAGAATACATTCTTTACAGCAGGGATAACATTCAGAGAGGATTACAAGCCAATGGTAAGTATAAATGTTTCAGTTGAAAAGGAATATGTATCACGCATCACAACAAAGGCAAGTCCAGAGGCCTGACAGATGGAAAATCCCTGCTTTGAATTTTTCCTCAGGCGAACTTGAAGCTCCTCGTATGTTTCCATCCAGCTTGTGCGGATTCTTTTCAGGCACTCGATATTTCCGCCTTTGACCAAAAAACAAGCGTTTAGGTTAATTGGTGGCTGTAAATCGCCCTGAGGTGATGGTCTCTAGCTCTACGGGTGGACTGGTGATAACACCCAGGAGTATTTGGGAATATAGAAAAAAAACACATCATTTACAAAACTCATTTTCCTATTCTGTGGTTTCATCTTTAACGTCAGCTAGAGTGGCTCAAAATTAGACAGCTAAAGAGCAAGCTTATTGTGTGACACAAACATGAGCTTGATGGATCTACTGACTCTTTCAAGAAACATCTTAAGACGTTTTTATTTGTTCAGGCTTTTCTTTGATTTTCTGGAACTCCTGTTGTGTTCTCAGTTTTATCTTGACCTTTAAAGTATGTACTTTATTGAATATTGTTTTGATTGTTTAAGCGCTTTGTGAGCCTGGTCTGGAAAAGCGCTTTATAAATAAAATTGACTTACTTACTTACTTACAATGGGACACTAGTGAACCCTGGAGCTCCTGGTGACTTCATGCTCGCCAGTGTACGTGCTCAAGTGATCCACTTGATGCTGGTTGTTGCTGCAAACTTTTATGAAGAGCTTTACAAATTTTTTATTACACAATAAAGAAGAAAACACTTGTTATTCATCGATGCCCAGATCCTTATAAGACATAATCAACACTGAGACATGTCAAAAGTAGGAGAGTTGATGCTTTGTCCACCCACTGGTCACTTTGTGTACAGTATTTGAATTGGATATATTTGTAGAACATTCTTTAATATTCATTAGGTTAGGTTAGGTAAGGTAGAACTTTATTGATTGTTTTTTTTCCAAATTATTCACAGCAAATACAGCAATTTTTCATAAAAAATTATCAAAATAAAATAAGAACAAGAACAAAAAGAAATAAAGAGAAAGAACAAGATGATACAATCTAAGTCTAAAGATAAAGAACATAGATCAAAGAAAAATAACAAAGACAAAGGATACAAAGACTAACATATAACAGAACATCATGATACTTTTACTCCACTCCTGCCCCCGAACTCAGAATTATACAATTTAATAACACGAGGAATGAATGAGTCCTTGAGTCTATTTGTTTTGCATCTGGGTAGGAGCATTCATGCACTCATTCTGCTTCTCTGCTCACTGATGACAGTGTTCAGAGGATGACTGTCATCATCCATGATGGACAGTTGTTTGTTCAGTGATCTTTATTAAATCTACGGTTCACCACCCACATCAATGCATTAATATGAAAAGAACTCAACATTAGGAACACTTTCAAGTATATCTCTCCACCACTATTATCCGCTCAAATGCTCTCAAGCAAGTGGGAAGACACTCGTTCTTGAGAAATATCTTTCTCATATGAACCCATTTCTCTTGCGATGGCCCAGCTCCCTTCATCTCCTCTGTAATCTCCTGCAGGTGAGTGCAGGTCTGTGTCTCCGCCTGGTGCGCGTCTGATCTCACTTTATCTTGCTTACACTTTACCTCCTCTGATCCCTGAAGGCTCGGGTATTTCCGCATGTGTGCAGCACTAGATCTCGTCAAAATTAAATTTCTCCCTGCAGGTTGATTTATGGAGGTGAAGCCTTCAACTTACACCAGTGCCGTGATCTGAAAAGAGCATGTTGCTATGGTAACAACATGATACTTATTCTGCTAATCAGTTCATCAGAATGAAATTAATGTTTTTATGGAGTGTATTTGTGCTATTCTGCTGCCTTTGGCGTTTAGAGGTAAGAAGTAAGTAGTCCTTACTAGATCTAGTTAGTTAGATATATATATATATATATATATATATATATATATATATAGCTGCTACATATATACATGTCTCAGTGTTGATTATGTATTTATATATATATAAATATATATATACAGTATATATATATATATATATAATATTATATATATATATATATATATATATATATATATGTAAATATATATTGTAGTAGCATTTGGATAGTAGAAGTAGTAACAAAAGTAGAAGTAGAAGTAATAGTTATTATAGTTGTAGTAGTAGAAGACATAGTTGATGCTATAGCCTGCTGTATGGACAGCCAAAAAGAAAGATGTATTCAGGATACAGACAGTCAGAGAGAGAGAGCAGTGGATCTCCAACATGACACTGTGAATAGAGCAGCAGTGCAGGACGAGTGCACGGAATGTGACATTTTCCCATCTAGTAAATGTTGACAGATCCAGCCCAAATCCACCTAAAACTTTCCCAGCAGAACAAAAACGCCCATTGTAAGTAAGTAAGTAAGTAATTTTTATTTGTATAGCGCTTTTCCAGACCAAGGTCACAAAGCGCTTAAACAATCAAAACAATATTCAATAAAGTATATACTTTAAAGGTCAAAATAAAACTGATAACACAACAGGAGTTCCAGAAAATCAAGGAAAAGCCTGAACAAATAAAAATGTCTTAAGATGTTTCTTGAAGGAGTCAGTAGATCATCAAACACAGAGGGAGAGGAAGATCGTTCCAAAGCTTAGGAGCAACAGTCTGGAAGGATTTCTCTCCTCTGGTCCTGAACCGTGTTCAGGAACCATCAGTAGATTCTGATCCACAGACCTCAGAGCCCGAGCTGGGGTTGTGAAACCATTTGATTAAGAAAATACATTTTTGAGCTAATTTTCCCCTTTTCCACAAATAAGCTTCAATGCCAACTTTAGTTGAGGGAATTTTCATACATATTGTGAAATGCAGAGTTTATGGGGAAAAGAAAAAAACAAAACAATTATCATAATCGACAAAATATGGAATAACAAGTGATCATAAGCATTTTTTTCTCCGGATTATATCAATGCCATCAGAATATTATAATTTATTGAAATGTTTCTTTTAAGCAATGATTGCTTTTTCAAACATATTATATTTTAATACCAAAACTTCAAAAAGCAAATGTCAACATCTATTAGTTATTTGCCTTTATGAATTCAATTTAAAATGTTGGTGTAATAGTGCCACGAGAAAATTGCAAAACATTACCAAACTACTCACACTTTCAGTCAATCATGGCAATATGGAATTTATAAATTGTATTTTTGAGTAATTAAAATGAGATGATCAAACTCCATGTGTAAAATAAATTAATTCATTTTGAAGTGTTTTTTTATTTTAATTATTCAATAAAAAACAAATTCAAAGTTTCAACATTAGAACTGTTAAATTCAACCACTCAATATTCTGATGGCACTGATATTCTTCTATATTTTGTCTTTTAGGCTTCAGAGAATATCTTATTTACATTTGTAAAAAAGAAAATCAAGCCAAATGTATCTGTGCTCCATTTTGAATTTAGCCACTGCCTTCTAACAACACCTTCGCTAAATATGTGGGCTGCATAAATGAACTCACTCACACTGTCACTGTGACCCAAATAGGTGGTTTTAAAGAAATGAATAAAGATTAATTCACAGCATTTATTACTTCTGCCAAGATGGGTATGTTATAATTTTACTTTTTAAGTTTACTTTTAAAAGAGACAAGGAAGAAATAATTAAAATGTGTTGGTGTCCTAGAGTTCCATCTGGATTAACGACTGTGAAAGAATGGGCTTCAGTCTTCCTTCCAGCCAGCTGACCCTTCGAGGTGGACACTCCCCGTTTGATGACCTGCTGTAAAAAACCTTGATGCTTGACCAATGACAGCAGAGTGGGTTTGGTTACGGTAAATGAGTTTTAATCACCAGAAAAACAAAGCATTTTCAGTAGGCGGGGGCTTAAGCACATTTTCCAATGTAAATATATCAAAGAAAAGAGAGTTTTGTACAAACACACACAAACTGAGGAGTACAATAGAGGTCCAAGATCTATTTAAGAAACACTTAGAACAACACATTAGTTGGGTTTCAAATGGAAGGAAAAACTGAACTTCCAGTTGCTTCACTGCTGTCTTTCTAATCGATTTCTTCTGGCAATGATGGTTTTGGCTGCGAGATACTGCACCATCTGAGTCCTCCCGATCATGAAAACTACAATCTGTTCAGATCATTACAATCTGTACTCACAGCCATTTACACAATAAAACAACCAGAAGAGTGTTGTGTGTTCATTACTTTATTTTTATGTTCGTGTTCGCGTTCCCATCCAGGAGTCCAGTTCTGTAACTTCCCAGGTCTGAGGCGATGTGAGCAGACGATGAAACTGTGTGACGTCCAGATCATAGCGTAGAAGGCTAACGGCGTCTTAGGACATTTTTTCTTGTTTTTCAACGCCAAAAAGAGTTAGATTACAGAGGTAACACTCACTCTTCTACTACTTATTTTTTTATTTGTTTTGTAATAAAAAAATCAGTATTTTAGTTATACATAAAAAAAAATAACAATGAGCATTTTTATTTTTATCGTGGTATTGAAGAATTAATAAAAAATGCATGATAGAACCTAAACATTAAGCTTCATTATTTCAGAAGACAGAATGTGTTTTTTAAATTTATTTTATATTTATATTTTAAAACATATTGCAGAACTTGGTGGTTCTCATTTAGCTCTGCTGCCAACAGGAAATATGTTTTCAATTATAAAAGCTGATAGAACTTATGAACCTGGTGCTTGCTGGGTCCCCACTCGCCTGATCTTTGGGCTGAAAAAGAAAAGCGAGATTTCAATTACGCATTGAAAATGGTGACACTAATGCAACTTATTAGCAACTTTTAATCTGGACCAATGCTTTTTCCTTATGGAAAAAAATATGGATAAATGACTTAGACAGTAGACTGTATGCGCTTTGGAAGCGCTAGCGATATTTACTTCGAGTACTTCCGTTTTTTATCGCTTATTCTTTACGTCTTCTACAAAGTAGCTTAAAATATAGACTTATTTTAATTTTTTTTCGAAACAATTATTCCCACGAGGCTTCAAGACAAGATGAACATTACGGACCAGAAACACGCAGGTACATGGATTTTTTTCAAGTGTGTCTTTTTAGATGAAGATGAAGATGAAGCTCACTGAGCATCATTCGCTTCATTAAAATGAACGTACATTTTTTACATTTACTTTTTACCTGCTATGTTTGTCACTGTGTTGCCTTAGACTTTTAAAGATGTATTTTAAAATTGTTGTATTGTTTTGTTTTTAAGCGCCTCGTTACCATGGTCTGTGAAAGATGCTTAACAAATATTAATTACTTACATTATAAACACAACCTCTCATAATGTTGAAGCCATAAGTACCATCTGATGAAATGATGACACTGCTTCATTTATGTACCTAGACATATTATCACTACATATGTTGTAACACATGATAGAGTTCGAAGGAGTTTAAATGTCTTGAGTGTTTTTTAAGGTAGGGAAGGACGTACCGTGGATGTTTTCTAATGATATTATGGTTTGTAGTGGGAGTAAGTAGGAAAGAAAAGAAGGAAGATGAAAGAATATAGTTGTTCCATTGAGGTGAAGACGAAAGTGCAGGTAGGGTTGGAAAACAGGTGTAATGTCATAGACAACGATATAGAATATTAATAGGGAGAGAGGCTTGGAAAATGATGTGAAAGTGTCCGGACACACTTGCCATACCAACACTGGTATAGCTGAAATAACAATGGCTGAAAACACGCGATCTAATGTCTGATTGAGGAATACCAGAGGAACAGATGGAAAAATATCTCACACTTACTGCTTACAGCGACAGTATTGTCTCCTGCGTGGTCTGCGCTTTTTCTAAAATCAAATAAAGACAATCGTGTCATTTGACATTTAGTTTATAAAATGTATTTGTGAGTCTGTACCTGTCTTCGTCTGTAAACGAGGCAGATGAGGACGAGGAGGAAGACGGTGACTGTGGTTGTACTTATGGTCACCAGCTTCCACTGGCTTTTTCTAGGCTCTGCACATAAAGTGAAGCCAGAAAAATCAGACCGTTAAGGCCACAAAGAAAGCAAAAATAAAATCAAGGCAGTTCACAAAACCAAAACATAATCCGGAATTACTCATTTATTTTCAAGTTGTGTGTCTTCCAGGTTTCTTTGGTTAGAAGTGGATGTCTTGAGCTCCAACAAACAGCAGAAGTTTGGCAGTTGAATGAAAAGTTTCTTTAGCCATATTTTTGGCTGCATTATTAAAACGAAGCGTCTGTAGAGCAACAACACGGTTGGATGGATGGATGGATGGATGGATGGATGGATGGATGGATGGATGGATGGATGGATGGATGGATGGATGGATGGATGGATGGATGGATGGATGGATGGATGGATGGATGGATGGATGGATGGATGGATGGATGGATGGATGGATGGATGGATGGATGGATGGATGGATGGATGGATGGATGGATGGATGGACGGACGGACGGACTCACCAATTGTCACATGTGTCACAGCTGATGTCAGGTAAGTGTTCTCGTGCCACAACTCGCACATCCACCTTCCACTGTCTCCACTGGTGGCTTCAGGAATGACCACAAACATGGGGAAGTGGTCACGGGGCTGAGGTGGAAGAGACGATGAAAAAGGAGGAATCCATTTCAACCTCAAGTCAGAGGGCAGTGGGCGGCTGGTACTGCAGCTCAAGTTCAGCAGCTGGCCGATGAAGAGGGTTTTATCTGGACCGGATGAAACTGACAGAAGAATGTTATAAATACTATTTGCAAAAAAAAACCTTCAAGAGGTGGGTTTCAGAATTTTTTGGGGGGATAAAAGCGTTTTTACGTCACATATTACACATTGAATTCAATGTATGAGAGCAAAGTATGCAACAGGACTCAGGTGGATTCGAACGAGCACAACGATCCCACAGCAGATGTTGTTTAATAAACCTTCTGCCGGGAAAATCAGAGCCAGAAAGTATCTTGTGTCCCCCGCCAGTGAAAAAAAGGGAAGGACAAAATGACAATCTTAGATTCCCATTATATACACTGAAATCACACAGTCCAATTAAAATGTAATTTCTTGTTGCACCCCTGACAGCAAAGAAGTGTGGTTAGGTCTAATTAAAGTAGTTTGAGGAGATGAGAATGACGTGGCAATGACAAAGAAATGACTTCCAGTTTGTTTGGAATATTAATTAAGCCACTGGAAGATAAAAATGAGGTTTCCGTGATAACTCGGGAGCAAAGGCATATTAATTTGACTTTGATTCTCGGCACCGACTTACTGTGGAGCGTTTCTACGTGTATGGTTGTTGTCAGCGTCACGTTCCGAAAAACCATGGAGCACTGGTACTCTCCTTCGTCGTCATCCCTCCCTAGTTTCCTGCTCAGAGAAACAAACGCATGCTTGAGCTGCGCGGCCGGACTGAGTCCTCGGCCCTGGTCTTCCTTCCAGGTCAGCATGTCCTCGCGGAGCAGTGAAAACAGCCTCTGGGGACCCTCAGGGATGACCCTGGACCCTGGCAGGAAGTGCCAGTAAACACCCAGGAAGCCCTTGGATTTGATCTCTGCCCAGGAGACTTGAGGAGTGATGGAGCAGGGCAGGGTCAAAGGTGAGGATTCAGAGGTGTATTGGTAGTCAGGAGCCGTGAGTGCTGAGGGACAAAACATAGAGTTTGCGGTGCGAGTGCAGCTGATAACAGCGTCATCATGTGTGCATCCTTTCACAGGGACTCACACAGGATCTTCACCGTGATGGTCGCTGTGTATGTCATCTGGTCAGTCGTCAGCACACAAGCCCACTGGCCTTGCTCTGCAGTTGTGACTCTCACCGTCAGCTTCCCTCCGTCCTTTTTCATGATAGTCCCACAAGGTTTTACCCAATGAATCTCTGGCACCTTGTAACCCACCGGAGGATTCGTAGAACAGTCCAGATTTAGAATTTCTCCAGGAAGCAATGTAGAAGGTGAAGACACTGATCCAAACATCCAAAAAAAACATACATTATTAGTGGAGACAGAACGCTGTTTGTTGTGAAATTACATCGTCGTAATTGTTATCTAGAGCGTAAAAATGGGATTCATGGGACATGATCGTTGATCACTGATTCTTTTGGATTTCTGCTGGAAAAGGACATTGTATCGAGGGTGTTTATTTTCCCCACAAACTGTTTATTCCCACGATATGAGCGTTATTTTGTTCATCAACTAAGAAGCCGATTGTTAGTGAAGACATTTTAGTTATCTTCAGAATCTACTTTGTTGAGCGTTTCGTTGGCTTTATTAAATCATTTCTGTTACTCCAGAGCTGTGAAGATGCGTGTGTGACTTCCTCTCTAAAAGTCATTGGTTTGCTACAGCTTCATTAGCAGAGACATCCCGAGCCACTCAGGACAGGCTCCCGGGGAGCGATACGGTTGGTTACCTGACTCTGTTGCTGCAGAAAGCAGACAAAATACACTTATTCACGCCTACCTAGCACTGGGTTCTTAAGCACTTCTAGAATGGTCACAGGGGGAAAAAAGACAACTTCATGAACTACCTTCCCAATGTTTGATGAGAAAGAAACACCTTCAAAGGACTTTTAAGGCTGTTTGCAATGAAAATAACTTTCTTAAGATCTATGGAAGTCGTCCTGGTTGAGAGGGTACCCTCAGAAGCAACAGGCGATTCTATTTCTCAGCTTATATTAGGTTGTCGCGGGTCAGCGAGGGTTGAGCTGAGGAGCAAAAAAGATAAACTTGATCAAGTGTCCACTTAAAGCTGCCTCTTTCCAAGATAGCTGCATCCAAAAATCTGCTTTAAAACTGTCGTTCGGTAACAGACTTGAGTGAATCCACAGATATTCCGTCCCCAGTATCGCTAATGTCATGCAATCTAACAATTGTTTCAAGCCTTGTTTCATCAAGTTGACCCTGCTTTGGATGAACCGAATTTGGGATAAGCCGTGAGGTTATCAAAGTCGTATTCAGTGGTTCTTCAAAGGGCAATGTTTCATAGAAGGTTCTCAAGGTCATGATTAACCGAAGCCGTAACCGAACTGAAAGATAAAGACACCGGCAATATTTTAACTGAAGAGCATTTTAATGATCTCGGGGTCTTGTCTGGGAAGTATGAGGTCGAACAGGTGAAGCGATGCACTCATGATAATGTCAGCCCCATTAGAGAAATACTAGACACAGCTATTGATTTACGGATGAAACCCTATCCTCACCTATGGTCACTATGTGTGGCCAGCAATGAATAAACAGGGTTGTGGATACAAGTGGCTATAATGAGTCTCGGATGCAGGGCGTCTGGAATCTACCTCAGAGAACACATGAAATCTGTACGGATAAATGAATATGACGGTCAAACTCACCACTGTAATTGCTGAGTACGAAGGTTTCATTTACAGGCAATTTATTTGACAAATAGTACATCGTGGTCAGTCGATAGATTCCAAAATCCACTTCTTTAATGTCTTTGATTAAAAGTTGATTCCATGAAATGCTGATCCTCCGACGATGAACTGCAAGGTTAGAAATGAAGGAAAGTCACTCAGAGATTTGGGATCCTGCGTATAGTAGAAACAGATCATACCTGAGAAAAGCTTAGTTCCGTGAATGCTAACTTTAGCAAATAGTTCGTCATCTTTGGTCCAAACCTGCTTGTTCTGCCATGACAAACTCAACTGAGATCCAAGAGAAGCTGAGCCACCGAGTGCAGCATAGATCAACTGTGCAGTAGCTGTTGAGTGACAGCAGATGTACCCAAGAGTCAGGTTGTGTTGCTAAGATAATGACCCCGGTGACATTAGACGAGGTCAAACGAGGGTCAGACACAGGATGTTGACGTTGGACGAAGATGAAACGGATCCGAGGATCTATGTGTTTACCTGTGATTGAAGTGATCGCAGTGATCAGAACAGCCAAACATCTCTGCCACATCATTCTGGTCTGTTAACAAAAGACATTGAGTTTCATCTGCACATCGATCCCAGAGGGGGCTCAACAAAAACAGGAGTAGATCTATTTTGAACGAGTCATTTAACCAAGGTCATTGTGCTCCGAGGTTTTTAAAATACAAATTTGGGAAACAATTCATCTTTGGTTTACAAGACATTTAAATCGGTTATTTTCTGTAATTCTTAAAGGGAAACTAAACTAAACTCAACTATACTTTGTTGATGAAGTTTGACGTCGGACTTTGTGAATTCTTCTGGTCAGTAATCTTTTTTTTCTTCTAATGTTGTACTACTGCACTTAATATTGAACTTTTAATTGTTTTTATGTGTAACTTTTTTGCTGTCCATCCTGGCCAGGTCTCTCTTGTTGAAGAGATTTTAATCTCAATGAGACTAAACTGGATAAATGAAGGATAATAATACTACTACTAATAATAATAATAATACTACTGCTACTACTACTACTACTATTACTAATAATAATAATAATACTGCTACTACTACTACTACTACTATTACTACTACTACTTCTACTACTACTACTACTAATAATAATAATACTAATACTAATACTAATACTAATACTAATACTGATACTACTGCTACTACTACTACTACTACTACTACTACTACTACTAATAATAATAATAATAATAATAATAATAATACTGCTACTACTACTACTACTACTACTACTACAACTACTACTACTACTACTAATAATAATAATTGTATCATCAGTATGTGTCTGTTTGTACAAAACACACACTTTTAATTGAAATATTTACATTAGAAAATGATCTTAAGCCCCGCCCACTAAAATCTTGTTTACCTTAACCACACCACTCTGCTGAGATCGGTCAAACATCAAGGTTTGTCACTGCACATCATAAATCCCAGAAGTCTACCAGCCAAGGGAATCGTTGTATAAACAAAGTGGGGCGTGATTACAGCTGGCTGGAGGAGGAGTGAAGCCATTACAATGTCAAAATGGACTCCGCTCTCATAACCTTTCGTTCGCCGAGACTGTTGAGAACTTTATAAAGTAATAACTTTAAAAACTTCATCATGATGAGAGACTTACTGCATGTTGGAGAAGAATAATTCAACATTTGAAACATGTGAGTGAGGAGAGTCGGGTTTTCACGATTATTTAATGTAGGTGACGTAAAAATGTTCTATGAATTAATGAATTAATGACAGGTGTATTTAAAAAGTGTTTGAATGTATTTATTTTATCCTCTCCCCTTGATACTGGTGACACTCTCAGCAGGAAGTCAGTGTGTTTGTGGTGGAAGCAGATTTACTGAAGTGAGGTGGTAAGAAGTCTCAGAAGGGCAGAGAGGGGGCGAGCTGTGGTGAGATCTGCACTGAGAACTTCCAGTGGTGGTGGTGTTGCCCTGATTCGACTTCTTCTCCCACACCTTCCCTTCTCCGCCTCGCACGCCTCGTCCTCCGTGTTCCACGAGCGATCTCTACACCAACAGGTGTGGAAAACCACAGACGCACAGAAGCGCCGAGACACTTCCTCTTCGAGATAAATACATGTTTCTGATGACTCGGTGAAAGTGGAGCTGCCACGACACGCTCCAGCACTGCTGACAAATATCAAACGTGGCCTTGAATGTTAATTGTTTTAGAGAAGTGACATCATTATTAAAACAATATACGTGACTTGAGTTGTTTGTCTGCATTAAAAGAATCGTTAAAGAACAACAAGTTCTCAAAAATATATTTATTATAACTGAAAATTGAAAGATAATTAGACATTAAATAATGACTTATGATTAAAATCACATCAATTTGAGACTTTCACATCTCGGCTGTGCTGTACAGTCGTACGGATGCAACGGACATGGAACCATAAACTTCAGTTGAGATGTTGTGGTCTTTTGTCACAGCTCGACTCGCTGGCACACAAAAGCAACAGGAAAACACATAGTAAGTAAGTAATTTGTATTTATAGAGCGCTTTTCCAGACCAGGGTCACGAAGCGCTTAAACAATCAAAACAATATTCAATAAAGGTCAAGATAAAACTGATAACACAACAGGAGTTCCAGAAAATCAAGAAAAGCCTGAACAAATAAAAACGTATTAAGATGTTTCTTGAAGGAGTCAGTAGATCATCAAACACAGATCGTTCCAAAGCTTAGGAGCAACAGTCTCGAAGGAATTCTCTCCTCTGGTCCTGAACCGTGTTCAGGAACCATCAGTAGATTCCACAGACCTCAGAGCCCGAGCTTGGGT